>NC_138765.1:84594471-85191476 GCF_965113315.1 Podarcis vaucheri | reverse complement strand
AACCCACAGCACCACCCACATCCCAGGAATCCAGAGGCAGAGCCTCCCCAATAACACTCAGCAAAGGGCAAGCAAAACAATGAAGGGGGTGGAGCGACTCCCCTACATGAAAGGTTGCATCATTTGGGACTTTTTAGCTTAAGAGAAAAGGTCACTAAGTTCGGTGACATGACTGAAGTTTATAAAATGCACTCATTTACACAGCACATAGTTAAACTATGGAATTCCTCCCTCCCCCCAGAAAATCCCCCAGTGATGGCCACCAACTTGGATGGCTTCAAAAGAGAATTAGACAAATTCATGGAGGAGAGAGCTATCAATCACTACTAGTGCCCTCCAAGTCAGAGGCAGAAGTAACTATGAATACCCGTTTCTGGAAAATGCAGAAAGGGAGAGTCCTGGTTGTAGGTCACCTACAGACATATGTTTGGCCACAATGAGAGCAGGATGACTGGCCTGATCCAGCAAAGGTCTTCCTATGTTCTTAATAAATGACTGCCCACCCTCTCCATGGAGAAAAAGTCCATCACTTACCCCTCTCGGTTAATTGGTGTCAGGATCAAACCACACTTGTTATCAAGAGATTTCTCCTAATGTTCAAACAAAATCTAACCTCCTGTACTCCTGTAATCTCTCCTCTTGCCCTCTGGAGCAAATACCTTAAGATTAACCCTTTTTCAGTTCATGGGTCATATTCCTGCAGGGGCAACCACACCAGTGATGGGGTGGGACTTAGAGGCAAAACTGAGCAGGGTAGCAGGTGTTACTTGTGCAGTAGGCTACATGCCAGTCGTGGCAAAAACAGAGCTTTCTGCACCCACAAACTTCTCCATCCAGACAAGCGAAAGTGCTCTGCCACTTTCCTCCAGCCAAGCCTTAGGATAGCTTTGTTTGCTGTGAGTACCAAACCAAAACTTTCCTTTACCCTTACAATCTCTGCACATCACTGAAATATATCTACTGTTCTCCAACAACAAAGAGGTCTGGAGAGCCACATTTGACCCCTAGGTCTAAGGCATGGGTCGGCAAACTAAGGCCGGGGGGCAGATCTGGCCCAGTTGCCTTCGGGATCCGGCCCACGGATGGTCTGGGAATCGCTGCAATGGATCAGCGTGGACCTGATTCTGATCGTTCGGGCTGTGCCATCCCCGCACACACACACCACGGCACCTCCTCCCTCCCTCCCTCCCTCCCTCCCTCCCTCCCTCCCTCCCTCCTCCTGGCTTCTCCCTGCCCTGCCTAGAGGAGGAAGGGGGCTGAGCTTTGTTGGTGCCAGCCCCTCTCCAGAGCCCTTTCGCGTGCCACTCATTGTCCCTCTGCCAGCCCCTGCCACTCACAAGACACAGGAGCCGCAGTTGGCTTAGCGCCCCTCTCAAGTGGCCGCCATTTAAAGCAGCCCCTCTCCAGAGCCCTTTTGCAAGCCGCTCATCATTCCCCCCCAAAAAAAAAGTCCGGCCCCCCACAAGGTCTGAGGGACAGTGGACCAGCCCTCTGCCGACCCCTGGTCTAAGGTTTCTGACCCCTCCTCAGTCTTCTCTTCCCTTCTCCAGGCTAAATATATAGTGTAGTGGCGCCCGCCCTGTGGAACACCCTCCCATCAGATGTCAAGGAAATAAACAACGATCTGACTTTTAGAAGACATCTGAAGGCAGCCCTGTTTAGGGAAGTTTCTAATGTTTGATGTTTAATAACTTTTTTATTATTATTAATACTCTGTTGGGAGCCACCCAGAGTGGCTGGGGAAACCCAACCAGATGGGCGGAGTGTAAATAATAAATTATTATTATTATACAATGCCTTAAATAATTATTCACAGTACTGTACTTGTTTTTTTGTGAGAGGGATGTGCAGCCAAAATCAGAAATGCATGGCTGCTGGATAGTCACAGACAGGGGACTCTATGATGTCATATCCTCTAAACTTGTCTGGCAGGAAGGGGAACAATAGAAACGAAATCTTTACTCCTTCCTGTCACCGCACACACTTTTTCTTACCCGCAATGGGATAGGATGTCTGTAAACTCTCGTTCAGAGAGCACACTCCATTTGGGACTATAACTTTTAAGGATGATTGCCTGTCTGATTTGCATCACTGATTTTCATCATTGTATGTGTTGAATCCTGCCAAGACTTTTGATGTGAGTAAATCTAACAATTTATTTACTTAAACAGTCTGAGAGTGATTTATTTCTTAAGAGGGAAACATAAACCAGGGAGAAGATAATCCAAGTCTGCCTAAAGCATCCTTGGATACCATAATTGCTATAGAAGCCTGTGCAACCTTATCCGAATAGCTTACAGAGATAAGCTAACGCAGCTGGAATTGGTATTTGCATTCTCACACAAGTAGTGCATTTTTTAAAGAAAAAAGTGCCAGTACTCACAAACAAGCAGAGGGAGGGGCCAGCACATGGGGGAGGGGTGTGGCCTGATGCCAAGGCTGGGCAGAGAGGGCGGGTTAGCTGAATGACACTCCTTTGCCCGCCCACCGACTGAGGTGCTGCCGCCCAGGTGAAGAGGCCTTCACTGTCTGGCTTTGAAAAGGAGGCAGCAGGAGTCCAGGATTCTGTCAGAGCATCACGCCTCCTTCTCTAAACTGGGCAAACACTTCCCGGGCTTTGAAGACGCTCGAACTCAGGACGCAAGGGAGAAACATGCTAAGAGGAGGGCAAGCTTGGCAAACCCTCACCGTGACCAACTGCCTCCCGGAAACCTATGTCCCCACTGTGAGTGTGTGGATCCAGAACTGGCCTCCACAGTCACTTACAGACTCACTGTTAAAACTGTGTTTATGGAAGACAATCTTAAGGTAAAGGTAAAAGGGCCCCTGACCATTAGGTCCAGTCACGGATGACTCTGGGGTTGCAGCGCTCGTCTCACTTTACTGGCTGAGGGAGCCAGCGTACAGCTTCTGGGTCATGTGGCCAGCATGACTAAGCCGCTTCTGGCGAACCAGAGCAGTGCATGGAAACGCCGTTTACCTTCCCGCCGGAGCGGTACCTATTTATTTACTTGCACTTTGAAGTGCTTTCGAACTGCTAGGTTGGCAGGAGCAGGGACCGAGCAACGGGAGCTCACCCTGTCGTGGGGATTTGAACCACCAACCTTCTGATCGGCAAGTACTAGGCTCTGTGGTTTAACCCACAGTGCCACCCGCGTCCCTTACTCATTAGTGGTGCGCTTATTCCGTGTTATAAGTTGGTCTCGGTGGAAGCTGACCCAACAGGGCAAAGGGGAACAGATAACGCAGAATCACTCCACATGTTGCCATGGTCCCAATTCCCGTCTGCTCAGGCAGTCAGCATAGCCAGGAAGGACAGTGGGAGCTGAGGTTCAGCAACAACTGAGGGTTGTTTCACCTACTTTCTCAGTTCATAGAATCAGAGAATTGCAGAGTTGGAAAGGACCGTGAGGATCGCATCCGCTTCAGCACCATGGATGGGGCTGCAAAGAGCACAAAGACTGTGGCGCTTTGGGTACAAATAGGAGAATCTCACCTCCCAGCCCCGCCTGAAGAATTGTATTTGTGGATGCTCTTGAAAATAGCAGCAGTAATAATAATAATAATAATAATAATAATAATAATAATAATATTTTGTATTTATACCCCGCCCTCCCCAGCCAAGGCCGGGCTCAGGGCGGCTAACAAGCAATAATAAAAACAAGTTGAATGAATACAACTTAAAAACAAGATTAAAATACATCAATTAAAATACTGAAACATTAAAATATTAAAATGCAGCCTCATCACAGGAGAAAGGAAAAAGGAAAAAGAAAGAGGGGGAGGGGGAGGGAATCAAACTGGCTCCAAGCCAAAGGCCAGGCGGAACAACTATGTCTTACAGGCCCTGCGGAAAGAAATCAGATCCTGCAGGGCCCTGGTCTCATGAGGCAGAGCATTCCACCAGGCCGGAGCCAGTGTCGAGAAGGCCCTGGCTCTAGTTGAGGCTAATTTGATTTCCTTAGGGCCCGGGACCTCGAGGGTGTTGCTATTTATGGACCTTGAGGTCCTCCGTGGGGCATACCAGGAGAGTCGGTCCCATAGGTACGAGGGTCCTAGGCCGTGAAGGGCTTTAAAGGTCAAAACCAGCACCTTAAACCTGACCCTGTACTCCACCGGGAGCCAGTGCAGCTGGGAAAGCACTGGGTGAATATGCTCCCTTGGCAGAGAGCCCGTGAGGAGCCTGGCTGCAGCATTCTGCACCCGCTGGAGTTTCTGGGACAGCTTCAAGGGCAGCCCCACGTAGAGCGAATTACAGTAGTCAAGCCTGGAGGTGACCCTCGCATGGATCACTGTGGCCAGGTCGCGGCGGGAAAGGTAAGGGACTTGAGGACGGGTCTTGCACTTGGCGGTGTCTGTGCATCTACGGGATGAACACGACAGAATTGTGTCGGCTTTGTTGTCCCCCCCCCAAAAAAAAATATTTTGGAATGTTTCTCTTCACCTCCTTAGCCCCCACGGGGCACGTGATTTCCCCTGATTGCTCGTTGCACTAGCCTAGCCCAGCAGAACTGTAAAAAGTTCACTTTCAAAGCAGCGCCCGCGGTATCCCTGGGCTAGCGAGGGATGGGGGGGGGGCAGGACCTTACAGGTTTTCCGCCAGCCCCTGCACACCTGTACTTGGAAGGGAGGGCTGCCGTTTCCTACTAATCAAATAGCTAATTGCAGTGTTAATTAATTTCTTCCTGGAATGAGGTTTCTTAAGTCAGCGAGCCAATTGAGAAGGATGCGGGCATGAAATGGCTCCCAAACGGGAAATGCGCAGCAAAATCCTCCAGCCGCCGGACTCTTGCAACCGGCTTCCATCTAGACGCAAAACTGCCTGAAGGACATTCGAAGGCTCTTCTGGAAGCGCCCAGCGCCTCGCAGCGCCAGGTAGGAATTTTGATCCGGAAAGAGCAGAGAGGAAAAGAAGTTCGATCAAGCCCGATCGCTTCTCACTTGGTTTCTGCTCCTCGTGACGGACTTCCAGATCAGATTTCCTCGGCCCGGCTGCCCCAGACACCAGCCAACATAACTGATCACAAGACGTAGCACATGCACACCAGTTGAATAGCAGTACCCATCAACTTGGGGTTCGGGGCGGCGACCACCTCAAATATTTTATTGGGAGGGAGAAGAGACCTCAGCCCCTAGGAGTTGGTTCTTATGGCACCCGTCCCCCGCCATGCTGGCTGCAAGCAAGTCATTTCCATGGAGCAGCAGTCGGGGGGCAAACAGCTGGAGCCGCAAAACCGGGGTGTCCGCCTGGAGAAGACTGGGCATCGCAGGGAAAGCAAGGGCGGCCTCACTTGCTGCACAGCCAAAGCCAACATCCCGGCCCCGTTGCCCTCTGGGCTGGAAACCAGCGGGTCATCCTGCATGTGTGTACCGTACCCGCCTCCCAGGAGCTGCCAGGTCTTACGCGCCCTCCGCTGTATCTCCCGGTGGAGCTCCGGTTCCGTTCTCTGTTCCATCGAGCACAGTTGCTGTTGATGTTTAGTCGTTTAATCATGTCCGACTCTTCGTGACCCCCTGGACCAGAGCACGCCAGGCACTCCTGTCTTCCACTGCCTCTCGCAGTTCAGTCAAATTCATGCTGGTAGCTTCGAGAACACTGTCCCACCATCTCGTCCTCTGCCGTCCCCTTCTCCTTGTTCCCTCCATCTTTCCCAAAATCAGGGTCTTTTCCAGGGAGTCTTCTCTTCTCATGAGGTGGCCAAAGTCTTGGAGCCTCAGCTTCAGGATCTGCCCTTCCAGGGAGCACTCAGGGCTGATTTCCTTAAGAATGGATAGGTTTCATCTTCTTGCAGTCCATGGGACTCTCAAGAGTCTCCTCCAGCACCAGAATTCAAAAGCATAAATTCTTCGGCGATCAGCCTTCTTGATGGTCCAGCTCTCACTTCCATACATCACTACTGGGAAAACCATAGCTTTAACTATACGGACCTTTGTCGGCAAGGTGATGTCTCTACGAGCACGGTAGCCGCGCCTGTGGCTCTTTAACAAGTTTCGCTCACATCCCCTCTTCGCCAGTTTTAGAAAGAAAGAAAGAAAGAAAGAAAGAAAGAAAGAAAGAAAGAAAGAGAGAGGATCTGGCGTCACGAACTTCCGAGGGCATTTGCTCCCTCCTTATTCCCACATGGGATGGAATTAAGACGTGTTCGACTCCGTCTTAAAAGTCAGAAAAGCAAATTCGCTCCAGCACGCCGGTCATCACCGGACAGGAGTGCCAACCTTGGCCGTCGGTGCCTGGGACCGTGGGTGCCCTGGCACCAGAAACTGTGGGTGCCCGGTCCCTTCATGGGAGATTTTGTTGGGGCTCGGGCACCCAGGGCCCCAGGGAGTTGGCACCTATGTCACCAATGGTTCTGGAAAAGCCGAATCTTGTCAGAACCCGAAGGGCGGCAGACAGGAGCCCGAAGGTGGTCGCTGTCGAGGCAAGAGGGCGACGCAGCCTCCCCATTTCATGTCGGCTCTTTTACCTATTTTGTCATTGAACCATTTTGGGTGCAGAGGTTGCCTCAGAGGAAGATGGAAACACACCGGGCACCTTTTCATTCAAGCTGCTTGCGGGCCCGCGGGAGAAACACGACGAGACCAATCCAAAATAAAAGGGTTGCGCCTCGCTCCCAGACCCACCAGCGCGTTCCTGCCCCTTGGACACGGGAGCGGCCGAGCCGAGCCAAAGAACCGAGACCCGGGGACGGATCCGTCTCCTCTGCAAGGGGGTTGCCGGGGTCTTGACGGGATGTTAGGGTTGTCCGGATGCCCAAGCGAGAATCTTGTACAAATGCCCCGTTTGCGCCTGGGGCAGAAGGAGCGCTTGGGACTGTATGGCGAAGAAATGCGGCATAAGAACTCCTGCAATATACCGACAGTCTTCAGAGGCGCTCCAAGACTTCGACGTGGGCAGCCGGGACCATTCAGATGATCTTGTTATATATTTAATTGATCGATTGATTCTACTTCCGCTGTGGCCAAACTAGGTCTGCAAAAAGGGCCCCGCCTGAGCGTTTCCTTCATGCAGAAATATTCCGAGTGGGACGACATCGTTTGGGTCAGTTGGAGGCAGCAATTATTCCGAATGCCAGCTGCTAGAAACCGCAGCAAGGGAGAGGGAGCTTGTGGTCGAATCCTGCCGTCCGGTTTCTCCACCTGCTCGGCCTCTGCAAGAACACGATGGACTCGACGGGCCTCTGGCCGGATCCAGAATGCAGGATGCTTCTTATGCTTTTACGTCTCCAAGAAAACGGCCGCTGAAATTGTGAGACGGAATTGTGGAGATGGAAGCAGACACCTTGTTTGGGGAAAGGAAAAAAAGGGAGCCCTGGAAAAAGAAGGGAAGTGGGGCGGGACGGAGCGATGGTCGACGAGAAGGCAGGCCTGGGACTGCAAAACCGACGTGGGGGCCGGACGGAGCGTCCCTCCGGTCCCTTCGCAGCCGGTGCGGTGGCACTGGAGGCCCCGGAGCACCGGGGGATTGTCGCTGCCAGCCGCCGCCGGTCTCGCTGCTTCTCCCCACGGGAGGGAGGGGGCCTCGGCCCGCCCAGAAGCCTCCCGGGGCGAAGCGGGACTTGCTTCGGATTCGAAAGAGGCACCGGCGAACCCGCGAACCGGAGCACGTGTCCCGAAGCAGCCGAGTGGATGGGATTCGGAACGCCCCGCGATTCCAGTCTGGAAGGGCTGGAGACTTGACCCGGGGGAATCAGACGCGCCTCAATCCGAAGAGGCCGACACGTGGCAGCGGCTGGACTCCTTTGAACCTGCTTTTTCTGAAACGTCATGTTTGGCCCAGCATTCACTCGAATATGAACTTCTTTAGGGGGAAAAAGTCTGTTGCTCAGCGGGCAACGGACACTGAATTAGCTGGGCGACCCAATGCTACAGTGAGCAACATTGTGGCAACCCCGAGAGTTTTTGCAGCGCCGGGAAAGAAGGATAATTTTGACATCTAAAAGCCTAAATGGTTGCACAACTGGTGGGGAACAACAACAACAACAACTAATAATAATAGTAATAGTAGTAGTAGTAGTAGTAGTAGTAGTAATAAATAAATAATAATAATAATATTGGGGAACCGTGCAGCAGCAATACCCCACATCCAAATTTCACGCTAACGGAAACTGAATTTTCCCTTTTCTTTCCAACCCGCCGCTGGCAATTCTCCTGCGCTCTGCCTCCTGAGAAATCTCACGGTTGCTCTCCGAGAAGAAGAAAATGCAAATAATACGGAAATTGATGACCAGTGGAGATCTCGGTCACCTGCATGGGCGTAGCCAGGATTTATGTTGGGGCGCAGAACCTCAGTTAGTAAAGTACATTTATTGATTTACTTGATTTAGGGGGCCAGCTGCCCCCCTGCCTCCCCCCCTTGCCTACGCCCCTGGGCACCAACTAGGAGCCCAGTTGAATATCGGCTGGGTGAAACGGAAATACTGCGTTGGCCCCACTTGGTTGGCCAGGGAGCCACAGACCTGACTTTCAGCCGGAAAAGGAGGCCTCGCGGTGGCCTTTCTGCCTCCAACCCCGCAAATGTCTGGACAACTTGGGAAAGGGCCCCCGCGCTGGCCAGGTGAGCGGGCTGTGACTCCCCCCGCGCGCTCAGAGGTGTGCGCGGGGCGCGCCAGACCCCGCTGGTCCCGATCCACGTCTCCCGCACGTCGAAACTTTGCTAGGGTGAGAAGAAGGAGGTGCGCTTCGTGTAGCAGCCCAGCTCCCTCTTCGCCCCGGGGCTCAGCCCCACATGGAGTGAAGAAGCGGCTGCTTTGCGCAACAGCTTCACCCCCCAAAATCAGGGGATCTGGAGGTTGCTACGTGGGAGCCCCAGGGGAGTTTGAACGGCAGGCGAGTCCTTCACTCCAAGCTTGTGCGTTTTGTGGGGCAGGGGCTGGAGGAGGCTTTATCCGGTGCCCCTGGCTGGGGCGAGCCGGTCAGGAGCCACCCCCCCCCCTCTCCGGCCACAGAGGACGCCTTTGCCTCCCTCCGCAAGCGCAGAGGCGGATTCTTGCGCCCCGCTTGGCGAGGCGGCTGAGAGCCCAGCGACTCGCTCGGGCTGCTCGCCGTGGGGCTCAGCCGTCCCCCCTTGTGTGGACCCTCCCCGCAAGCCTGGCTGGCCGCGGCAG
The DNA here is from genome assembly GCF_965113315.1 of Podarcis vaucheri. NCBI lineage: Eukaryota > Metazoa > Chordata > Lepidosauria > Squamata > Lacertidae > Podarcis > Podarcis vaucheri. The sequence goes on along the minus strand of NC_138765.1, from coordinate 85,182,372 downwards.
GAGGGCTCCCAGGCTGGCCTTGGGCGCGCGCAACTTCCGCGCAGGCGGGCCGGGAATGCCCTGCCTTCCCTTCCGCGGCGTCGGCCTCCCGGACCTCCTTCCCCGACGCGCGTGGGGCGAGAGGGCTGGAAGAGACCGGCAGCCCAGCTGGAGGGGGGGGGCAGCGGCAGTTGGGGCGCCAGCTGGGAGTGGAAGGCACGCAGCCGGGGGGAGGCTCTTCTCTCACCCGCCCTACAGGTTGGGAGTCGGCGAGGGAGTCCCCCACTCCCTCCCACCCTGGTCCCTCTGCCCCACCGCCACGGGAAAGCTTACCTGAGCGGATGGAGTTATGGGGCATGGCTTGGCCGGCTCGTCGGGGGGGCGGGCGAGAGGCCGCCGGGTCCTTTTCCTGGAGGGATCCGAAGCCCTGCTCTTGCTGCTGGGGGAGAGAAAGCGAGAGCGGCCTGAGGAAAGGTGGGGGGCCGCCCCAGCAAAGGGCACTTTTCTGGGCACCTGCTGGACGCGCGTGTTTCAGTGAGGAGACCTCAGAAGCACCCAAGGCGAGGAGGGCCGAGGGTTCCTGGAAGGGCCCCCGTACCCATTTCTCGACGACCCTGGGCTTTGTGAAGGTTCCCGGAAAGCTGCGTGGCCCTGGCACCTCTCCACCCACCCCAACGCGGGTCTCCTGCCTCTGGCGCCCCAGGAGGACCCTTTACCTGGTCGCCTCCACCGGGGCCAGCCGGAGAAAGGAGCTGCTGGTCCTGGGCGGCTTCTCCGGCCGTTTTGTCCCCAGGAAAAGAGACATGGCAAGCTGGTTTTATCCACACAGCCCCCTCGCAGCTCTGCCTCGGCAAGCGAAGAGGCGCTGGATTGGCTGCCTGGGGTTTTGGAGGGGGAGAGAAAGCAGGGGGGTCATGGCTGAGTGCTTTTAAGAGTTAAAAAGAACTGCTCGGGAGCTGTTGTGAAAGAAACCAGGCAGGAGGGAAGGAGAGGAAAGCAAGGCCTGGCCTGGCCTGGCGGGGAGAGCTCCTTCCTGGGTCCACATCACCTGCCCTGGACTGCTAGGCCCAGCTGTGGCCCCCACTGACAGCTGGGCCAGGCTGGGGCAGCAGGGAGTGCCTGTTATGGTGGGACGCCTACTTGTGCCCTTGCATAACACAGGGAGCCACCTCACTCAGTATTGCTTGCACTGACTCACCCTGGGTTCCAGGCACCAGTAGTGGACCCTTTTCAGGACAAGCAGACACTCTGCCATCGCACTGCGGCCCTTTGCAGAGGATTTGTTGGTTCCGAGGGCCTCATCGTGTAAATTTGCTCAGGTGGTGCAGCTAACCTACAGGAGGTCTGGTGAAAAATCCCCACTTGGAGCAAATGTTTGTTTCAGTGGAAGGGCGAGGAGCAGAGACACATACCTAGAACTGTAGAATTGTAGAGCTGGAAGGGGTCGCAAGGGTCATTTTGTCCAACCCCCTGCAATGCAGGGATCTTTCACCCAACGTAGGGCTCAAATCTGGAATGAAGAGTCTCATGCTCTGCTGACTGAGGTTCAATTGTGCTCCTGGCAAGGAGATGTTGGCTGCCCAGAGCAGCCTGGGGAGCTCGCAGACAGGCTGGTAAGCTCCTAGCCACTCTGAGCCAGAGTAAAAAGGTAAAGGTGAAGGGACCCCTGACCATTAGGTCCAGTCGTGGCTGACTCTGGGGTTGTGGCACTCATCTCGCTTTATTGGCCGGAGGAGCCGATGTACAGCTTCCGGGTCATGTGGCCAGCTTGACTAAGCCGCTTCTGGGGAACCAGAGCAGTGCACAGAAACGCCGTTTACCTTCTTGCCAGAGCGGTACCATTTATCTGCTTGCACTTTGACGTGCTTTTGAACTGCTAGGTTGGCAGGATCAGGGACCGAGCAATGGGAGCTCACCCCATTGCAGGGATTCAAACTGCTGACCTTCTGATCGGCAAGTCCTAGGCTCTGTGGTTTAACCCACAGCGCCACTCGCATCCCTCTGAGCCAGAGTGGAGGTGCACAATTTCTGTGTTCTTGATGGGGTCCAACCCACCTAGTGAGGAGGGGTAAAAGTCCATCAGGATCTACTGCTAGACTGCTGCCAGATCTGCTGAATCAGTAAAGGATTTCTGATTCCCTCTAGAAACCAGAAGAAGCTGTTGTCAGTTAGGTGTCCGGGGGGCCCTGATCTGCAGCAACTCACATCTAGCTTTCGTTCTGGTATGTGGAGGTGTGTGACTTGGGCGCAATCTGTGCTTGGCTCCACCCTTTGAGCATCTGCCCTCAAGCTACTATTTTGCAGCTGTCACCAGGTGGTGGACCACTCCATTCTGGTTAATATAATAAGTGTGAAGTCTGCAGAACAGAAAGGACGAGAGAAATGCCAGCAGATGAGGTGAGGTCACATAACACAGCACAACATGGACCAGGGTACTTTTGGCGAAATCACAGGACCTCGGGGGGGGGCTGTGCTATGAAATGCAGAATTGCTCTGTATTTTTTTTTGGGGGGGGGATAAATTTCTGTATCACTTGATTGTAACACAACCTCTAAAGAATTTACAATTGCTGTAAATACAGTGGTACCTCAGGTTACATACGCTTAAGGATACATACGCTTCAGGTTGCAGACTCCGCTAACCCAAAAATAGTGCTTCAGGTTAAGAACTTTGCTTCAGGATGAGAACAGAAATTGTGCTCCGGCGCCACAGCAGCAGCAGGAGGCCCCATTAGCTAAAGTGGTGCTTCAGGTTAAGAACAGTTTCAGGTTAAGAACGGACCTCCGGAACGAATTAAGTATGTAACCAGAGGTACCACTGTACAATGAATATGCTGTGCCCTAGCTGCATTTTCTGGATCAAGCCCCACACAGCACATATTACAGTAATATAATCTTGAATTAGGGATGTGGGTGGCGCTGTGGGTTAAACTACAGAGCCTAGGACTTGCTGATCAGAAGGTTGGTGGTTCGAATCCCCGCGACGGGGTGAGCTCCCATTGCTCAGTCCCTGTTCCTGCCAACCTAGCAGTTTGAAAGCACGTCAAAGTGCAAGTAGATAAATAGGTACCACTCCAGTGGGAAGGTAAACAGCGTTTCCATGCGCTGCTCTGGTTCGCCAGAAGCGGCTTAGTCATGCTGGCTCCCTCGGCCAATAAAGTGAGATGAGCGCCGCAACTCCAGAGTCGGCCATGACTTGACCTAATGGTCAGGGGTCCCTTTACCTTCAGCTTTTATCTTGAATTTACAAATGCCTGAGTAAGGTCTCCCAGCCCAGGAATGGTTGTCATACCAGGCATAGCTGGAAAAGTGTTTCTAGCCACTGAGACTACCTGGCTCTCCAGCAACAGAGCCAGCTCCAGAAGCACTGTATGCCTGCTCTTCCAGGGAATGGGCAACCCCATCTCAGGCAGGCAATTGACCTGTTTCTCTGACATGGGAATCACCCACCTAGAGTGCTGCTGTCTGGCCGGGATTCAGGCTCAACTAATTTCCCTTCGCCCATCCCACCACTCAGCCCAGGCACTGGTCCAGGTCTTGCATGGCCTCTCAAGATTCTGATGTTACATGGAAACAGAGCTAAGTGTCGTCAGCATGCTGATGGTGCCTTTCCCCCCATACTCCTAATGACAGCTCCCAGCAGCTTCTTGTAGATATTAAACAGCACTGGGGATAAAATAATGGTCTGTGGCGCTCCATAGCATAACCAGCAGGGGGCCGAAAAGCACCCTCCCAATGCTACTTACTGGATTTGATCCCGTAATCAGGACTGGAATAGTATCAGTATCAAAAGCTACAGTGAGACCAAGAAGCAGGCATCCAAGCCATCAAAGAAGACTCAGTCCCATGACCAGGTGGAGCCCAGGTTTAATAATGATGATGATGATGATGATTTATTATTTGTACCCCACCCATCTGGCTGGGTTTCCCCAGCCACTCTGGGCGGCTTCCAACAAAACACTAAAATACAATAACCTATTAAACATTAAAAGCTTCCCTAAACGGGGCTGCCTTCAGATGTCTTCTAAAAGTCCGGTAGTTGTTTTTCTCTTTGACATCTGGTGGGAGGGTGTTCCACAGGGCAGATGCCACTACCAAGAAGGCCCTCTGCCTGGTTCCCTGTAACTTGGCTTCTTGCAGTGAGGGAACCACCAGAAGGCCCTCAGTGCTGGACCTCAGTGTCTGGGCAGAATGATGGAGGTGGAGACGCTCCTTCAGGTATACAGGACCGAGGCCATTTAGGGCTTTAAAGGTCAGCACCAATGTGCTCGGAAATGTACTGGGAGCCACTGTAGGTCTTTCAAGACCGGTGTTATATGGTCTCGGCGGCCACTCCCAGTCACCAGTCTAGCTGCCGCATTCTGGATTAGTTGTAGTTTCTGGGTCACCTTCAAAGGTAGCCCCACACAGAGCGTATTGCAGTAGTCCAAGCAAGAGATAGCTAGAGCATGGACCACTCTGGCAGGTAGGGTCTCAGCCTGCATACCAAGTGGAGTTGGTAGACAGCTGCCCTGGACACAGAATTGACCTGTGCATCCATGGACAGCTGTGAGTCCAGAATGACTCCCAGGCTGCGCATCTGGTCTTTCAGGAATGGATCGAAATATTTTGTGTCATCCAAGGACGCTTGCAGCTGCTCCGCTGCTACTCCCTCCAACACCTTCCCCAAGAAGGAGGCATCTGCCATTGGTTGGCAGTTATTCCCACCTAAGAGGTCCAGGGAAGGTTTCCTTAGGAGTGGCCTGGTATCTTGAGGTTCAGGCCTGGTTTGGGAATTGTCTCTGCGTGAATGAACTTTATCAAAAGTTGGGTGATGGAGTGAGCCCCTGTTTCCCTTACTCAATCTCTCAGTGGCTTTGGGTACCACTGGCATACTCCTGAGGACTGCAGTGGTTTCATTCCTACCTGTGCAGTTGAGTCCAGAGTAGCACTGTGGAGTGTGCTTTGACTCCCTGGAGCTTGTGTTGTGAGGTTCCAACGGACACTATTTTGTCCCCAACGCTGTTTAAAGTCTCTCTGAAGCCACCAGTCTATTTTTACATAAATAAATAACTGGTTAGGACTGCACTGTAATACCACCAGGTGCATGAAGAACATAAGGAAATGGTTAAGCAACAGGAACGGAACAGCTGATGGCATTGCAATCAAGGGTAACCGTGAGGCATTCTCTACAATATGCTGAATATAGCCCCATCCCCCTGCTGGTTTATTTTATTTTTTACCTGTATACCTATTCCAGGTAATATATTCCAAGCTATATAACTTGGAAACTTTTGGGAATTACAGGGACAGAACTACCCAAACTGTACAGGAATTTATTCATGTATGTGACTACAGCGGCAAGAATGTTCCTTGCCCCAAAATGGAAAGAAGAAGAAGAAGAAGAAGAAGAAGAAGAAGAAGAGTGGGTACAAAAACTTCAGGAATATGCAGAAATGGCAAAACTTACCGGAAAAATCAGAAATCAAGATAACAAACTTTTTAAAATAAATCAATGGAATTTGTTTATTGAATATTTACAAATAGATTGTAAACAGATAAGAACATTGGCAGGATTACTGTAATAACCTGCAGTTTTATAAGAGTATATATTTAAAGTAGATGAATAAATGAGTGAATTAACTTAATTTGGATATGCAGAAAATATAAAAAATAAATTTAAGGAACTGCAGAAAGAGGGGGAAGGAAGTCAAGTTTTGAAATGTTAAAATGATAATAAAATTATTGAAATGTATAAAATTGAAAATCATTAATGATAATGATAATAACAACAACAACTATTACTTGGAAACTTGAGATTTGTGAGATTAATAAGGAGGAGGGTTTGCTGCCTTACTCACCCTGTTGCCAAAATTCCACAGGTGCCTAACCTTCTTGTCACTTGCAGCTGAGACATTTCATCAGCTGGGAATCCCCTCATGTCCATGCTGCCTTGCAAGCTTCCCCTAACTATCTCAGTTGTCTAGGAAATAACCGTTTGGTAAGATCAGCCTTAGGGATGCAGGTGGCGCTGTGGGTTAAAACACAGAACCTAGGACATGCCGATCAGAAGGTCGGTGGTTCGAATCCCCGTGACGGGTGAGCTCCCGTTGCTCGGTCCCTGCTCCTGCCCACCTAGCAGTTCGAAAGCACGTCAAAGTGCAAGTAGATAATTAGGTACTGCTCTGGTGGGAAGGTAAACGGCGTTTCTGTGCGCTGCTCTGGTTCCCCAGAAGCGGCTTAGTCATGCTGGCCACATGACCTGGAAGCTGTACGCCGGCTCCCTCGGTCAGTAAAGTGAGATGAGCGCCGCAACCCCAGAGTCGGCTATGACTGGACCTAATGGTCAGGGGTCCATTTGCCTTTTTAAGATCAACTTTGTCTTTCTGGCCTGGGTGTTGTCGCCTTCTCTGCTGGAGTGCATGCTTTCAGGAAGGGATTGCTCTTTGCTAAGACCAAACCACCAGGGATGTCAGCAAAAAAAAAAGAGGGCAACTCCACAACGCCCTCTTTTGTGAGGAGCCCTACTGCCATTGTCAACTGTCTGTGGAAGGAAGTGTGTGATAGGAGTGCCCCGGTCCTCCTGGCCTGGCCTTGGTCATCTGCTCTGCTCCTGGATCCACTGGGGTGGGTGGGTGCATTTTCAGACATAATTGTTCTCCTACATGGCCATAATCTGTGCAGACTGTATGACTGTGGTAGGAGAACAGCTGCTTGACCTGGATTAACAACAACAACAACAACAACAACAACAACAACAACAACAACAACAATTTATTTATACCCCGCCCATCTGACTGGGTTTCCCCAGCCACTCTGGGCAGCTTCCAACAAAACACTAAAATACAATAACCCATTAAACATTAAAAGCTTCCCTAAACAGGGCTGCCTTCAGATGTCTTCTAAAAGTCTGGTAGTTGTTCTTCTCTTTGACATCTGGTGGGAGGGCGTTCCACAGGGCGGGTGCCACTACCAAGAAGGCCCTCTGCCTGGTTCCCTGTAACTCGGCTTCTCGCAGTTAGGGAACTGCCAGAAGGCCCTCGGCGCTGGACCTCAGTGTCCGGGCAGAACGATGGGGGTGGAGACGCTCCTTCAGGTATACAGGACTGAGGCTGTTTAGGGCTTTAAAGGTCAGCACCAACACTTTGAATTGTGCTCGGAAACGTACTGGGAGCCAGTGTAGGTCTTTCAAGACAGGTGTTATATGGTCTCAGCGGCCGCTCCCAATCACCAGTCTAGCTGCCACATTCTGGATTAGTTGTAGTTTCCGGGTCACCTTCAAAGGTAGCCCCACGAAGAGAGCATTGCAGTAGTCCAAGCGAGAGATAACCAGAGCATGCACCACTCTGGTGAGACAGTCTGCGGGCAGGTAAGGTCTCAGCCTGCGTACCAGATGTTCTCTTCCCTCCTGTTCTCTTTACCTTTTGTGCCACTTCTTCTTCAACTGCAAGTCTTACTAACTAATTTTTGTAAGCCGCATTGGGATCATTTTTAGCTAAATGGCGGGTATAAACGTTTTAAATAAATAGCTCTGCTTAGCTTTCCAGAGGCTGCAGCAGCAGCAACAACAACAACCACCACCAATTATATTTGGAAGGTCTCATTTAAATAAAAAGGGCTGCACCAAATTCCAGTAAGCTGTAAAATAGACTCCAGTGTAGAGACCAAAAATGATGCCCACCATGGTTGTATCACCCCCAGTCTCATGGCACAGAATTAATCAGCACACACCCCAAATGATGGGCATTCCAGTGACAACTGTGAGCTCACCATCAGCTTCAATCATGCTCTTTATGTTCTGTGATAACATTTGATTTGTACAATGAAGTAAAAGTTTTAGTTATGTTTCTCCACCCCCCCACCCCCCCAGTGGATCATGAAATGGTAGTTGCATTGCTTAACCTTCACCTTCCGTGCTGCCGTTTGTATTCCTCAGCCATCAGGAAAAAATCTGTTGCCTGTTTGCCATATCTCCTGTCAGCCCCTGCAAATTCTATGTGCTATTCTGAATGTACCAGATCTCCTCTGCTATTATTTTATACTGTCTGCATGATGTGTCCATCATGCAGGGAGACCGTAAGAGTGTGTGAATTCAACTTTATTGCCCTCATCTTGACAGGCAGAGAAGCATTTTGCATTTATTTATTTCTTATTTGTTTTGTAGCTGGTTGGTGTTCCTTTCTCCAAAAGTGCTCAGAAGTGGCTCCTCATCAGCATAGACTGGGCGGGCACAAGCTTCTGTCTTGCCCTGGTGGTTCACAGAATCATAGACCTGTGGAACTGGAAGGGACCACAAGGGTCGTCTAGTCTAACCCCTTGCAATACAGAAATCTTTTGCTTTTAACGTCTTTGATCACAGAGTGCCTCAAATTTGCAGGTGGCATCAAACTAATGCCTTAGAAGATGGAAATGGGATTATTTATTTTTTAAAAATTAATTTATTTAATCATTTTTTCAACACAAACAGCAACCACAAAAAACACATACAACAAAAACCACAATAACGCTAATAACACAATTTAACAATTAACTACACCTTTTAAACAATATTTCCCCACCTCTCCTCCCCCTACTTCCCACCACTTTCCGCCTTATCTCTTAAGTAATCCTTCCAGATTTCTTCATATTTATCCATTCTTAATTTGCATCAATATGCAATTCGTTCGTATGTAACTAGTCTGTCCATATTGTCAATCCATGTGCTCAATGGGATCTTTTTGCGGCTCTTCCAATTCATCAGTACAAGTTTTTTTTTGCTTCTAATATGGCACGGTAAATCTTTTTTTTTTACCCCATGTAATCTCCCACGTTTCCGGTATATAATTTAGAATTAAATTAAAATCCCCTAAATAACAAAACAAAACAAAAAAACCTCTTGCTATATATATCCTCACCTCACAAATGTTGGGCACCACCCACACTCTCTGTCCAGTGATAGCAAGCTTCCAGGGGGTTCCAGGAACTCCCCCAAGGTCTGTGCTCCTTTGGAGAATTGAAGACGCAATGGAGACCACTGTAGCTTTAAGAAATATGATTTATTCACATATTTACACCTTCAGTCTGCATGGAGGGAGTCCAGATCTGACGACACGGGCATCTCAAGCAGGGCATCTTACCCGCAGCAATGGAGTGATGGAGTCAAAGGCCTTCAGCCAGCCTGCCCAAGATGGATCTCAGTCTTTCTTCTCCCTTTCTTCCCAACACACCTTGCTAAAGGCACTCTTTCCCTGTCACTTCTCTCTCAAACACCCCAGTCACCTTGGCAACCTCTGTCTGCCCAGGCCCAAGATCCCTCTTAGATGGGCCACCAACACCTTTAGTCATGTGCCGATGATGGCATTAAAATATTTTGTTCTTCTTTAATAAAGGAGAAAAAGGAGACCAAATTGTGTCAAAGGTATGTCTCTTTTTTGAGATTTTTGTTTTTTGTTTTTTTTAAAGATATTTATTGAGAACATTTTTTGAATATAAGAAAAAATAAAAAATAAACATATGAAATAATAAGCAGTTAAAAACACACATTGATTTTCAATAACATAACTTCCATGCCCTTATTTCCTCCGGCCTCCTCATACTTCCCTTCTTTGTATTCCATTTCAGTTTGTTAGTTCAGCAAATCCTTACCATTAAACTTTTGCCCATTTATAATCCTTTTTTCATATCTCCTAAAGCATTGCAGCTGGAAACCGCTTAGTTTCTATCCAACATCTTTCTAACATTCATTAATTTTACAATATTTCTTTAAGCAGTCTTTAAATTTCTTCCAGTCTTCTTTCACCGACTCTTCTCCCTGGTCTCAGATCCTGCCAGTTCTTTTTTGAGATTTTTGTTATCTGACGGTTTGTTTGTATTTTCAAAAAATATAAAACACTCTGAAAGTCTTGTTAGAGCCAAAAAGTGGCATGAAGTGTTTGTATTATTATCAACATAATTAAAAGAAAGATCTTGCTGGTCATCTGCCTGTGCTGACCTCAGTAGGTCAAGGTTGGGGGACTGGATTCAGGTGGTGGGGCAGATTCTTCTCTCCCCCACCCCATGGGCCAAGTTTGACAAATGGGCAGGTCAGCTAGATGCCAATCACCTGATGTCACAATGACTTTGGGCAACATTGCTTTTGCCCACAGGGTTTGTAATCAAACTGTTATGTACTGAAGTTCTCACCCTGGGCCAGCAGGGGGATACTGTAGATAGTTATGCAAATAAGGGATCGAAAGTGACGTTCAGTGATTGGATAGTTTTAGAAAATTGTTACAGTTACATTGTACTGGAGCTCTATATAAGCAGGCTGACTGAACCCTTCAGTTCAGTTCTGGCCTGGCCTGTGAATAAACAAGAGCTGTTTGAAGAATCGCTGTGTCGTCTGATATGTTCACCCACAACTGAACACGAACAATATGGACAAAGACAGAGTCCGCAAAGTGCCAAAGACCAGCTGCTGATCAGCACCTGGGTGGCTCAGTTGGGCTGGCAGGGTAGCAGTCCCATCCCCCCTGTCCCCCACTACTGCAGGCAAATGAGCTGCTGTTCCTCTCTCGCTTCCTTTGCATGACCTGAATTTCTGTGGTGAAATCATCAGGCTGACAGGGTCTTCTCTTCTGTGGCATCTTACTGGAGGCTATAAGATACCCCTCCCACAGCCCTGGCATCCTAAGTTACGCCAAGACCCTAAATGGCTTCAGTCCAGTATACCTGAAGGTGCGTCTCCACCCCCATCGTTCTGCCTGGACACTGAGGTCCAGCTCTGAGGGCCATCTGGCGGTTCCCTCGCTGTGAGAAGCCAAGTTACAGGGAACCAGGCAGAGGGCCTTCTCGGTAGTGGCACCCGCCCTGTGGAACGCCCTCCCATCAGATGTCAAAGAGAAAAACAACTACCAGACTTTTAGAAGACATCTGAAGGCAGCCCTGTTTAGGGAAGTTTTTAATGTTTAATAGGTTATTGTATTTTAATATTCCGTTGGAAGCCACCCAGTGGCTGGAGAAACCCAGTCAGATGGGCAGGGTATAAATTATTATTATTATTATTATTATTATTATTACTACTACTACTACTACTGCTACTACTACTACTACTACTACTAACTTGCTAGGAATTACTCTCTCAGACTTAGAGGAAAGGCACAGGCCACTTGGAAGCCATAGAGTGACAAGGCTCAAAACCACTTAGTCTTTGAGAAAGGGTTTCTTGAAATTCTGGGCTGCTATTTTGGTGTTTTGAGAAAGCGCCCTGTGTTCCCATGGTGCTTTTCTTTGGTATCAGAATACACGAGGTTACTCTTAATTCCCTTCAGTGCCAGGGAAAGTACTTGCCCAGATATTCAAACTGGAATCTCGGGGTGTTTGGGTGAGAGGTGGGGGCAGCAATGTTAACAGAAGCGCTGAGGAATTTTTAAAAGCAAGTTTGTGGTTCCGGAACACAAGGCTGTATCTGAATGAGTTGGGAATGCGTGCGCAGGTAGATCAGCAGCTTCTGTGTGCGTGGCGGGTTTGTATCGAACTGCAGCAGCAGGCCTGCCATTCTTCATCGCACACCATCATTCCTGGGGGGGTGGGGAGTGCCCCTCAAATCCCAGAATACACAGCAGCCTTAAGGGGCATTTGCCCCTGTAGCTTCAATCCCACCCACCCAGTTACTCGATGACAGTGGGGCTTCAGATGAATTTAAGCAGTTTAAGTAGACGGTATTAATGTTTATATGAGAGATCTGGGTTGATGACTTATGCTCTGTGACTCAGCAACATCAGACCTTAGTTAACCATTACCTTCCCGATAAACACTAAGATGAAGTTGCCTAATGGTTAGGATTTTCTAAAGTGAAGTCTCCCCCAGGTTCAAAGGCACTTTCTTGGTGGGTTAAATATTGCAATGCGGTTTTAAAAAAGGAGGAGGAGGTGGGTGTGTCTGTAACAACACATTGACTTGGCAGTCAATTCCTTTCAGCTGATAAATGTGGCAGAAAGGCTGCTGTAGCATCATTGACTAAGCAAGTCACATCTTTCACTAATGGCTGACAATTTGCCAGTTTCGAACATTTGAGTTTTCTACAAATATATGTGACTCAACTTTCCTTAAGTGTCTGACATGGAGTGGGGAAATGAAGTATACTGTGTCTATTTCGGGCTTCACAATTTAAGAAGGGTATTGACAAGCCGGAATGTGTGCAGAGGAGGGAAACCAAGAAGATCAAGGGTCTGCAGACCAAGCCTTATGAGGAACAGTCGAGGGAGTTGGGGATGTTTAGACTGGGAGCAGATACAATAGCAATCTTCAGATATCTAAAGGGCTGCCACAAGGAAGATGGAGCAGGTTTATTTTCTCCTGCTCTTGAAGCCAGTGGATTCAAGAGCAGGAGATTCTGATTAAACACCAGGAAGCATACACTGCAAAACCGATTCCTCCCCACCCCTCTAAAGCAGGGGTCAGCAGCCTTTTTCAGCCATGGGCCAGTCCACCACCCCTCAGACCTTGTGGGGGGCCGGAATATATTTTGAAAGAAAATAATGAACAAATTATTGACCAGGTGGTCAGACCTCACCTGGAGTACTGTGTCCAGTTCTGGGCACCACAATTCAAGAAGGATACTGACAAACTGGAACGTGTCCAGAGGAGGGCAACCAAAATGGTCAAAGGCCTGGAAACAATGCCTTATGAGGAACGGCTAAGGGAGCTGGGCATGTTTAGCCTGGAGAAGAGGAGGTTAAGGGGTGATATGATAGCCATGTTCAAATATATAAAAGGATGTCACATAGAGGAGGGAGAAAAGTTGTTTTCTGCTGCTCCAGAGAAGCGGACACGGAGCAATGGATCCAAACTACAAGAAAGAAGATTCCACCTAAACATTAGGAAGAACTTCCTGACAGTAAGAGCTGTTCGACAGTGGAATTTGCTGTCAAGGAGTGTGGTGGAGTCTCCTACTTTGGAGGTCTTTAAGCAGAGGCTTGACAACCATATGTCAGGAGTGCTCTGATGGTGTTTCCTGCTTGGCAGGGGGTTGGACTCGATGGCCCTTGTGGTCTATTCCAACTCTAGGATTCTATGGCATGAGACCTAGTGGTGGCTGTCTGCTCCTCCAGGGACGTCTTCAGGAGCCCTTGAGGCTTATGTAGCCCAAGCCCTTCCTGAATGCATGACATCCAGTACTAAAGCACCTGGGGTTGGTGGCCACCCAGACTGTGCTTAACAACCTCTACCAAAGGTTTACCACCTTCTAAGGCAGGTTCCCCCACCGTACTGAAATCAGAACCTTTTTTTCTATACCAACTCCTCTTTCTTGCAATTTCATGCCATGCTAACTGGAGCAACAGGAAATGAATTCATTCTAGCGTATTGGCTGCAGGTCATTATATATATATATATATATATATATATATATATATATATATATATATATATATAATATTTTATTAGGTTTTATCAATAGAAAAGTTTAGAAAAATACAAAAACAAAAAGAATACAAAATTACAAAATACAAAAATACAGACATTAAACACAAAGAAAAAGAAAAAACACATATAAAAGAAAAACAAAAATTCCCTCTTTCTTAATTTCTCTTCTTTAGTTAACTTATTTTCCTGACTTCCTCACGTCTCCCATTTTTGTATCCCTTTTAAAAATTTGTTCAGCAAATTCATGTCCTATTAGTTTATCTATTATTAATCCCATCTTACATTTTACCTTTTTGCTAGAACCCCTTCAATTCAATTCAATGTCATCAGCATTCAAAAATTTTACAATATTTCTGCAAGTAAGTTTTAAATTTCCTCCAATCTTCTTCCACCAACTCTTCTCCCTGGTCTCGGATTCTGCCAGTCTTGGCTGCAGGTTAAACATACCCAAGTCCTTCCATCTTTGCTCATCGGACTTTGGGGTCTCCAGGCCCCTTACTGTATCTGTGGTTCCTGTGGGCATGTCCCAACTTTGTCAATATTCCCCGTTAAACCATGTTGCCCAATACTGGACACCTTGTACACCTGGCCAAGCCAAAGCAGAACTAGGTACCATTACTTCTCATGTTCTGGAAGCTAGATGACTTCCATTAGCCTTCTCAGCTGTCACAATGCACTCCTGGTTCCTGTTTGTGGCCCCCAGTTCCTCTTCACGTGTACTGTAGGTCAAGAGTGGATCCCAGTGGCTCAACACTGCCAGGCAGCAAGGACAGCCCAGGATATAATTCAGAGGGTTTCAGTTTAGTTGCCTACATGCTGTGTCCAAATACTCGGGGTTTTGAACGGCCCCGGGGTTCCCTCTGAAGACACAGCAGATGGAATAAGGGCTCAGGATTCTGATAGCGCCAGAGACTTAAGAGAAGGGATAGGGAAGGTCAGGATGCGACCAGGTGGGCACTGCTGTTCCACAGTACAGACAATACAAATCCCTGCCTTCACATCCCATGATGCCCTAGGAGCCTGGGAACAAGGAGGGAGGAACAAGGCTCAGCTGAGGAAGGCAGGATTTAATTCTATGCATCATTAAGTAGTCCTCTCCCTGCAGTGTCCCCCTATACATCATCCATGCTGAGAACCCTGCACACTGACATTACATTAGTGTCTGGAAATGAATTTCCTCTTTTATAGGGAAATTGAGAATTCACCAAGAAGAAAGGAGGGAAGGGGGGGGAACCCCCTTAAAAACCAATTATTGGAGCGTTTATGAGTCTCCCTGCTTTCCCCGCCCCCACGCTGCTTTCACAACACTCCTGGTGCCCAGATGCAAAGGAGCGTTTTATAGCTAATAGATTAAGAAAAGAAAGAAACGTTGATAGATTAGGAAACAGTGCAGCATTTGCCACCTATTCCGTTCCACAGACGCTTTGCATGTTGGAGAGTGAATATGCACCCCTGCTCATCCCAGCTGCCAGAAGTTTCCACCTACCGCACCTGGGCTCAGTATAGAGGAGGGTGTAGATCCTTGCCTCGGCAAAAGGGAATGAATCAAGTATACATTGATGCACAGACAGAAATATGCATCGCGGGGCATGATCCTGCATTAAAGATCTGCTAACTGGCAAGGGTGCTACTAGCCCAAAGATGGAAAGAACCAACAAGTTCCGACCAGGGAAGAATGGCAAACCCAACTGCTGGACTATGCTGAAATGGCAAAACTGGGAGACTCAGGAATCCAGAAGTTAATGACTTTTAAAAAGAATGGGGGGAATTTATAATTTACTTAGGAGACCATTGTAAACAAATAAAAACATTAGCCGAACTGTAAAAATAACTTGTAAAGAAACGAAAAATATGGATAACTTAGAGAAACAAAAACTGTGGCTAATGTAATGATATGTAGTTTTAGAAAAATTGTTTTAAGCACCCGTGCAGGGGAAAGTCGCGAGATTCAGAGAATCTCATATATGGATATGGTAAAAGTTTTTTTTCTTTTTTTTCTTTTGAATTTGTTCTTGTAAAAACCAATTAAAAATTAATAATAAAAATAAAAAAGACCTGCTAACTAAGGGGCCACAGGAAGAAGCACGAGTTCTGTTCCGGTGGTGTAGCTGTGTTGGCAGAACACAATTTACACTGTATGAAACTCCTCCCGTACTCCGCAAGAACAGAGCAGAAAACCATGTGGTCTGGTGTAGTAATGTGGTATACTAAACCACATCATTCCAGCAACGTATCAACAGCAACCCTCACATCTTCACAACAGGTCTGGGACTGGAGCTATTCCCCCTTCCATTGAAGTTGGTGGAATGGGAGGGGGTGCTTCAGGAAATGAGAAAATAGTTGCTCCATCTTTGCCCCTGCAAACGACGGAACTGATGCAGTAAACTCAGCACCCAGTAAAAGTCACAGAAGCTGCCCCATATCAAGTCAGGCTATTGGTCTCTCTAGCTCTGTATGGCCCACACTGACTGGAAGCAGCAGCCCTTGGAGATGTCCCTGGGACCTCCAGTGTGCAAAAGACCGTGCCCTGCCTCTGAGCTGTAGCCTTTCCTCCCAGAGAGGGCTTGGTTTGGAGCAGGGGACTCTCTCCCTGGCCTCACGGGACACACAGTGTCAGAGCTGGCTGGGATCCTGAGGGAGAGGACAACACAGGGTAGGGGGAAGAGACTGCAGAAAGGGACAAAGCTGCCTTCTTTCGGTTTTGTAGGCTTTGCTGACTGCCTGTCACCGTAGGGCAAAGGAGCAGAGCACCCAGCTGAGAAGGAAACAGAAATGGGAAATGGGAAAGACTGCCAGGGCTTTGCAGTGGCGTAGCGTGGGCTGTCAGCACCCGGGGCAAGGCAAGTAATTTGTGCCCCCTAACCGGTGGATTTGCGCCCCCTAACCCTAACCCCCAGATGTTGCGCCCCGTGCAGCCGGCCCCCCTTGCACCCCCCACACTACGCCACTGGGGCTTTGTGATTAGAGGGCTGACCTTCTGCCAGGAAGGCAGTGAATGCTGCAAATAAACAGAGAAGGCATGTTCAATATATATATATACACATACAATTAAAAGAGCTCAGGACTGTATTCCAAGCAGCGCCAGCAGCCCTCCTGCCCATGTGTGCCACCCAGATCTTCTCAGGAAGGTTCCCCAACCCTCCAAAACGGATTTGAGGGTTCCCAAGGGGCTGCAGGTTGGTCCACGTGCCTTGTATTTTAAACCACACTGCAACCATTTTCAAGCTAGGAGCCTGAGGCTCCCAACCGCCACATGGGGCTTCTCCTTGCTAGAATAATAGTCCTGCTGGATGAGGCCAAAGGGGACTCATCCAGCCTAGCATCCTTTTCTCACAGTGGACAGCCAGCTGCGTGTGGGAAGCCTGCAAACTGACCGCGGAGGAGCAGAGCATAGCCATTGCAGCTAGTAGCCATTGATAGCTCTCCTCCATGAATTTGTCCAATTCTATTTTAACACCAGCCAAGCTGGTGGCTTCTTGGGCTCCTTGAGGGTTTGCAAAGGCGCTTTGAACTCGCCTGGGAGCCATTGGGCAGAGAGGAAAAAGAATCCCCTCCCCTGGGTGCTGCTGTAGTTCCTATGGTGTCTCTCCTTGCCATGGCATCAAACAGGCAGGTGAAGATCACAAGGGGCAAGCCTGGAGTTTTTGCTCCTACCAGGCCTGTCTAGATAGTGGATGACAAATGTCAATTGCCATCTGCTTTAAACAGTTTATAGGATTGTGTTTTAATGCTGTAAGTCAGCCTGGGACCTTCAGGTGAAGGGCAGGTAGTCCTACAATTGTAGAGTTGGAAGGTACCCGCAAGGCTCATCTAGTCCCAACCTCCTACCATACCCTGATTTTATTAGTTTTCCATAGCAGAGTTTTTAGCATTGGGGAGGAAGGGCAGGATAGAGCAAACCGTTAAATGATGTTATGCATTCTCTGGGTCATTCCCACTTTGCAGGTGAGACTTCCTCGTCTGGGGCGAGGTTGCATCAACTGATCCAGGGTTGCATCTGTTTCTCAGCAAACAGAACTTTTCCTATAGTATGTTTCTTGGTAATTTCTTGTATGTAGAGAGGCAGTGTTGTGTAGTGGTTAGACTAGGAACCTAGGAGGTAAAGGTAAAGGGACCCCTGACCATTATGTCCGGTCGTGACTGACTCTGGGGTTGCGGTGCTCATCTCGCTTTATTGGCCGAGGGAGCCGGCGTACAGCTTCTGGGTCATGTGGCCAGCATGACGAAGCCGCTTCTGGCGAACCAGAGCAGCGCGCGGAAACGCCGTTTACCTTCCCGCTGGAGCGGTACCTATTTATCTACTTGCACTCTGACGTGCTCAAGTCCTAGGCTCTGTGGTTTAACCCACAGCGCCACCTAGGAGGTACCAGGGTTCCCCATTTGGCCATTAAACTAATTTAGTGACCTTGAGAGCCGGTCTCAGCCTAACCTACCTCAAAGGGTTGTTGTGAGGACAAGATGGAGAAGGAGAACTGCGCATGGCACCTTGAGTTTCTTAGCGTAACAATAAAAATAGCAGAACATGTGACAGAAAAAGAGAAGCTATCCTGTTTGCATTTAAACAGACAACCCAGTAAGCTGGTCTGGAGTTGAGCAGCCCCATGGCAACTTGGCCTTCCTTGGAAATGGATTGGCTATTTATTACTATTATTAATTCCTGCATTGTAAGGGGTTAGATTAGATGAGCCTTGGGGTAGGTACTTTCCAACACTACAATTGTAGGACTACCTACAATTGAAGGAGCGTCTCCACCCCCATTGTTCAGCCCGGACACTGAGATCCAGCTCTGAGGGCCTTCTGGCGGTTCCCTCATTGCGAGAAGCAAAGCTACAGGGAACCAGGCAGAGGGCCTTCTTGGTAGTGGCACCTGCCCTGTGGAACGCCCTCCCACCAGATGTCAAAGAAATAAACAACTAACTGACATTTAGAAGACATCTGAAGGCAGCCCTGTTCAGGGAAGTTTTTAATATTTAATGCTGTACTGTTTTTAACATTTGATTGGGAGCCGCCCAGAGTGGCTGGGGAAACTCAGCCAGATGGGCGGGGTATAATTAAATAAATTATTGTTGTTGTTGTTGTTGTTGTTGGTCTTTAAGGTGCTACTGGAAGGAATTTTTTTATTTTGACTATGGCAGACCAACACGGCTACCTATCTGTATTTTATTATTATTATTATCATTATTATTATACCTGCCCTTCATCTGGAGGTCTTAGGGTGACTTACAGCATTAAAACACAATCCTATAAACTCTTTAAAGCAGATGGCAATTGACATTTGTCATCCACTATCTAGACAGGCCTGGTAGGAGCAAAAGCCCCAGGCTTGCCTCTTCCCCTTGTGATCTTCACCTGCCTGTTTGATGCCATGGCTAGGAGAGACACCATAGGAACCACACAGCCCCCAGGGGACTCTCTTTCCTCTCTGCCCAATGGCTCCCAGGCGAGTTCAAAGCGCCTTTGCAAACCCTCAAGAAGCCCAAGAAGCCACCAGCTTGGCTGGCGTTAAAAGAGAATTGGACAAATTCATGGAGGAGAGCGATCAATGGCTACTAGCTGCAATGGCTATGCTCTGCTCCTCCGCGGTCAGTTTGCAGGCTTCCCACACGCAGCTGGCTGTCCACTGTGAGAAAAGGATGCTAGGCTGGATGAGTCCCCTTTGGCCTCATCCAGCAGGACTATTATTCTATTCTTAAAAAGGTCACGGAAAAGAGCAAGACAGGAACTGGATCCAAGTGCGTTTCCCCCATAAACTGGGGATTTGGTGCAGAGGGAAAGCCGGCTGTGAAGAGTCCGGATGTTAGAGGCATGGGGACATGTGTGCAGGGAGACAAGGCTCAACTGGACTCTTCCCTCCTCTTTAAGCCCCTTATGAGAGGCAGGATCCAGCCCAAGCAAAAATAGCAGCAGGGAGGAGCTGGAGGTGCCACTGGGAGGAGTACCTCTGGACCAGGCATAGGCAAACTTGGCCCTTCAGATGTTTTGGAACTACAACTCCCACCATCCCTAGCTAACAGGACCAGTGGTCAGGGATGATGGGAATTGTAGTCCCAAAACAGCTGGAGGGTCAAGTTTGCCTATGCCTGTTCTGGACTCAGATCTGGAGGGTTGGGCTGCAGCGCTGCTTGTTCCTGAACTCCTGCCATCTCAAGCGCATAGACTGCTGAGCCATGGAGGCTCTACAGAGCCCTTACAAAAGAGCAACCTGCAGGGACTGATGGGGGGGTGGGAAGAAGTCGGAGAGGGTGTTAAGTTAAATTAACTGAAAACAGCTTGCAGATATTTAATCGGCTTAGGATTTTATTTATGTTAAGTGATGAATTAATATATTTAATTTCATAATGTGAAGATTTAAAGATGTCAATGTTTAAGTTAAATTTTGTAAGAATTGTGATTTGGAAAACCGTTAAAAGGGTATGCAATGAAATTCAACCAAGGGGAACAGAGAAAGTCACTTAACAAAGTTAATAAGTGTAATTTTCAATAAGGCTATGATTTATGTTTGTTTGTCATGTGTTTGTTTGTTTATAAAATTGTGAAAACCAATATATATATATTTTAAAGAAGTCGGAGAGGGTGGTCGCGGCGCCCTTTGCACATGCTCTATGGCTCCTGAAAACCTAAAACTCGCCGCCCGCCGCCAGCTGGCCTCCAGCAGCCGCGCACGTTCCTCCGCTGCCGCCGCCGCCATCTTGGGAGAGGCGGAAATGGATGGAGAGGGGAAGGAAGGGCGGAAGCGCCGCCATCTTGGCGGCGGCGCGGGACGAGAAACGACGAACGTGGGCGCCATCTTGAGAGAGGCACTGCAGCTGGAAGTGGCAGCTGTTGTTCGTTACGTTTATTCTATCGTTCCCTCTCCGTCGTTTAACCGCCACAGCAACCCTGCGAGGTCCGGCTGAGAGTAAGCTACTGCCCAAGGTCACCCTGTGAGTTGCGTATGGCCGAGTGGGGATTTGAACTGTTGGCTCCCAAGATGTACTGTTGTCAGTACTCTGGTATTTGGACATCTAGGGGTTAATATACCCACCCACCCAAACAAGCAAAATCCCCTTCAATAGCAAGCCAGTTTTATAACCCTTTGTGTGTAAGCTGACCAAAACTTAACCTCTCCATATTAGGCAAAACTGCAGAAATGTGTTCTTTATGGAGAATGCTGTGGTTTTGCCAGATGCCCTGCTCTCCTTTATGGGCCCTGTGCCAATTGTTAAAGATCCCCATTAAAAGGTAAAGGGACCCCTGACCGTTAAGTCCAGTCGTGGCCGACTCTGGGGTTGCAGCGCTCATCTCGCTTTATTGCCTGAGGGAGCCGGCGTACAGCTTCCGGGTCATGTGGCCAGCATGACGAAGCTGCTTCTGGCGAACCAAAGCAGCACACAGAAACGCTGTTTGCCTTCCCGCCGGAGTGGTACCTATTTATCTACTTGCACTTTGACGTGCTTTCGAACTAGCTCACCCCGTCACAGGGATTTGAACCGCCGACCTTCTGATCGGCATGTCCTAGGCTCTGTGGCTTAACCCACAGCGCCACCCATATCCCAAGGATCCCCATTACTCTGTCTCAAATTCTGACTACATCTAAAGACAGCTTGTACCCGCTGTGCAATATGAGCTATTGAAACAATTGGGCTTGAAACTTATACTTAAACAACAAACCACTTTCCAGGCCTTAAAATACAGAGTCAAATTTTAAAGCACATTTGGGGATTTGATCTCTCTAGCTGTGTCTCCCTAGCTACAGCCTATTATCGACTTAACTGTTTGAGTTCTTGCACCAAATCCATTCAGAATTCATACTTAAACCCAAAATGGCTTTTTCACCCCGCCTTCTATTTTTTCAGCATGTAGCAAGAGTGCTATCTCACTTTTACCATCTCTTTCACTCTCTAAACTTTTTGTATTTAACAGTAAGAGTTAAGAGACTGATCCAACAAAGGCATTTGTCTAAAGGAGATGTTTGCAATGTCAAATGATTCAAAAAGACTTCTCCAAAGTAGCAGGTATTTCTGTTCTCAACAGATGCAAACATGACAGTTCACCGAAGGAGCATGTTTCTGGTGTCAACTGATTTTTAAAAAGCATTTGTCTGAAGGAGCAGATGTTTGCAAAGTGAGCCAATCCAAAAAAAGGATGCTCTCCAAAGGAGATGTTTGCAATGTCAACTGATCCAAAGAAGACAGTTCTCTGAAGGAGCAGAGGTTTGCGAAGTCAACTGCTCCAAAAAGATGCTCTCCGAAGGAGCAATGTCTGCGAAGATCCAACTGATCCAAAAAAGACAGTTTTCTCAAGAAGCAAATGGAGCTCCTCTGTGATGAGGTCTATAAAGAAGGGCAGGTCTTCTGGCTGAGCTCCATGAGCCAAATATTTCTGATATCAACTGATCCAAAGAAGACAGTTCTCTGAAGGAGCAGAGGTTTGCGAAGTCAACTGCTCCAAAAAGATGCTCTCCGAAGAAGCAATGTCTGCGAAGATCCAACTGATCCAAAAAAGACAGTTTTCTCAAGAAGCAAATGGAGTTCCTCTGTGATGAGGTCTATAAAGAAGGGCAGGTCTTCTGGCTGAGCTCCATGAGCCAAATATTTCTGATATCAACTGATCCAAAGAAGACAGTTCTGCAAAAGCGCAGATGTTTCTGATGCCAACTGATGCAAATACAGTTCTCTGAAGGGGCAGATGTTTCTGATGTCAACAAATCCAAAAAAAGACAGCTCTCCGAAGGTAGATGGCTGCAATACCAACTGATCCAAAAGAGACAGCTCTCTAAAGCAGCAGGGTATTTCTCATGTCATCTGGTGAATTGTGTTTCTTCTACAACAGCTGGCTGGTTGCCATTTATGTTTTTCTCATTGATTTGGGATGGGAACCTGGGACCATAATAAATAAATAGGTATCTCAAGTTTACCCTTTTTGGACAAAACAGACAAAGGCGCAGTTGACTTTCTCATAACCTGTGGACCTAACCAGATCAACTCTTCAACTGCTTTGCAGAATAGATGTCAGATTCTAGACTACATCACAAATGAGAGGTGTGAAGAGTTGTAAGCACAGAATGCTTTCAATTATTGAAGTTACAAGAGATGCATTCTGACAGAATTAAAAGCTTGGTACAAAAACCTGTAAAAAATGGTCAAGTTTCATTTTGTGGTAGGAGGAGCTAATCCTACTTTCCCCCACTACACATCTTGTTCCATACAAATTGTTGGGTAAAAATAGAGTGGATAATAAATATTCCACCTTCAGAACAACTTACCAAAACCTAGTCCCATTCTAGCATGTGGTACATATCAAGTAGATTGCAGGAACCATACCTCTTGCAGAAATCACATTTCAGTCTTTGGTATGCCAACTTGTAACTTTCCCCCCACCCCACCAAAAAAGACCCCTACAGGTATTATGATTTTAGGAAAACACGTCCCGCTTCGGTCAATATGCATTTTTAATTTTTTGCATAGTTCAGATATATTGAGATGTTTTCTGCTAATCACTGTGTGTACATCTTTTGTACAGGAATGGATGATGCAGCAGCCCTAAATAACAGAGTATTTTAAGATAATCTAGAACAACTCTTCCAGAGGACAATATATCTTGTGAAGCTGATAAAACCAAAACCAAAACCCAACCCCACCATTAACTTTCCTGGGACCCAAACTAATGGATTCAAATTACAAGAAAGGGGATTCTGACTAAACATTAAGAATAAGTTTTTGAGGGTCAGAGCCATTCAACAGTGGAACGGACCACCTTGAACGGAGGTGAACTCTCTTTCACTGGAGGTTTTTTAGCAGAAGCTGGATGGCCACCTGTTAGGGATTCTTTGGCTGCGATTCCTGCGTTACAGGGTGTTCCCTTCCAACTCTCTGATTCTATATTTATTAATTTTGTATCCCAACCTTTCTCCCAAAGGAGCTTAGAGCTGAACAAGGTCCAGTAGTTTTGGCTGAAACTTGTTAGGCCATATTTTGAATACATTACAGTAAACAATACTGTCAGTCTGGAAATTAGGATTCAGTAACCAAAGAATTCTGCTGCTTTTTTCCTCCTCCGGAGGTATTTCAGTGAGCTGGCATAGAAGCCTTGCCATTACTAGTAGAAAAACAAGCAACACCTTTTTTATCTTCTAGAAGTTGTTTCTTACACTATTACACTATGACATAGTAAACTCATTTGGTATTCCTACACTAACGCAGTGTAATGAGTAAAACAAAAGACCTGTATTTATTTTGGGGTTTTGTTTCTTGATTTGTGATATATTTTATAAATAATGTTAGCTTAATCAAATTAAAGTTAAACAAGTGTTTATTACAATACTGGGAATAGTTCATATGAACAGACAGAGTTTTGCTGTGCACTTGGAACGGTATTTACAGACATGAATAATTTTTAGGCAAAAGAAAAGAGTTAAGCCAAGGCAGACTTTTAGTAAGTCAAGTGCTGTAAAAGTTTGCTGTCTACAGTAGGGGAAGAGGACTCATTTCCTAAGTTAACAATATTGGAAACACTGTGGACTCTTGAGTGCATATTGTCCCCCCCCCCAAAAAAAAAGAAACCCCCGGAGAAAAGCCAAGTTGAGCAATTTGCTTTAAGATTTCTTGTATTCAATCCTTTCTACTTTCACGTCATCACCAATCAGCTGATAAACGTAAGTAACAACAGTGGAAGCTTGGATGTCCATCAGCACAAATGAAGGAATGATGTTGCTGTAGAAAAAAAACATGTGAGTGTTATTTTAATGACTGCATCGGAACTCAGCAAATTCTTTGAAAGCTAAAGTTACCAATTCTCGGCCCCTTTGTTTAAGAGAATGTCCCACTGAACTCACTGGGGGATGGTGACCCCATGGTCTGCTAGCTGTTTGTTCGACCCCCTATTAGTGCCAATCAGCACCCCCAGCGGTCAGGGATGATGTGAGGTGTAGTTCAAGAACACATGGAGGGTCCACAGGTTTATGATCCCCGTACAAGATGGTCTTAAGTGAATCCCACTAGCATCCTCAAATAACCACCTGACATCAGCTGACATTTCTGCAGCCTTAGTCAGGAAATATAATTCAGTACAGTTCTCATATCTCCTGCTTTATCCTCTAGCACCAAACATCTCTTAAGTTACATCAAGCAAAATACGAACCAACTTGGTACTCCTACTGAAACACAAACAAGCTGTATTTTATTATTTTATTTATTGGTTAAGACTTTAAAAGTGACCAAAATTTTGGGGAAAGTTCAACTGCACATAGTCCCTTATGTGCTTTGATATCAAAATAATATTCCAAACTGCAAAGAAATTCTAAGACTCGATTCAGGAATGTTTCCTGTACCCAAATCTACAATAAATTTATGCAATAATCCAACCTGATAGCAAAGAACAAGCAGCCATGAGTACCTCAGTCAACTAACTGTAGTTAGCAATGACAAGCACATTGTGGTATATAGCAACTCACTTTTCCAAAGCACTGTAGGCTCCTGTTGCTGATCCAGGGTTGATATAGAACTTATTTTCATGTTCAAATGCTTCAAATTTGTGTGTGTGCCCTGAAATTAGGATGTCCACGTCAAACTGCCTTTGAAGTAATGCCAGGCTGGCCATGTCACCCCATGGAATAACCTGATGGCCATGGATCAGTCCAATCTTAAACTGTCCAACAGTTACAACTTTCTGTTCAGGATAATTCAAGTTCTAGGATTAAAGCGACAACACAAAAATCACATATGCACCAAGACTCCATTCTCCCTTTCTGTTTTATCAATTCCAAAGAAAAAGGCCATTTTGTATTCTTAAGAATAACAGCATGGCAGCATGTTAATTGGTGGGCTAAAAGGGTACTATTGTCAGATGCAAAATACACGCATCCCGTTTACTCAAGACAATCCACGTGATATCAAACAGACTTGCAAGGTCAATAGTTCTGTAATTAAACTAAAAAGAACAGCACAACACAAACAGAAATCTACCATCTTTCCCCACCCAGGAGTTGAGTTACCTCATCAAAATCCCCTCTAACGACATGAACATCACCAGCCAAAGTCTTGAGGTAGTCATAGCTCTCCTTTGTGCAGAGGTTTCCAGTGCAGAGAATGTGTTGAATTTTTCCAGGAACCAGCAGCTTCTTGAATTTAGCTGGCAGGCTGTTGCAGCGGTGCGGGATATGAAGGTCTCCCAACACTAAAACCAACTTACAAAAGAGTAAAAGGAAAGACAACACATTTAAGTCTCCAGCAACATGTCACGAAACTTTCAGAGTTCCCAGTCTTGTCCGTGATTCCTTCACTTACAAAGTGATAATGTTTCCCTAAAACGAAGGCAGCCCCATTAAATTTCAGTGGGATTGCCGCATCCTTATTGCACTTTGTAATTCCTTCCAAATCCTGTGACACTCGGATATTAAGACTGTTTTAAAATGTTTTTGAATCCACTGCAGTTAAATCTGGCATGAAGGCCAAACATGGCAACCACAGTTTTTCATCCTTGAAAAGTGAGGACTTCACCCATCCAAGTAATTTCATTGTTATCTCAAGACAAAGGCACCAACTCCCCAATAAAATATTAGGTCCGCACCCCTTCCAAAGTTGATGGCCACTGCCATTCAAATGGTTTGGGTGTGCCATGTCTTGTGATCCATTATTCAGGGCAGGGCTCACCTTGCCCCCCCCCCCTATTTTATTCAAGTTGGCACTCCGTCTCAAGATGACAGAGTCATCTCGCCCCCAGATACATTTTTTTTCCAGCACGCAAGCAGACAATTCTGTAGTAACACTTTGCTTTGGCTGTTGCTTTGGTGCAGTGACACCACACAATGCCTTGCAGAAGTCAGATGCAGGTAAATGGGGTGTGTCGTAAGCAAGACAGGCAGTGGTAATACAGAGCATTAAACTGCCCCTGATGTTGGCAAAAGGAGCTGAGGACACTTAACTGGGGCCACAAAATGCTTATCAGCTTAAGCTCACCAGCGCATCAAGCTCCAAACCCCGGTCCCTGGCAATGAGAATGCCAACTTACTTTTGCCAAAGTATGCGCAGAACTCACATGTAGTGCTGGCCAAGCCTACAGGGTCTCATCCTCATACTGTGTTGTAGAGCACACCCCAAACTCCCCTGTTGCTGCAGTCAGCAGCGAAGAACTTGTCTGCCATTATCAATCTTCTCACTTAGAAACAGCTGATAGGGTCCTCTAAACTGAGACAGTGGTTTACAAAGTCATCACAATGAAGCACCATGATGCAAGAGTTTGACCACACCCCAAAACTGTAGTTGCAGCATCATCTGCAGCTAGCAAGACATTGCTCTTGAATCTGTATAAATTTATGCATTCTAATAGCCACTAAGTGGGTTGTCACCTACCACCACCAACG
Organism: Podarcis vaucheri; assembly: GCF_965113315.1. Lineage (NCBI taxonomy): Eukaryota > Metazoa > Chordata > Lepidosauria > Squamata > Lacertidae > Podarcis > Podarcis vaucheri. The sequence goes on along the minus strand of NC_138765.1, from coordinate 85,155,693 downwards.
TTAGCAACAGGCCAAGATGAACAAACTTACTCTGTGCCCAGCCTTATTTGGATGAAGAAGTTGATTGCAGACAGGGGGCGGGGAGCGGGGAATGGAAAAAAACAGGGTGAGACATGAACAATGTTAAATAAAAAGGATGCAACAGAAAAGGAAACATCTCAAGCCAAATTAATAGGCAAATCATCAACTAAATTTGAATGTTAGGAAAGGAAATGTTAAAAAAAAAATTGATTTATGCAACTGATTTCATAAAGCAGGGCTGGAAAATCTCATGCCACCACTTCTTAAATGGTTCTGCTTCATGTTCTCTTTGAGTGCTTTTGCCTGGTTGAAATATGTCCCTGAATTGTGAAGATGCCCCTTGTTTGCCAGAGTGGAGAATGGAGAGATGTGGGCAAGTGCAGAAACCTCCTACATTTTAGTCTACTGTATAAAGGTAAGTCTACCCACATTTGCTTCTTGCCCCACCCACCACTTGCAATGTGCCCCCACTGGACTGTGTTCCCCATGAGAGAATGTGACCCTCTGCCTGAAAAAAGTCCCCATCCCTAACATTCATGGAAGGGTTTTCTTAGTCTTCCCTGAACAGATCCTAATCTCTTGCAGTCACCCTCTGTGCATTTGTTGGATTCCACCTCCCATCATCCCTGACCATTGGCCATGCTGGCTAGGAGAGATGGGAGCTGGAGTTCAATCATAACTGGAATGCCACAGGTTCTCCACTAAAGCCTTTTACATGCAACACAGTTCACCATGCAGATGTAGGAGTCCACTGCCCATATTGGCTTCCCCATTCACTTCTGTGGAAGGGAGAGCTCTATAGGCTTGGTGATGTGAAAAGGAGCTAACCCTTATATTGAACAAATACAGAGAAATGGGTTCACAGTAGTATAAATCAGATACAGGATTTTTGGCATTAGCTCATGAATGACTCTCCATAGACCCACTTCATTTTAGTTTACAATGAGGAGTAAGAACCAAGTTTTTATTCACAAAATCCTCTTTCTTGCCGTATTGCTATAGGAGATCCAGTTGGGTTTGAGGTTGATGCTATTCGGTCAGTGATACAAAAGGGCTGTATCCAATGCTCAGAGCCTTCAATAGTGTAAAGAGAGCCCTTCCCCTCAAATGTTTTGAGGCTCTGGCTTCTGGTCCCACTTCAGAAAAGCTCTTATGAACAGAGCTCTGCACTCTGCATCATGACAAATTTTGCAACCTGTACAAATGATGCAGAACTAAATGATTTCTCTTGAGTGATTCCAAATTTATTTACTGACGCATTACACCTTATCATAGCCAAAACCTACTGTTTTTGCATAATTTATTCTGGTTTTGCTAACCATGGGCAGGGTGAAAGAGTTGTGGAGGAAGCTGATGCCCCTTTCCTAACTACTGAAAATCTTATTCAGCCAACCTTTTTGGTCACAAAGATTTCATCAGGCATTGCTCCAAGATTTTCAAGCATATAATTACAGCCAGATAGGCTGAAGTATTAGCCAGTGCTCTCAAGGAGTTGAAATTCCCACCCCCACCCCAAGAATCTTTGCAGACACAGACCTGCACCTGAGCACTACAGGAGCTGTCCAGCTCTGTTTACTTTCACAAGATGCTTCCATGGCTGTTTCAGTGCAATAAGGGGGGGGGGGGGAGATCAAGCTGCTTGTCTGGAACCAAGCAATTTCTACCAGGGATAAAATTCCTTGTACCAGCAAGCATTGTCACTTATTCACAACCTGCCTCCCCACGCCTGGTTCCTGACTATCCCCATCAGTAAGTTTCATGTTATACTGACACACAGCACAAGATGGCTCAGTTCATGGATTTGTAATGCATCTAAGGGGGTTAGCCAAGCATAATTATGAGAGAAAAGTTATTGCCATAAACACCATGAATGTACAGTGGTACCTCTGGTGACAAACTTAATTCGTTCCAGAGGTCTGTTCTTAACCTGAAACCGTTCTTAACCTGAGGTACCACTTTAGCTAATGGGGCCTCCCGCTGCCAGTTCTTAACCCGAGGTACTACTTCCAGGGTAGCGGAATCTGTAACCCGAAGTGTTTGTAACCCGAGGTGTTTGTAACCCAAGGTACCACTGTATGTGAGTATTGCAGGAAGGGAATCAAAACTTGTTAATTTAAAGCAGGACAAAATCAGAAGAAACTCAGCAAATCTTCAGGGAAGCTTACTGGCTGCAAAATGTATTTGGAAGAGATAATATCACAACACTGTCATTTTCTCAAACCATTTTGCATATATCACTGAGTTTTTGCCTCACTAAAAAGTGCTACCACACTAATGGTGCTATATAAGCAAATCGAGAACTTCAGGGACAGAGGAAGTGTTCTGACTGGGAGTGAAGTTAATCCTTAGTTCTTCAGGATCTTCAGTAATCCTCATAACAGTGGCAGGGCAGTGATCATGCCACAGGAAGAACGTTGTCCATCTTTTGAGGACCAACAGACGCTTTGTTATTTAAGAACACACACACCCCAAAAAACCCCACCCCTGAACCTAACGTAAGGTCTGAAGGCACCACCCCGATGCCGATCACGAGGCCAGCCTGGGAATCCTGGGCGTTCAACATGGGAGGAACCATTTAACGAAGTGAAACATACTCTGATGTTAAATAGCATCAAGCCAAATACACCCCCGACCACGCTGGCTGCGGCTGTTGGGAGCCGGGTGCCCAGCAGCGTCCGGAGGGCCCACAGTGCCCAGCAGCTGCATCTCACCGCGGCCCTCCGTGCACTGCCGGGCTCCGCCTCTCACCAGCCCGGCCGGCAAGCAGGAGGGCAGCCGTGAGCACAGCGAGACCTCGAGGGGCGCCAGGCCGAGGCAGGAGGCCACGAAGACGGACAGCTCCGTCCCCCAGTCACCGAGGGAAGAGGAAGAGACGGGGCTGGGCCTTTGCCCCGGCCTTTCGCGCCGCCCTCGCCCTCTCAGGGCAACTCACCATCTTGGGGGGCTCTCCGTGCCGCTCCTGCACCGCCTTCCTGTCTGCCTTCCGCCGCTTCCGGTGTGCCAAGCCGGAAGTTAGGCCTACGGAAGCAGAGGCGGGACAATAAAAAGCGCACACGCAAAAAACAACCACAAGCTAAGACCCAGGACGGTTTGCGGCTGCGGAGGCCCCTGCCAATCAGAGCTGAAGAGGCGGGGCCCGTTCGTTTCCGAATCAAAAAAGGGCAAAGGTGGGCGGGGGGGGGGAGAGAAAGAGAAGGCGGGAGGTCCTACATCCGGGCGCTGGCGAGGCCAAAGGGAAGCAGGTTCCGCAAAGAGGACCGATAGACACTTTCGGTTCCCGGTTGCGCACCTGCCAATGCGAAAGTAGAAGGTGGGCCGGAGGGCACCATCTAAGAGGCGGAGTGGGCAGCTGCGTCGTCGTCGGAATGAGAGCCGGAAGTGAGATGGCTGTCGCCCACCTCGTGACCTCTACGCCTTCCCCGTTTTTTCTAACTCCGTCTTCCCTCAGAGTGGTTTTCCCGCCTTTTTTGCGGGCGGCTCGTGAGGCGCCGCTGAGGGGGGCGAGGCGGGAAAGGCGCTTTTGCTCCGCTTTTTGCGGTCGCCGCCGTCGCCTCGCCATGAAGTGCGGCTTCGGGGCTGCGGGTGTTCGAGGTAGCGCCGCCCCGGATGGTGACAGAAATTGCGAACGTTAACAATAGTTATCATTTTGGGTCCCTCAGACTCTTTTCCCGCGTGCCTCACGAAACAATGTCGATTAAATCCCACGCTATTCTTCCACGTTTCCGCTTTTGGATCCTTCAGCTGCTTAGATGCGAAAAATAAAATAAAATACAAGTTTAGCCGAGTTCCCCCACCCCCGCCCTAAAATGGGTGTAGAGCTTCCAGCTGAGGCAATTATGAATAATACCGCTCCTGAAATGTAAAGTCCAACGTATTAAAAACCGCACAAGGCAGACAGAGAATAATAGGAGCATAAGCCACAAACCCTTTGAGGCACTTTTCATTTACGCAGTAGTTTGGTTTTGTAAATTTTTAGAGAGCATCTCTTGTTTACAGAAAGTCAATTTCAAATCACCTCATACTGCGTCAGTTACGGTGTTCAATATTTATTTTCTTAAAATTTGCAGAGTTGTATGCCTGCCATAGAGCCCCTGAGTAGAAAGAAGGGACTGAAATACAACCAGCTAGTCATTTGCTCTTACTACAGTATTTCTTTCCAATATATGCTTTCTTTTTTTGCATTGCCTATTGTGTGGCATTTGTCGCGGGTGCTGAATTTTACTCGTGCGTATATTCATATGTCATAGGTAGAGGCCGACATCTACATCAAGCCATTGGTGTTAAAATACTTATTTTATATACTGTCTCAAGTCTTTGGCCATTTAGGGACTCCCCTCCCTGGGAAAGTCACTTTGGTTATGCTAAAGATGCTGCGAAAATAGCCAGATGCCAACAACTAACCAACACACAAACACATATACATAACATATTTTGCCATGTTACTATATTTTGGATACATGGTATACCATTGCTATGTATCAGGTTGAGCCAAGAGTTAATCACACGAAAGCATTTGTAAAAGCGTCTTGAGCCATGTCAATTGAAGCTTTAAATGATACTAGTAGTGGCGAGAAATTAAGTAAATAGACACAAATGACCTCAGTCGTGTCGCAGGGACTAACAAATCAGTACAAATTATGAGACGGAGGCCCCTGCTGTGAAGTGGTAATTAAACTTCCATTTTGAATCAAAAAAATGGGGCTGCAGAGGAAGGTCCTGGAGCCTGTTTAAATATTGGTTGTAGATGCTCACATCGTTCTGCTCCAAAAGCTACCTCCTATTCTTGAATTTGCAATCAAAATTCCAGCCTTTTAATTATCACCTCAGTTGTTGACACCAATATTTCAGTTTCCTGACTTTGTAGAGTATGGGAGGGCAAGCTTATAAAGGATACACATGCTGGGAATTAAAATGAACAGGCTGAATGCTGTCATTAAGAGTTCTAATGGGAAAATGAGTGTTTCTCACTCCTGCTCCATAATAGCACACAATTGGGTATAAATCCCTGTTTTTCTCCTTTTGTTTGTTTCTGATTAAGGTGCTTTCTCTTAATGACCCTAATTTATTTTGGGTTTCTTATATAGCTAACGATCAATTCAGAAGTAAGTCCTGTTTTGCTCAAAGTGACTTATTCCCAGCAAGTCAGTATGTCTTCTTACGGTACCCAGTTGGGTCTACTTCTGAACCAACACATGTAAGATTGCATTGCATATTGAAATGTGAAAACACTAATGCATCTTTTGAAATCTCATCTACAGTATTTGGAAGGGCCATACATGCCATAGCACGTATCAGTGATGAATTTTGGTTCGATCCTACTGAAAAAGGAGTAAGTAAACATTCAAAATTTAGAAAAAAATGAATATGGAATTAAACATTTATTTAATATATTTATATACCACTTAAGACAGTCTTACAAAATAGTTTACAAAACAGGAAATACAGTGTGTATATACAGTATAACAACTTAAACTGAGAAAATACAACACAATACAGCACAATGGAATACAAGAATAAAATAGTAAAGGTAAAGGGACCCCTGACCATTAGGTCCAGTTGTGGCCGACTCTGGGGTTGCGGCGCTCATCTCGCTTTATTGGCTGAGGGAGCAGCTTCCGGGTCATGTGGCCAGCATGACTAAATATCTCCCCCCCAAAATATAGCATATTTTGAAACATCTTTAGAGCCAGGGATCCTCCTGCCAATGCCAAGGCATCCTAGGAATAGCAATAGCCAGGAGGAATTCCAGGAGGATTGCTATGTAGGGTACAAAGAAAAAAAGATGGGTTTGAGTAGATATTTGAAGTATGAGAAGCGGCATCACACACCTGTTGTGTCAGTAAATTCCAGGTAGCAAGGTTAAAAGCATGGTGTTTATTATCTACATATACAAATTGCATATACATATACAAATAATGATAATAAATAATAAATATTATTTAATGGTGTTTAAAATTATTATTAAGTGCAAACTTACACATATCCTATATATACGCATAGCTACAAAGATCTACAGATGCAAAGGCTCCTCAGTATCTGCAGTGTCTAGAAAATTTTAGATGCTTAAGAGTTTTTTTTAATAACAATAACACCTAATGCCCTAAATACTACCATAGGATAAATGTTTTGTTTGTTTGTTATTTCAAGTTGTGGTTTCATGCTGATTTTGTCTATTCATAGCTTTCCCTCAGGTCGGTGAATTCTTCTCAGTCAGCCTATGCCTGTGTCTTTTTTTCATCCATCTTCTTTCATCACTATTCCTGTAGAAATACGCCTGAATTGGGTTTGAATAAAAACCACACACACCTTGCATACAAATTAGTAATAAAGGTAAGTCTCAGAGGATGAGAAAATCTATACTATTTTACACCAAAAAACCACAGTTCTATTTTCTGTATTGTGGTGTGTTGGTGGGATTTGACAAAACACAAGGTAAAGGTACCCCTGCCCGTACGGGCCAGTCGTGTCCGACTCTAGGGTTGTGCGCCCATCTCACATAAGAGGCCAGGGGCCAGTGCTGTCACGTGGCCAGCGTGACGAAGCTGCTCTGGCGAGCCAGCACCAGCGCAGCACACGGAAACGCCGTTTACCTTCCCGCTATAAAGCGGTACCTATTTATCTACTTGCACTTAGGGGTGCTTTTGAACTGCTAGGTGGGCAGGAGCTGGGACTGAAAGACGGGAGCTCACCCCGCTGCGGGGATTCGAACTGCCGACTATGCGATTGGCAAGTCCTAGGCACTGAGGTTTTACCCACAGCGCCACCCGCGTCCCACTTGACAAAACACAACTTTCCACTAAAAATAGTTTTTGAACTACATGTAGTTTTTCTTCCAGTAATAAATTGTTTCTATTGAAGCTTCTAGAATGTTTGAAAAATGTATTTTGTTCCCCAACATTATTAGCACACAATAATAACAAACAGTGCTATCTAAAACTAGCACATCTATCTAGGTCTTCCTTATGTACTTCCTAATGAATTTTTATTTAATCCTGTTTATTTAAATGCTAGTAGCCAAACTTTTTACCATATATAATCTTGTTTTTAAGGGCTAGTTTTGCTCTGATCTCTGCATTAATTCTTTCTTTTTAAAAAATTTCAGGCTGTCCTGCCTATATTTCGGTGCTTAAACACAGTGGAAAGGAACATAGAGAAATGCAACATCTATACAAACTTTAATGACTGCCATGTTGTATTCCAGTTTTTCTGCAAACATGGTAGGTCAGTAGTTGGCACATTATGTTTTAGGTTTTATGGGCTGAAAGGCAAGCTTTTTAAAAAATAAATAAATCTAGGTCAGGATCCAAACAATAACACAACTTAGTTCTGTTTTCTGACAGACTTTGGACTTGCATTTCTTAGACCTGGAACTTTCCAAAACAGCACCTGATATCCGCAGAATAAGTTTTCAGGTTCCAGCACAAATAAATTAATAAAGTAAGCAATAAAAATATGTGTACTCAAGTCCATCAAAGCTCATGCCAAAATAAATTCATTAGCAGCCTTAAAACATTTTAGCTGTAAAACGTTTTACTGCAATAGACTAAAATGGCTGTACCTCTGGAAATACCGTATTTTTCCGGTATTAGACTAGGTTTTTCCCCTTAAAAATAACGTCCAGAATTGGGGGGGGGGGCGTCTTATGCACTGATAGATCTTGCCCCATTTTCTTAAATCGGAGTCCCGCAAAATAGGGGACATCTTATAGAGGTATGTCTAATGAATCTTTTCCACACTGTAGAAAAAAGATAATGTGCTTCCGTTATTGCATTCATAATTGTTGTTAGAGATACACTATGTAACAAAATGGCCTAGTTAAACTAATACTGTTTCTTAACTCCAAAGAGAACCTTACACATACTTTTTATTAAAAAGATGTTGAGCTCTCAGTGCCCACCAGAGGGCACTATTGGTTGGCATCCAGTGGAAGAGTACGCCTTCAGGAGTGAAGTCAAATTGTTGGAGATTTACAATGCTAATATGCAGGCTTGCTCATTTCCATCCTTATCTTCTCTCCTCAGGTGTTGTGAAAACTCATAACTTAGCTTTTCAAGAATGTGAACCATTGCAAGCTGTGTTTGCAAAGCATTTGTGCCCCAATGCAATGAAGATTCAGTCAAGGTAATAGAGTTAACATACTACCAGCACACCTAATTTTAAAATATATTACTAGTGATGAGTGCCTGGTGCTGCCCAAGTATTTTTAAAAGCTAAATGATGTTGTGATTTCGAAAATGGATGGTGCAGTTTGTGAGTTTGGACCAGTTACACCAAAATTCAGACGAAGTCAATCCAAGTCACGTTTTGGTCTGCTATCTTGATTCAAAATGGCAGCTAGCATCCAAACATTGACAGAGAGTGCCACCTCCACCTCAGAAACCCTCATGCCACATTAGGTGATGATATCTCAAGAGCTGACTCGTGTTCATAGAGAATGAGCAAACAGACAGTGTGCATGCGCACGAAAGCTCATACCAATAACAAACTTAGTTGGTCTCTAAGGTCTCTAATTTTTAAATTTTTTTTTAAACCCAGTGCTTTTTTCAGGGGGTACTCAAGGGTATGCAGTTTCGGCACCTTTTTGTTGTTGTTGTTAAGTGTGGCACTTCTTCTAGAAAAAAAGCACTGAGTAACCCTCTTTTTAAAAAGTACTGAAAGTACTTAAAACTATTTAAAAGTGCCCATACACAAAAAGTACAATACCAAACCACAGAAAACTATTCCATAATAGTCAGTGTTAAGTTGTGGGTGAACATATCAGACGACACAGCGATTCTTCAAACAGTTCTTGTTTATTCACAGGCCAGGACAGAACTGAACTGAAGGGTTCAGTCAGCCTGCTTATACAGAGCTCCAGTACAAAGTTACTGTAGCAACTTTCTAAAACTATCCAATCACTGAACGTCACTTTCAACAACTTATTTGCATAACTATCTACAGCATCCCCCTGCTGGCCCAGGGTGAGAACTTCAGTACATAACAGTCAGTTAGAGGTCAAAGGCCTGGGTTTGCCTGCAGGCTAAAGGAAAACTGACAGGGCCAGCCTAGCCTCCTGTGAAAGGAAGTTTCACAATCTTTAAAATATAGATATAGACAAATAGACAAACAATATCTGGAGGCCCTCAGATTCTCCATTCCTGCCTTAAGCACTATTGTGATTCCCCAATCTCAAGAGAACAGATTGAACAAGGAAATAAGCCAAAGTTAGATAAAGGGAATATCAATATGCTATGGATTAAGTGAGACTGAGCTGCCAATTTTTATTACTCATGAGAAGCATAGAGAGCTGTTTGTAATATGAAACACTATTACCCTTTTAAACTTCTTAGGCAGCTGTCTGATATACTGATTCATTTTCCAACCTGTCAAAATGAAGTAACTGTAGCTGTAACTCCAGTAAAAGTTTGTTTCAAGACTTACACTGATGAGGAAATGGGTAAGAATTGAACTTTCATTGTATGGTTAAGAAATAAGTCAATAAAGTGATAATTAAGAATGTTCAGACTACAATAATGTTTTCTCAGGAAAAGTGTATTGTACATTATATGACCTAAAACTATTATTTAGCAGTCATGGCAAAGAAATATGTTGGTATTTTTTAATGTAACCATCAGAATTTTATAACATGCCAGAATAACAGAAGAAAGGGTAACTTTAAAAAACCCCCAGTAAGGATCTGTGAAGTTGTGATTGCATTCTGTGTTCCTGTTTATTTATAAACAATTAATAAGCAATAAGTAAGTACTAGAAGTCAATTAATGCCAGAAATTGATAATATATCAACATTCCCCACATTAGGCTGTTTCAGCAAAGTTATAACCTATTATTTCTGCTCGCGTATACTAAAAAAGGAGTCCATTTTGAAATATCTGCCTGGCTGGCATAAATGTATTATCTATCTGGGGTTTGTCAACCTTTTTAGATCCGTAGGCACATTTGGAGCAAATGCCGCGGTTGCTATCCCCTCTGTCTGGCTATTTCTCAATCCCCGCTCCCACCCACCCACCCACCCACCCACAGAAAGAAAGTGCACCAGTGTACACACTTTGCTTTTCCAAAGGATTTGGGTAAATACTGGAAGTATAATTAATTTGAGCTTTGAAAATATCTGAAAGAGGTAATGAGAAAGAGCTCAAGGAGGAAGTAGGAAGAGAGACTTTCTATGTACCTTTCAAGGGAGAAAAAGGTAACCCTTCTCCTCACCCTCCATTAGTGTCCTCAGTCTGTCTTCAGTTTGATGCTTTTTGTGGACAGAGGCTTGTTTGTGGTGGCCGTTTCTCCCATGGCTCACAGCCTCTGCCACCAACAACACATGGTGCCTCAGGTGAACAGGGTGGCTACTCTGGAAATCATTGTTACAATCAGTGCCACCTGCTTGAAGACAAGAAAAATGTGAGCACAGCAACAGCTCACTGCGGAAGGGCTTGCAGGGCATGCAGTGGGGTGCACAAGTGAGGGAGGAGCACTGAGGGGGCAGTTCTGGCACCTTTTTTCCTAGGAAAAAAGGTGCTGCCCTTAACTAACAGCTGCCTTCAGCCCTCTTGCAAAAGGAGGTAGCATTGGTTAAGTCTCATATCGGGATGTTTCCCTCTCACTGGACAGAGAATGGAACATTGGTCACTTTCTGCAACAGTTGCATCTGGTCCAGGATGAGGGAGGCATCCAGCTACAACCTTCCTTTAGGTTGCTTTGCTGTGTAAAAATGGTCACATAATGACTTCTGTTACGATCACCCATCTGTGCCAGGTCTTCTCATAGGAGGCTCCCATTTTCTGTTTCTTTAACATTTTTTCCTTCAGTGTCTTTACTCACTGTTATTGGTTCAGTCATGGGGCAAAGCCTGCCAAGCCAGCCTAGGTCTTAAAGGTCACATCACATGGCTCTGCCATGGAGGTAGGGAACAGGAGGAGGAGGTCACCCAGTATCTGGATGTCTCTCTTACATTGGATCAGAACGAATATTCGCTATAAATGACCAATGTTCAATTGTCAAAGGCTTGGATACATTTGTTATGGTTGGGGCTCCATTGTTTTTAATTTCTGCCATTGTCATGATTTTGAACAGATTTTGCAAAGGCAATGCACACTGAGATACATATCAATCCAGAAGAATTTGAATACTTTCAGGTTGGAGTAGACACTGAAGTCACATTTTGCCTTAAAGAGCTAAGGGTAATATTGCTAATTATATTTCCTTGATGTATCTCAATATTACACAGTTTTGCTCTTCCATGGGCACCTGCTTCAAAGTCTTGTTTAGGTGGTTTGCTGAAGGGCATAGCGGGTGGTGAAATAATGGGGAAATGACTGTCAAACACTGGCATCTCTAAGCACAGTAGGCATAACAGTCCTTTTGGATCAGACCAAGCATCCTTGTAATCTAACATCCTATTGCTGTCATTGGTCAGCTGGAAGCCTCCAAGTTGCCCATGGTCAAGTAATAAAAAATAGCTAGTTACATTGCAACACAAATTTAAAACAATAATCTAATGCTCCATAGTGTGTCATATTTGAGCTAATTGACATCTTTCACTTGCATTTAGGGACTTCTGACTTTTGCAGAAGCCATCACTGCTCCAGTCTCTATTCATCTTGATGTTTCTGGAAAGTAGGTTGATGGGTACTTTGGTATATAGCATTTTAGTATCATCTTTCCTTTGAACTTCCGTAATCGCTACTCTTGTACAGTAATTAAGATTGCAGAATTGGTTGGGTCTCTGGACCGTAATAAATTAAAATAAATAAATAAATAAATAAATAAAATTAAGATTGCTTAAACTTGTTAAACTAGCAGTGAACATGCATTTCACACATAAATGCACAACCAAATTTATATCGAAGTTATGGAATATAAATTGTGCTCGTCATATGACAACATAAACATGTCCCAGAATCTAACACACAGCTAAGAGTGTTTAAGCTCATTGGGGTTTTTTTTGGGGGGGGGGGATGTTAACTGTGTTCTGTAATGCTACAAGACAAAGCCAAATAATATTTTAGTAACTCTTTTTAAGAGCAGAGGACAGTATCAGTAGCCACCTCACTTTTCTGTATAGATGTATGGATATGCAACCTATTCTTATATGTGCCTGTAGCTCTCAGCTCAACCTTATTCTTACATATATAGGCCAGTTGTTTTCAGCATTGAGGATATGCTCATAGAAGCCAGTTTTGTTTTGGCTACCTTAGCAGATATTGAAGGCAGGACACCGTCTCATGAATCGCCTTTGCTTTCGCAATGCCAGAAAAGGTAATTGATTTTTAAATAACTTAATGCTTGCAAAATGCTAGACTTCAAGACCAAACTACAGTTGATGTTACATTAGTCTTTGGGTTTAAAATAAATAAATAAAAATAAATATCATTTCCATCTGTGATAACTCACAGAATCAAAGTAGGTGTGGAGGAGGAATTCCTCTGCTGTGGTCCTGTGGAAAATCCCAGTTCTAAAGCTGGCAGTTGCATTGTGGTGGGAGGGGAATTCCCCTTGGGCACCAATGGTGTGTCTCGCCCAGCAATTACTAGCTATAGTTGAGGGATTTTCCTTAGCCTAGGTAGAAAGGGTTGAACTCTCCCCTGCACCTTCTCTAATTGCATGGATTATCAGCTCCTCCAACTGATGCAAAGCATATTCTTTAAAATAAATTCTGCTGGTTATGATGCAAAGAGGCATGGAAAGTCATGAGTCATTTGGCCTTCAGATGAAGCCAGGTGAGGTCTCTTTAAATTCAGGAGAGGATACAGCTTGTGCTTTTGCATTTGCTCACAGTTAAGATTTGCTGAGCCATGGAAACTGGGTTAGGGGAAATTATGGAACCAAGTTTGAAGGACAGAATTATTTTAGAGAAAATAGTTTTTTGCCTGTTAATTTCTGTTGTTAGTCATAAGTTTTACACCAGTTGGTATAGTACTGCCATGCAGTGGATGCTAGTTTTATTATTGTTACTGCAGTATGTGGCTGTACAGTGGTACCTCAGGTTAAGTACTTAATTTGTTCCGGAGGTCTGTTCTTAACCTGAAGCACCACTTTAGCTAATGGGGCCTACTGCTGCTGCCGCGCCGCCAGAGCATGATTTCTGTTCTCATCCTGAAGCGAAGTTCTTAACCCGAGGTACTATTTCTGCCCCAGAGAAGGGTACATATCATAACATTAAGGGTATCCTCCACTGCTGCAAAAAATAGGCAGCAGTGGAAGAGGCCTGACAAAAACAGTATGAGATCCACCTTGACAAAGGTCCTGGTCACAAATGCTGCAGAGAGTAGCTGTTTTGCTGGAATGGAAAGGCACATAACTCTTTCAATTCTGTGGCATTTTAGGAACCCTGCACTAAAGAGGAGCAATAAAGACCCCATAATCTCCAGCAGAAAGACTAGCAAGACAGAAACAACCACAACTACAGCAAATGGCTTCACCATTATGGAGGAAGAAGCAGTGCCACCTGATTTGGATTATAAGGTAAAGCTGAAGACATATAGAAATGGTTTATAAAAGTGAAGTCAGCTTGACACTCCCAAAAAGGAAAACAACATTTCCGTTGGGATTAAATTGGTAATTTGATATGTTTGTAGTGCTCCATTCAGAAGTGTTCCACCCTATGCAAATTTATTCCATTAGTAGCAAGCAGTGCCTGCTGCTGCCTGGGAATTTTTAGAAACCCCAAAGTATTGTGATTTTTAAACGGATAGTGTAATTTGTGTTTTCACTCCTTAAATCAGGTGAGGTCGTGTTTTGGTCCATCATCTTGATTCAAAATGGTGTCCTGCATTTAAATGTCAACAAAGACTGCTGCCCCCCACCTGGGAAACAGTCATGCTGAATTTGGCAATTATATTTTGAGAAGTGACCAGACCTGTGCCCCAAAATGGGGTAAGTCACACTAAAGTGACATTTTGGTCTGCCATCATGAATCATGTGGCATCCAGCATTGATGGAAGACAGCTGCCCCCAGTTCAGGAACCCTGGTGCAGAGTTTGGCAATGGTATCTCAAGATGTGCCAAGCCTATAGAAAAGAGACAGGTGCACAAACCACTTTTCAAAATATGCAGGATATGTAGGATGAACAGCTGAATAGTAGAGGGCCGATTGATTACTGCGTGAAACAGTATTTTGTCCCTCCCAAGAGCAACTGCAGTTTATAATGGAAGATTATCTATTCCACAAGCCTTAAGCTGCTTAACTTTTTTGTTTACATTGAGGGAAAATAACTTAGACCTACTTGGAATTCAGCAGACTCTTCCTACACCCAGCCATTTTGGTAGCAAAAAAAAAAGGTTGGGATTGAAAAGGGTACTTTTAGATACTGTTCCTTCACACAGACCCCAACCATATACATACGTCACACCTGTCTTTAAAGGCAGCATAGCATGTGGTATGAGGGGCTGAGTAAAAGGATGCCCAGACACATGGAACGTCTTGTAGCTTTTTGGATCTTGGTCAAAATTTGTATACATTAATGCTAAAACGAACATGACAGAAGAACAACCAAATATGGAGCATGCCACATCTCTAGAGTGCAGGCTGATAAATTGAGGCTGAGTGAAAGAGCTGAACCTTTCTGCCCTCCCTCTCCCCTCCAAAAACCCCACCCTTATTTATTCCAGTGGATATTATTTCCAGTTGTGGAATCTCACCAGAAAAAAATGGGAGAAAAGAATTCTATAATTTAAAGCATTTTAACCCCACTATTCCTAGAGGGGCTTACATAAGACTGATGAAAAGACAATTCATTCTGCTCAGGCCCACCAACATAAAGGGAAAAAGGGATGTGGATGGAAGAGAAAAATGAGCAAATGCAGACACTAGTTTTTTAACAGATAGGTAGCTGTGTTGGTCTGCCATAGTCAAAATAAAAAAAATCCTTCCAGTAGCACCTTAAAGACCAACTAAGTTAGTTCTTGGTATGAGCTTTCGTGTGCATGCACCCTTCTTCAGATACAGGTGCTACTGGAAGGAATTTTACTAGTTTTTTAAGTTACATAGTTCTTGTAATAACCAACTTGAATGGAAACAGTTCACAGAAGTCTCTCCCTCCCATACAGCTGGATGGAATGAGTAAGTTATATTGAAAGAATTTCAGGCATATTAAGGGTTTAACTTGTTGCCAGCTCCTGCCGTATCTTAAAGACATGCCACTCTTCCCACTTTAGAGATTCAGCTCTGCTGCCATCACATCTCATTTGGCCCTAATATATATGTGCAGTATTTCAAGGGTTTGGGCTGATGCAATGCAGTTAACTTCCTTTATTGCCTTTTCTAGTTCCATTCCCTATTCTTTGGGGCAGTTTCATCCAAGGAACAAGATATAACTCGTGTATTCCACACTTTGGCAACAGCAAGCGACACAGAAGATTTTAGCAATGAACAACTCTCCCCAACTTTTTAATAGTGACAAAGTATCAATCTGCCAACTCCGATGGTCGCCAAGGAATGTGTGTATGTTCAGCGTTCAGGCAAGCTGAGCTTCTGCTCATTTTAGGTGTTTTTGTGTACTCTGTTGTAGTCCACTGTTTCATAATGCAGGCGATGGCAGTTTTGCACGGGGGTTATGTTCCTGACCCCCACACGTGTCTGTGGAGTGCATGTAAGCCTGCTCCACCACCATTCCCCCTTTCCAGCCACTTTTGGGTTGTGACAATGTACGTTTGCATGGTCATGCATGCATTGAACGCACTTAAAATGCCTGTATTTTTAAAAAAACTAGAAGCTTTTGGATGAATTTTTCTTCAAGTTATCACAACTGTAATTTTATGAGATTTACTTCTCAGTTAAGCCAAGCATATCAGAGGGAACCAAAGCCAGTTAGTACACACACATATTGCATTAATGTTGATGTTTGATTGATTTATGACACAGGAGAACTTAAGACAAATGACTGGTTGCAAAAATGGCATACATCCAGTTTCATTCTCCTGCTCCTTCTAAACGAAATTGTGCAAGATTAACTAGCAATAAACTGGTTTTAGCTCAAGTCTATTAGAAAAACATCTCAGTAGTGTTGAAGTGTTTATAGTATATTATGCCAGTAAATTTAAATGCCTTAGAAGCCTCCCTCATTTTATAAGCATGTGTTGTGTCACAGCAATACTCCTTTCAGAGCAGTGAAGTCAGAATGCATTTGGCCATTTCAGCCCTGGTAACAGGCAGTTACCCACAGCAACCTAACAAAGAGCAACTAGTCACATGGCTCCATAGTCTGCTTTTCTTTAAGATTCACTTTCTTTCAACTCCCACAGTGAAGGACAATGGGAACTGAACTGCTGTTGAAATTTCACTGTACTGAAAAACAGTCCAAGTAGCAAATTCAGGTCATTTCTCTAGCATATTTGTTTACTACATGCCCCAAACCCTCAAACTGTTTTTGCTTTTTGCAGTAAAAATATTTGGTTCTTTGCCTTCCCCATTATGTAAGGTTTTTCTATCAGTGCTTATTGCTCAGTGTCTCCCTTTGCATCTCACCTTAAGAAATCACCAGCTGCATAACCATCTGCAACTTGTCCTTCACAAGCCCCAAAATGAGCAGAACTTGTACAAGGACACAAATGTGTTACAATGAGATTCCATTTTATTGTGGTTGAACTTATGCAAGAGGAATTCCTTATGGATTGTTTGTCAATATTTTCTGTTTTGACTTCTGCATTTGAAAGGACAGCCCATATTACTGCAGGATTTGAGGGACAGTTGTTTGAAGTCTATGAACTGCATGCAATAATAGAAAATTCAGGTGTTATTGTTTTGCACCTATTTCCTACTTGGACAGTATGAAATAAATTCTTCCCCTTAAGCAATAAAACTGAAGTCATATGCTATTAAACAATACAGATTATTATGGGACAACATAAAATACTATTAACCTTGTTCAGATGACCTGAAGACTGAGTAAAGTTCCCCTAGAATGGGGGGGGGGGAGCTGAGTCAGTAGTGGGGATGGTGAGTTAAAAGACCCTGGGCCCAAGCACACATGCATATTGTATAAATACTTTATTTATTAAATATCTTTACAGTTCATTAAAATGTATTTACAGATACTATTCTTGCACAAATTATATACTTCAAACATCCAATTCACATAATTGCCTTTTAGGTAAGCACAGGTAATGATAGTCTCATTTAACAAGAAGGCATCCTCATTATATCAGCTTTGTCAAATAAAAGAAAAAGTCAGTGTCTACATTTAGCCTGGCTTCCCATGGAAAAGCAATCCATTACAAAGAGTAATTCCATTCACAGTGTCTTCATCTTTGCTTGCTTTTACTATGGACAGTTTTGTCTATATCCAATCTGGTCCCAATTTTCAAGGTTTTCCCCACTTGTTGTGGAAATAGCAAATTGAGGGAAAGCCATGGACTTACGTTTCCTTCATTAATATGGGTATTTCACATTAGCCTAGGCCTTCATATCAACAAACTCAGTAACACAATTACAGGCATTCCCGTATAGCAAGCCCTGCAGCTGCAACTGCATTACTGGGTGAAGCAGGTTGATGCTATGCCAAGTAATTTCTTTCAGATTCTTTATAAAGCAATTCTGCAGGTAATATCTCCGCAGGCTCCACCCATGCATTTCAGATTTAAGAAAACACAAAATGGAATGTCTTCTCTGTGCCAAACCAAAACACTAAACAAGTTGTTAGGAAACACTACTGCTTTGAGGATTGGTAAATGTTATTTTCACAAGTACATGAGTCCTGCCTTTTTCTTTTGTAAAAGATATTTGTGCGCAAACAGCTTAAGTTCATAGGAAGAAATTAGGTTCAGATATGTTTGAGTGCACATCTTAAAATGGAAAAAAGACAAGCATGTAATAGAAATATTAATTCTTTATAATACAGTATTGCTCTAAAAACAGATGGCAAAAAGCTATAAACTGTACTGGTCTTTGGCGTCTGGAGAGGGGAAGGGGAAACTTAGTATCTGAAAGTTTAAAAACTCAATTTGATCGTCATAAAAAACATTGGAAGAGACAAATGGCTTTATACATACTGCTTGACTAAAAACTGTTCTAAGCAAAGCAAGGCCAGCAATCCCAACAGATGTTACAGTTCTGCTACTCAGAACAAGATCCAAGAACAGTGGCAAAAGGCTCCAGGCCATGACCATCTGGGCATAAGAAGCACCTTCTTTTCCACATTTGTTTAATTGATGGGTCATCCTTTGTAGTTGCAGAAAGGCAGGAAGAGGAAATATGAAGCAGGGAAACTGTCCTGCTCTATGGAGGCACCAAGTCAGGGCCAAGGCCAAAAGGAAGGGCAAGTGGGTGAGGCCAGTCAATCACTAATCAGGGCTTGTTCTGATAAACAATAGCAAACACTGGTAATTAAAAATGCAAAGGAAGTCCAAATGAAAGGATAACTGCTCCTCTAGCAAAGCAGGAAAGAAGTCTGGAACTTCAGCATTAATACATTCCTTCTAGTTGAATATTGACAGTTATAACTTGTTCAGCTAAAGTAACATAAGGGATTGAAATGATTTGTGCAAAGTTATTTGCCACATTTCTGAATTATAGCACTATGATTTTTATTATTTCATTTTATTCCACCCTGTATCCATGCTGGGGGGGGGGTCATTTTGTTACGTTAAGTGGTTAAGGCATTTTGACAAAAAAGAAGAATGTTTTAAGAAAAATCAAGATGCCAATTTCACAAAAAGTAATTTAAACAGCTTCCAAATGATTCTGCCCATTCTCATGGTAAATGAAATGCCTGTTAAAAGTAGGATGCATTGAAATAGTGACATGTACATGGTACATGTCACATAATTATAAATAAAAGCTTGACGTAATTATGCAAATATACAGTACAACCACAAAAAAATATTTTAAACAGGCTGAGGTAACCTCAATCTTACAGTTTTAACACAACAAACCTGGCAGTAAAAAAACCCTTTCATCTTAAAAAGGTTGCTTTACTGGCCAAGCTCAGAATCTAAACATCCACATTACCCAACTGCTATATAAAACATGGCTTTTCATTTCTAAGTACTTTTCTACTAGCAAAAAAGTTATGAAAAACTGACCAATATATCTCTTTATAGCGATTGGTTTTTACATGAGCTTAAAAAAGGAGGGAGGAGATTGCAGCTACTGAAGAATAAACTAGATCGAGTGGATGTAAATGAAAGGAAATGCTATATTGCAAAATGGCTATTAGATACCTGTAAACATCATTAAACGTCATTCTGGAAATCCTGTACACCAAGCTACTAAAATGTAAATGTTGCTCATTCAGCGTTTTGCATGTGTGCAACTTCAATTGCTGTGGGAGTACAAGCAGAAGTACATACATTGAAACACCATCAAATTCCTCAAACCCAAAAGAGAAGACTGCCCACTTTAATGCCTCTATCTTTCCTAGCTACCTATGGCATACAAAGCAAGATCAGATCGTGCTCAGGCAGCATGCCATTCCAAACTCTCAACACCCTGGCTTCTTCAGACTTTAGTGCAACTGAAATATCTTTAGAAAAAAAATTTCTCTAAAAGAAAGATCCAGCCAGCACAGGGCTCCTTGCAAATAAATGATATGCCAAATTTCCATCTGCATGATAACAGGCACCTTCACACATATACACTCTCTCTCTCTCTCTCTCTCTCTCTCTCTCTCTCATAGACACACAATACTGTTCATGAACTAATCTTGTATTTCAAATTAGTAACAGACAAAACTCCTGCGCTAAACCATATATATCTTGAGGCTCACTGCACTTGGAAGCCTCCAGAGAATTCGTATCGACACGAGTCTCAACTATCGTTTTAACTATGCTAGTTACAGAATGATTTGTGACCTCTCGAATTTAAAATGGGCTTTTTATCTAACAAAACAATTTTGTTTGTCCTCATGGAGGTTTTCTATCAGTGTCAAACTGCACATCTAGTTCTGAATTATGAATAGCCAATTCTACTTATTTCTTTCAGAGCCATAATCATGATTCATAACCATAATCACACACACCCTCCCCACTATGAAGTAATTACTACTAAAGTTTGAAAAGACAAGCTTCAAGTATTGAAATTCTTCATTTCTTGCTGGCAGATGCACCCCAGTGTACTCCAGTAGTGGTTCATGACAGAGACCTCGACTGCATTTTAAAACAGGCAATGGACGTAACATGTAAGAGCCACTGAGATCAGCTGAAGAAAAGGCACCCTGCCAGCAGGAAACAGTCCGTGTGAAGTAGGGAACGGCAGGAAACACTCAAGTCAGTTGTCAAAAGCTAATGCTGTCAGCCAGTCAGTCTGTATATTCAGCTACTATTGAAAGGAGGACGGTGATGTCATCTGGTTTTCCACCTGCAAAGCAAGACATTTACATAGTTTCACTGGAAGAAATTGGCCAAGAAACTGGGGAAAGTGGGCACCCTTGCCTGGTTCCCTTCTCAATTCTAATTTCCTCTGAAACCACATTATTTACAATAATTTTAGCTTTTTGTTCTAGATAGATCGCTTTGATACCATTTAAAAAATCCTGACCTATCCCCATGCTCTCTAAATAATGTAACATAAAACTCCAAGAAACACTGTCAAAGGCTTTCTCTGCATCAATAATCATTAACATTGATTTACAGCTCTTCCTTGCTTCTAACTTTTCCAAAATGTCCACAACATTTCTAATGTTGTCTTTCATATGTCTTCCAGGCAGAAATCCTGGTATATACTCAGATAAAACCTTTAGCCTGTTGGCCGATATATTTGCAAAAAATTTATAATCCACATTGAGTAGGGAGATTGGTCTGTAGTTTTTAATGTTGGATCTATCCTGACCCTGTTTAGGAATCAGAGTAATATAAGCTTGCTTCCAGGTTTCAAAGAAACTGCCATTAAAAGTAGGTCACGAAGCAGAGCAGAGGGCAAGCACTTTCCAGCAAACCCAACACATACATCTGGCAGACATAGAATCATAGAGATTCATCTAGTCCAATCCCCTGCAATGCAGGAATCTCAACTAAAGCATCCACGTCAGGTGGCCATCTAACCTCTGCTTTAAAACCTCCAACGAAGGAGAGTTGACCACCTTCCATATTCCAGATACACTTAGTACCATAAGTTAAGAGCCACGAGTTCCAACAGGTGCCCTGTTGCTATCCAGGGGAATCTAAAAGCTGATGCTCTAAATAGAAATGTTTGTGCTTGCCTTCGACATACTTCACTGAATCGTGCCGGAAAATTTAAAAACCTTTTTCCCCCTGGACTCTAATATAGCTGGCTTATATGCAGTAGTTATGGAAAATAATCAGGTTTGTTAAGTATGCAAAGTGGCTTGCATGATGAAAACCGAAATTATACAGCAAGTCAGCAGCAAACCTGGGAACAGGTCATCTCACTCTTTGTAAACCACCACCCCAATTACTAGCCAGTCTCTCATTCTAGTACAAAGTCTTCTTGCCAGTTCAGAATTTAGAACAAATGCTAGCCTGCAGAGTCACTGTTAACTTCCCACGAGAAAATGGTAAAACTTACCTCTTACATTCAATCCATTATCACAAGCAAACTGTGCAAAGGGAGACATGTAATTTGGGTCATACGCCAGTTCATGAGCTTGCTCGGCAATACTTCTTGCTGTCTGTTGTATGCTTTCGTAATTTGAATTCTGAATCAATTGCATGAGAGACAGAATAATGTTATTTTTTTACCAAGGTTACACATTTCATATGCCACAAATAAGTGTACGTAATAGAATAATATTGTTTACTCCCTTATTCCAACTTACATATTAACAGTGGCTAACCCAAAAGGATCTGTTTTGAGTTAAAGACAAATATATTTAAGTATGCCATGTATGGAAATACATCTTCCTACTCTCCACAGCAGCACAAGTTTTGGGAAGCTGCACTTGACTTAAAGAGCATATCTGAAGCCCTCTGCTTTCAGTATTTGAGGGTGCTGGTATCTGGGCTGGCTGGAAATCACAGCTTGCCCTTGGCTTCAACTCATCTAACTTTTACTCAGTTTTTATCTGACTCCTTACTGCATAGGCAAACACCAAGAAATAGCTAAACTGTGGGGGAGACGGGACCAAAACCAAACAGCAGAATTCAAGATTGATTAATAATTTCTTCCCAAATTTGCTTTCCTCAGTCTTAATTCCTTTGAAATGCTGAGCTTAATAAGAGAAAGCCATCACTGACGATTTCAACAGAAGTTGCAGTTCTGACTCCATAGGGATTAATGCTGGGAACCCTATCTGCAGGGCATAGTACAGCAGCCAAATTTAAGGTTGCCTGTGGGTGGCACTCAATACCACATGAACCCACACATCCACAAGGGCAATAGAATGTTATCTCCGGCAAATGCATTCCTAACCCTTCCTATAAGCCCGGGAGGACTTAGATAAGCAAAGAAAGCCACTACAAATGGAACTGTATTTGGGGAAAGGAGGGAGAGAAAGAAACAACCTCCCCTGGAGACCCATTTGGCATAGCCTGTCTTCCTTAGCAGACATGGCCAATGGAGACAACTGAACTCAAACCAAGCTGGGTTCAAACAGGCCCTTTGGGGTGCTGGGAGAGTGTGGCTGACAAGGAGAAGCCTCCTCTACCTCATCAGTCTAACTCAACTAAGGAGATTTCCCCTTTACAGTGGTACCTCGGGTTACAAACTTAATGCGTTCCAGAGGTCCACTCTTAACCTGAAACGCGCTTTTGCTAATGGAGTTTCCTGCTGCCGCTGCACCGTCGGCACATGATTTCCATTCTCATCCCGTAGCAAATTTTGTAACCCGAGGTGTTTGTAACCTGAGGTACCGCTGTACTCCAATTTCAAATGAGTCATTTTTAGCAACTACTTTTAGAAGATTTTGGGAGTGTCTGGGAAGTTACAATATTAAAACATTTTCAGGAATCAAGCTTTCTGAAACATATCCTTTCTGGTTAACTGAAATTGCAAAAAGTGGGGAGCACCTTCTAAATAGCCTCCATTTTTTCCTGCTCTCCATCTCTCTTCCCCACTCTCTCCCCAATCCAGATCAAAATATCTGGAGTTGAAGCTCTGGGGCCAGCAGGAGGCTGGAGGACCTATGGGAAAGTGGTGGCTGTGTCAGTTCCCCTGTGTCAGTTCCGCTGCGCCTCTCTTCGAGGCTTCCTCTGCCCCCGCTGACGTCCTCTTAAGGCTCCAGGGAGGGTCTCATCATGAGCCATGAGGGCTCTCCTGCTCTCTCACCATTTCCATGTTTAAATTAAATGATTTAATTATTTCCTAGTGTCATGCATATACACGATCACGCATAAGTGCAGGACATTGTATTTAACTCTCATGCATTCAAAATTCAGCTTATTGGAGGGGCACTCTGATAATCAGAGTTCCACCATCATCAGAAAGACAGCCAGTCTGTTTCATTTCCTACATAAATGGTGTAGCCAGGGGCAGATCTGCTACAAAACTAATGAAGCTTAAGCTTCAGGGCCTCTAATCTTGGAGGGGCCCCAGAAGCAACTTTAGGTCAAGTAGACTAACATAATATCCAAATAGTTACATGAACTCATCTCTTTTTAAGCATTTCACCCAACTCTGTGCACACTGCTTACCTTTAGCTTCTTAAGCTCCTGTAGGATCATGTAGTCAGGCATGTTGTCAAAAAGCCCATCTGTGGCTGTCAGAATGATGTCTCCTAGCTGGACATCAAACGTAGTACTGTCTGCAGCATCTGGGCTGTGAAAACAATGATCACAAATAGCTACATATATTTGAATGGCTCCCAGGTCAGAGTTTAGTTTAATCTGTAAAATGGGGAGAACACTACATTCAGCTTACCTGACATAGCTACTGTGATAATGTTTAAGCACTAGTGGGGCAACCCTATTTATCTGGCTTTGCTTTCTTAAATCACGATTACACAAACTTTCATTTCACGAGCAAAGAATTTGCACTGCTGAACAAGCTGCTCATTAGACACAACAGACTGGGACTCTCGTGACAGACAGGTTGAAGAGGTAAAAGGAACCTTACACAGCAGAGCAGCATGAGATAGATCCCATGATCTCTCCCCTACACTAGTATTTTTGAGTGACTCCTGCTTTGACCTGTGCACTTGCTGTGCAGTGCTGGTGGGAAGGGAGTAATCTTGCTTCAACTCCTTTGCTAAGGTACCCTTTTTAAGCTGCTCGTTCCCATTGAACAGAATGTGCTTTTCCAACACTCCCATCGTGGACCTTGGTGTTCTGCCAAATGGGAGTTTTGCTCATTTTGATTGGGCACAGCACATGGCTGGAAGCTTTTAACCGTACTGAAATACAAGCTGCAGTCACATGCTTCCCTCTCTGTTCTTCAAGCATTTGCTACCTCACTGCCAGAGTATGCAAAATTAGCAGATTCCCAATCCAAATCCCAAGAGTGAGAAGGAGGTCCCCGAAATGAACAGGACAGCATGACAGCATTTGCATGCTGGGCGAACACAGAGCTATTTTGGACACAAGTGAATGCACTCAGCAGGACAAGGCTTTTTCCACATCTCCATTCGAATCCTGCTGCAAGTGCAGAGCAGCCACAAAGAACGAACTTTTAGCACCCATTCCAGGAATTCAACTTGGAAGAGCAGCTTGATTCACTCTTAAGCCAAATTCACTCTTATAGCCAAAAAGATATTTCCAACGGCAAGACATAAAACAGTAGTATTCCTTGGCAAACAAGTCAGGAGGAGGGAAATTTTAAAATGTGGCATTTGAGGCCCTGGCAAATGTGGCCACGCATGAAAGTCAAACTGAAGCAGGGATCTGGAGGCATAAAAGGAACCTAACACCACACCCTACCCATCTTTATGCCAAAGCTCTGTTTTGTAAAGTGGAGTTTTGTAACATGCAACTATCAGAGATGAGGAATACTCCATACATAACCCTTGCACAGCCTCATGCAAGGAGGAAACACCTTTGCTTCTTATAACCACTGTAATGAGTGAAGCCAGGCTAGTGAGAGAAAAGCCCCTTTAGGGCAACCATAAAACCCCTGAGCAGAAAAAGAATATCTCCCATCCTTCTCCTTTGTTTGGAAAAAGGGAGTTACACATTCTGGGACATGGGGTATGAACACAGCTTCCCCTCACAATTCACTGGGGATGCACCCAACATAATCATTTTGGGGAATTTAGATCTGACCACTCACACTTAAAAATCTCACCTGTCCCTGAAGACGACCCCTTCAGCTTCAGGTGGTGCTATTGACAGCTGGAACGGAGTGTTGAAGTAGTGCTGTTGTTCATCAGATCGGTGTACTACCTCTCCACCTCTGACTACCAAAAAGCCTGAGTCCCCCAAGTTTGCTGTATGTAAACGATGACTTGTCCGATCCAGAACTACAATGCAAGCTGTGCTGCTCCCTGGAAATAAAATTAAATATTTTTTAGATAACGACATATAAATGCAGCTGCTTTTACTTTAAGTGGGGTCCACTGACTGCAGTGTTTGGTCCAGCAAGGACAAGAACTTGAAAGAGATAAAATACAGTGGTACCTCGCAAGACGAATGCCTCGGAAGACGAAAAACTCGCAAGATGAAAGAGTTTTTCGTTTTTTGAGTTGCTTTGCAAGACGAATTTCCCTATGGGCTTGCTTCGCAAGACGAAAACGTCTTGCAAGTTTGTTTCCATTATCTTAAAACCGCTTGAAGAGGTGCAGTTGCGACTTGACCGTGCTTCGCAAGACGAAAAATTCGCAAGACGAAAAAACTCGCAGAACGAATTAATTTCGTCTTGCGAGGCACCACTGTACATGGAAATGAGCTGAACAGAATTTCTATTGTTTTCCAACTACTGCGAGAAGCTATTTCTAATTAGCAGAAACAGACTTCCAGTGCTGTTCTCTTGGTAAGTCAACACAACTCTTCTTAAAGGTAGCACATCAGACCTCTAAAAGCAATGCCACCATTATTCTGAAACCTAATAAGCAGCTATTTGGATTCTTACCCACTCTAAGCACTTTCTTCATCCAAGATTTGTGGAGGTAGACATGTAACATGCATTCATTTCAACAGAGCCCCCAAAGAAGTGCTGAGAAGGTTGGACAGCAGTTAGCAGCACTAGGCAAACATGTACTCTACTACCTCATCACTGGTCCATTGAATACATGTGAGCAACTGACACATTGGCTCTTATACTGGCATTCCTAACAAGGAATGCTTAACAAAGCATTCAAGATAAGGGGGAAATTTACAGCAGTTAAAAGAAGGAAGAAAATCTAGAAGTGTTGGATAAGGAGTCAAGCTGGTCAGAAATGCACTGCAACTAGAAATTCAAGTGCCAAACATGGAGCTCATGTGAACTGAGAAGGTCAAGATGAATGGGACAGGCACTCACAGCACGAGGCCACCTTGGCAACATTCAGTTAAGTCAGGACTTTTCCACAAAACTAGTCATGATGTAAGTTGAAACTGGAGCTCATTTAAGCAGTTCCAGCAACGTCTGAACTGAAGGGAAAATGCTGCAGCCAATGCCTGTTCTTTAGGTGTGTAATGAAAAAGGGATGAGACTTCCTGAGCTCAGCAGAGGCTAGCTAAATATAGCTTACATACTTACAGAGACCTCTTGGCAGAGCAGCTGAGGTCAGGTGAGAAGCATGTGCGGTGCGAAAAGTAACTTGCACTTAGTGTGCTAAAGGTTGTCCGTTTCCATTAGCGTGGCTGGTTCTCAACACAGCAAAATCCTGCTCCTTCAAGACCCCCAACATCACTCCCTCTAACACCAAACTCACCCCCTTAAGTGCTCACAGGGCTGTGGGTGAAATGGGACTATTGAGGAACAAGAAAGAGGTGTCAGCATGCTATAGGGATCTTCCAAGGTACACAAAAGTACAAATAATCTTTAGGAGAAACTACCTATGGGGCAACAGCCCCCCCCCCAAAAAAAACCCTGCTGAATGAGGACTGGGTGTGCTCAGCGATCACAGTGTCTTGGGGGGTGAGAGTGGAGAGTGGGGTCATTGGGTTATCTGGAAGACCTGGCTGATTGGCTGGCAGGAACAGTGAACTGGCACATTCCACACTGCAATGTTCTGTTGCGAGACCCACTTGCTTTCATGAGTTCAAGAGAGTGGCATGAACGTAAAATTTAAACAGCAATTTCATTTTTTAACTTATATATTTTAAAAAATATTTATAGACCGCAATCTCAAAAAATAATATCAAAGCAGCTGAAACTAAAATAAAATAGAATAAAAACATGAAAAGTTAAAAATAGACATAAATACCCATCAATAGACTTCTCCTAAACTGACACCCAGCTGGAATGTATTCCCAGTGGGGAAGTTAAATCTGAAACCAATAATGGCAACTCCATATTGCTTTTAGACAACCAGCAAAGTACAAGTGATGTACAAAAAGAAGGGCTCAGATTCAAAGGAGAAGCAAACTGAAAGCGTTTGCAGATTATTTCCCTAAATAAACATATATCTGCCTGCATCAGCAACCAGTTCTGAAAGAGCAGGAATGTCATCGAAGTGTTTTTGTTTGCCTGCTTATTTAATGTGGTACCAAACCAGGGTCGCTTCCCCTTTGTGGCCAAAAGCCACCTTTTATTTTGGAAGCATTTGTTGGAAGACGGCATGTGTCAATTCGTGAGAGTCTTACAAGACGGCTTGCCTCGGCCAGAGGTACCCAATGTGATGCCCTCCACTTGTTCGATATGCTGGCTGGGGCTGATGGAAGCTGTAGTCCAGTAACATCTGGAGGGTCACTGGTTCCCCACTCCTGGGGAGTTCCTGTCAGGAGGTGATAACTGAAGAACTTCCCAGCTTAATTACTGGACAGCACTATAGGTATGGCTGGCTAAGAATAAACCCCAGTGGAGTGATGTGAGAAAGAGGAGAGACCGTTTATGCTTACCAAGCAAAGGTACTTTGTTATGCAGCAGCTCACAGTAGCTCGTGGTGAGAATCCCCACAGGATTGCTTGGTATAAACTGTCCTTCCTTGACCAAGCGTTCACAAGTGCGCATGAGAGTCCCTGAGAACTGAGAAGGGTCAACACCATAGTCCCGCCAGCCTCCAACACCATCTGCAACCCCTAAAAAAGAATATATATACACATATTATGAATACATTCCTCAGCATTAATGAAGATGAAATTTACATTAAACATGCAAAGCTGGTGAGGTTTAATTAAATATTCTCCATATCTGCTAATATTTCTAAAGAAGACTCAATTATGAGCTGGTGGTCACCTATATTTCTTGAAGATGAGCACCTCAACTCATCTTAACCAGTTTCAGCACCAAAATGTAAGCAAAAAGGAAAAGAACGGGTTAGACAGGCTAACTGTGAGCTGCTGCAGTGATAGTTTTAGTCATGAATTCACACGCGCATTTCAACTTCAGCTGATTTTGAGCTTGAGGAGATGCTAACTTTATTTGAGATATCAAACAGCCACGTAACCATGAACATACGAGGGAGAGCAGAATGGTGCATTTCTACACATCTACCAGGAGAAAGTGGTCAGCTGATAAGCTAGTACAGCTATAGGCTCCCGGAATGGTTGGATAGTGTGGAGCCCATTTCTCTCAAACATTGTTATCTAACACCATCAGGCATCAAAATCAAGAATGGCCCTTTGCCGAAAACTTTCTGCAACAGTTCTGCAGTTGCAGAAGGGCTTGAAGGGTAAAGTAATAAGAGGCAAAGTCGTTTAGCAAAAGCAAACTCCTGAGAATTTTGCCATGGTCAAATATGAGTAAGAAATATTTTCAGGGGTATTGCCGAGTATCTACAGCCTCTACACACACACACAGAGCATCTCTAATAACATTCAACTTATTTGGTTCAGAAACTCTCTTCAGCCCACTAGTGTCAACATTTGGTATTTTATGGAATGCATGAAGCTCATGTTAAATGATTCAGGATGCAGTGTGAGTCACTGTCTCAACTATCAGGGAGTGAGTCAAAGGAAAATAAATCTGCTAAACAAAATCACAGAATTGCAGGATTGGAGGGGCCTCCGAGGGTCACCTAGTCCAACCCCCTGCAATGCAGCAATCTTTTTACCCAACGTGTGGTATGAACCTATGACTCTGAGATTAAGAGTCTCATGCTCTACCTACTGGGCTATCTCTGCTCCCCAAGGCTGCATGCCTCTATCCTAGAATTGAAAACACATGAATAAAAATGTGCTAATCTGTAAAATGTCCTTCACTTAGGATGCCAGCTGAACTGGAGATGGAGGGTTTACAGCTGACCTTGGCATGAACTATGTAATCTGTCGGCATGTTACCGCCAGACTCTGAACAGACTATCAGCATTAATCAGATTTCTCCCCAAAATAGTCCATAACCTTTTAGAACCATTTTTTAAGGATTTGTATATTTTAAAAAACACACACCCAAACAATGCAACACTAGAAGGGAAGCATTATGGCCATCCCCCCTTGTAACACCACAAGTAGTACAAAGCACAACTTGGATACCATAACCCTGAATACCAAAGAACACCCTTCCTTTCTTCTTTAGGAAATGCACATGAATCCTCTAAACCAGTGATTCCCAATTAGCAAAGTATTGGCAATGACTGTTTGGAGTCATGCACGACCACGCGTGTGCACTTTGCTGCACACCCGGAAGTGGTAGAAAAAGGGGGCGAAATGGCGGGCTTATATGTGCTCCATCATTGTGCACACATGACCTGGAACGCAACCCCCACAGAAATCAGGGGTTGCCTATACTACACCCTCTTTTTAAAAAACAAGCCATGGCCCCTCTGCTTTTGAAAATGTTGGTATCTCTATGGTAGTTTTTATGTGAATGGTGCCACAGACTTCCTGGGTCAGTTATGAAGGCCTCCTGGAGTCCACAGACCACCATTTGGGAACCTCTGCTCTAAACAATATGTTAAAAGTGAATATTAGATTAACCATTTGATTTCTCTATCAGTGGTTTAAAAAATCACAGTCCTCATCTGATTGATTGATTTGGGGTGGGGATCAGGAATTTTCTTACATGCCTACATTAGGTATGAAAGGGTCATTTGACAGAAGGTGGGCAAGTTCGTTGCAGGTCTTGCAGCTTAAACACAATGGGATGGCTTTGTGGTACCTGACTGGTGCCTTACCTGACTGGCGAGGCATACAAGAAGCAGAACCACACAACTACAAGTAAATTGAAAGTGTGCCTGTGCATAAGCCTCTGGAGACTGCAATCGTGCCAGCACATTAGCTAAAGAAAACATATTTAAGCAACCTTGTGTGTATGCCTTGCGGTTGCCTCATCAACTTCCCCTTCCTCTAAATGCTGCTTAACATTTGATCAGTCTTCCCACAACGTCTGGACAAGCACCCTAGAATTCCATCACCCCCAGATTCCTCAGTTCTGAAACCCAGCAAGTCACTCTCAGGATCAACAGTCAGAAAGTGTTGAACAGCGTATTCTGCAGAGACAGTCAGCTGGGAGACCAGGAATCCCAACCTGCACTCTTAACAGATCACCAACTCAGCCACAACACACTGTAAAAGAAGTGCCTTCATGCATGTACAAAAAGGCAACTCCTACTTCCCCAACTGTTCAAGTCTTCTATAACTTCCCATGTTCAAGGTCAACCCTGAGGCCTGTACTTTGTTACATTGGAAATATTAAGTTATGTTGCTGTAATTTTGCTTGTTTACCTTATGATAAAATTGTTCAGTTGTTTATTGGTCTTGTTTATATGATTTTGTAATGTTTGTATATTATTTTTAATAATAATAATATTTTTCTCCTGTTTCCTTTTATTAATTTGGTTCCTGCTCTGGGATTGAGGACATTCAATGAAAAGCATTGTAACTAATTAATTAATACAATAAAGTTCTCTTTGGATATCATAGAAAAGAGACTTACATCTGTTCCTGTTTTCAGAACTGGGCATCAAAGGGGATTTGGGGGTTGGGTAGGGCCAAAATGTTTAGTTTACAGTTAAAGATCAATTTAAAACACTTTTGATCAACTAAATGATTCACCTGATTTAAAAATTAAAGACCTGCTTCATGGTTAACTGTTAAGTATTGGAGGAAGGAAAAAACCTACAGAGGGCAAACTCCATCTTAAAAGAGGCATTCCAGTTCCTTCTCTCTTATGTAGGAAAGAACATGTCTTATCAAAGATTATGCCTGTGCATCTAAAAACAAAGCAGACTTATGTCAGAACTCTTCATTTTACACTTAGGCAAATTCAGTCCATTAATCAACTAAGATTTCTGTAATTGGGCAACAGACCTAGCTTTAGTCACTGTGTTGAAATCACCAGCAGTAGCATCATTTCATCAGAACTAACCAAGGACAGTTCCACAGGAACAGTGTCCGTATAAATTCCCTGGCTGTATGGCGTATCAATATATTTCCCCTCTTGCACTAAAAAACTAGTTTGATTAAAAACTAATGGAAACTCATGGCCATAAAAAAATTCTCACGTATCTGAAGCATGGGATTTAAAGACTGAACATGGCTGGCTAAGTTAACCCTATTTATTTCATAAAATCTATACACCATTTGATGGTAAAAAAGAGAAAGAAATCCCTCAAAGCAGTTTACAAAATTTAGTTTATTTGTATATCACTGAACATACTAAATTAACCTTTGTTTCTGTTACCACAACTCTTAACCACTCTGATTCTCTGCTTCCTTGGTGAGGGCAGAAAGACATCCTCTCATCAGCATTGCTAAGCAGTACAGTTGCACAGTTCTTCCAACTACGGTATATGGAGGACAGTCCCCAGAGTTACTGCCTGGTTACATGCTGTGCATGCATCACTTACAGATACTCAAGGCAGGCAAGCACAAAATCAAATGGTAGTTGATGAGGTAGCAGTGAACTTCTTTGTAGGCTATAGGGGAGGGCAGGTGCATGCTGTGCTGGCAGCAAGCAGGGCATTTCTGGTACAACCACTTATTCAAACTCCAGAGGATCAGATCCAAGTTTTGCTTTCCCACTTGCACAAACTATTCTAAAAGATACAGTTTTATTTTGGCCAATAACAAACCACACCTTTGGCCAAAAACAGTTATAAGCAGGCAGTTACAAGCATTCCTTCACCTGTCAGTGATCAGAGACCAAAACACCTGTGTGCTGCCCTCCACACCAACTAAAGACATTTGCTTGTAAGTGTTAAATCTTAAGATACTAGAAAACCTGGCCATGCCAAAAGCATTTTTTACTAAAAATGCAAGTAATATTGCAAAATGCCCACTGCCTGCATTCTTCCCTCCTGAAGTGGCCACCTTGGGACATTCTGCATTAGTTCCTTGTGTGTGCTTTTCTTTCTACCCATCCAGCATTCTCAGAGCAGAATAATTATGCAACAGCATGGTTCAAATGAGATCCCTGGATGCAAGTCTCTTTTTATGCTAACAAAATAATCCCTTAGCTCATCACTTACCATTTTCACAGACTGTCCTTCAGCCTAAACTGGGCTTACACTGGTGAATATTTTTTTCCACTAAGCAGAGTTGTTTTGATTATGCTTTGGAGGAGCTGTCTTTCCAAGGAGGATATTTGAGTTATAAGAAGAATTAAGAGTGATACATACTTTGAGGTGGGATGAAATTAATAAGAACCTCAGCCTCATTCATACTGAGAGACTGACAGAACAATTTCAATCCCTGTTTTGGATGGGGCAGGGGAGCTCTGCTGGCGAGCAACATCCCAATGCACAAGCCTAAAAGGTGGGTGGATGGAAGTTACTGCTAGCAGTACCCCTGCCAGCAACAGTCAAAACAGTATGTTGTGGGGGTGCAGCTGGGCAGACAGGATCAGCTGACCCTCCTGCCATCCACAAGATGGCAAAGGCCACTTTAAGGGCTGATGCAGCAAAACTGCATTTTCCCCACCCCCGCCTTTGCAGTGCAAGGAGCAAGGCTGTGGATGCAGCAGTGGCTCTCTCTCTGCCAGGAGCTTGGAATGCTCCTGAGCCTGCAGTCCTATACGTAGTTACTTGGGAGTAAGCACCATTTAGTTTAATGAGGCTTACTTCTGAGTAGCTATGACTGCAAACTTGACTACAAGATAGAACAAGCTTTTTCCCCCTGCTCCGGAGAGTACCGTATTTTTCGCTCTATAAGACGCACCAGACCATAAGACGCACCTAGTTTTTGGAGGAGGAAAACAAGAAAAAACATATTCTGAATCTCAGAAGCTAGAACAGCAAGAGGGATCGCTGCACAGTGAAAGCAGCAATCCCTCTTGCTGTTCTGGCTTCTGGGATAGCTGCGCAGCCTGCATTCGCTCCATAAGACGCACACACATTTCCCCTTACTTTTTAGGAGGGAAAAAGTGAGTCTTATAGAGCAAAAAATACGGTAGTTACAAGAAAGGAGATTCCGACCAAACATCAGGAAGCCCTTTCTGATGGCAAGAGCAGTTTGATAGGGGAACACACTCCCCCAAGAGGTGGTGGACTCCATCTTGGTGTCACGGACTGGCCGGATGCTGAGGAGTGGTGGGAAGTACAGGCTGGGGAAACCCAAAGGGTATCCCCAGGGAAAGAAGGCTCAGTGACAGGGAAGTGGTGGTGGGACAACAATGAGTGGACAGAGGGAGAAGAAGGTGCAGACTGGGAGGAGGAAGAGGAAGCAGAAGAGGTAACAGGCCCTCCCACTGAAGCCAGCTACCCTCCCCCTTATCTCCTAGACTATGCAGAGAAATGAAACATGCAGGGCAGAGATTGGTTGTGTCTAGTTTGCAACTGCTTGGGAAAGGCCCTGGAAAAAAGGAGCCTTAGAAAGTGATGGGAAGATGGAGGCCTGTAGTCCTCACAGCTGCCTTATTGGGGCAAGACTTAGTGGTCAGTTGCTGGGATCACTAGGCCTGTGCTGTTTTGAATCCTTTGAATAAAGAGTTAACTTCAATAACAGTGTCTTTTATTGCTGACCTACGCTTGGAGATTTTTAAGCAGAGGTTGGCGGACCACCTGCCATGTATGATCTAGTTGAGATTCCTGTATTGTGTGGGATTGGGCTACATGATCCTAACTCTACAATTCTATGATTCCATGATCTTCCAAGAAATATTTGAAACGTCTTTGATTTCATATTTATCTATTGCTTTTCAACAGTACTGTTTTGGTGCTTATTAAAATGATTAAAAGGTTTGGAATGCCATCTCTCATAAAACGCCCAGCCTAGGATTTGTCAACAGTGTAAGAGCCAAAAAGGAAAACCCAAGCAGTGTGTGCCTGTCTGTACGCTGTTAACTCTGGCCAAATTGCACAGAAACCCAGGACCTGGTGTTCTGACAAAACTGCAAGTCTCTAGTTTCAGTATTTTATTTTTTAAAAAAACCCACACATTTTCCTTGTGGCTGCAGAAAACAGCTGGGAAGCACAGGCATCTACAGAAAGCTTCCCGTGATCCTCGCTTCAATCTCCCAAGCCCTTTCCTCACTCTAGCAATGTACTCCTTATGAAGTATCTATGACAATCTAATTGAAGAATAAACAATCCAAATTATCCCCATATATGTAAACATGCTTGATGCATTCTCAGTGTGGCTTTTGCTTCATTGTAAACTGCTGTCGACTAATATGCCAAACAAGGTGCTAAGGAAAGGAATAAGGAGGATCCTTCAACTTCTGCAACAAAATCACGTTTCATGCTCTTTTTACGTAAGCCTTCCAGAGTTAAAATTTTCATCACCACAGACCCTGATCTCTCCTGAATTCCTATGGAGGATCTTTTACAATAACTGCCATGAAAGGAAAGCTAGCAAAGCAGTTACAGGTGAAAGGCCAGAACATGTACAATCACCAACAGCTGGCACCAAACCTTCTCACTTCAGGCAGCCAAGGCACTGGTATCTGCAGGAAGTTGCCATGTAGCTCCAGAACATATTAGCGTTTATAAAGATAGCGTATTGTAAGCGTTCAAAGCCCTTCTTCACAACTTCTCTATTAATGTAGGAATTTCAGCAGTCAACAGCTGACAACCTCTTCCCTTTTACAAGAAAGGCCATTATTACCTTTCCCACAATGCAGGAGAGTGCCTGAAGCTGGGCAAATATTTTGCCTTAATCCACTTGCTAAGATAGTACAATAGGTGAGTTTTGAACTGAGGGCTTCCTGGCTCACAGCTGACACAGTGCAGTACTATGAATGCCTTTCTTAGAATTAAGCCCACTTGATTGCAACAGTGCACAGGACAGCAGCAGTAACCACTGAGCTGCAAAGGATGTGGCTATTGGTCATAATAGCTCCAGTATCAGATGCAGTATGTCTCTGAATACCAACTGCTGGGAATCATAAGCAGAAAGAGACAGGTCTTTGCATAGGCGCCGACTCCATGGGGCCTGAGGGGGCCCGAGCCCCCTCAAAAATTCGTTTGGGGGGCTCCGCCCCCAATAATCTCAGACACCCCTCCAGCAGAGCGCCACCGCCGCCCCTCCCCCAGCCCAAAATGCACAGGGTCGGGCTGCATGCCTCCTGCCCTCCCTCCCGAGCAAAAGCTCCACCCAATTTCCTTCGGAGCTGATTAATAGGCGCAGCACGCTCTCCTCCTCACGAGGAGGCGGCGCCACTTTATCTGCATATTCATGAGCTTATTTATTATTCATGAGCTTTCGCGGGCTCCCCCAATATTTTTTATAAGTCGGCGCCCCTGGGTCTTTGGTCTGATTCAGCAGGGCTGCTCTTCAGATCTAGTAATTGCACAACAGAAAAAGGCCATGTGTAGGGGTGTGTTTTTTTTATCTGTGGTCAAACAGGGACTTGGAAGTTGGGCAGATTCCAAGTGCTCTTGCAATTTTTTTTCCACTGGATGGGAGCAGCTCATGTGGCTACTCCACACCCACACCCAGCCCACAAAGACTCTCAAAACTGAAGGCAGAGATCTTCTTGGCATGCTTATATCCGCGAATGAGTAATATATAAAGCTAATCTGGACTGAATGAAAAGTGAAACACATTTAAAACTCATTCTTTGGCTAAAGACATTCTACACCGTTATTTATATAAAAAAATCTAATTGTGCCAAGCTCTTCTACATTTTATTTTATAGGTTGTATAAAATTAATTATGATAATCCAGAACAGTTAAGCTGCATAAGTGTCTGAAGACATTTGAAATTTAGAACAAAAGGTGAGGCAGAGCACAGGACACCAAGCAGAGAAAAGCTAACATGGTTACCAAACATGCAGGGAAAGAAGGGCAAAATATCCAATTATATAGCCTAATAAAAGTATCTTTTTTAAAAATATAAATAAATGGAGAACTAAGAACAAAAAGAGAATTTTATTTCATTCACTGTGGATTGGGCTAAGGAACCAATAGAAAAATGACAGCAAGAGGTTAATCTTTGTCACCAGCAAGCCTGAGTTCACCTATAGCTCCTTCTCCAGGAAAGAGCCTGGAACCTGTGTATTTTCATGGGCCAGAAGAGAGCGCACAGAGAGTGCACACAAAAACACAAACACACACAAAAATGTGTGGTGGATTTCAACTGTAAGCTGCTTTAGGAGTCAGTCTTAACTGACTGAAGAGGGCATAAACACCTAAATCAAAATTAAGAGGGGGGGTTGTTAGAACAGTCATCCAAAGAATACTAAGCCACAAAAATCACTTTCTGAATAATTAGGAAAAAATTACAATGGAGAGAACTACATATGACACACTGAACTCTTTGGAGGAAAAGTGGGATATAAATGTAATACATAAAATAAAATCTGCTTGCTGTAACGGTAATAAAGTACAGGAAACAAAGTATTTAAAAATGAAAATAAAAAGGATTTAATCCCTGCATCACTTCAGTGACACTACAAGGCTGCTTACATAGGACTACTGCAACATAATGACATAACATCATCAAACCCTGCCATACAATTCACTGTAATCCAACCAAAATAAGGGCCAGAGGAAAAAATGCCCAGCTATACTACTAAAGAGCAATGCAGAACCAAGGAGACTCCAATCAGTCTTTCATTTGAAAGAAATCCATCACTCACTCCCTTTTCCACTAATAGTGCAAGAAATTCTATTGACAGAAAGGAAGAACTCTACTGACCTTCCCTTCAACATGGATCATATGCTAGATAAGATACTTGAACAGCCAAACTGCATTGTGGGTTATGGCCTAAGAACAAAGATGAACTGCGCTGCATGACCAAGGTTGATATATTTTTCTTTGTCCTCCATATCCAGAACTACAGCACGGGCAACTGACAAGATTCTTTTAAATGTACTATTCAAAACATTGTTTCAAAGCCAACTAACATTTTTTTAAAAAAAAATTCACTCATTACAATAGACATGAAGCTACCATGGCAACACCAAGTTTCACTAACATAATATGTTTAGATACAAGAGCAATCTTCAACTCTAAATAAACCATACACCAAGGAGTGTTTAGCAATCTACATTCATGTTGCTGCTGCTCAGCAAGCAAAAGGGCATTTGAGAAGCCACATGCCCCACAAAGGGCCTGCACTCAGGAGGTTTCCCCCCTTTGCTCCTGTGACATCTGACACAGCACAGCTGCACTGCACTGAAGATCTGCAGGGAGCTCTGAAACCACAGGAAAGTAGGTGTGGGGAGTGAAGCTTGACATCTGAAACCGCTTTCAATGTCACTTTGCTTTTCACCTGACAAGGACACAAGGTGCGCTAAAGGCAGGAAGTGTTTGCTCCCAACAGCTTGTTTCATTTGCAGGGTTAGAAGGGGGGGGAGGGACACCCTAAGAGTTTAAGTTCAAGCTATTTAAAAAGACGGGGAAACCTAAAATGCTTTTTTAAAAAACGTGGCAGCCACCTTGGAACTGCAGGGGAGCTATTAGGGACAGGTCCTGATGAGCAAAGCAACACACCAACCCACACAGGAACCTAGACTTGGCAAGATCAGTTCTGGAGCCCCCCACAATCACGGAATCTACTTCACTGTCTCCCTGGCACACTTTGCTCTCAGACAGCAGCCTGCAGATATGCAATTATAAGGCCTTTTCAAATACTACCTAGGGGTGCTATTTTAGAACATTCAAACATGAGGAGGAAGACAGGCAAGTCAGACAAACACAAAGACCAGCCTCAGACATCACTCACCTAGAACATCTGCAGATCGGTGCCGGGCCACAAAGCAGGCGTCATCCCCGTAGCACATGCCTTTCTTCAAGATGCCCTTGCGGAAGTCCTTGCCAAAGCCACAGCTGGCAGTCACCAGGCTGTAATCTCGAGAGTCTGTTTGAGAAAGGCCACCTAGGACTGCCCGGGCTACCAGTCTGCCATAGGAGAGGACTGAGAACATGGTGTGGGGAGGGCAGCAGCAGACCGCCTGCAACGAGGGAAACCGTGGGCAGATGTGCCACCGGAGCCAACGTAGTCCGCTCTGAACTAGGGCCACCCCAAGACCCAGGGTTCCCAGTGGGGACCCCTCCAAAAGTGGGGGGCCCTTGTTTGAACTCTTCTCTAACAAAAGGTTATTTCCAAGATTATATATTTATGTGTGTGTATAGATAGATATAGATATATAGATGTTCTATACCTATATTCAGTCTCCTGGAGACTTCCTTATCCACCACTTTTACCCACCCTCTCCAAAAAGAAAACTCGGCTCTTAGGTCTCTCTCTCTGCCTCTCTCTAGAAGGGGCCTCTATACTAACTACATTACATATCCTTCCCACCCAAATGAGAGATAAAAGACAGAAGCAATGCCCTAGGTTTCAAGACGGCTCTAGGCTGAGGCAGGTTTTTCCTTCCTGTGAGCACGCTTAGCTCCCCGTGACCTGCGTTCCTCCTAAACGGGACCCCTTCTCCCCCTGGTGCACATTTCCCAAGGCCCTCCAAGTGCGTCAAAGTTCACCGGAGGGAGTTCCAGCTCCTCCTCGGAATAAGGCCCTAGCCTGAAGGCCACGGGTCAAGGACCCCACCCCCTGCCCCTCCTCCTCCCCACGAGGCTCGCTTCAGATCTACAATAAAAAACGGGGGGGGGAGTCCACTGAAAGGAGCCCCTCTTCAGAGCGAGGGTTCACAGCCCAGAATGGGGCTCTGAGGTGGGGGCGCTCAGCCCCCCCCCGAAAAGAGACGGCTTCGACTCCCGCCAATTTCTCCTCAGTTAAGTGCTTCCCTTCCGACGACGGAGGGGGCTCCTCCTCGAGGCCCCCCTGAGGGAGGGGGGTGCCCGGCGCCCCTCAGAGCGACGACCCCCGTTCCCAGCCCCTCTTTCTCTTCAGGAGGCGCCTCTCAGGTGCGCCCAAAAATGACAGAAAGAAGCTCCGGCCTCCCCTCCCGGGAGGGCCCTGAACCCCCACCTCAGGCTGGGGCTGAGGCGGCCCCTGAGGTCGGGGGCTGGGCTCTTCCCCCAGCCGCTCTTGGCCTCCCTTCTTCTCCTTCCTCCGTCGCCGGCTCCCCTTGCCCTTCTCTTTCTCCTCGTCCTCCTCGTCCTTTCCCCCTTCACAGCCGGCGGCGTGTCTCCCGCGTCCGGCAGCCGGGCTCTCCATCCGCCATCTTCCGCCCCGTCGCGTGCTTCGGGCCCACGTTCCGCCGGCGGCTCCTCAAGGAGAGAGAAAGGGAGACGCGCGAGGTCAGCCCCGCCTCTTCGCCGGCGAGGAGAAAGAGAGGCGGGGCGGAGGGGGGGGAAACCCCTCTGAGCTCCCTCACATCCGGGCCTCCGGCGCCAGCCCAGCCCCGCGATTGGCTGCGCGGCTTGCCCTCATTTGCATAGCCCGCCCCTCTCTCCGTTCGCCGCTCGTGAAGGTCAGCTGCGCGCAAGTGCGCTTGCGCGGGAGGGAGGGGGACGGACGTTGTGGCGTCCTACCGTTCGGAGCCTGGACTGCGGCTCCCGGCATGCAGCGCGCTCCCCCAAGGCGGTTGTTCTGCTGCTCTTTGGCCGGCGCCGGGCGAGCGCGGCATTGCCGGGAATTGTAGTTCTTGGCCCTACAAGACCATGTGGACTCTTTCTATGTAGTTTCCCTTCCCGCTCCCTGAGTTGTAGAAGCAAAAGGGGGCTGAGCAGCAGAGGGCCGGATGGCAGCCCCCCCCCCGGAGACAGACCCTCCCCCTGCTGGGGCCTTCACTTTTTCGTTATTCGTTTCCTTTGTTTTCTAGTGAGGAGGACTATTGTGACGCCTCCTCCCAGGTACCGCCATGCAAATCCCCGCAGATGACGCTCCTGCGAGCTTCACTGCAAGGTCACAAAAGGGCAACGGCGGCGTCACGGCGTGGAGGGGGAGGGCGTGGAGGAAGTGCTCGCAGATTCCCACACCCACAACCAGATCCCTCCTTCCTTCCCTGGACGGATTGTCCAGACACGTGAAACCCTTCAGACGGCTGCAGAAGTGGGGGGGGGGAGCTGCCGGGACAGGTTTAGCCCCACAGTAAAGGTTTACTCTCCCGCAAGTGTGTGTAAGATTGCAGCTGCATGAGCGCAGTCCTCTCTGCACCCGTAAACTGTAGGCCCTGTAAAGTTCAGTAGCTTAGTTGGCTAATTGAGCAATGGGGGATCATGACACTTCCGGAATAGTTCAGTCTTGTCCAAGGGCCTGGGGGAGCTGGTGGGCCAGCTTCCGCATCACCGTCACTGGACTGGGCCCAAGAAAATTTCACTGAATTTTCTCTCTCCTTTGACAATCTTTTGAATGAAGTCTAGAGTTTGTATCCAACAGAAGAAGTTACCTTTAGTGAAATGCGCCTTTGCTTTGAGCACACCTTTCGTTGGAAGGCGTTCAGAATGAAATCTTAGGGGAGTGCATTCTTGATAGGAAACTGGAGAAGCAAAGAAGCCATGCTTGCCCCTTTGTTCTCCAAAATGACATTGCCACTTTGTTCTTCAAGATGACATTGCCACTTGAGATTCAGAGAAAACGTGAGAGGAGGTGTAGAAGTGAAAGAGGATGCAACTTAATGCAAATCAGTTTGACTTCAAAGTGCAGCTCAGCACAGAGATCAAAGGGACACAGACAGTTTAGGAATCAGGAGAACTCCCACTCTATTTGTCAACCTCATGCAGACTCTTCTGAGCAACCTTCAACAATTTATTTGTTCATTAATTGGAGAATGTTTGGGGGAGATAATGGAAGACATTATCAACATGGTACCAGTGCAAAATACCCTTGCCTTTTCAATTGCCAACATTTTGCCTGTGACTTTCGTAGGAGCTAAAATCATGAATAATAAAGTGTCCATGGAATTAAATCTAGGTAAAACTGTACAGTGAAGGATCCTAAGCGCATGGAGGGGGGATGAGTACAGTTTTCATCTTACTTGAGATGAGTACGTTTTTTTTTAATCTCGCACACATACAAGCTAGTTATAGCTGC
The DNA here is from genome assembly GCF_965113315.1 of Podarcis vaucheri. Taxonomy (NCBI): domain Eukaryota; kingdom Metazoa; phylum Chordata; class Lepidosauria; order Squamata; family Lacertidae; genus Podarcis; species Podarcis vaucheri. The sequence continues at coordinate 85,114,516 of NC_138765.1, read as the reverse complement.
CATGAATAAACTTGTTTTGCACCAAACGTTCTATTTTAATTTTAAAAAAATGGTATAAGCTTTGGCAGAGGTTTGATCCTTCTTTGCAGAGTGTTCCGCTGGCATGGCAGGTTCCATTTCTTAAACCCAAATCCCAAGGAGGAGTCCGGGGTTGTGTTCAATGTCAGGCCCCCTCCTGATTTCCCAAGGGTCTACTGTGCAGCTGCGAGGGAATCTTAAAAAATAATAATATCACTTTTCTTACTCTGCATGGCTCATTTGAGTTAAATTCCCAGCAAGACTTTGTTTTGCAATTTAAATTGATTGGGTAGAAAGGGCATGTGGACTTTGAGTGGGGAGGATTCAGCTCCCGCACAGTCACCAAGGAGATGAACTTTGATCTCCTATTGGTGCCAATTTGGGACTTTTAAAGAACATTTTAGACTAGTTTGTTTTTCAAGGGAACATCACAATTTGTTTATACATTTGTCATCAGTGCATGTGGACTTTGCAGCAGAAGTGGGACAGGACCCTGCCCCTAGAAGCTTATAGTGTATATCAGGGCTGGGGCCCCTGAGACCCAGGGGCCACATGTTTCTCTCCAGGGTGCTCTATCTGACCCTTGGGGCGCTCCCTAGACACCCTCTTTCCCCAGGTCACACCCTTCGCCAGATATGCTTTGCAGTTTCCTTGAGCGCTTTTGCCAAGCTGGAGTGCACTCTTGAAATTTAATGCTGCTTCCTGCTTGCCTGGATAGAGAATAGAGTTGTGTGTTTGTGTTGAAACTAGACTTCACAGTGGTAAACTTTCCAGTTGCTGCTTTGTCCATTTCTACCTCTGGCCCCTGCCTTGCCAATGGGCAACCCCCTTGAAGATTGTTCATAGAAGAAAAGGTGACTCTCAGGATGCAAAAAAGTTAATGATCTCTGGCCTATACAATTTCTAGTGTTATGAGAGAAGGAGAAAAAAACTATTATTTTATATCCCTGAACTATGTCACCTCTTGGTCACCTTTTCTCTAAACTAAAAAGTCTCAAGATGCTGTAAGCTGTCCTTATAGGGGGAATTCCTTCATCCCCTTGATCACTGTGGGAATGGAGTTGAGAGACGACCTAACCTGGGGAGAGAACAGCAAAGACCTGGTGAAGAGGGCACAGCAGAGGTTATATTTTCTGAGAATCCTCTGGAAAAACAATCTCTCAAAGGAGCTGTTGATGCCGTTCTACCATTGCACTGTAGAGAGCGTACTAACTTATGGTCTGTGCGTTTGGTTTGGGAGCTGCACGGCCAGGGGAAAAACAATGCTATCCAGGGTTGTAAAGACTGCAGAGAGAATTATTGGGTGCACTCTTCCCACCTTAGATCAAATCTATGCTGCCAGGTGCCATAAGAAAGCGGCAGAGATAGCACAGGATAGTACGCACCCCGGAAATGATCTCTTTCAGCTTCTGCCTTCTGGAAGAAGGTATAGGGTTATAAAGGCCAGGACTAGCCGCCTGAAAAACAGTTTCTACGCTAATGCAATTCTGGTTCTAAACACAGCATAAGGGGTCTCTGTAGTATAGTGTATTTTAAAATGGGGTTTTAGAGTTTTTAGGGGGTTTTGAATGTTTTATGTAGTTTTTATGTATTTTTATGTAGTTTCGTGATAGTTTTATGTAGTTTTTATGTAGTTTTATAATTTCATTGTTCCGCAAGGGACAATGACAATAAAGATATCGTATCGTATTGTATCACTGTGGTTGCCGTTTCTTAGGTGCAATTATCTTGCACTCCTTTTGAAGAGTGCAAGAACCCAGAGATGCATTTTAAATAAAAGCGCACATTCTACTCATGTAAAAACATGCTGGTTCCTGGACCATCTGCAGGCCGGATTGAGAAGGCAGTTGGGCCGCATCCGGCTCCCGGATCTTAGGTTGCCTACCCCTGTGTTAGACACATGATGATGTTGGCTGTGGTATCAGTAAGTGGCCAACAGTTTCAACAGAGAGAAAATACTTGCACCATTGAAGAGCGATCCTTCTTGGGTTAGGTCAGGTGTGAGTCACACTGGCAATGGGCAGTATGAGTAATAATCAGCTCACACTGCTGTCCTCTGCCAGCTTGGGACTTCTGGAAAATATTACACTCTCACACAAACAGAATTAACTATAAACTGGAAGTTTTGCTATTTAGATGTTATTCAAAGTCTCCTGTGAATGAACAAAACATGCTCCAGTGCGCCCTCTGTTGCTCAGAGACTGAAGTGGCTGAGCATTTATAATGGGGGGGGGGGACTTGATCAGTGAGGTGGAGCAGGAAGGAAGCCATCTGCAGGGGTATAATGAATTTCTTCCATAATCATAAAAAGAAGTTTCTATATGCTCAGTATGTAGAAACTCACATTTCCTGCACACCGCCGGCATCAGACAGAGAATGATAGGATAAGTAGTAAGGGACTACCTAGCTACTTTATATGAATTCAAATCTCCAGGACCTGATGAGCTGCACCCAAGATTACTAAAGGAGTTTGTGGATGTAATCCAAGACCCTCTGTCTATCTCTGAGAATCCTTGGAGAACAGGTGAGGTCCCTACAGATTGGAGGCAGGGAAATATTTTCCCCATCTTCAAAAAGAGGGGGAAAGACCCAGGCAACTACTAACCAGTGAGTTTTCCTGGTTCTAGGACCAGGAAAGATCCTAGAACACACAATTCAACAGTCTGTCAGCACTTAGAAAAGGATGCTTTGATTGCTAAGACCCAGCATGGGTTTCCCAAAAATATGTCATGCCAAACGGATCTCATTTCCCTTTTTGATAGAATTATAGGCTTGGTGGACCAGAGGAATGCTGTGGGCATAGTATATCTGGATTTTAGTACAGCTTTTAACAAAGCCCCCCATGATATTCTTGTGGAAAAAGCTAGTAAAATGTGGGTGGGACAGGGTAACAGGTGGATTTGTAACTGGTTGACTGACTTAAAACAAAGAGTGCTCCCTAATGGTTCCTCGTCATCCTGGGAAAAAGTGACAAGTGGGGTGCCGCTGGGCTCTGTCCCGGTCCTGTCGTTCAATGTATTTATAAAAGACTTGGATGAAGGAAGTGAGAGAGTGCACATCAACTTTGCAAATGACACCAAACGGGGAAGGGTAGTTAATACCACAGAATACAGAATCGGGATTCAAAATGGCCTTAACATATTGGAGAACTGGGCTCAAACTGACAAAATGAATTTCAACAGGGACAGTTGTAAGGTTCTGCACTTAGGCAGGAAGAACCAGATGTACCAGTACAAGAGGGGGACACCTAGCTTGCCAGAAGTACATGTAAAAAGGATTATTTTTTTTTATAATAATTTTTATTGCATTTTTTTTCCAAATTGCAGATAAAACAGAAAAGAGAGAGAACATAGAGAATAGAAAGAAAGAAAAGACAAAAAATCACAACCATTTCAACAACTTATTTCAAATTTCTATCGGACTTCCCCACATCTCCCACATAATGCATTCTTGACAATAAAGTTATCAGCAAATTATAACCTTGTTTCATGTGTTTCTTTGTACTTTCAATTGCAGTTTAAGTTTAAATCTCTTATTTTCCACTTACTCTAAAAATATAACACATTATCATTTTTACCCATTTAAACTTTGATTTTTTCATAAATATTATCCAATTTCATATATACTCCACTTTCGTTGCTGGGGCTAACATTCCAAGTCATGCGGCATCTTAAGATTCATATAACTTATAATACTTTTGCAGATAGTCCTTAAATTTTTTCCAATCCTCCTCCATTACTTCTTCTCCCAAATCTCAGATCCTTGCAGTCATCTCGGCTAGTTCCATGTAGTTCATCAATTGCGTCTGCCAGTCCTCCAGTGTGGGCAAATCTTGAGTCTTCCAATGCTTAGCAATAAGAATTCTTGCTGCTGTAGTAGCATACATGAAAAAAGTTCTATCCTTCTTTAACACCTTCTGGCCGACAATGCCCAGAAGGAAGGCCTCCGGTTTCTTGGGGAAGGTGTACTTAAACACCTTTTTTAACTCGTTATAGATCATTTCCCAGAAGGCCTTCAATCTTGGACAAGTCCACCAAAGGTGAAAGAATGTCCCCTCAGCTTCCTTACATTTCCAACATTTATTATCGGACAAATGGTATATCTTAGCCAGCTTGACCGGGGTCATGTACCACCTGTATACCATTTTCATAATATTTTCTTTCAGAGCATTGCATGCAGTAAACTTCATACCGGTGGTCCATAACCTCTCCCAGTCTTCAGACATGATATTATAACCAATGTCCTGAGCCCATTTTATCATAGCTGATTTAACTGTCTCATCCTGAGTGTTCCATTTAAGCAGCAAGTTATACATTCTCGATAATAACTTGGTCTTTGGTTCTAACAACTCTGTCTCAAGTTTCGATTTTTCCACCTGGAATCCTGTTTTTTTGTCTAGCTTAAAGACCTCATTAATTTGGGCATAGTGTAACCAATTTTGCACCTTATCTTTTAGTTTTTCAAAGCTCTGCAACCTCCAATTACCTCCAATGTTTTCTATTATTTCCCAATATTTCGGCCAGCAGGCCTCCATATTGGGTTTTTTCCGAGCCTTGGCCTCTATTAGTGATATCCACCTCGGAGTTTTGCTTTCCAATAAGTCTTTGTATTTTTTCCAGACCATATATATTGCTTTTCTGACAATATGGTTTTTAAACATTCCGTGTGTTTTTCCCTTGTCATACCACAAATACGCATGCCAACCTAGCGAATTATTAAAGCCTTCCAGATCTAGGACATCAGTGTTTTCTAACAGAATCCAATCTTTCATCCAGCAGAAGGCCGCAGCTTCATAATATAACCTTAAGTCTGGCAGGGCAAACCCCCCTCTCTCCTTTGCATCAGTTAGTATTTTAAACTTTATTCGGGGCTTTTTGCCCTGCCAGACAAACTTAGAGATGTCCTTCTGCCACTTTCCAAAACATTCCACTCTGTCCACAATCTGCAAGGCTTGAAACAAAAACAACATTTTTGGCAAAACGTTCATTTTTATAGCTGCAATTCGGCCTAACAAGGATAGTTTCAATCTTGACCAGATTTCTAGGTCTTTTTTAACTTCTGACCAACATTTCTCATAGTTGTCTTTAAATAAATTCAAGTTCTTAGAAGACAGATTGACCCCCAGGTATTTCACTTTTTTGACAATGTTTAGTTCTGTTTCCTTCTGAAACCCCTCTGTTTCAATAACTGTCAAATTTTTCCCTAACACCTTAGTTTTTTGTTTGTTCAGCTTAAAACCCGCCACCCGGCCAAATTTCTGAATCAATTCCAAAACTCTTTTTGTACTAGATTCTGGCTCCTGTAATGTTAAAACCAAGTCATCTGCAAATTCTTTCAGTTTCCGACCCGTATTCCTTGTACCTGCCGATCCTTCCTTATCATGTTCAGCAAAACCTCCAGGACTGAAATAAACAATAAAGGGGAAAGGGGGCACCCCTGACGTGTTCCTTTTTCAATATGAAGTTCTTCTGTCACCACATTGTTCACTATCAACTTAGCTTTTTGTTCTGAATAGATTGCTTCTATTCCATTCTCAAACCCCCTTCCCACTCCCATCCCTTCCAAGTTTTTCTTCATAAATTTCCAAGAAATATTGTCAAAGGCCTTCTCCGCATCAATAAAAATTAACACTGCTTTAGTGTTAATATTTGTTTGTAAAAGTTCCAGGATATCAATAATATTCCTAGTGTTATCAAACAAATGTCTACCTGGGAGAAAGCCGGCTTGGTCCTTATGAATTACTTCATTTAATACTTTTTTAAATCTATTAGCCAAAATATCTGCAAATATTTTGTAACCCACGTTTAGGAGTGAGATGGGACGGTAGTTCTTAAGTTGAGTCTTTTCAGTTTCCACTTTAGGTATCAGTGTGATGAATGCTTCTTTCCACGTATCTGGTGCCCTCCCTCCCCCCATAATCTGGTTGCAAACCTCCATTAATGGTTGTATCAAATAGTCTTTTAACATCCTGTAGTACTTGGAGGTAAGTCCATCAGGGCCTGGAGATTTGCCTAGTTGCATATTCTGAATGGCATCCTCGATTTCCTGTTGTGTTATTTTACAGTTCAAGATTGATCTCTTCTCTTGAGATAGTTCTGGTAGGCCATTGTCTTTCAAGAATTGTTCTATCTCAGTTGCTTCCTCGGACCCTTGTGTATACAGTTTTTTAAAGTATTTCTGGAAACACTTTCTAATTTCTCCCGGTTTCTGAATATTTTTCCCTTCAACTTCTAGGTTGGTAACATAATTTAATTTTTGTCTCTTTTTCAACTGCCAAGCTAGCAGTTTCCCACATTTATTCGCAGATTCAAAAGATCTTTGTTTCATTTGTTTGATTTTCCATTCCACTTCTTGGTTGATCAATTTCGTATATTGTGACTGGTGGAATTTGATTTCTCTTAAAGTCTCTTTTGATTTTGGATTCAATCTTAATTTTTTCTCTCCATCTCTTATCTTCTCTAGTATCTTATCCTTTTTCCCATTCCAGAATTTTTTCTTAATCGTATTCTGTTGTATCCGAAACCCTCTCATAACAGCTTTGCTTGCGTCCCAGATTATTCTTTTTTCCACCGAGGTATTCAAGTTGATTTCAAAATAGTCCTTTAAAGCTTTTTGGGCCTTCTTTACAATCTCTTGATCTCTTAGCAGGTTGTCATTCATTTTCCATCTGAAGGAATCGGCAGTAGTAAATCTCATTTCCATTTTCAGAGCGTTGTGGTCGGAGCAAGTCTTTGGGCAGATTTCTACTCTTGTAGTCTTAGGTGCCAGCCCTCTAGTTGTCCAAATTTGGTCGATTCTTGTCCATGACAGGTGGGCCTCAGAAAAGAAAGTTCCTTCTTTACCTAGGGGGTTTCTTGTCCTCCATAAATCAATCAAATCCATATTGTCAGTTAGTTCGAAGAAAGTTTTTGGTAGTCTTCCATCCTTGGTCAGGTTCTGGTTCTGTGACTTATCCATATAGGTAGAGACGACCCCATTCATGTCTCCCATCATAATGATGTTAGAGTAGTCCAGATAGTCCAGTAGTGTCTCATGTAGCTTCTTGTAAAATTCTGATTTCCCCTCATTTGGTGCGTAGATTCCTAGTATCAAAACTTTTTCTCCTTGGATTTGTATTTCAATTGCCAGGATTCTTCCTTGTTCATCTTTAAACAAAAATTTTGGTGATAAATTCTCCTTTGCGTAGATCACCACGCCTCTCTTTTTAACTCTGTCTGATGAAATAAATTCTTGGCCTAATCTTTTGTTTATTAACACTTTCCTATGGGACCTGGTCACGTGGGTTTCTTGCAGACAGATTATGTCCAGATGTTCTTTCTTCAAAATATGGAAAATCCTTTTGCGTTTTTCCGGGGAATTTGCACCATTAATATTCCAACTATACAGCTGTAGAGACATCCTGTATCAATCTGTTGTTGCTCTTTATGGGGCGTCTTCTTTTTTATCCGAATCCGAGGGTGCTGGCTCTTTTCCAGACTCTGGTGGAGGCCAAAGGGCTGCTATTCCCTTCTGCAGGTCTTCTCCGTGATCGTGTAGAAACTTCTGGCTATCCTCTTTCGTTTTGATTTTAATCTTCTTTCCTTTGTAGTTGAATGATAGGCCTTGTGGAAACTCCCACCTGTAAGGTATTCCACTACTTCTCAGAAGTCCAGCTAGGTCAGTGTAGTTAGATCTGAGATCCAGTAGTTGTTTAGGGATATCCTTGTAGATTTGTGCTCTTCTGTCCTGGATCTCAAGTGCTTTATTAAAATGTAGGTCAAGTAGTTTGTCTCTCTCCTGCTTGGTCCTTAAGATAATCAAGCAATCTCTAGGCCTGTCTTTCCTGGCAACTCTTCCCAGTCTGAATGCAGTTGTTATTTTAAAATCTGTATCTTCCTTTATACCCCAGAATTTAGAGAATTCTGCTGTCAAAAAGCCGGTCAAATCCTCTTTCTCAATCTCTGGGATAGAGCGTAATCTTAAATTATTTTCCCTGTTTCTCAGTTCCACCATAGACAGGTAGGCCTGCTGGTCGCTGATATGTTTGTGTAGCGGCCTTACCTCTCCTTTCAATTCATCCACTTTCTGGATTGCTTGACCTGCTTTTTCATTCGCAGCCTCGGCCAATTTCCGATTTTCAGATGTAACGTCTTTTAAATTCCCAATGTCTTGTGAATGCTTAGCCACCTGTTCAGAGAGTTTAGTAATTGAAGATGTGGCTAAGTCAATTTTTGCTGTTTGGTCATCAACCTTTTTGTTCAAAATTGCAAATTGTTGTAGCAGTTCCTCTAAAAGAGTGCCAGATCCCCCTGCTGCCATATCCTCAGTTGTTGGCTGTTCAGCTTCCTTAGATGGAGCTGTTGTTGAGGGCACAGCTCCCTGTAAAACAGCAGGGACTGAAGATCTGCGAGCCTGAGAGATCAGAGTTGTTTGTACAAATTGGCCTTTCCCTGCTTTCGACGCAGCTCTTGTTTTTGGTGGGCCACTCATTCCACACCTGTCTTTGGATTCAAGGTCAAGCTGTCAAATATTCCATGGGAAAGACAGGCCTCAAAGTAGATAACCAAACCACAGAGAGACAAAACAAAGTTGGTTCTCAGGAATTTGTAAATCCCAAACTCCACTAGAGGGAGTATTGTTGCAGTTCAGGAAAGAAGAAACAAAGTTTCAGTCGCCATTAAAGTTCCTGCAGTTAAATAAATTAACAATAGTCCTTAAAGAAGACTTTTTTTCCACTGGCAGAGCCCTTTCAATGTTGCCACAATAGTCTATCTGAAGGTGCAAGATACAGTTATTTAATTGTATCCTCCAATGATGCCTCTATGTATCCATTTCGACTTTGTATATGTATCCGCAAAACAGCCCTTTTCCCCCTGCAAGCCCGGGACTGGGGTTTTTAAAGTTTTTAAAGTCTACAAAAGGAGAAGGTCTCCAAATAAAATCAACACAATAGCAGAGGAAAAAAAAGAAGGCTTGCCTTTCCCTTCAGTTGCTAGCTCCACCAGACGCATGATACTTCCCGTTTTAAAATCCCTTTCTATTGCTTCCAGCTTGTCAGTTCCTTTGCCTTTGATCACTAAGCACTACCGGGAGACGGACTTCCTTTTTCTCGTCTCCCGCTTTCAGCCATATTTTCAATTTACAGTCCCGAATTTAATACTCTTCTTACTCACGAGTAGATGGTTTAGAGTCCAATACTTAAGGAAGAAAGGTCGGCGCTCATCAGCAACAGCCGCGCGGCTTCACTCCCGCAGAAAGAGCGATGAATCCACAGCACCGCTTCCCCTCCGCGCTTCCGGAGCCCCTTACGGGGTCCCTTCTTCGTTTTGGGGGTCGCTCTGGGTGCCCGCCGGATCCCACGGCCACGAGCTCGCTCTGCTCGTGGTTTATCTTAATGGGTCGTCGCTTTGCCGCAGCGAACGACCCTTTCCTGCGGAGCCCCTCTTCGCAGCGCAAAGAGGACCGCCATTACTTGTTTCGCGCCGCCTCCGGAAGTCCCATGTAAAAAGGATTTAAGGGTCAAGTCAACATTAATAGACCACAAGCTTAACATGAGTCAAACAGTTTGATGCAACATCACAAAAATCTAATGCTATTCTAGGCTGCATCAGTGTCAAGAGAAGTAATTGTACCATTCTCTTCTGCCTTGGTCAGACAACATCTGGAATACTGTACCCAGTTCTGGGCACCAGTGTAAGGATATTGGCAAGCTGGAACAGGTGCACAGGAGGGTGACCAAGACGATCAAGGGTCTGGAAGTCAAGCCTTATTAGAATGGCTGAGGGAGCTGGGTATGTTTAGCCTTGAGAAGAGGAGAATCATTTCCCAAAAGCTTTTTACTTTCTTACATTCCCACCACATATGATAGAAAGTACCTTCTTTTTCTTTACATTTCCAACCAGATCAGCCGAATCAACCCCAAATCAACCCTGGCGATCAATGGGGTGACAGATGTCGCAGCCAGATCGCCCTCACATCCCAGGAAGAACTTTCTGACGGTAAGAGCAGAGTGGCTGGATTGGAAAATTAAAGTTCAGTCTAACTGCATGGATTGGGGTGCTTAGGGTCAAGGTTAATGGCTGGAAGCACTTGGGCCAAAGCTGGTCCAGTGTGTGGGATGGCATGGCCTGCTTCCGCTCTTGCAAGGGGGCACTTTGAGCAATGCAACCGGCGTGCAGACTGCTGCAGATGTCGCCATCCCCTTTCAGCCTGGAAAACTCGCTGTTGGCAATTGGACCTGCAATTGGGCCTACTATTGAGCCTTATGAAGATCATGGCCACTGGGCCCATCACCTCCTGGCAAATAGAAGGGGAAGAAATGGAGGCAGTGAGAGATTTTACTTTCTTGGGCTCCATGATCACTGCAGATGGTGACAGCAGCCACGGAATTAAAAGACGCCTGCTTCTTGGGAGAAAAACAATGACAAACCTAGACAGCATCTTAAAAAGCAGAGACATCACCTTGCCAACTAAGGTCCGTATAGTTCAAGCTATGGTTTTCCCCAGTAGTGATGTATGGAAGTGAGAGCTGGACCATAAAGAAGGCTGATCACGGAAGAATGGATGCTTTTGAATTCTGGTGCTGGAGGAGACCCTTGAGAGTCCCATGGACTGCAAGATCAAACCTCTCCATTCTGAAGGAAATCAGCCCTGAGTGCTCACTGGAAGGACAGATCCTGAAGCTGAGGCTCCAATACTTTGGCCACCTCATGAGAAGAGAGGACTCCCTGGAAAAGACCCTGATGTTGGGGAAAGATGGAGGGCACAATGAGAAGGGGACGACAGAGGACGAGATGGTGGGACAGTGTTCTCGAAGCTACCAGCATGAGTTTGATCAAACTGCGGGAGGCAGTGGAAGACAGGAGTGCCTGGCGTGCTCTGGTCCAGGGGGTCACGAAGAGTCGGACACGACTAAACGACTAAACAACAACATTGGGCCTCAAGGTCGTTGCCACAGCAACAGCGCCATGCTTGTATTTCCTTCCCATGATGCCTCGGGGGCGGCGCTGTTCTACCCGAAGCGATTGCGGGAGCCGCCGGCGGCTTCAAGTCTGCAGCGGGATTTGGCGAGGCTCCCGTCGTGCCTTGCGCCGTCTCCATAGCTACCGCCCGGCGGGCGTCCGCCGTTGCCTGGGCCGCGGCGGCCTCACGGGGAGGCGGGATGGGCTCCGGGTCGCCGCTGCGGTTCTTCCCGGGGCTCCTCGCGGCCTGCCTTCTACTGCCGCTGTCCTCGTCCACGGACGCGCCAACGAGCGCGGCCACCTCGGAGCCCCCGACCGGCTGGGATGAGGCCACGTCGGGGGCGCCGACAGCGGGTACCCCGCCTCACCCGACCCCTAGTCCCGGCCAGGCCTCCCCTAGTCCGGGCCCCGCCAGCAGCCCTGCGTGGACTTCCGACCCGGGCCCCGCCAGCAGCAAGCCCAGTCCGACAGACGCGGCGGGGGTGCCCGTCCCTTCGGAGCTGCCGGACCCCGGAACGACTCCCCGACCTGGTCCGTGGCCCGCGCCTGTGACCGACGGTGAGCCCCCAGCCCCGCCATGAGCGATGTGGGGAGGGTAGGAAAGGGAAGAAGCGGTAGGCCCGGCGGCTAAATGGAGCCTCCAGATACAGGGGGAATCTACCTCGGAACCGCAGCGCAGGCGTCTCTACCTGCCCAGTTTCCTGGAGGCCTCCGGCGTAGTCGCTGTTCAAAGTAGGATGCTGAGCAGTGCGGACTTCTGGCCTCGTTAGTGGTGCAGTTCTGATGTTCTTATACCCTCCAATTTTTTAACATTAATTTTCCCAAAAAAATTAAACAAACAAACATAAATCTCAACTGTATTTAAACCAATCTTAGTAACATTGTTAAGTGACTTCCTCGAATTCCCCTCGTTGAATTTCAGTGTATATCATGATAACAGTTTTCCAAAACCAATTTTCTTATAAAAATAACTTAATCACTTGACATCTTTCTTTCTTTCTATTTTAACTTTAAACCTATTAATCTCTAACATGATCTGTTTAAATCCTAAGCCTATCTGGTATTTGCAAGTTTTTCCAATTATCTTAACATATTTAACTAAATAGTCTTTGAATTTCATCCATTCCCCCTGGTACTCCTCCTTCTGGTTGCAGACTCTCTCAGTCAGGTCGGCTAGCTCCAAAAAATCCATCATCTTCATCTGCCATCCCTCCATTGTAGGGACGACTTGTGTTTTCCAATTCTTAGCTAACAAAATTCTTGCTGCGGTTGTGGCATACAAAAACAGATTAACATCTTTCTTGGGCAATTCTAAACCTGTTATTCCAAGAAGAAAGGCCTCTGGTTTCTTAATAAATGTATATTGCAACATTTTTTTCAATTCATTATAAATCTTCTCCCAGAAGTCTTTCACCTTGGGGCAGGTCCACCACATATGATAAAAGGTACCCTCTTTTTCTTTTCTTTTCCAGCATAGATTATCACTGTTATGATAGATCTTTGCTAATTTCTTATACACATGTATTGCACAAGTTCAGCCCCTGTTGCTCGGAAGCCACATCGCTCTGCATTTTGATATGTGTTGGAGGGACATGTGGCAGCAGGTACCTCTTGCAGGTGCATGCAGCTGGCTGCTCTCTGCCACGGATGGAAGGATGAAGAACCAAGGGGACCTTTTGGTTTGCTCTGGGGGGCTCCTCTCAGTGCGGATGAGTAACACAGCAGATTATGCAGAGCTGTTTTAAAATTAGATAGCAAAAAGCAAGCCCATTGGAAACAAAAAGCATTAAAAATCTTTAAAACAACGGGGATGCAGCCAGCTAAGTCATAATTAGGTCAAGTTCATTTATTGACCCTATTTCAGTATCCCCATTTCAGTATTTCTGCCCCCTTATTGTACATTCATATAAACACAAATTACTAGTATTCAAATGCACACAATAAGCTGCATGAATATGGAGAAGAAGCCTTTGAGAGACTATGCATGAAAGCAAGTCCTTTAAACCTTCTGGTTTTGTGGAGCTGTATATAATAGAAGAAAGAAGTTGGGCCGTATCCAGTATTGCGCCTGGAAGAGGGACTTCCTTGCCCCCCCCCCATAGGTTTAACATTCAGTACTATTTGTCAAAACCTGTTTGTTTTCAGTGGCCGAGTTGTGTGTCTGTGACCTTCTGGTGGACCAGTGTGATGTAAATTGTTGCTGTGACCCCATATGCACTGCTGCAGATTTCAGCCTCTTCACTATGTGTTCAGTTCCTGTTGTCACGTAAGTGCTTGCACATGCATCATGGCTTGAAATATAAAGATGCACCTTTGAACAGATTCATAAGTTCAAGAAGGGTCTGTGCTGCAGTAGAGCTAGTTGAAATATGCAGCTTTGAACATGGCTTGTAGGCCTATGCCACCCCAAAATACTTGGGGGGAGGTAATTTCTCTGGAAGCTCCCCCACATCAGAATGTGCATGAATGTGAAAGGTCAGCACATCAGTCTCTCTGATGGATGAGCTTTCCATATACAGAGTGGTTTTGAAATGGAGATGTGTCCCTTTGAGTATTCTGAGGTGGTACAGCCCCATAAGAGTAAGAAGCTACATGTTTGAATTGACTCCCCCCCCCCCCCCGCTTTCCTTTCAGGAACTTTTATTTTAATAGTATTCATATAAAATACTTTTATTTTAGTTTAGATATTAAGAAATGGTGCTTGAGACAGATACGATATGATATCTTTATTGTCATTGTCCCATATAGAACGATGAAATTGAAAAATCTACATAAGACATTCAAAACCCCCTAAAAACTCTGAAACCCCATTTTAAAATACAATATACTATAGAGACTCCTTATACTGCGTTTAAAATCAGAATCGCATTTGGATAGAAACTGTTTCTCGAGCAGCTAGTCCTGGTCTTTATAACCCTATACCTTCTTCCAGAAGGCAGAAGCTGAAAGACATCATTTCCGGGGTGCGTACTATCCAGAAAATACATTAAGGATTTTGTATATCTGTTGGGCTGAAATATTTTTCTCATTGTCTTTTTAAAAATCTCTGGGGGCCTTTTCCAGCTGAAGAGCAGAGTAAAAAATATTTAAATCAGAAGAAAGCTTTTTTTCCTGGGGTATTTATTAACAGGGCTGTGTTGAAAAGGGAAAGCCATTTTTCGCAAGAAGGCAATCCAGGCTATTGGCTAAGAGGAGTAGATTATAGAAACTGAGCAAGGAGAGCTGAGTTTGCTCACATATGTTAATGTTGCCAAACTTCTACTAGCCAAGAAAAGAACTATCTTGCTTTCTCAACCCCTTTTCTGACTTCTAGGATGTTGCTGACCGTTACCCACAGTTTTTCAAGCTAGCCTTCCAGGTGTTAAAGCCACAAACTCACTGTAAAGTGCCAAATGATGTTCTCTGAATATGCAGAGTTGTGCATTTCTGCTTTGTGATCAATTTCACAAAATCCAGCACAAAATTCCTGGCTTTGATACCCCAGAATTAATTAAAAAGAAGTGTTGCAATGCTTTTCATATCTCCATACCGGAAGGATAATTCTCTACCCATGGAGGGATCTTTTGTAAGGATGCATTTATGTATACAGCATGTGCTATTCGTGTCCCACTGCTGCCCCCGCTCTGACTTATTAAAGCACCACACATTATGCATGGGGAGCTTTGCTCTGGTTTTCTTTCTCTAGGCAATCTAGCTGCTTTCCTCTTAACAGCTGTTTATGCCTCTGGTATTTTTGTATGTTGTGAATGAGACGACCAAATAAAGCCAGGCTGGTTGGTGGCATTTTTATTGAATACAAATATGCCAGCAAGTTTTTATTGCAGCATTTAGGGCTTGAAACACCGGTTTTGTTCACCTTTTTTTTTAAAAAAGAAAAAGATTGCTTGAAATAACTGTGAATTCTGGGGACAAAAGGCCACCCTTATCAAACTATTCCCTTCCCTATACATCAGCCCAATCTCACTGTGAGGGCTTATTTCCAGCTCTGTGGGAAATGAATCACCCCATCACTGGGATTGATACTTGCCATTGTTCTGGCCCACATTGCTGATTGCCACCCACGTTCAGGTACTTTCAGAGCTCTTAGAGACAGCAAAGCAAAAGTGTATTGAATTTTAGATGAATTTTCTGTTATGAAAAGAAATGTGGCCTTGCCAGTAGAGAGGCAAATCACATGTGTTTATGTTCTGTGCTGTTCCCTCTGGAAAGTGCTGCTAAAATGTCAGGCATTGTACGCAAACACATCCTTGCATTGACATTCTTCTTACCGATAATCACTTACTAACAATAAATACAAGTTAGAAATAAGGAAAAATTAGAAACCTAAGCTTAAAACGAACGATAGAGGTGGTAGGTGAAGCCGCTGCAGGAGAGCTGATCTATAATGTGCTCTCAGCTCCATTCTCATTGGTCATAGCAGTAATCACATGTATCAGGTGAGACAAGAGATTCACTCAAACCTATGTGACTGAGCCAGGATTTGAATCTAGCCCTCAGCAGAGTACGGCTGGGCGTTACCAGCTTTTCAACATTACAATGTATCATCAGCCAAACATCCCAATACAGTGGTGCCTCGCAAGATGAAAAGAATCCGTTCTGTGATTCTCTTCGTCTAGCGGTTTTTTCGTCTTGCGAAGCAAGCCCATTGACGGATTAGAGGATTAGCGCTATTAGTGTCTTATCTGCTGATCGGATCAGCTGATAAGCGGCTTAGAAAAGGGGGGGAGGGGAAAAAACCAGCAGGAACTCGCAATACATTGTCGTCTTGCGAAGCAAGCCCATAGGAAATTCGTTTTGCGAAGCACCTCCAAAACGGAAAACTCTTTCGTCTAGCGAGTTTTCCGTCTTGCGAGGCATTCGTCTTGCGGGGCATCACTGTATAGTGATACACCACAATGTTGAAAAGTGGAGGGAGGAACAAGCTGCATTAGCCCAGGCCCCGTGAGACGCTGGGGTGAAACCGCCTCTGCTCTCTCTTCACACACCTGCCTTTTGGGTGGCAGAAAAAGGGGAATCAGAAATTCTCCACAGAGACAACTAAGGTCCCTGCAGTTTGTTCCACTTTGGCTTCTGCTGCTGTTCAGAGGTGGCCACGCATTTACACTTCTAGTAAATAGAAAGCTTTCCTTTGTCTCATACAGGAAACCATTCATTACTTTTAACAGTTGTATTTTCATAGGGCTAAAAAGGAATATACATATATAAACAGATAATATCACTCCAAAGGAAGGTTGCAGCTTAAAAATCTATTGAACAGTATCTACTGTATTTTGCGCCCCATAGGACTCTCCGGCCCATAGGACGCACCTAGCTTTTGGGGGGGGAAATAAAGAAAAAAAAAATTATCCCCCCCCCAGGTGCGGGGCTGGAAGAACCAGGTCGGGGAACAGCGGGAAGGCGCGCTCTGCCTCCCCGCTGTCCCCCGAGCTTGTGGGGCTGGCTATGGGGAGAAGTGCGCTGATCCCGGGACTGCAGGCAGCTCTGCGCGGCCACCGGGAGCGGGGCGGGACTTCACTCCCGGTGGCCGTGCAGAGCTGCGCTAAGCCGGGGACTGCAGGCAGCTCTGCACGGCCATCCGGAGCTGGGCGGGACTTCGCGCCCCGCTCCCGGTGGCCGCGCAGAGCTGCGCTGATCCCGGGACTGCAGGCAGCTCTGTGCGGCCATTGGGAGCGGGGCGGGACTTCGCGCCTGGCTTCCAGTGGCCGCGCAGAGCTGCGCTGAGCCGGGGACTGCAGGCAGCTCTGCGCGGCCATCCGGAGCTGGGCGGGACTTCGCGCCCCGCTCCCGATGGCCGCGCAGAGCTGCACTGATCCCGGGGCTGCAGGCAGCTCTGCGCAACCCTCGGAGCCGGTCTCCTGAGGGTTGCGCAGAGCTTCCTGAAGCCTGGAGAGCGAGAGGGGTCGGTGCGCACCGACCCCTCTTGCTCTCCAGGCTTCAGCGAAAGCCTGCATTCGCCCCATAGGATGCACACACATTTCCCCTTCATTTTTGAAGGGGAAAAAGTGCGTCCTATAGGGCGAAAAATATGGTAATATTCCTTGTTAATCTCCTTTGTATGATTTGATATTGTTGCATGACATCAGTAAGGGTCTCCAGCTGTTTTAGACCCTTTCCCCAGAATCATTTGTAATAAATTATCATTTATATGCCTTGTTTTTAGTGTCTGAGGCTTGAGTGGTGAGCTATAATAGCACGTGGTTGCTGCAGTGTCATGTCAGGTGCCAGAAGCATTCCGTGGGCTGCTCCTGCCCTGTGTTATAAGGATGTCTTATGTGAAAAGAGGTTTGTTTGGTTATTTAGCTTTATTTTTTATGTTTGTTTCCCCTGCAGAGGTGACAGGCATCTCTGCAGGCAGCAAGAAGCTCTCTATTCAATAGATCCAACAGCGCATCCTCCAGAGAGGATCTTTCAATTAGCCGACAAGGTCAACCCCAGCATTTTCTGTATTCAGTCCACCAACAGTAAGTAGAGCCAAGTCGGGCATGAACCTCTTGTCTGGTTGATTCTTCAAAGGCCTTGTGTTGAGGGTTGAGATGAAGAGAGAAAGAAGAAGCCTGTCATCTCTCTGTGTGTGTGTGTGCGCGCGTACGCGTGCGCGCACACACACACACACGGTGGAGAGAGGATGAAAGGGAGACATACAATGTGCCACTCACTAATCTCCAACTTCATACTTTCTCTGTGGAATTCCTTTGCCAGCAATACAGCCATTTTGTCGCAGTGTGTCAGAACTTCCTTCAAGACACTTTAAAGCGTATAGTTGGCTCTTGCTTAGTCTGCTCCGTTTGTCTTTAGTTGCCTCTGTGTATTATGGCAATGTTATTTTACGGTTTTATATTTTTGCCCCTATAATTTATCCCAATTATTTTATTATATCCTGCTTTTCAGGATACAGATCCTTCAAAGGTACCTTACAGAAAGTGGTAAACTACTTAGCAAAAAGCACCCCCCCAAAATATTTCTTGCTTCTTGCATACTGCCTTCAGTATGTAAATGAAGGGGGGGCTTTAAAAATCTTTTTAAAGTGTTTGTTGTTTGTTTTTTATTTGTGTTATTTTTGTTGAAAAATTGAGAAAAAAATACTTTAAATAATAAAATAAGTATTTCATTAATACAGTTGATTTACTTTAGATGGATTTATAGCAGGGTTGGGAAACTACCCCTCCAGATACTTCTGGAGTTCAGCTTTCATGACTATTGGCCGTGCTGGCTGGAGCTTATGGGTCAGTGTCTAGCAGCTGTTTGGAAGGCCACAGGTCCCCAACCCCATTCTGTAGGGTGATACCCAACACAAATTTATTTGATTTCAATGTGTCAACTCTTGAGTGTGACTAACATCTGAATATCGCCCCGTCCTGAAGACTTGAAGTTGGTAACAAATGCTAAAAGCAGCCAAATACACCTGAGTGTATTTCCTTGGTTTCTGCTCTATTCTTCCAGCCCCTGTTAATATGTCTCCTGGACATCACTATTCCTGCTCTCTGTACATTTATAGGGATCGGGTGCACCAGCTCCTGTGGGCCAAGTTGTTGAGGGGGCCTTCATGGCGGCATGTTCTTTTGACGATCACCAGAGTGCCTTCGTCAAAGGTGCGCTGGCGATCTCCGCCAGGGAGGCGCTTCGCCCTGGCACATCCTTTTGATGGTCACCAGGGCTCCATCTGGGAAGGTGTGCTAGTGATCTCTGCCAGGGACGTGGTGGGGCGAAGTGTCTTCTCCCTGGTGCGTCCTTTTCATTATCACTAAGGCACTTTCCGCACTAAAGCGCTTTGGCAGAGGGGGAGTGGATGGCCTTGGTGAGGCAGCCTCAGTCTCATGGCAATGAACAAAAGGTAAGGCAGTGGGCAGTTGGGGGATGGCGGGCCAAATGAGCCTGGTTGGGATGGGGTGGCACACACGTGACGTCATGCACGCACAATGCCCCCCCCCCAAATGTTGGGTGCAACTCGCCGCCTCTGATAGGGGTAGACAAATTTCTTCACCTTATGGGATGGCCCATAGCATGGTCTCAATGGCCATTCACACATGCTCTTAAAGCAGTCTCTACCTTGTTTCCAATCTTGTTGCCCCAATACGTGGTGACATTTTTCCCGTGCGATCCCAGAACTTCCATGAGTCCCAAAAGTTCAGTAAGAATAAACTCCAAAATTCAGTTAAGTGTACTACATTGACGCGCTCTTTCTTCTCTACCCACCCCCAGACAAAGCTGCCTTATCGTTCCAAGCCCCAGAAATACCTACTATGCACAATTTTGATAGGTTGCTTCAAGAATTTGGCGACAATACCTTTGGTATTGAAAGCAACCTTGCACTGGAGGATGAGCTGGACACCCGGCAGGCTACAAGTACAAACAGTACCAGCAAGTACAAGGTAAAGTGGGGAGGTACATGTGTACACCCATTTTGTTAATTATTTATTCAAAGAAAGCTCTTTAGCCAGACTTTCAGAGTGGCTCACATATCAATGAAAATAGCACAGTTTCTTTTTAGGCTTCCAGTCTAAAAAGACACAGCATCTGAGGAAAAGGGATGTGGAGGGAAAGCAAACTCAAGCACTATATCCTTAATGTCCCAAGGTTCTTAGCATTACCAGCTGGGAAGTGGGGTGGTTATAGTTCAAAATAAAACCGCCTGTGTTTTTTTGTTGACAGTATAACGATCCCATACAGACATCAGATGGGTTCTTAATTCTCCCTGCTCCTCTCTTCCTCGCCTGGTGTACCCACTTGAACCCTGCAGGTCAGAGATTATGTGTTGTCCTTTCCTGGCTCTTTCTACCCTGCTGTTTGGGCTTTATCTGAACAACAACAAATATTGCTTAATTTTGTAAATATGTAACCTGCCTTTCCACCAGATGGTGCTCAAGGTAGCTAACAAGTATTTTTATTTATTATTTATTAAATTTGTATACTTCCCTTCCTCCGAAGATCACAGGTTGTTTCACAACAAATAATATCATTATTACCACTACTAATATATCATATTGCTTAATAATGTCGTTTCTAAGTGTTGCTGCTGCTGTTATTATTCTGCAGTATAATCAATTAAGTTGCAGTAAAATGTCAAATAAAAAGCATAAAAGCAAGACAGGTTAAACAGCAGTAAAACCAGGAGAGCAATTACTGAATCTCTGTGTCCATCGCAACATACTTACAGGCCAGCATGTCTAAACAAAAAGATCCCTGTCCGCTGGCAAAACGTTTTAGTGGTTTTGTTTGACCGCCGATGTGCAGTTGGATTTATTAGTAGCCTGAAAAAATATTTTTGGCACTTCTCTTGTATTTTGTGGTTTCTCCAGGGTTTCTTGTGAACCAGGCAGTGAAATGCAACACGATGATCACGGGAGATGCATGCACCACCCTGCCAGGCCTCAGCATGCAGTTCTACACCAGTTCTAGTATTTTGGCTGTAGGTGATTATTTTGGGAACTAGCCAGAGGGTGGAATTTTGCATGTAACAAACTGAGGGGTGGGGTAGGAAATCAGGATTGCATGTGTATTTGCTTTTTATTCAGAAATAAAAGTAAGCACCATTTGTAGCGGCAGCTATAACTTATGTTTGCAGGACCCCCAGTTTTCTAACAAGAATTGAATTTTATTAGTGGAGGATTCTGGGATGGAGGCTTAATCGCTTGTCATTTTTGCAAAAGCAAATGCAGCTGGGTCTAAAATGCTTCTTCTTTATTATTCCCGCTAGGCACCAGAGTCAAGACTCGTGGTAAGTGTCTCTTTATTCTGTTTGAGAGACTTGCTGTTTATATGTGGGCGCTTTGTATTGGATATAGTCTCTTACAACACTGATGCTACAACCAAGGCTTAATTGCCTCTGAATTGACCTCCCAGTTAAGTGGGGCTTTGGAGTCATCTGCCATACCAATGGTGAGGGGTCTACAATTGTTGGTTGGCTGGGCCAAAAACCTGGAGCTACCTCTCTTCCTTTTCACAATTCCTCCTTTCCTTTTCACAATTGCATCCGACACCCACTCCTGGTCTTTTCTGGAGGAAGGTGCTAGCAAAGCGCATGCTGGGTTAGTGGGAGGGTTGCTGTTTAAAAGTGCCCTGAGCGCCTTTGTAAAATGATGATTACTATTTCCCCATGCTGATCTTTCTGAAGAGGAGGGCCATCACAGAGAGGAAGAGCGTAGCTTCAAGTAGTGACATCCAAGTCTCTTCGTCCTCCTCCTCCTCCTCGTCCCTGTCATTTTCCAAGGGAAGGGTCAGCAGGGAGGGGAGCGCTGGCTTAAATCTTCTTGGATAAAAGGCGCTCAAGCCTTCCCTGCTCTACTTACTCCTCTAAATGTTCCTAAGGTTTTGCATGTGTTTTTGTTCCCCTTGGCATTTTTTGGATTTGTTTTCTTTCCTTCCTGTACATCAGAGCTTTCCAAGCTTTCTCCCATGGAAGCTCTGCACGTCAGTTTCTCAGCCATACAAATGTGCTTTTCAGAGGGCACGCCCCTTGATAAAGCCCTGAGAAGCTTAGTGAATGTGCCAAGTTCTCTTTTGCCTGGTTTGTGCGCAGGATTGCAGCCAGCTGGATTTGTTGAGGCTGATCCGTTGTATTTTGCAGGTGAACATCACCATCAAGTCCATAACCGTGCAGAGTCCGGAGGGGCTGCGCACGCGTTTGAAGAACACTGATGCTCTGATTCTCCCCACACTGAATGGTCAGTCATGCAGTAACGTGGTCCTGGAGGTAAGTGTGCAGTTACCATTTCAACTCAGCATTTCTTGAAAAGAAATACTTTTTACGGGTTAAATACTTAAAAATTAATTTAGTTTTTAAAACCTCATGAAGAACTATGTCCACATTAAACACAACCCAATTTTATTTTTATTTTTGAAAAAATGTCACCACAAAAGTCTTTGTGCCTGCCAAGGATTGTAGCCAACCGAGTTTTGTTCAGAATAGACTCATTGGAATTAATGGACCCTTGTTACCAAAGTTCATTCATTTCAATGGATCTGTTTTGAGGAAGGCCAACAATGGATGCAGCCCCTCGTGCAGACCCACATACAGTGGTACCTCGGGTTAAGTACTTAATTTGTTCCAGAGGTCCGTTCTTAACCTGAAACTGTTCTTAACCTGAAGCACCACTTTAGCTAATGGGGCCTTCTGCTGCTGCCACGCCGCTGAAGCACAATTTCTGTTCTCATCCTGAAGCAAAGTTCTTAACCCAAGGTACTATTTCTGGGTTAGCGGAGTCTGTAACCTGAAGCGTATGTAACCTGAAGCGTATGTAACCCGAGGTACCACTGTACTCCATTCTGGAAACCAGGTGACATGTAGAACTGTAAACAAACTTCATCGAAATAAAAAGCTGGGCCATGCAGACAGGTGGTCTGTTCCTTACCTTTTGGTCAACCCTTCTGACTTGCATTGAAATATAGCTACTTAACTCCCCCTGCCCTCTAGATTTGCAGTTATGAACATAAAATAGCAGACACTTTGCCAACAGGCATGAAGAGCTGGTTCTGCTGGACCCATTTTGCTCAAAGGATCAGAAACCAAAGGACTCTCTGTTGCGTCTAGAGCAGGCTCTGCAAAGGCTGCTCTGGAGAGTTCTCCCAGGAAACTCAGACAGTGCCTTCATTCATTCATGCTGCATTTTCCCACTGGATTATGCCCAAGAAGCTGATAACAACACTGGATGAACAATAGTAACAGTTAAGAACATAGTGTAAACCATCAAGCCCATTCTAAAATCCTACCTCATGGTGAAGCACTTTCAACTCAGCTGTGGAAAAAGCCTAATAACCATGTGGAACTGAGTTTGCTTGGTTTTCCTTAAAAAACTCCTATCCCTCATATTTCCAAAAAAGAATTCAATACTGCTTGCAACTATAAAATAGCAGCATAAAAACAAAACAATACATAAAATCAACATCACAATAATGCAACAGTTCGAATATACAGTGGTACCTCGGGTTAAGTACTTAATTCGTTCTGGAGGTCCGTTCTTAACCTGAAACTGTTCTTAACCTGAAGCACCACTTTAGCTAATGGGGCCTCCTGCTGCCACCGCACCGCCTGAGCCCGATTTCTGTTCACATCCTGAAGCAAAGTTCTTAACCTTAAGCACTATTTCTGGGTTAGCGGAGTGTGTAACCTGAAGCGTATGTAACCCGAGGTACCACTGTAAAGCAGAAATTTCAGCAAGCAGCCATCTTTCTCCCTCTGGGTTCCCCACTCCACATCAATATTTGGATTGTATGGGACAAGGACCTGTACAGTGGTGCCCCGCAAGACGAATGCCTCGCAAGACGGAAAACTCGCTAGATGAAAGAGTTTTTCGTTTTGGAGGTGCTTCGCAAAACGAATCTCCTATGGGCTTGCTTCGCAAGACAACAATGTCTTGCGAGTTCCTGCTGGTTTTTTCCCCTTCCCCCCCCTTTTTCTAAGCCACTAAGCCGCTTATCAGCTGATCCGATCAGCAGATAAGCCGCTAAAAGCCGCTAATAGCGCTAAGCCGCTTATCAGCTGATCCGATCAGCAGATAAGCCGCTAGAAGCCTCTAAAAGCCTCTAATAGTGCTAATCCGCTAATCCTTCAATGGGCTTGCTTCACAAGACGAAAAAAACCGCTAGACGAAGAGAATCACAGAACGGATTCTTTTCGTCTTGCGAGGCACCACTGTATTTTGCTTCTGTTACATGATGAGGTAAAATGTATGCCCAGGGCACTATATAAATCGGATGGGCAGTATTAAGATCGAGGGCCCAAAGTGGCCCTCCAGGCCTCTCCATGTGGCCCTGGGTACTCTACACAGGCCACACCTCTTACCGGCCCTACTTCATACCCTTGTGTGTTTTTCCTGACTGGAATGTGTCTTTGACCTGATTTCCTGGATGGAGCGGAGAGAAACTAGCCTGCTGAATAAAAGTAACATTTGCATTTGTTGCTTTGCTCTCTTGAGTCTCTGGCTTTGCCAACTGGTGGCCTGTGCCTTCCCCTGGAAGGTTGCCCAGATGGCAGTGTGGCCCTTGGTCTGAAAAAAGGTTTCCCATCTCGGATATCTTACCTTGTTACGTATAATAAAAATGTAAGGATGTCGCCATACTGCAGTTTGTGTAGCTGCTGAATGATGTTGCTGCAAACTACAGCGTGACAACAGAACAGCAGCATTGGAGAGTGAAGAGGAGAGAGACATGGGCAGGCAAGCGAACAGGTGGGCAGCCCAGGCTAGCAGGAGCAGCCGTGAAAGGCTGGAGGAGCGCCTCACCTCACACTGACGTCACCTTTTTGGCTTCAGCAGCTTTGGAGGCTGAGGAAGAAGGACATGGAGGCAGGAAGGGACTCCAGGCAAACAGCTGAGGAAGTCTGGACAGGTTGTGGCAGCTCCCCAGCAAGTGTCCTGGTTTCTTGTTGCTGCTCTTTGTTTCCCTTCTCCTCACCCTCCTAATTGGTGTTGTCAGTGTGAGGTGGGCAGTATGACGTGGGGGGAGGGGCAGGATCAAGAGGAGGACGACAGAGAGAGTGTGATTTGGGTAAGCTGTAAGGGGAGTGGGGGCATGGTTTGGGGGATTGGCAGGGTTGGTGAGTGAAGTGGGCAGAGGAGGCAGCCCTTAAAAAGGTAAAGGGACCCCTGACCATTAGGTCCAGTCGTGACCGACTCTGGGGTCGCGGCGCTCATCTCGCTTTATTGGCCGAGGGAGCTGGCGTACAGCTTCCGGGTCATGTGGCCAGCATGACTGAGCCGCTTCTGGCAAACCAGAGCAGCAAACGGAAACGCCGCTTACCTTCCTGCTGGAGCGGTACCTATTTATCTACTTGTGGGGGAGGGAGACAGTGCTCCTGAAGGTAGGAGTCTATCAATTAATGAAGATGATCATCCAAATGTCATAGACCAAATGGAGCAAACAGCACGCGGACCTAGTGGTGGGAGGAAAAAATCCTTAAATAAGAGACACGGGGGAATGATTAATGGACTTCAATGTCTGTACACTAATGCGCAAAGCATGGGAAATAAACAAGATGAGCTTGAGCTCTTGGTACAGCAAACTAAATATGACATAATAGGCATCACTGAAACCTGGTGGGATAAGTCCCACGATTGGAATGTAATAATGGGGGGATACAATCTATTTCAGAGAAACAGACCAGACAAGAAAGGAGGAGGAGTGGCGTTATATGTCAGGGATGTGTATACCTGTGAAGAGATCCAAGATTTAGATCCTCAAAGCCAAAGTGAGAGCATTTGGGTCAAAATTAAGGGAGAGAAGAATAACAGAGACCTCATTGTGGGAGTTTACTATAGATCCCCAAGCCAAACGGAGGACATAGATGATGCCTTCCTGGAACAGATGGCCAAGCATGCAAAAGGAAGGGAGATAGTAGTAATGGGGGACTTCAATTACCCGGATATTTGTTGGACGTCAAACTCAGCCAAGAGCATAAGGTCAAACAGATTCCTCACTGGCCTTGCAGACAACTTCATTGTCCAGAAAGTGGGAGAAGCAACAAGAGGAACAGCCATTTTAGATCTGGTCCTAACCAATGTTGATGACCTGGTTAGTGGGGTAGAAGTGGAAGGATCATTAGGCGCGAGTGATCATGCTCTTCTGAAGTTTACTATACAGCGGAAAGGAGCAGCCAAGCATACTAGGACTCAATTTCTTGACTTTAAGAAAGCCGACTTCATAAAACTTAGGGAAGTGCTGGGTGAGATCCCATGGACAACAATACTAAAAGGAAAGGGAGTTCATGATGGCTGGGAGTTTGTTAAGAGGGAGATACTAAAAGCACAACGTCAGGCAATACCAATGAGACGGAAACATGGAAGGTGCCTAAAGAAGCCAGGGTGGCTATCTAAAGAACTTTTAACTGAATTAAGATTAAAAAAGGATGTGTACAAAAAATGGAAAAGGGGGGAAACCACCAAAGAGGAATTCAAACAAATAGCCAGCACGTGTAGACACAAAGTCAGAAAAGCTAAAGCACAGAATGAACTCAGGCTTGCTAGAGAGGTTAAAAGCAACAAAAAAGGCTTTTATGGGTATGTTCGTAGCAAAAGGAAGAACAAAGAAACAATGGGGTCACTCAGAGGAGAAGATGGTGAAATGCAAACAGGGGACACAGAAAGGGCTGAACTCCTCAATGCCTTCTTTGCCTCAGTCTTCTCTGATAAAGAAAACAATGCCCGACCTGAAGAATTTGGAGCAAATGATTCAGCAAAGGAAACACAGCCCAGAATAACTAAGGAGATAGTACAAGAATATTTGGCTAGTTTAGATGTATTCAAGTCTCCAGGGCCAGATGAACTGCATCCAAGAGTATTAAAAGAACTGGCAGATGTGATCTCAGAACCACTGGCAGTCATCTTTGAGAATTCCTGGAGAACAGGCGAAGTCCCGGCAGACTGGAGGAGGGCAAATGTTGTCCCTATTTTCAAAAAGGGGAAAAGAGAGGACCCAAATAATTACCGCACAGTCAGTCTGACATCAATAGCAGGGAAGATTCTGGAGCAGATCATTAAGCAAACAGTCTGTGAGCACCTAGAAAGGAATGCTGTGATCACCAATAGTCAGCATGGATTTCTGAAAAATAAGTCATGTCAGACTAACCTGATCTCGTTTTTTGACAGAATTACAAGCCTGGTAGATGAAGGGAACGCAGTGGATGTAGCCTACCTTGATTTCAGCAAGGCATTTGACAAGGTGCCCCATGATATTCTTGTAAAGAAGCTGGTAAAATGCGGTCTTGACTATGCTACCACTCAGTGGATTTGTAACTGGCTGGCTGACTGACCGAACCCAAAGGGTGCTCATCAATGGTTCCTCTTCATCCTGGAGAAGAGTGACTAGTGGGGTGCCACATTGTTCTGTCTTGGGCCCGGTCTTATTCAACATCTTTATCAACGACTTGGATGATGGACTCAAGGGCATCCTGATCAAATTTGCAGATGACACCAAACTGGGAGGGGTGGCTAACACCCCAGAGGACAGGATTACACTTCAAAACGACCTTGACAGATTAGAGAACTGGGCAAAAATAAACAAGATGAATTTTAACAGGGAGAAATGTAAAGTATTGCACTTGGGCAAAAAAAATGAGAGGCACAAATACAAGATGGGTGACACCTGGCTTGAGAGCAGTACATGTGAAAAGGATCTAGGAGTCTTGGTTGACCACAAACTTGACATGAGCCAACAGTGTGACGCGGCAGCTAAAAAAGCCAATGCAATTCTGGGCTGCATCAATAGGAGTATAGCATCTAGATCAAGGGAAGTAATAGTGCCACTGTATTCTGCTCTGGTCAGACCACACCTGGAGTACTGTGTCCAGTTCTGGGCACCACAATTCAAGAAGGACACTGACAAACTGGAACGTGTCCAGAGGAGGGCAACCAAAATGGTCAAAGGCCTGGAAACGATGCCTTATGAGGAACGGCTAAGGGAGCTGGGCATGTTTAGCCTGGAGAAGAGGAGGTTAAGGGGTGATATGATAGCCATGTTCAAATATAT
Organism: Podarcis vaucheri; assembly: GCF_965113315.1. Taxonomy (NCBI): domain Eukaryota; kingdom Metazoa; phylum Chordata; class Lepidosauria; order Squamata; family Lacertidae; genus Podarcis; species Podarcis vaucheri. The sequence goes on along the minus strand of NC_138765.1, from coordinate 85,087,100 downwards.
AAAAGGATGTCACATGGAGGAGGGAGAAAGGTTGTTTTCTGCTGCTCCGGAGAAGCGGACACGGAGCAATGGATCCAAACTACAAGAAAGAAGATTCCACCTAAACATTAGGAAGAACTTCCTGACAGTGAGAGCTGTTCGACAGTGGAATTTGCTGCCAAGGAGTGTGGTGGAGTCTCCTACTTTGGAGGTCTTTAAGCAGAGGCTTGACAACCATATGTCAGGAGTGCTCTGATGGTGTTTCCTGCTTGGCAGGGGGTTGGACTCGATGGCCCTTGTGGTCTCTTCCAACTCTATGATTCTATGATTCTATGACATGCTTTCGAACTGCTAGGTTGGCAGGAGCTGGGACTGAGCAACGGGAGCTCACCCCGTCGCGGGGATTCGAACCGCCGACCTTCTGATTGGCAAGTCCTAGGCTCTGTGGTTTAACCCACAGCGCCACCCGCGTCCCGTGGCAGCCCTTAGTAAATGATAAAGAGCTGTGGACCTTCCTGTTAGTTAAGCTGCAAAACATTTTTTGTTTTTCAGGCAAGTTACCTTATTACCTTCACAGAGGCAGGTGAAATTGCAAGTGCAGGTGTATCTTTGATCCTGGGGACCATTAACACAATGGCCCGTTTTGTATTGCAGTCCTTTGAGATCCGTTTCATTCAGGTAATTTCCCAAATTATTATTTTTAAGATCCAAAAAGATTTAACAAAACAAAAATTTAAAAAGGTTACACGATATTATACTATAACACAAATTCAATTACTATTGCTTCATTCATACCATACAATAACCAATCTATGTCTCTGTGCATGGTTAATTTTGCACATTAATTTGTCTAAACATCCATAATCACCTCCTAATATGTTAGTCCTGATGATCATATGATTATTCTAGTTTTTTTATCTTACAGAACTTAACAAACTTTATAATAGCTCAGTCTGTATTTCCCCCAACATTGTGTATAGGTTTTGATTACATCTTACACTTTTCCCAGTATCTAATAAATAAACTCCACTTCTCAACAAATCCGTTTTCTTGATATCTTCCTTCTCTGGCCCTTATTAAATTTGTTAATTTAATCATCTTGGTTTAATCAGGCAAGCAATGTCCCAGATTCTTATTAACCCAAGCCTCTATTGACAGATGCTTTGACTTTTTCCAGTCTTGGCAGATAAACCTTTGGGCTGCAGCTTCCCAAAATATTTTTAATAACTTTGTGGGAAGCTGGTTTGTAACAATATTTTAGAGCTGATGGGGGGCGGGGCACAGCTGTCTTAAAAAAACAAGGATTTCAGTCACTCAGTGTGTTCCTGTTTTCCTTCAAAGCATAGGTTCTGAAAATCATTTCTACCTGTGTATCTTCTGCATGTACCTGAAGCAACAATGTAATAATAACATGAGCTCCATTATTCAAATGGTTTACTGCTTAGAAAACAGTAATTCAATTTATCTATAATCCTGAAGGAGATTTTTCCTATTAGCTGCTTTGCCACAAATGGTTAATGGAAAATTAAGTGGTATTGTATTTTGTGTCCCCTCCGCACATAGCAAGGAACTCAGCCTGTTCGTCTCAGCGGAAGCCCTGGTTATGTTGTTGGCCTACCAATAAAAGCTGGATTTCGGACTCCTGGATATCCTTTTTTCATGACTTATCACAGCTCTGCAGAACTGTCCCTGCCTGGGAAAAAGTTACATTTCATAGTGCTCATTTCTTTCAAGGCTGAATCAGTTCCGGATTATTTCTCTGAGAAATTTTAAGTTGTTCAATCCTGAACTGAAGACAGTAGTCCCATGTGGGAAAGAATACTATGAAATTAGCAATTTCTAAATCTTCTCCTGGAAACTGGTGCCAGACAGTCAGCACAGAATTAACCGCCTTACTCCATCATAACACAACAGAGCATTGCCAACTATCTTGGCTGTTTTGGTTTTGGGAGTTTTAGTGGGATAATGGCCCAAGGTTTTTCTTTTGGTTTTGCCTGTTTTGCTTTTCTGAACTCACTGAGCTGCAAGAAGCCATGTCATTTTGTGGGTGATGCTTGGGTTTGGGCAAGCTTTTTAGAAGCTGGAGAGCTAGCTGGGCATGGTGGGGCTTGGGCTCTCTGTCCAGTGTGGGTAGAGGGCTGGAGGGGATTCTCCTGCCGCCTCTGCATTCTTGCACCTGGCTTTTAGGGGAAGGGGCAGTCAGTAGCTCAATAGCAGGGCACATGCTTTGTGCACAGAAAGCTCCAGGATCAAAGAATGGCCACCACCTGGAGCAAGTAATAATGCTCTGACAAGGCAGTTCAGAGATATAATAATAATAATAATAATAATAATAATAATAATAATAATAATAATAATAATAATAATTTATACCCATCTGGCTGGATTTCCCCAGCTACTCTGGGCGGCTTCCAGCAGAACACTAAAATACAATAACCTATTAAACATTAAAAGCTTCCCTAAACAGGGCTGCCTTCAGATGTCTTCTAAAAATTTGGTAGTTATTTTTCTCTTTGACATCTGGTGGGAGGGCGTTCCACAGGGCGGGTGCTACTACCGAGAAGGCCCTCTGCCTGGTTCCTTGTAACCTCACTTCTCGCAGCAAAGGAACTGCCAGAAGGCCCTCGGTGCTGGACCTCAGTGTCCGGGCAGAATGATGGGGGTGGAGACGCTCCTTCAGATTCTGGATGTTGTGCATTTTCTCTTTGACTCTAAATCTACATCTGGAATTGTTCAGAGCACAAATGAAGCTGGCCAGCTTACCCTCATGAAGAGCACACCTGCTCAGGATTGCTTAGCTGTGGAAGGAGTTAGAACTCCAATATTGTTTGGGTACAGCATGCTGTCTGGATGCCAGCTACGGTAAGGGCTGAAACCAGCCTTGTACTTAGACATGCCATATGCCATTTCCTATTCTTAAAAGGTAAAGGGACCCCTGACAGTTAAGTCCAGTCATGAATGACTCTGGGGTTGCGGCACTCATCTCCCTCTATAGGCCGAGAGAGCCGGCGTTTGTCCGCAGACTTTTTTTCTGGGTCATGTGGCCAGGATGACTAAGCTGCTTCTGACGCAATGGAACACTGAAACCAGAGCAGCACACAGAAACACCGTTTACCTTCCCGCCAGAGCGGTACCTATTTATCTGCTTGCACTTTTTGGGGTGCTTTCGAACTGCAAGGTTGGCAGGATCTGGGACCGAGCAACGGGAGCTCACCCCATCACGGGGATTCGAACTGCCGACCTTTTGATCGGCAAGCCCAAGGCTCAGTGAGTTAGACCACAGCGCCACCCACGTCCCATTCCTATTCTTACTTCCATGCTTAAGAAATTGTTTATCACAGTGTTAGGTTGCAAGGAAAATGCTGGCATCTCACTTAGCAGAGTGGCAGAGTTCCATGCCCCTTGGGTGCCTCCATCTTGAATTTTGTACTTTGCTTCAGCAAGCATGGTCTAATATAGTTCCTTCACACACACACACACACACACACACACACTAATCCCTCCTCCTGCTGTGTCCCTTCCAATACCCTTTGCTTGGGCATTTCTAAAAGAGAGAGAGAGAGGTCTCTCCTGCAATGATTTCAGATGTGGTGGCTGTAAAGCTGATTCCCAGCATGCCAGGGAAAGGCCCGGCAGGCCCATGAGGCAAGCCGAAGTAAATGCCTCAGGTGGCTGGATCCACAGAGGCAGCAGATTGGGTAGCCAAGGAATGCATTACTTGCTGCTGCTGTTTCAGCAACAGCTGTATGCTCTTTGGTGACCAAAACTGCTGCCTCCTCAGCATCAACAGCACCCCCCCCCCCAGCCACATCTTCAGCAGCCTTTTGTTCCTGGTATAGATCTTCAATCACCCCTTCTTCCCTGGTGTGTTTGGGGGCAAGGGGGCATTTTGTGGTTCGCTTCAGGTACTGAAATGTCTTTGGTCAGCCCTGGCCAGTGGGGTGGACACTTGCCACCCCCTGCTCAGAGTGTCATTCTGGCAAAACTGAGTTGCCAGCCAAGGTTGCATTTCCACTGTTAGGGCAATTGCCAGTTTACCAACCGCAGGACCCCCTCTTTGCATTTATGCTAACTTCTTTGAAATAAATGAAACTCACCTTTTGACTCAGGTAGACAAAATGGAGGAATGGGAATGGTGTGAGTGGTTTTCTTTCTCTCCCCCCCCCAAATATACAACCCCACCTTACATTGCCAGTAGCACCGTTGCATTGATTAGAATAGCCAAATATGGGAATGGCGTGGTTAGACTGCTCCACATGTAGCCTTTATGTGCTGCTCTTGAAGAGTGGTTCATTAGTTGGTTGCCGTCCAGCACTGTTGACACAGAAATTTCTTTTCTGAAAGAATTACCAAGGATGCGGATTGCAGGCTCTTGGCCCCAGCGCTCCTGAGTGTGCTGAGGGGTCAAAACTTCCCAGACTGCGTGGCCTCTTTTGGAGATTCTCTGCCCCAAAATGAACTGGACTGGCTGCAAATTTCTAACAACGTCACCGAAGCGGTAAGAGTGTGTCCACACTGCCCTAAGTCAATATGGGTAGCCACGAGGTAATTTTACTACTTTTGGCCCTCTAACTTCTTCACCTGACTCAACAGCATTTAAGTTCCATCTTTATCTGGGGAAATGTAACAGCTGCAATCCAGGAGGGTCTTCAGTAGCGTAAGTGGGGATGGGGATCCATTTCAGGCAGTTGGAACGAGCCTGAAGTTCTCTCTTTTTTTGCCAATGATGCCTTGTAGCTAGCAAAACGTCTGTCTCCTTTTTCAGAGCACCTGCGAAATCCCCGTGTCATTTCAAATAGAAGTGAAATGGACTAAATATGGCTCCTTAGTTAACCCCCAGGCGAAAATCGTGAGTGTCATGGCAACGGTAATGACAGCCGCTTTGCCCCAGGTGGGTGGCGATCTCCTGTGATAGAAGGGAGCTCCTCGCATGTATTTGTAACTAAATTGGCTTTCACATTTGCAAGGTTCCATGTCTGTGTATGAGACAGATGTCTGGCTAATGAAACTGGCTTTTCCCACTCAAAGGGAAATCCTGGCACATTGAAGGTTCTGTTCATGCTTCTGCTCTAAAGGTGGCATTGAAGTTGCCTCCCCAGTATGCTTAGAAGGAAGCTTTATGGACTCCTGGGTTTCTGTAGGAGGACCTGCTAAGCAGCCGTCCTTTTTAGCTGTGGCGGTGGCTGGAACCCTGCAAGTTCCTTGTGGCTAAAGTGGAAAGAGGGAGGAAGGGACTCTCAGAAATATGGGTGGAATGGAAAAAGAAAGAGAGGGAGGGGAAAGAGAGAGGTCCTTCTCAGCGGCCTCTTTTCCCCAGCTGCCCCCTCCCCACCCTTGCACTTCAGAAGTCAGCCACCTAATCATTTGGCATGGGAGAGACACTTCCACTAGCCTGTTTGGGCCTCTTTGCATTGCATGTTTCTTTCATTAGGTGCCTTGAGCTTTTATGTTGGTAAAGCAGGAGAATAAATGTGATTGAACAAGCAGCACGGGACTGCTGCTGAAAGCAGCCACTGCCCCTCTCCCCCCGTGGTACAGCTTGCTTTGCCCGCTGGTGCCCATGCCCTGTCTGAGTTCTCCCATGGCCACGTACCCTTGGAGCAGCCAGTGATGTGGCGCTGGAAATGGGGCATGCAGTATAATGACATCAGGACTCAGGGTAGATTGTTCTACATATTAACAAAGAGCAGGGGCAACAAGATGCAGAGTTGGCATTTTCAGCAGGAGCCCTGTGTTTCGTGCATTTTATCTCTCCAGCATGCCTGTTGTGTCTTCCTTTCAGTTCTGAAACTAGCTGCTGCTAAACCCCACAATAGCTGGAAAGGAAATGTTTTTGTACTGAGTTGGTGCTCTAAACAAGCACAGTCCTGATCTTAAAGCTCTCCTGATCTTGGCTCCTTATCATATATATTCTGCCAGCTAACACTGACACAACAACCTCTTTTATTTTGGAGCTCAGCATTTGACCTGTTCTGCATGATTCATTCTGTGAAGTGAAACTTTTCTTTCCTGTCCTAAGCGGAGCCAGGGTGTGGAATGCATCTGCCTGTCTCTTGCAGGTTGACTCGGGAAGCGAACAAACAATCCAGATCTTCAGCTCTGCTACTTTTGTTGACGTCTCTGCGCCTGCTGAGCCGGGTTACAAAGCACTACCAACCATCGAAGGCAACTTGCCCTTCGACTTTTTCTTCCCATTTGTTTAGTCGCAGGGTGAGCTGCTTCTTCTTCCTTCCTTTTCTCAATGCGAGAGCGAACCAGGTTTCAAACCACTCTTCCACTGGGATCAAAGATCCCTCCTAAATATTGACTGGCTGCATGTCTGAAAAGGGAGTATATGGGGAAAGGAGCCCCAAATAAGCAGTGGCAGGGTTGGGCTAGAGGAAACAACAGCAGGAACTCCCCTCCATAATCCTGTTTAGCAGTGAGCAAGAGGGGTCCTTCAGCAAACGCAGCTTCCATCATGCACTACAGTGGCAGTTTTGTGGAGTACAGCTCAACTCCTGTGCTGTGCCTACCCCCAGGACAGAGCCATTCCATCCCTCCTCTTGTAATTCGTGGGCAGTCACCATCTTTGCTGGGAATTGTAAAGGAAGGAGCCGTGAATCAGGATGGCTATACTTTGCTTCCTCCTCTCCTGGGAAGCTCCAGTTCCCACCACTACTGCCCCCCCCCCCAAACTCACACACTTGGATTGTACTACACACCTTGATATTTCTTCTGAATTTATTTTCCCCATGTTTTCCATTCTTGAGGACTACTAACTCCCCAAAGCCCACTGCATGTTCCTATATTCATTTCCATGGTCCTGCAAGTGGGAACAGCTTATTGTAAGACATTGCTTTATTCTTTTCTTTTCTTTTCTTTTTTAGACTAAAGGAATTGCTGTGTCAGGCACACCCAGGAATTTGGGGGGAGTTTGGGGGAAAAGGCCACTGACTCACCTGCCATCCATCCACCTTCCTCTTTAGGTACTTCAATAGTAACTTGCAGTTTTGTGAAGTTTATCAATGTCAACCAGTTTCACAGTTTTGACTTTTATTAAATTATTTTTGCTATTTTTTAAAAACTGTACAGCTGTACAATTAAAGATTGTAATAATTGGTTTTCAGATATGTGGATTTTTTTTTTCAACACTTGAGTCTTAACAAGCAATAGGGATAGAATATTGTTCTAGGCATGGAAGGGAATATACAAAAGAGTATGTTCAAAATGGCACAGTATGGCGGCACTGGCTCCGTTGGGCCCTAGGATGGCACCTTATCTGGACTGGCCGACAAGTCCATGTTGCTTCAACACAGCATTAAGCCTTTCGATTTCCAGCTCCTGTTGGAGAAGAGTAATTCTGAGGTCAGTTTGGGAGGCTATGAGGAACTACAGGACATTCCCCCAGCTTAGAGGTGTGGGGGAAGAAGCAAAGATGAAAAAATGTCAAAACTTAATCACTTTGTAACAGCCTCTCAAACAGCTTTTCAGAAGGCTAAATGGAAAACCAACCTAGGTGAACACGCAGCATAAATCACATCCTAGGAATAACCTGCACATCTTTTGAGCTTGTGCACTGTAATGGAGAACAAATTATATGCAGCCTTTGATTGCTTGCATCACCCACTAATCCTCTGCAGCACAAAGAGGCAGCCAGCTTATTCTGCCCCAGTCAGGAGTGGCAGATTCTCACTGGCTACCCCATGAAACCCCCACAAAAGTCAGACACGTGAACATGCATTAGGTCCATGTGCTAGCTGCCCTCTGTCAACTCCAGGGATGGGACCTTGGGAGCCCAAGACTCTCTGGAGGGCACCAATTTCTCAGTAGGGTGGCCAACAGCCAGGGGTGATGGCAGCTCTGATCCAGCAACATCTTGAGCGTCACGGGGTCCCTCTACTTGCTCTAGTCAGTGGGAGCACATTGCAAGATCCACCTGACTCTCCACTTCTTAATATACGGTGATTTGTTCAAGAGCACTTACCCATCGTGAACCCAAACGCCTGTTTAGACAGTTAAGGGAGCCTGGAGCGCAGAAGCAAAACTTGAGAGATGGCGGGGGGAGCATCAGCTTAGAGGGGCTCTTGATCATCAGTGATGGGGAACCTCCAGCCCATGGGCCTAAATCGCATGGTCCATGTCCTAACTTGTCACATGCATCTGCTTTCCCTAAGCCACAGTCGCCCGCCATGTACCTAGCATCTATGAGGTTGGGTGACGGGCTGCTAAAGCTGCTCCCTGTCCTGTGCCTTTGCTTCTGTGACTTAATTTCAAGCCGACTCAGTTACATGCAGCTGGATCAGAGCTTCAGCCACTGAAAATATGGCCTTACCTTCTCTGCACAGCTAGCTTCCATCTCCTGGACCTTTAGGGTGAGTTGCAGGTTGGCTTGCTTCAGCTTGGACATCTGCTGCTCAGACCGTGTTTTCACCGACAAGATGATTCCTTGGGGAATGGATACAGAGGACAAGAAAGTTAGCCAGGCCCTATTGGCTGAGACCCAGGGATCACCTTCCCGAGCTCTTTACAGCGGTTATCCTCACAATTGTCCTCTAGGATGTTCCTCTCACCGGAAAGAGGAGAGGGAGGCTGGAGAGGAAGCAGCTGGAGCTAAATCAAGGCCTTCCAACTGCAGCTCCAGTTTTATCTGTTGGTTTGCAAGCAGTTATATCTGTTGGTTTGGGACGCGGGTGGCGCTGTGGGTTAAACCACAGAGCCTAGGACTTGCCGATCAGAAGGTCAGCGGTTCAAATCCCCGTGATGGGGTAAGCTCCTGTTGCTCGGTCCCAGCTCCTGCCCACCTAGCAGTTCGAAAGCACATCCAAGTAGATAAATAGGTACCGCTCTGGCGGGAAGTTAAATGGCATTTCCGTGTGCTGCTCTGGTTCACCAGAAGCGGCTTAGTCATGCTGGCCACATGAGCTGGAAGCCGTACGCCGGCTCTCTCAGCCAATAAAGCGAGATGAGCGCCACAACCCCAGAGATGGTCACAACTGGACCTAATGGTTAGGGGTCCCTTTACCTTTACCTTACCTTGCAAGCAGACTGGTATTGCCAAGTGTTGTGGGCTAAGTCACAAGAATGTACATGTGAAAACAGTCTCCGCAGACCCAAGGGAAGAATGGCGATAGAGGAGGCAGAAAGGGTGAAAACAAGGCAGTGTGTGCGCGCGCACGTGGGACAAAGCCACAAGCAGTGTGCACTCCTGTTAGGAAGGGCCTGGAGGCCTGGGAAGAGAGGTCAAGGATACCAGGAAGAGGGGGCTGGATTTGAATGATCCAGAAGTCTCTGGAATTCCTCTGCCCACAATTAAATTCTGCTATACAATCTACTTTAGAACAATGGATCAAGGATATTGATTGCCAATATTCTTTCTCATGTGCTCACAGAATTTGCTCTCTAGTATTTTTTTTTTTAGTTTAACATGCGTCTTCTAGATATGCCACATATCTAGGTCATTTGACAAAGTATCGCCAGGCCTTTTCTAGGCCCCGATTTAACCACCTCCCTTTACAGTACAAAGAGGCGTCCCATGTGAGGACTGTTTGTGTCCTTGTGGAGATAGGAAGTAGTCAAAACTTTGGGTCAGGTCTTTGTTGAATGTAATCTTCATAGAGAAGGTCACAAGAGATTATTCCCCGCTCCAAAATAAGGAAGCATCTTGGAAGGTCACTGGAACAGTACTCTGGATATTTCTCGGCTGATACAAACAAGTTAATAACAGAGATAATGGCCAAGTTCCTGTTCTCTACTCAAAGGTTTTGTACACTGATTCTAACTGCAATTTGTATCTCAAATTTTATCTTTGTACTATGTACTATGTAATATATGTTTTAGTCATTTGCTTCATGTTGTAAGTGAATGTTTTAAATTGTCAACTGTTCTATTTTAATGGGTCTGTGGCCAAATAATAAAATGATTAAGAAGAAGCCTAGCTGCAAGTTTGTTAAAATAAAAAAATTCCTTCCAGTAGCACCTTAAAGACCAACTAAGTTAGTTCTTGGTATGAGCTTTCGTGTGCATGCACACTTCTTCAGATACTTCTTCAGGTATCTTCATGCACACAAAAGCTCATACCAAGAACTAACTTAGTTGGTCTTTAAGGTGCTACTGGAAGGAATTTTTTTTATTTTGACTATGGCAGACCAACACGGCTACCTATCAGTAACTGCAAGTTTGTTGTTCAGGCAATACTTGGGACGGCAAACAATGGCTTCCTTCAAGAAATTCCTGCATGGGTATTATTAGTGCCTGTGTACTGTGAATGGTTCCATACCAAAATCCATCTATTCCTCAAGATTTACCATTTATAATCCTGGCCACTCTCCACAGTCTAAGAAGGATCAGTAATCCAAGTGCTTCAAACTCATGCTCCCGGAAGAGAAGAACAATGTCAAGAACGAATGAGATGATGACAACGATGGCGTCCAGGACCTCAAACTTGTGATGGAAGAACTCCAACCGGTAGGCGAAGAGTTTGAAGAAAATTTCCACCAGAAAGAGGGTGAGGATGCTAAGGCTCAGGTAGTGGAACACCTGCCAGGGTGCAAGGAGGGCAAGGCAAAGGTTAATACACGTTTAAGAACACCTGGAAAGCAAGCAGTAGATTTTCAGTGAGGAGGAGGATAATAATAATAATAAATTTATTATTTATACCCCGCCCATCTGGCTGAGTTTCCCCAGCCACTCTGGGTGGCTCCCAATCGAGTGTTAAAAACAATACAGCATTAAATATTAAAAACTTCCCTAAACAGGGCTGCCTTGAGATGTCTTTTAAAAATAGGATAGCTGCTTATTTCCTTGACATCCACAGGACGGGTGCCACTACCGAGAAGGCCCTTTGTCTGGCTCCCTGTAACCTCACTTCTTGCAATGAGGGAACCGCCAGAAGGCCCTCGGCGCTGGACCTCAGTGTCCGGGCTGAATGATGGGGGTGGAGATGCTCCTTCAGGTATACTGAACCAAGGCCATTTAGGGCTTTAAAGATCAGCATGAACACTTTGAATTGTGCTCGGAAACGTACTGGATATACAGCCATACCTTGGAAGTCGAATGGACTCCGTTCCGGAAGTCAGGTCAGCTCCCAAAACGTTTGGAAACCAAAGCTGCTGCAGCCAAGCAGAAGCCACGGAAGCCCCATCGGATGCTTGGCTTCCAAAAATAGTTTGCAAACCAGAACAGTCACTTCCAGATTTGCAGCATTGAGAAGCCAAAACATTCAGGAACTAAGCTGTTCGAAAACCAAGGTACGACTGTACTGGTTTTATCCAGTGGCTCTTTTGCTGCTGAAATCCAACCTAGCCAATGCAATATTTACAGCACTTGTTCCAAGATCTGTTTGCAGAACAGCACAGGGATGCTATTGCTTCACCCAGAGTTTCAAATACTTCCCCCACTTTAGATTGTACCATGGGGAAGAGAAATACCTACTGGAGCTAAATCTACCTTTACTCCACAAAGCATTTACAGCCCTATAAAGTCTTAATTTTCTGGAAGGGAGATTCAAGAAAATCCCCAGAGATCAACCCTTTTTGCATTTGTGGAAGCCACCCCACCCCCCGTTGAGAACTCCACACGCTATGTGATATACTCTAAACTGTACAAAACACCTAGGCATAAAGATTCAGAGAAATATTTAGCATTGCTTGCTACGCTCATTGTTATGGATAAGATTAAATATCCGTTGTCTAGTTCAGATAGGTCTGCAACATCTAATGCAGCTAAATTTGCAGTGAAGGCTGTTCATCTTACAAAATGCCTTCTGGCCTCCCTTGAGATCTAAGATTCTGTTTTTTAATATATGTTTCATTTATTATACAGGTCAAGTTTTTATCTTTATATAGCATTATTCGGTATATTTCAGGTTCATACATTTCTACTTGGCTCCAACCTGTATTTGGCTTCCTTCTTAGTAAATTTGAAAAAATGTGAATGTTAGGACACCAAACACCACAACGCAATCAAAGAAAAATATTCTGTAGCAAACTATCAGATGGGTGGGTCAGACGTATATACACACCTTCCCATATTTGCTTCACAGAGAAAGGGCACTACATAAATCTCTTCAAGTATATACCGTATTTTTTGCTCTATAAGACTCACTTTTTCCCTCCTAAAAAGTAAGGGGAAATGTGTGTGCATCTTATGGAGCGAATGCAGGCTGCGCAGCTATCCCAGAAGCCAGAACAGCAAGAGTGATTGCTGCTTTCACTGTGCAGCGATCCCTCTTGCTGTTCTGGCTTCTGAGATTCAGAATATTTTTTTCCTTGTTTTCCTCCTCCAAAAACTAGGTGCATCTTGTGGTCTGGTGCGTCTTATAGAGCGAAAAATACGGTATATGCATCTCTACAGGTCTAGCAACTGGCTTATTTTAAAAATGAGAAGTTACGGTTCTGAGGAAGCTGGATTCTACACCTCACAGAATTGCAACACACTGTCTACACGGACCATGATTTATTTGCAGATTCCTCCCCTATTGCCCTTACCTTGGGTGCAATCTCGTGTTTGTCAGGGTGGATGATTTTCAAGTCCAAAAGCAGTTCCCCGAGGACCAGTATGGCGTCCAAAATAACCAGGCAGACAACTAAGATCTGGGAGAGGAAGAACCAAGACCAGAATAAATATGCAAACCTTTGAAGCCAAGCAGAAGATTGCAAAGTCGAGACTTGGTGTTCATCAGCCATGGAAGAAAGGTGGCAGCTGGGATGAGGAGAATGAGGCAAAAGCTGCGGCTCACGTGTGGTGGTGTAGACCATTAGGCTCTGCACCAAGGAGACCTAGAGAATGACTTGGCCTTGGGCAGCTCACTGTCTTTCAGCCTAGTGCAGGGGTCAGCAAACTTTTTCAGCAGGGGGGCGGTCCACTGTCCCTCAGGCCTTGTGGGGGGCCGGACTATATTTTGGAAAAAAATATGAACGCATTCCTATGCCCCACAAATAACCCAGAGATGCATTTTACATAAAAGGACACATTCTACGCTGCGCCTCCCACTGTCTCCCGAGTTTGCGGGGCTGGCGACGGGGAGGAGCAGGCTTCTCCCCCCGCCAGCCTTCTAACCAAGTCGGGGGACAGCGGGAAAGGTGTGCTGCACCTCCCCACTGTCCCCCGAGCTTGTGGGTCTAGCGGTGGGGCTCTCCTGAAGCCTGGAGAGCGAGAGGGGTCGGTGCGCAGCGACCCCTCTCGCTCTCCAGGCTTCAGCGAAAGCCTGCATTCGCCCCATAGGACGCACACACATTTCCCCTTCATTTTTGGAGGGGAAAAAGTGCGTCTTATAGGGCGAAAAATACGGTAAGCAACTATCCTATCTTTAAAAGACATCTGAAGGCAGCCCTGTTTAGGGAAGTTTTAAATATTTAATGCTGTATTGTTTTTAACACTCGATTGGGAGCTGCCCAGAGTGGCTGGGGAAACTCTAGCAAGATCATCAAGTTTGAGAGTTTGGACTATAAACGTAGCTGGAACAGTAAGTTGCACAGTTGCAAATTAATTTTTCCTTGGCCCTGTCACATATATTGCTATGCTATTGCAACTGGATTTTTTCTTTATATGTTGATTTACGACCTAGGGATAATTGTAGATGAGCATTCTACTAGCAATACAAGCTGCCCACACCCATCTTTGGGCTGCAGGATATCAGCACTGTCGAAATGCTGTGGAATTTATTCTACCAGCTGCTCCATGGCAACATTCGAAGTCACAGCCTGTTCCTGGTTTTTTGCGTCTGCTAGTAAAATGCTTTCAAACAGTTTGTACGGTGCTTTCTGTTAGCAGCTAGTCAATATTCCATGAGCATGTGCCGCATGCAATGTCTTGTCATTCACAACAAAACCTCTTAAGTTATCTTGAAGATGTGCTCCTTGCCCTCTTTCTAACAGATTAGGCACAGATTCCAGTTCAGGAGCTTTGTGTTTTGTCTTGTGGTTCTGTTTGAAGCTGGTGCAGATGGCGATTCAGCTGGTGATGGTCTCTTTGACAACGCGGCCTTCCTGGCTGTTTTAGGCCTTGAGGAGAAGACTTGTGTATTTCTTTCAATTGATTGACTTCACACCCCAGGGAAGCCGGACCCCACAACACTGATGTGCTGAGTCAGTGAATTCTGCCTCTAAACTTGGTTCTTTCCAAGTTTGCAAGTCCTCCCTTGCTTGTAGGTCTCATACCCTCATGGGTGAACTCTTGACAAAAATACAGTGGTACCTCAGGTTAAGTACTTAATTCGTTCCGGAGGTCCGTACTTAACCTGAAACTGTTCTTAACCTGAAGCACCACTTTAGCTAATGGGGCCTCCTGCTGCTGCCGCGCTGCCGGAGCACGATTTCTGTTCTTATCCTGAAGCAAAGTTCTTAACCTGAAGCACTATTTCTGGGTTAGCGGAGTCTGTAACCTGAAGCGTATGTGTCAGGGGTTCAGGAGCAGAGGCGAGGGCAAGGGAGGAAACAGAGAGCGAGGGGGAGGAGGCAGAAGAAAAGATGAGTGATGACGACGACCCGAGATCTCCGAGTCTTTCCAGTGAATCAGAAGATTCACAAAAAGGAGCACCAGTGGCCAGGGTAAGGGGGGAGACTAGGGGGACACCCCAGGAAGATAGAGCCAGAGGGGACTCAGAGGGGAGCAGTTGGAAATCGGGACCAGCGTCACCGCCAGAGAGCAGGGAAGAGGAAGGGCGCCAGGGATCAAGCGCTGGCAGCTCACAACAGGAGGGAGGGCACGAGTCAGGAGTGGCCACACCTCCATCGGGGAGCGAAGAGACGGTTAGACGGAAGGTGGAAGGTTGGGCGCGCGCGCCAAGTTCAAATGCACAGGAAGGTGGCGCAGTAGGCAGCCCGGAAAGGGAGCCAGGTCCTAAAGCCCGGCGCAAGGAGACAGGAGGGTCCGGGGGGTCAGCGTCAGAAGAATCCCGGAAGGAAGAGACCCCGGGGGGCAGAGGGACCCAGAGGAGAACAGTCAGGCGGAAAAGGTGGAGCAGGGCTAGGATATTAAGTTGGTGCACAAGGGGCGGAGACTCAGACGGAGCTTCGCCGATCTAAGCATAAGACGTAGAGTTGCACGCAGCAGCTTGAGAATGGAGACTGTAACTCAATAAAGACTTTTATTTAATGATCGCTGGCTAGCGTGATCCTCTGTGAGCTAGGATCTGGAAGCAACTCTGACAGTATGTAACCTAAAGCGTATGTAACCTGAGGTACCACTGTACACAGATTTTGGTCTCATAGGTTACCAGCAGGGAACTGATACGGAACGGGGGGGGGGGGCAATGTCTTCTTCACTACAATATATTTGCTCAATTTCTCTACGACTCCATCACCCCTCCCCTGTCCTCCATAATCTCTCAAGTAATACTGTCAAAATCCTGTTACAATGTATCCACTCTGTTTCTGCTTTTGCTCTCTAGTACAGAGTGGCTTAGAAATCACTGAAATCTTCAAAAATTGATATAAAATCAGCCGTGGTTCTGATCTGCTCGTTCTCGGTGCCATTCAACTCAGTTCCCCTTGGACTCCATGATGCTGTCCCTACTTCCATAATCCCCAAAGCGGCAGGTCACGTACGCAGGAACTTCTTAATCCTGTCAGATAGTTTTGCAAATCCTTCCTTCGGGCAATACTAGGTGACAGACGATGTATATTCCTGGCCCATTGTCTTGCCACCACCGGTACTCAATAAATGTGTATCTATGTATATTTCCCGCTCCGCATATCCCCCCTCCCTCATCCGAAAATGCTAATTAATGTAATCCCACCTTTTCATAATGTATTCATGACGTGTAAAGTATATTCATGATGTAACTTGTGAAACCCAACCTTCCCATAATGTATTCGTGACGTTTCATGCACTGTATTCTGGGACATGGAGGGAAATCTCAAAAGTTCATGCCACCCCTTTCTCGCTGTTCAATCTCGCCTTGAACCTGTTGCGCAATAAACTTGGATCTTCTGCAGTTTGCTCCTGCGTCCGGCTGAGCTCATTTTCTTCCGCAGGGACCCACGGACTTAGTCCGATGAGCTGGGTGGCAGAGTAACCCCGCACCCAGATTTTAGCCGTAACAGTTGGCTGCCCAACGTGGGGCTTGTGGTTCTCCCGAGCTGCTGACTGGGGGCCCCGAAATCTTCAGCCGGCTCCGGGCCATTTTGCCTGGGAAGATCCTTTTGGACCCCCAGCCATCTTCCGGGCGGTAATCGAAAGCCCTAGGAGTTCAGCCGGGGAGCAAAAGAGGGATCCAGCCGGCTTATTCATCGATCCCGGGATCATCATAGAAGACGCGTGAGTATAAGGAAAAAGGAAAATCCAGTGCACTGGTGGGAAGGGGGTGGAATCTCCTGGCAACTGAATCTCTGCCGTCCTCCCTATCGCTCCTTCTTACCTTTCTCTTGGTCCGGTTAACGAGAGAGACCGTGGACCACTGCTCAGCCCGAAAAGGGGGGGCTCTGAGCTCTATCTCTTTCTCTGAACCCCCCCAGCCAGCCGCACCAATTGGGAGTCCGAAAGTAAGACGGAGAGAGCCGACTTGAAAGATAGCCGACTCTCCGCAACGGACATCCCAGTTGAAAGCAAGGGGTTGGGGCTCTCTTTCCGAACTTCTCTAGCGCCCGGCAAGGGGGCGGGAAGTGGTCTTGCTTTCTATCACCAATCCCAGCCGCACTGGTCGGTGCCACGTAACCGTGCGTGAGCCCGCTTCCAAAAGCAAGGGGGAATTTCAGTTCGAAATTCTATCCAGGGACCACCTGATCTGGCACCGCATGGCGCGGGCGTCCAGTAGGGCCCCTTTTCCTGAGATGTGACGATAGGTAGGAGGTTGCCAGGAGGGATAGCCCATGAGGAATTGGGCAGGACCGGCAGAGTGGAAAGAGACCCCAGGTTATAGGAAATAAGGAAATAAGGAAATAAGGAAATAGGAAATAAGGAAATAGGAAAGGGAACGCAAGGAACCGGATAGCTAGAGCTCTCTAAAACCCACTAAGGAAGTTGCCAGGCAACTAGAAGCCCCTTCTCCTCTTTACTATACGTCCCTGTACTAAGCGTACCAAACCCCTAGACATACCAATCCTAATCAACCCCTCTTTTTTCCCCTTCTCTATCCCAGACACCCCCCCCCCCAAAAAAAGGAAAAAGCAAAAAAGCAACAACAGCAACGCATGCATCTATAAAGGGGTACCCAGTCAACCAAGCGTTGTGAGCCCTACCAGTCTGATTACCTGGTGGTGTGTTTGAAGAGGCAAGGAGGCTCATAAAACCATGTGGGACCTTCCTACTAATTTCACTTAATGAAGCCAAAGGTAGTGGCCCATCTCCTTGCAATAAACAACTAAAGGATGAGAATATATATGTTTACATGTTGTCCGTTATGTGTGTTGTCTGTTCCTTCTGTCTCTGGCAGATTGCCTTTCTTAAGTGTGCATAGTTTAAACTGCAAGCTTGCTTCAAAATTTAAATCTAAGGAAGTCATGCTGGATCTTAGCAGTCCTAAATAAGAGAAAATGAGAATGAAGTGTGCAAATGTTTACCCCACCTCTTGCTTTGCCCCAACTTTTGAGATTGCGAGTCTACAGTCTTATTTTGGAAGGTGCTGATAACCTAATGTTTCTGCTGCAAAAGCCTAGTTGAGCCAACTGCTCTCAAGCTAAAATGCAGTGTATGTATTTCATTAAGCATATGCCTATGAAAGTATGGTGTTCCTTCTAAGAAAATATCTGAGTCCAGTTTTAACTTTGATTTGGTTGGACAGAAGAGTTATTGTAAGGCTCCTGATATCAGTCTCTATAAGACTTCCTGGCCTCTTTTCTTAGAAAATGCCCCCCCCCCCCGTTTCATTCTGTCTCTTTCAGGGTTTTTTTTCCCCTCCTTCTCCTTCTTATTCTGTGCCAGGTAAATTTACTCCTGAGTAAGCTTCCTTTAAAGGAAACTGCAAGGGGGGGCGATTGTTCCGCGAATGGCCAGAGGGATATTAGCCCTTTCCTGTACATAAAGGAAGCAGTCTCGTTTGCTTGGGCCGAAATCGCTAGCTTTGGTAAATACTTAAATTGCTGAGTTTCTCTTTTTTGTTTAAAATCAAACCCTGTTTTCAAAATCTACTCCATACCCTTCCCTTCCCTTATTCAAATGTTAATTTAGCCAAAGGATGCAACATTTTCAATAGTACAAAAGGTTTGCTGAGACATGAACTCTGCACATGCACAGAGGCTAGATCAGCTAAAGAAGAGAGAGAGAGAGGACGGGGGGGGGGGACTGTAAGGAGGGAGAGGAGGTTTCTTCCAAATGTAAAAGAAAAGTCAGAACCATTGAGGGAAATCACCCTTAATCTGTCTTTGCCCCAGGGGCTACTTAAGACAAAAGGCTACAAAAAAAAAACAAAAAAAAAACTAGCCCATCAAAAGTCAAGAGCTTTCCAGGTTCCAAATCTTAACATGCAAAATTCTTTTCACAGGTAAATATCAAAGCATTCCCCCCTGATTGGGAATTTTAGGAACAGCATTTCCTGACAGGCTTTTCACATGAAATAATTTTCCCTTTTAACAGGATATGTGAACCCTGATAACAAAGTGTTTGTCCCTTTTCCTCCCACAGCAACTTTCTTTCTGTTCTGTGAAACAAGTCTGAATCCCTGCTGTATTAGTGACCTCTATCTCTTTGTGCCTTTGACATTTTTTTTAAGTTACAAATAATCTGTTTTCATTTATTTAATCAGTTTCTCCATGATGTCTATGAAGTTAATCGAAGCACAACCAAACATTGTTTGTGGAATGGTACTTGTTTACCTTTGGCCTGAGCATTTCTTACTAATTCTGTCATTTTGGCTAGTGCAAGGTACCTGCACAACTTTAAATTGCCATTCATTTTATTGGTATTAACTCATTTCCCAGTATTCTGCTATTAACATTACAGCTGATGTCACATCAAGAAACACTTTTATTTTCATTTGGGATGTTAGAATGCCAAAACAGATTACTTCAGGTTACTTATTAATTGTGTGTCTTAGCATTTATTTATTTTTGGTTCCTCATAGCTCATTTTTGTGTGTTTGTGTTTTACTTTGGGGGACATGTTCATCACATGTTGAAAGTCAGTCTCACGAAGTTCTTTTATTGAATAGCACATGGTGAATTTTAAGTTTTCCTCATTGTTTTTCCATTTTTTCCAGTCCAGTAGTAATATGTGTGGTTTTGATAATATCTTTGTACTATTTAATAATAGTTATTTTCTGAATCTGATGTCTTTGTGTCAAGTCCATTTTCATCTAACTGGTAATCTAATTTTTTGCTTTCTTTTTTATTTTTTAACCTTTGTATTTTTTTTACAGTTCTCTTTCTATACATGTGGAGTAATTTTTTATTTTATAATATGAAAAGAACAACAACAACAAAAATTAAGTGAAGGAAAGCCAACAAACTTAGCAGATAATCACAGTAATTATATGGAAATGTGATAATGAATAAAATGTTTAATCCACTAAGATTGTTATTATTTGCAGCTTCCCATGGAAACTGGAGGACATCCCTTTTACCTTTTGCCCTTTCCTTGTCTAACTGTGTTTTTAAGTCACCCCAAAACCCTGCCCCCTTACAGGATATCACTTCTACAGATGTGCAATGATGAAAAGCAGCAACAACCCCTCAACTCAGTACTTCGCCATCGCAAGACCAGCAACAACAGACAACAGAGACTGCTGGGGGAGTGGGCCTGACAAAGGGGGGTGGAGTTGACTTACAAGGACATCTTTTCACTTGAACCTCAAGCCTCTGCTCCAAGATTCAAAAGATACATACGTAAAAGATCACAATGGTGTCAAGATATGCAACAGATATTTAATTATTTTGTTTTGTATTATGTGTTATTATGTAAGAATGTTGAAATGTGTCTGACAGTGTGATTTCCACAAAGGGGGGCAATTTATTGTGTGTAACTGTTTTTATGTTTAATGTCTTATTCCTTACACACCAGTGGAGAATTCTCATGCATTTTATACTTTCTAATAGCTCACACTATTGTGTAGTCCAATGTTTAGATAACCACAATTCGTTGTCCCACCTGGCACTATGCCAACCTTCCCTACCCATTTTAAAAATGTGCTAAAACTTGCTTTACCAAGGAGAAGCTTCTAAGAAACATGAAGGTGGATATGCTTTGGTTTAGCAGGAATGATTCCTTATAGACTTAAATTGACTTATTTGGACAACTGCCCTTGTTAAGAATGGTTTTCTTTTAACAGATTGGTTTGAAGAGTTGAGAACCATAGGGCAAGATAAATTCAAATTGGACTCAGTTTGAATTGGGCACGTGTATCCAGGCTGCAATTAGCCTTTTGGTCCTTTAAGTGCAAGTGAGCAACCCCCATGCGTGCAAAACCACAGCCTATAATAAAATCCCATAGCTAAAGGCCAAGGCGAAGACATCTCCCTCAGAGATGCCCAAACCTGTGCCAGCTATGGTGAATGCCAGGTGACATGGTTAAATGAAAGCCCTGAGGGGATTCAACAGACAGGATGTGTTGCTGTAGCACTATGTCAGTGTGAGACCACAGAAGAGCTAGCTTGACACCTGAGAAACACACAAAAATGGCGAAGGACAAAACACCAACTGCATTTTTCAGTCAATTAGACCTTCCTGTTAGGTGCAAAGCATAAAACACTATTGAGAATGCCACAAGTAATTTAGCAACAAAATACAAGAGATGTTCTTTATATAATACCCTATATGCAGCTACCTACACTGATATACTTGCAAATGACCGTAAGAGGCATGGCTTGCAAGTCCCTTTCAGGTTTGCATAAAGCCACACATCCCATTCACCGAGATTTAGGGTGCGGAGAAAAGATTTGCAAGTTCTTACAGAACTTTAATGCAAATCTATCTCCGAATGGGGGACTGATACGGAACGGGGGGGGGGGGCAATGTCTTCTTCACTACAATATATTTGCTCAATTTCTCTACGACTCCATCACCCCTCCCCTGTCCTCCATAATCTCTCAAGTAATACTGTCAAAATCCTGTTACAATGTATCCACTCTGTTTCTGCTTTTGCTCTCTAGTACAGAGTGGCTTAGAAATCACTGAAATCTTCAAAAATTGATATAAAATCAGCCGTGGTTCTGATCTGCTCGTTCTCGGTGCCATTCAACTCAGTTCCCCTTGGACTCCATGATGCTGTCCCTACTTCCATAATCCCCAAAGCGGCAGGTCACGTACGCAGGAACTTCTTAATCCTGTCAGATAGTTTTGCAAATCCTTCCTTCGGGCAATACTAGGTGACAGACGATGTATATTCCTGGCCCATTGTCTTGCCACCACCGGTACTCAATAAATGTGTATCTATGTATATTTCCCGCTCCGCATATCCCCCCTCCCTCATCCGAAAATGCTAATTAATGTAATCCCACCTTTTCATAATGTATTCATGACGTGTAAAGTATATTCATGATGTAACTTGTGAAACCCAACCTTCCCATAATGTATTCGTGACGTTTCATGCACTGTATTCTGGGACATGGAGGGAAATCTCAAAAGTTCATGCCACCCCTTTCTCGCTGTTCAATCTCGCCTTGAACCTGTTGCGCAATAAACTTGGATCTTCTGCAGTTTGCTCCTGCGTCCGGCTGAGCTCATTTTCTTCCGCAGGGACCCACGGACTTAGTCCGATGAGCTGGGTGGCAGAGTAACCCCGCACCCAGATTTTAGCCGTAACAGAACTGACAGGATCCACTGATTTTTACACACAAAGTCTTGTAAAAGGAGGTGAAGTGAGTGTGACTGATGAGGCCACAGGGATTGAGTGAACAAGAATCTAGGATGGAGATCACAAGATCCAGACAAAACACTGGATCAAACAACTCTCGGCTATCTTTCTAATAGCTGCCTAAGAACTATCAATCTAACAACCATCTTTCTAACTACCCAATTCCAGCCCTCTTTTTCTAACCGCATGATCTCCAACCTTGCAACTGACCACCCAAGTCTCTTCCTCAAGTTCTCCTTTCCCAAACTCTACTCTCTTAGCGTAAAGTCTGTGGCTTGTAAAGGGGCAACCCACTGGGCCTGCAGGCCAGCACTTTCTACAGACTCCTCCCTGACACTCTCCCGAAGGACATGACAAATACGATGCACAGTTTCCACGGCATATCTCAGGTGACTGCAACTGTAGGCTTTGCATGGAGGGCAAGCAACTCCCTGACCATCTGGGACAAAGCGATTGGCCACACTAGTTCAACATAAGGAGGAAAGAATGTGCTTTGAATTTCACGTATTTGCAAAACACGTGTCATAAAAGCAATTGCTTTTAAAATTATGAGTCAAATTTTAAACTTTGAAGTCCAGTGTCATCCTTTAAGAAGGTGATTAGAAAACGTGATGTGGAAAAAGTGTGTTTTATTGCTGCTCCAAACATGCTTGTAGTGCCTTTGAGGAAAAGACACCCCAAAAACAACTGCAGTAAAAAAAAACTGTGATTACAGAGAAAGCACACAAAGTATTTGGAGACCCCAAGTTGACTGGGAGTTCAGTTGCTCCTGCTGGTGGCAATGGCTGGTTATTCATGGTCACCAATTTAACCCTGGAGGCCTCTGTCTCCTTTCCCTTCAAAGCTGGCATTCCATACAACACTGAGGTCTCTTGGCCACCAGTGTTTCCATTCACATAAGAGCCGGTACCTGCCACATACCTGAAATTTGTGTGACTGGAACAACTTCTTCATCACCTCCCGGAAGGTGGGGGTCCTGGGGGAAGAGTCAATTTTGACGGCAGTCTCAGGGGTCTTGGCTTCCTCCTCCATCTCCTCTTCCTCCCATTTCCTGTAGTCATTGTTCCACTGAGCAGGATCATCCCCCACCACGGTGAAATGCTTCAGGTACATAGACATGGTGGCAGCTCAAATGGGCATCACCCTGTAGAAACACACTGTGGAGGGAAAGCTTGAGAGCATCACTGCCTGAGAACACGACAGCTGAACTTCCTCTAAGGAATGACAATACAAAAGGATAAGAAGAAGAAGAAACCATGTGATCTCACAGTAAAAGACTATTTTTTTTTAAAATGTCTGGATTGTGTGTGGGGGGATGATACCTACTTCCCCATTCGGAGTTTGGAAATATCGGAAGCACCCTTGGAGCAAGCTGCATTTAAAAACAACCAGTAAGTTCCTAGGCCTCATGGTTGAAGAGGTAGATTCAGAACCACTGTTTGGTTAAGAAGAAGAAGAAGAGGAGTTTGGATTTGATATCCCGCTTTATCACTACCCTAAGGAGTCTCAAAGCGGCTAACATTCTCCTTTCCCTTCCTCCCCCACAACAAAGACTCTGTGAGGTGAGTGGGGCTGAGAGACTTCAGAGAAGTGTGACTGGCCCAAGGTCACCCAGCAGCTGCATGTGGAGGAGCAGGGAAGCGAACCCAGTTCACCAGATTACGAGTCCACCGCTCTTAAGCACTACACCACACTGGCTCTCTTAAGCAGGGGTGTTCCTGGGACCAACCCAATGCCCTATGTTTTGTTACCTGCCCTGTGCACAGTTGTTTATCATGCGTGTCTTTTGCTATTCCACCACACAAGGGCAACATCCAGCATCCAGCCATGTTCAAATATATAAAAGGATGTCACATAGAGGAGGGAGAAAGGTTGTTTTCTGCTGCTCCAGAGAAGCGGACACAGAGCAATGGATCCAAACTACAGTGGTGCCTCGCAAGACGAAATTAATTCGTTCCGCAAGTTTTTTCTTCTTGCGAGTTTTTCGTCTTGCGATGCACGGTTTCCCATAGGAATGCATTGAAAATCAATGCGTTCCTATGGAAACCGCCTTCAGACCAGGTCCGGGGACAGTCTGTCCCCCGACCTCTTCTGAAGGCTGGGGGGGGGGACAAGGGCTTTTCTTCCCACCCCCAGCATTTTAAAAAACCCCGGGACAGCGGAGGACTTCTCCGCTGTTCGGGGCGATGTAAAAGCCCCTGGGAAGGCAGGCAGGGGGGACAAAGACTTTTGCCCCCCGCCCGCCTTCAGAAGAGGTCCTGAACCTCTTCTGAAGGCGGGCGGGGGGGGCGAAAGTCTTTGCCCCCCCCACCTGCCTTCAAAAGCCGTCCGGGAAGGCAGGCAGGGGGGACAAAGACTTTTGCCCCCTGCCCGCCTTCAGAAGAGGTCCTGGACCTCTTCTGAAGGCGGGCGGGGGGCGAAAGTCTTTGCCCCCCCCCGCCTGCCTTCAAAAGCCATCCGCGATAGCGGGAAGCTCTTCCCTGCTATCCCAGACTGCTTTTAAAATGCTGGCAGTGGGGAGCAAAGCCTTTCGGCCCTCGCCGGCCTTCCTGGACCTCTTCTGAAGGCCGGAGGGGGGGGAAGGCTTTGCTCCCCACCACCAGCATTTAAAAGAGGTCCCCGGAGATTTCCCTATGGGCTTTCGTCTTGCGAAGCAAGCCCATAGGGAAATTCGTCTTGCAAAGCGCCTCCAAAACAGAAAACCCTTTCGTCTTGCGGGTTTTCCGTCTTGCGAGGCATTCGTCTTGCGGGGTACCACTGTACAAGAAAGAAGATTCCACCTAAACATTAGGAAGAACTTCCTGACAGTAAGAGCTGTTCGACAGTGGAATTTGCTGCCAAGGAGTGTGGTGGAGTCTCCTTCTTTGGAGGTCTTTAAGTAGAGGCTTGACAACCATATGTCAGGAGTGCTCTGATGGTGTTTCCTGCTTGGCAGGGGGTTGGACTCGATGCCCCTTGTGGTCTCTTCCAACTCTATGATTCTATGATTCTATCCTAAGAATTCCCCTCCCCTGTAAAAGAAGTTTCTAGCCTTTAAGACTGCAATGGCTGATGGGATAAAAGAAATCAGAGGAAGGGGGCATGGGCTCAAGAGTAGAGCACCTTGGAGAAAGTCTCATTCCTGGCACCTCCATTTAAAAGGATCTTGGGTACCAGGGCTGGGAGAAAGGTCGAATGAGGCCTCAAGAGCCTCACTGATAGAGACTGGGAAGAGCATTGGGGTAAGGTAAAGGAAAAGGACCCCTGGACGGTTAAGTCCAGTCAAAGGCAACTATGGGGTTGCGGCGCTCATCTCGCTTTCAGGCCGAGGGAGCCACCATTTGTTCACAGACAGCTTTCTGGGTCATGTGGCCAGCAGGACTAAACCACTTCTGGCACGATGGGACACCGTGATGAGTGCTGCCAGAGCGCATGGAAATGCCGTTTACCTTCCTGCCACAGCAGCACCTGTTTATCTACTTGCACTGGTGTGCTTTCGAATTGCTAGGTTGGCAGGAGCTGGGACAGAGCAGCGGTTTGGCGTAATAGCCCAACTTGGTAGAAAGTAGCTTCCTGGTCCCATCAGCACCATACATTTAAAGCCCTATGATACCACTTTAAACAGTCACCCCCTGCCCCAAATCCTGGGAACTACAGGGTGCTGAGGGTTGTTAGGAGACCCCAATTCCTCTGTCTGACCTGCAATTCTCAAAGTGCCTTGGAAAGAGTGATTGTGTTAAACCACTTGGGGGGGATTGTAATTTTGTAAACTGCTTAGAGGTTTTCTTACTGTCAAGTAGTATATAAATTTTCAAGCAACCACCTCCTGCTGCTTTATAAATAGAAACCAACCAACCAAAAAACCAAACCTGTCCAATCCAAGCCCCTGTCCAATCCAAGAGGAACAATCTTCATTTTTGGTGGGAGGCAGGGTGGGTGGTAGTGGAAGGGTGAGGAGACAAAGGAATAAGCTTTCAAGGCAAGCAAATGGGAGCATGCGGGCATAAGAATATCAGAATAGTCAGGCTGCTGGATCCGACCAAAGGGCCATCTTCTAATCCAGTATCTGGCTTGCCAAAGCAGCCAACAAGATGCTGCCACGAAGTCCACAACCAGGACTTGGGCACACCAATCCTCTCCCCAGAAACCGGATACCGTGCCTGGGTAACAGCAGTTGACAGATCTTGATACCAAGCCAGAGCATGGATCCATTTAGCTTCATAATGGCAACCCTGACTGACTTCAGGGGTCGCGCCTGGTGCCTTCTGAAGGCAAGAGAGACGCTTTGCTCTCCCACTCCTACGTTTCCTGAGACTTCATTTTCATTTCAGGGCAAAGGCTTGTGACTTTGCATTTGAGACAAAGGAAACCAGGGACTTTCCCCAGCTGACAGCTGAGGCTCTTTGCTATGACACAAGGCCGGCTGTCAGAGGGCCACAATGTCGCAATCTGGAAAAGGCCTCCACTTAAAAACCATGCCATGCTCTCGGTGGCGCATCACAGGGGGAATGAAGAATTCCTCCTGCACAGCCTCAAAGGCTGCAGTGCCAAAGGCTAAGGCCTAATAATAATAATAATAATAATAATTTATTATTTATACCCCGCTCATCTGGCTGGGTCCCCCCAGCCACTCTGGGCAGCTTCCAACAAAACACTAAATTACAACAACCTATTAAACATTAAAAGCTTCCCTAAACAGGGCTGCCTTCAGATGTCTTCTAAAAGTCTGGTAGTTATTTTTCTCTTATTTTTCTCATCTGGTGGGAGGGCATTCCACAGGGCAGGTGCCACTACCAAGAAGGCCCTCTGCCTGGTTCCCTGTAACTTGGCTTCTCGCAGCGAGAGAACTGCCAGAAGGCCCTAAGCGCTGGACCTCAGTGTCCAGGCAGAACGATGGAGGTGGAGACGCTCCTTCAGGTATACTGGGCCGAGGCCGTTTAGGGCTTTAAAGGTCAGCACCAACACTTTGAAATGTGCTCGGAAACGTACTGGGAGCCAGTGTAGGTCTTTCAAGACCAGTGTTATGTGGTCTCGGCGGCCGCTCCCAGTCACCAGTCTAGCTGCCGCATTCTGGATTAATTGTAGTATCCGGTCACCTTCAAAGGTCGCCCCACGTAGAGCACATTGCAGCAGTGCAAGCCAAAGTCCTAGCCTCACGTCCCGTGAAGTCTGCCCCACCAAATCCAACAGGATTTACTTCTGAGCAGGCAGAGATAGCATTGTGCTGCATCGTAAAGCATCAATTTAAGAGGCAGCAAACAGCTTTGCAGACCAACTCAGAATGTGCCCCACTGATCACATCCTGGACTTCTTTTAACAGCATACATGGTTTGCTAATGTTCACACTGGCTAGATAAGCAAGATCAACCAGGATCAGCTCACCTTCCTTGTTGAATCACTCTCACCTGACTGGTTAGAATGGAGCCAAGAGCCTTAGATAGATGGTTCTGGGGGACAATTCACTACCCCAAACAATGTTGTTGACTATCAAGCACCAGGGACAAAGAACAGGATGGGGTTCAGGCGCTATTTGTAGACTTCCTGGAGGCAACTAACCGGGCACTTATGGAAGCAGGAGGCTGGTCTAGGTGGACAGGAAACCTGCGGTCCTCCAGATGTTGCTGGATTGAAGCTTCCTTCCGCTCCAGGTGTCATGGGAAATAGACAAGGAGGATGGAAGGTGTAGGCCAATAACATCTGGAGGACATCATGTTCCACCTCCTGGGTCCTGTGCTCCAGAAGTTCTGCTTCTCTGGATCTACTTTTGTTCATAAAACCACCACAGAGCATTCATGGGATCCATCACCGGAGGGCTCGGGTGACAAGGAGCTGCCTGGTTCATCGGCTAAAACTGGGCATCGATGCCTTGGTCGCAGTACTCTGTGCTCTGATAACTTCCAGTCTAGGTCCTTGTGACATGCTCTGAAGATGACTCAGAAACTTCAGCTGCTTCTAAATGCAGCAGCCAGATTACTGGGCTGGGGATCCCCAAGAACAAAAATGGCCTTTGTATCAAGGCAGCTGCTTTTCTTGCCAGTTGGTTTCCAGCCCCAATTCAAGGGGTTTGAAGCCCCGAGTGACTTGGCCCTGAATTAGCTGAAAGACTGCCTCCTTCCCTATAGACCCACTCAGTGGATAGGGCCATAGCTGTCAACCTTCCCTCTTTTGGCAGGAAATTCCCTTATTCCAGTGCCATTTCCCGCTGCTATCCGGGATTGTTAGATATCCCGTAGACTGTCCCTGGGACAGGTGAGGCTGCTGATCCCTTATTTTCGAGGCTGCTGATCCCTTATTTCCAAATCTGAAAGTTGACAGCTATGAAGAGGGCTCCCATCTGGGTTCCCATCTGGTTGGCCACTGCAAGCAGCGCCGGATTCACGTAGAAGCTAAACAAGCTATAGCTTAGGGACCCACTCTCTTGGGGCCCCCAAAAAAATTTAAAGGGAAAAAAACCCCTGGATGTACATTTCCAAAATATAAGATAAAAAACAAATGAAATAAAACCTACAAACAGCAACAGTGTTTTGTGTTGTGTAGGCTCCTATGATGTAAGTAATGGCTAGCAGCCTGCTAGCCTGCTCCCTCAAATATCACTGGTTTGCTCCTTTCTATATATAGGGTGCCTACATTCTGCATGGACGGGTTGCATGGCAACATGTGCAAATGGCATTAGATACCTATTAGGTCCATAAATTACCATATAGCATATAAAAAGGTAAAGGGACCCCTGACCATTAGGTCCAGTCGTGGCCGACTCTGTGGTTGCGGCGCTCATCTCGCTTTATTGGCCGAGGGAGCCGGCATACAGCTCCCAGGTCATGTGGCCAGCATGACTAAGCCGCTTCTGGCGAACCAGAGCAGCAAACGGAAATGCCGTTTACATTCCCGCTGGAGCGGTACCTATTTATCTACTTGCACTTTGATGTGCTTTCGAACTGCTAGGTTGGCAGGAGCAGGGACCGAGCAATGGGAGCTCACCCCGTCGCGGGGATTCGAACCGCCGACCTTCTGATCGGCAAGTCCTAGGCTCTGTGGTTTAACCCACAGTGCCACCCGCATCCCCTAACACAGCTGTAGTGACTATGTAAGAAGAAGATTGGTGGAAGAAGACTGGAAGAAATTTAAAGACTATTTACAGAAATATTGTAAAATTATTGAATGTTAGAATGATGTTGGCTAGAAACTAAGGGGTTTTTAGCTGCAATACTATAAGGGAATATGAAAGATGGATTACTAATAGGTAAAGATTTAATGTTATAATATTTTAAGATTAAAGATTAGGATAAACAAAGAGGGGAAGGATTTGCTGAACCAATAAACTGAACTGGAATACAAAAAAGGGAGGCGTGAGGAGGTCTGGGAAACAAGCTAATGAAAAATAAGTAATGGAAAGATTGAGTTGTTTTTAATTACTTTTATTTTGTATTTTTCTTTTTTATTTTTATTTTGTAATATTTTGAAAATCTTAATAAATATCTTTTTTTAAAAAAAGCAATGGGAGCTCACCCCGTCGCGGGGATTCAAACTCCCAACCTTCTGATCAGCAAGTCCTAGGCTCTGCAGTTTAACCCACAGCTCCACCCACATCCCTGTCCCGTAATACTAGAGCCAAAAGACATCATCCAATGAAGCTGAATAGAAGGAGATTCAGGCTAGACAAAAGGATGGGCTTCTTCACACAACAGTTAGAAGATTCTACAGATCCACAGAGAAAGAAGCCCAGCAGCTGCTATGAGTCATGACAGCTAAATGGAACCTCCAGCTGCAGGGGAAGTATATCCCTGAATGCCAGGCACCAAGAGGCTACTGCTCTGCTCATAACACTTCCCAGAGGCAATCAGCTGAGCACCTGTGGAACCAGGACATTGGACAAAAGATCAAAGACCTTTGGTTCGATCCAGTATGGCTTGTCTTATGTTCTTGCTATCTGTGAGCTGGGAAACCCTGAGGAAAACTCTCAGCTCAAACCTTTGGGAAGCCGCCCCCTAAGCCCCCAGCCCGCATATGTAGGTTGGAGATGAGAGTATTATCCTAGCTCATAGAGCTGTTGCACAACTTAGTGACAGAACAACCGCCTGGGATACAGAAGGTGCCAGTTCCATTCCCCACTGGCAGCATCACCAGACAGGGCCAAAAACTCTGGACAGCTGCTGCCAGTCAGTGTAGACAATACTGGACTAAGTGGGTCAATGGTCTATCTTAAACATAGAAAGCTTCCTTTAACTATGTTTAGGGAAGTTTTTTAATGACTGATGTTTTAATGTATTTTTAATCTTTTGTTGGACGCCGCCCAGAGTGGCTGGGGAAACCCAGCCAGATGGGCGGGGGAGAAATGATAAATTATTGATGATGATGATGATGATGATGATGTTCTAACCTCCATGTGCCATGCACTGGACATTTCAGAAAGAAGTTGGGGTCCAAAATGTGATCAATCTCTGCTAAATAAATTACAGCGGTACCTTGGTTGTAGAATGTACCGTATCTTTCGCTCTATAAGACACACCAGACCATAAGACGCACCTAGTTTTTGGAGGAGGAAAACAAGAAAAAAAATATTCTGAATTCCAGAAGCCAGAACAGCTATCCCTCTTGCTGTTCTGGCTTCTGGGATAGCTGCGCAGAGTGCATTCGCTCCATAAGACGCACACACATTCTCCCTTACTTTTTAGGAGGGAAAAAGTGAGTCTTATGGAGCAAAAAATACGGTAATCCGTTCCGGAAGACCATTCGACTACCGAAATGTTCGACAACCGAGGGGTAAAGGGCGTTCAGCAAAGTCAATTGAGAAAACTGAAAAACACACAGCGGAAGCTGTTCAGACTTCCAGAAAGCATTTGAAAATGGAAGCAATTACTTCCGGGTTTTCGGTGTCCGAAAACCGAAACGTTTGGCTTCTGAGATGCTCAAAAACAGAGGTAAAAGGTAAAGGGACCCCTGACCATTAGGTCCAGTCGTGGTCGACTCTTGGGTTGCGGCGCTCATCTCGCTTTATTGGCCAAGGGAGCCGGTGTACAGCTTCCGGGTCATGTGGCCAGCATGACTAAGCCGCTTCTGGCGAACCAGAGCAGCGCACAGAAATGCCGTTTACCTTCCCGCTGGAGTGGTACCTATTTATCTACTTGCACTTTGACGTGCTTTTGAACAAAAAAGGTTGGCAGGAGCTGGGACCGAGCAATGGGAGCTCACCCTGTCGCGGGGATTTGAACCGCCGACCTTCTGATCAGCAAGTCCTAGGCTCTGTGGTTTAATCCACAGCGCCACCCGCGTCCCTAGCAAAAAATGAGGTACCACTGTATTATTAACAGGCACAACAACAGCCCTGCTGGATCAGGCTAGTGGCCCCTTGAATCCAGCATCATGTTCTGACCTGGTCGACCAGATTCCTGTGGGAAATTCTCAGACACAAGGGAAGGAATCTCCCCTCCTGCAGTTTCCAATGAGTGGCATTCAGAAGCTGCAGCTATCGATCACAGCCATGGAGAACTCTCTCCTCCATGAACTGTCTCTTTCAAAGCCACCCAGCTTGGTGGCCATGACTGCCTCCTGTGACAGCAAGTTCCACCAAAACTTCCAACCCTGAGCTTTGTTGGACATCCACATTTTCTAGCATCAGGAGGGAAGAAAACTTTCCTCCCTCTACTTCCTCCATCCAGCTAGAAAGCCACCGTAGATCCCTGATCCCCCACTTAGCTTAGCATGTCTTCGCTCTTACCTCTTCTAGTCTGCTCCTCTCTCTTGGTCCACGCACAGCCTCTGCTTTCACTAGCAGCAGTGGGGAGAAAACACAACCGCAGACAGGGAAAATCCGGGGATTGGAAGTATCAGCAAAGCGCTGAGACAGCCGAGCGAAGCAAAGTTTCCTGCCTGCTTTGGTATTTTGCATAAGAGGTATACTGTTGCAATGCAGACGGATGCACGACGCCCGCATTGCTTCCTGCCTAGCTAACTCTCGCTATGGGTTGGGGGGTTGGAGAGAGAGAACGAGAAGCGCGCTAATGTTGGTTACAGTCAACATCCAGTCATTTAAGAACCCACTCCACAACCTCTCAGCATGTTTGTTATGGGTACACAAGCTATCGCCATATCTCAGCAAGTTAACAGCCACTTGTCCCGAGTGATTCGGGGGGTGGAATCTGATGCAGAACTGTCTGAAAGTCAGACAACTGGACGGGAACATTTTGTGAATGAATGGGGGTGGAGGGTGGGGAGTCCTATACCTGTCAAATCCGCTCCAGAGCGCAATGGGTCGGCTGCAGTTTAGCCAAATCTAGCACCTGTTGATACTACTTAGAACTGAACAAACTAACACAAGGTGCCTTTCTGTGACACACCGTCAAGGTCGCTTGCAAACCAATTCTGAAACACTCAAAAACAGGTTTAGCTTCGAACAGAGCAACTTTGGCAAGGAGGTCCCACAGGGCAGGATGAGCGACTGAACTATCAACAGCTTAGAGGAGGTAACCGGACAGTAAACAGAAGCCAACCACGCACCCCATCCTGTTTTGGTGTTTTTCCTCAAAGATATTTTAGAAGAAGCAAAGCAAGTTGCCAGAAACTCCGGTGGTCTGTTCTTGGGTACGCTTCAAGGTTACGTTGCAAAAATAAAAATAAAACTGCAGAGTATTCTATGAGGAGCTGTGCTTGTCCTTGTTCAAAAAAATAATATACCATATTTTTTGCTCTATAAGACTCACTTTTTCCCTCCTAAAAAGTAAGGGGAAATGTGTGTGCGTCTTATGGAGTGAATGCAGGCTGCGCAGCTATCACAGAAGCCAGAACAGCAAGAGGGATTGCTGCTTTCACTGTGCAGCGATCCCTCTTGTTGTTCTGGCTTCTGAGATTCAGAATATTTTTTCTTGTTTTCCTCCTCCAAAAACTAGGTGTGTCTTATCGTCTGGTGTGTCTTATAGAGCGAAAAATATGGTTTTAAAAATAAAAAAAAATTTTTTTTTTAATGAGGTTTTAAAACCTCATGAAGAACTATGTCCACATTAAACACAACCCAGTTTTATTTTTATTTTTGAAAAAATACCACCACAAAAGTCTTTGTGCCCACCAAGGACTGCAGCCAACCAATTTTTGTTCAGAATGGACTCACTGGAATTAATGGACCCTTGTTACCAAAGTTCATTCATTTCAATGGATCTGTTTTGAGGAAGGCCAATAATGGATGCAGCCCCTCATGCAGACCCACATACAGTGGTACCTCGGGTCAACTACTTAATTCATTCCGGAGGTCCGTTCTTAACCTGAAACTGTTCTTAACTTGAAGCACCACTTTAGCTAATGGAGCCTCCTCCTGCTGCGCTGCTGGAGCACAATTTCTGTTCTCATCCTGAAGCGAAGTTCTTAACCTGAAGCACTATTTCTGGGTTAGCGGAGTCTGTAATCTAAAGCGTATGTAACCTGAAGCGTATGTAACCCGAGGTACCACTGTACTGCGTTTAAAACCAAAATCGCATTTTGATAGAAACTGTTTTTCAGGCGGCTAGTCCTGGCCTTTATAACCCTGTACCTTCTTCCAGAAGGCAGAAGCTGAAAGAGATGATTTCCAGGGTGCGCACTATCCTGCGCTATCTCTGCAGATTTCTTATGGCACCTGGCAGCATAGATTTGATTCAAGGTGGGAAGAGTGCACCCAATTATTCTCTCCGCAGTCTTTACAACCCTGGACAGCATTGTTTTTCCCCTGACCGTGCAGCTCCCAAACCACACACACAGACCGTAAATTAATATACTCTCCACAGTACAGTGGTAAAATGCCATCAACAGGTCCTTTGAGAGATTGTTTTTCCGGTGGATTCTCTACTCCTGAAGTTCTTCTTGTTGGAAGCCACCCAGAGTGGCTGGGGAAACCCAGCCAGATGGGCGGGGTACAAATAATAAATTATTATTATTAATAAAGGGCTGAGTTCCAGGGCTGTCAGCTGGCCCAAACCCGAGTGCTTTGTTCTTAGCTACTGTAGCGCAGTGGTTAGAGCAAACTGACCCTTAAGAACAAAGCATTCCCCGCTCCAGGCACTGGCAGAGAATGGAGCGCTCTTCAACTGTCATAGGTTTGGGAGGCATCTAGAAACAATGACAAAAAGAAGAATACTGTGCCGCCTTAAAGGGAAATCCAATTTGGAGAGCAATTCAGAGAGGCCAAATTTAAGAGGCAGACTTTATCCGAGGGTTTATAAGCCTCCAAGCCAAGATGAGACAACTGGGGTGCCAGGTCTTAGAGGACAACATTGATATAATAATAATAATACTTTTATTGTCAATGTACAACCTGTGTACAATGAAATTAACCAAGCCTCCCCCCCAACACTCAATCTCATTGCACTCTGTGTGCTTGTCGCACAACATACCAACCCCGAAAGTCAGTTGCACTACATTATTTTCCGTTCAGCAGCCTAACCGCCCACGGATAGAAACTGTTTTTTAGCCTGTTAGTACGACTGATTATACTTCTATATCTCCTGCCCGAGGGTGGAAGATTAAAGAGGTGATGGCCAGGGTGTGAATCGTCCCTGAGAATTTTTCTCGCTGTCCTAAGGCAACGATCCCTTGCGATGTCATCTAGCAGGCTCAGGGAACAGCCCATGATATCATGTGCTGTGTTCACCACCCTCTGTAAAGACTGCCTGTCCGTGGCTGTTCAAGCCAACGTACCACACGGTGATACAATATGAGAGGACACTTTCTGTTGTGGACCGGTAAAAGGAGGTCATCAATTGTTGTTTAAAATTGTTCTTTCGCAAGACCCTGAGGAAATGGAGTCTCTGTTGGGCCTTCCTAACCACCTGAGTTATATTGTTTTTCCAAGTGAGGTCTTCACTAAGGTAAACTCCCAGGAATTTAAAGGAAGAGACTCTCTACACACAACCTGCCCTGATACAGTGAGCATCACAGAAACCTGGTGGAACAGAGAGAACCAGTGGGGCATAGGTATCTCTGGCTATAAGCTCTGTAGCAGTGTTCCCAAGCTTGGCTGTTTCTGAACTACAACTCCCATCATCCCTAGCTAGCAGGGTCAGGGATGATGGGAATTGTAGTCCAAAAGCAGCTGGAGAGCCAAGTTTGGGAAGCACTGCTCTATAGGAAGGATAGAAGGGCATGCCAGGTGCTGCTATCACTCTATACGTTGGAGAGGGCACTGAGCCCAGAAAGCTAGAAATCCCAAAAGGGACAGTAAAAGGAAAAGGGACCCCTGACCATTAGGTCCCGTCATGGATGACACTGGGGTTGCAGCGCTCATCTCGCTTTATTGGCCGAGGCAGCCGGCGTGCAGCTTCCGGGTCATGTGGCCAGCATGACTAAGCCACTTCTGGCGAACCAGAGCAGCGCATGGAAACGCCATTTACCTTCCCGCCAGAGCGGTACCTATTTATCTACTTGCACTTTGACCTGCTTCCGAACTGCTAGGTTGGCAGGAGCAGGGACCGAGCAACGGGAGCTCACCCCGTCACGGGGATTTGAACCGCCAACCTTCTGATCGGCAAGTCCTAGGCTCTGTGGTTTAACCCACAGCGCTACCCGCCTCCCAAAAGGGACAGACTCCCCTGCAAAATCATGGCAGGTGGTGATACCGGACCCAAAGAGTAACTTGACCCTGGGGGCTTGCTGTCATGCGCCAGCCCTGCTCACTTCCCTAGGTCCCGCTGCCCAGAATCATGCCCTTGTGATGGGTGGATGGCATGATGGGGGCAGCTGCCCAGAAAGCCGCTGGCTCATAGCAGCCACTGATCTCCTCAGGTTTGGAAACAAATCCCAGGAAGAAGAAGAATAGTTTGGATTTGATATTCCGCTTTATCACTACCCTAAGGAGTCTCAAAGCAGCTAACAATCTCCTTTCCCTTCCTCCCCCACAACAAACACTCTGTGAGGTGAGTGGGGCAGAGAGACTTCAGAGAAGTGTGACTGGCCCAAGGTCACCCAGCAGCTGCATGTGGAGGAGTGGAGACGCAAACCCGATTCACCAGATTACGAGTCCACCACTCTTAACCACTACACCATACTGGCTCTCGTCGACAGCCCTCTATTCCTCTACTCTATTCCGAACTTAAAAATGGAAAGCGTAATGCTGGTGGTCAACAAAAGAGGTTTAAAGACTGTCTCAAGGCAAATCTAAAAAAAAAAAAGTAGTATAAACACTGACAACTGGGGAACACTGGCCTGTGAGCGTTCCAATTGGAGAACAGCCTTTACCAAAGATGTCATGGGCTTTGAAGACACTCGAACTCAGGGCGCAAGGGAGAAACGTGCTAAGAGGAAGGCACGCTTGGCAAATCCACACCGTGATCAACTCCCGCCCGGAAACTAATGTCCCCACTGTGGAAGGACGTGTGGATCCAGAACTGGCCTCCGCAGTCACTTATGGACTCATTGTTAAAACTGTGTTTATGGAAGACAATCTTACTCGGCTACGAGGGATCGCCAAAGAAGAAGAAGATTTGAAGGACTTTCCATTCCATGTTAGATGGGGGGGGGGAATAAAGACACCCCTCTCCAAGAAGAGAGAAGGCACCTTGAACCAGCTCATTCACAGTTAGCCTCCACACAGTCAGCTTAGGGGACACACAGATCACCGAGTCATGACTTCCCCCATGGCACAGATGCAATTCACTTTAAACGACAGGCCTCATTTCTATATTTGCATCAAAACATTTACGTTTGCACAGTCACTCTGCATTCTTTTGGGACTGGTGAGGAAGAGGCTCCTCACAGGGTCTCTGCCATGGGAGCATATTCATCCAGTGCTTTTCCAGCTGCACTGGCTCCCGGTGGAGTACAGGGTCAGATTTAAGGTGCTGCTTTTGACCTTTAAAGCCCTTCATAGCCTAGGACTCTCGTACCTACGGGACCGACTCTCCTGGTATGCCCCACGGAGAGCCTCAAGGTCCATATATAGCAACACCCTAGAGGTCCCAGGCCCTAAGGAAGTTAGATTAGCCTCAACCAGAGACAGGGCCTTTTCAACACTGGCTCCGGCCTGGTGGAATGCTCTGTCTCATGAGACCAGGGCCCTGCAGGATCTGATTTCTTTCCACAAGGCCTGTAAGACAGAGTTGTTCCGCCTGGCCTTTGGCTTAGAATCAGTTTGATTCCCTCCCCCTCTTTCTTTTTCCTTTCTCCTCCTATGAAGAGATTGCACCTTAATTGTTTTAATGTTGTATCTTAATATTTTAAATTGTATTTTAATCAACTTGTTTTTATTATTGGTTGCTAGCTGCCCTGAGCCCGATCTTGGCTGGGGAGGGCGTAGTATTAAAAAAAAAATTATTATTATTATTATTATTATTATTATTATTATTATTATTATTAAGCGGCCAGCTTTCCTGTTCCGTCCCATTTTTTTGCTACAAACACCCTGGCAGGCAGGTTTTGAACCCTTTGCTCAGAAGAGCTACACACTCCTGGCCCTATTAATACCTCCCTCCACCCATCTCTCATTAAAGCCCGAAGGAAGAATTTTGCCTGGTTAAAGATTCTCCACTCAAATGTCCTGAGCTTGCAGAAAAGGAACACTCGGAATGCAAATTCCACACAGCCATTTCTGACTTCAGATACTTTCTGATAAAATGTGCCTTTGCTAGCCTTGTGAGATAGCATTTGATTTCATTTAAGTGAAATGCTATCTCAAAGGGCTAGTAGCATTGGAAAAGTCCTTTGTTCTTTTTTTACTGCCATTGTACAAAGGATACGATGAGCTACTCAACACAACTCCAGGTGCTGCCCCAATTAGCACCTCACCAGAGTACAGGTAACTCACAACTTACACACATTCAGGTTTACACGCTTGGCAATTTTATTTTTTAAGAGGGTGGGCATCTAGGAAAAAGGTATTTGGCCATCCCAGTTCTGCGCACAGATGACAACTGATAGGCCGTTGAATCTTACTTTGGTGCTGACGGCAGGAGTGTGTCCTCTACTGCAACTAAAGGCAGCAAAGCAGTTTGGAGAATGGGACGGTGGGCCACACAGCACCCACAGCTCTGTCCTCCATTTCCTCTCCCGTCCCGCCAAATCTGCTGCCTGAGGCAGCTGCCTCACCCTACCTAACAGCAGGGCCGGTCCCTGTATTGATCCTATCTGTACTGCCACATAATGGAAAGCTTTACAGATAACAAACCATTTCAAAATGGTTAAAAAAGATTTGGAATGCCATTTTATTGGAGAAACTGAATGACTTTTCAAGGTTACTTTTCAAGGTTACTTTAGAAGTCAAGACAATACTTTTTTATAGTTTAATGTAATAATAATTATATAGCTAAGCTGCATCCATACTTTCCCCTCTGTATTGTGGGTTACTAGTGGATTTTATATGGCATTGTCCACACAACTGTCTTACTATTGTTTTATGATTTATGAACTACAGTTACAATGTTATTTCCATGAAATATGTTATAATATATTTATAAACTTAGTAGAAAGAGTCGTTAAAAAAGCTACGAGGAAGGCAAAAAACCGGTTTGATCCCCTTTACACTTCTCTGACTTGGCATTTCCATGTAATTTGCTACATAGTGATTTATTTATGTTTGACTCACACCCATATTTACCAGTGAGCCGAATAACAAGACCAAGCACACCTCAGTCTGAATGTCATCACATCACCCAGGACATGAGTTACCGTCATGATGACAGGTACCACACCTTAACCGTGACCTCTAACATCAACTGCACTAAATTTAAAACGGAACAAAATTGCATCACACAGAGATGTCACAACCGTCACCTTAAGCATCCAGCTGTGTTTACCTCTAAACACAGAGAGATTTTCATTAACATTGAAGGGCCCTTGAAAGCTTTCTTCCTCACTTAGCGAAGGAGGTAAGCAACATGCCGTGTTTAGCCGCGATGGGAGCTGGAGTCTAACAGCACCTGGAGAGACACAAGTTCCTCAGCCCTATTTAAGGCTGAAATCACACACACACACACACACACACACACACACACACACGGGATGGGGAACTTGTGGCCCTGCAGGTGCTGTTAGTCTCCAATTCCCATCGGCCCCTAACAAGAATGATGGGAGTTGGGATCTACCATCATACAAAATGGTCACACACTCCCCTCCACCACTTTGGGTAGACGTTGAGCCGCAAATCTCTTGCCAGCATGGCAGCAACAATGGCTTTGGGCTGCATTTTAACTGACCAAAAAATGAGAAAGAGAGAGAGAGAAGGCCTGACTGTGCTGTCTGAACTTCTCTTCTACGGCTTTTAAACTTCCAAAAGAGAAATATTTTAAAGCAAATTAAGAAGGCATTTAGGGACACGGGTGGCGCTGTGGGTTAAACCACAGAGCCTAGGACTTGCCGCTCAGAAGGTCGGCAGTTCGAATCCCCGTGACGGAGTGAGCTCCCATTGCTCGGTCCCTGCTCCTGCCAACCCAGCAGTTCGAAAGCACTTCAAAGTGCAAGTAGATAAATAGGTACTGCTCTGGCGGGAAGGTCAACGGTGTTTCTGTGTGCTGCTTTGGTTCGCCAGAAGCGGCTTAGTCATGCTGGCCACATGACCCGGAAGCTGTACGCCGGCTCCCTCGGCCAGTAAAGCGAGATGAGTGCCACAACCCCAGAGTCAGTCATGACTGGACCCAATGATCAGGGGTCCCTTTACCTTTAAGAAGGCATTTATAAATTATTTTGTGTACTAAATATTGATAAGCAAACATTGTGTAGTTATGAATTACCTAGCAATTAATTTTGTAGCTGGGTGGGGAGGAGAGTAGGAGGATGACACCAAACCAAGTAAAGTCACTGGGAGCAGCAAAAAAAAAAAAAATCTTGCCAGCCCTACGCATGGCCAAGATGCCCAGAGGGGTCTTCCTATGTAAGCCCCATTGAACAGAACAGGAGCGGACATGCCTTCCAACTGGGGTTTTGCATGATGGAGTTTCCTGCGAGTGGGTCAGATCTGTGCCTTTCCCACTGTGCCACCCTTAATGGCAACTGTACACAGCCCAAGGTGGCTTCCTCCCCTTTTGCTACCTTACTGGTCACTTTGGGCAAACAAGTTAGAATACCGTAGATGCCTGGCTGGCAATCAGAATGTTGGCTCTGTTTTCCTCTGAACGTCCCGGCAGGAGCACCAGCAAGGTCTGAAACACCTTGGGCTCCCTTGTTTGCTCCCATTTGATTTCTGCTGGGCCTTCCGGGTCCTTCTCAGGCTCTCCTTTTCCTCCACCTCATTTATATCCTGCCCGTCCTGCTAAAGGAGCCCAGAAGAGCCATTGAAAGTGCGCAGTGAGAAACATGCTCTATGTCTGAGCCTCAAGACACCCAAACACAAACCAACACAAACCTCGCAGGAACAGAGAGTGCAGTGGCGTAGCATGGGGGGTGCAGGGGGGCTGGCCGCACCGGGTGCAACATCTGGGGGTTAGGGTTAGGGGGCGCAAATCCACGGGCTAGGGGGCGCAAATTACTTGCCTTGCCCCGGGTGCTGACAACCCACGCTACGCCACTGAGAGAGTGGCCCCGTGAGTTCAACTTTCTGGAGGGCTGCTGAGGTTGCACTGTGCTCTTGACGACTTGCTGACTATTTCCCCATCATGTGCCCAGATCAGACAGCAGCACCTTTGCTCAACGCCCATGCAATAAATATTTCAGAGGAACCCTGCAGGATCAGATGAAATTGGGGAGTGGGGGTGGGAATCTCGTCCTGATAAGAGTCTTTG
Source organism: Podarcis vaucheri (assembly GCF_965113315.1). Lineage (NCBI taxonomy): Eukaryota > Metazoa > Chordata > Lepidosauria > Squamata > Lacertidae > Podarcis > Podarcis vaucheri. The sequence goes on along the minus strand of NC_138765.1, from coordinate 85,046,768 downwards.
CTGGATTGTCCCCAAGGGCCATAATGAGGGGGCTTCGTGGCTTTGCTTTATCGTGCTGCCGACTGCTTTTCTTGTAAGGTTATATTGCTTATGCTGTTTTTATTGTTCTCTTTTGCATTTGTTGTTAGTCGCCTTGGACCTAGCTTTGAGGAAGAGCAGGCAAGAAGTCAGGCGGGGGAGGGGGAGATTCTCCAGGCTGCTCTGCCTTGTGGGAAACTTTCTGGGGGCCGCATGCCAGTGGGGGGGGGGCAGAGGCAAAAGATCCTGCAGGGCAAGGGATGTGACTCTCACTTTTCTATTTTCCAACCAGGCAAAGGTCAAATGACCAAGGCAAGCAAACAAGAGGCATTGTCTTAGTTCAGGGCTCTTAAGGGCAAGTGAGGGAGACTGTCCTGAGGGCCAGATAGAGAGGCTGAGGGGGCCTGAGCCTCTCTCCCCCCCCCCCCGGTTGTCAGCAATGGTTGCTATCATTAAATATCAGCATCAGCATCCGGACTCCTGTTCTCACAGTGGCCAACACTGGGAAGCCTGCAGGTAGGAGACAAACACAGCAGTCCCTGCCCCACTTTGCCTCCCAGCAAGGGATATCCAGAGGTGTCATGCCACCCTCAGTAGCCCACAGCCATCATGGCTAGTGATCGCTGATTACCTTACCCCGAGAGCTCTTTTAACACAGGCTGCTGACCTGGACAGTTGGACAGGAGTGGAGAATCGGTTGCCCTGCGCATGGGTTCTCTCCAGCTCCCATCAGGACGATGCGATACGATATGATAATCTTTATTGTCATTGTCCCATACAGAACAACGAAATTGAAAAATCTACATAAGGCATTCAAAAACCAACAAACCTGCTATTCCAGCTATCCTGACCTGGTTAGCCCCCTAAAAACTCTGTTACCCCATTTTTAAATGCAATCATAGCTGTCAACCTTCCCTTTTTTTGCGGGAAATTCCCTTATTTCAGCACTGTTTCCTGCTGCTTCCTGCTGCTCTCCCGGATTGTTGGATATCCCGTAGACTGTCTCCGGGACAGGTGAGGCTGCTGATCCCTTATTTTCAAATCTGAAAGTTGACAGCTATGAATGCAATATACTCCCATAGAGACTCCTTATACTGCATTTAAAACCAAAATCGCATTTGGGTAGAAACTGATTCTCAGGCGGCTAGTCCTAGTCTTTATAACCCTGTGCCTTCTTCTAGAAGGCAGAAGCTGAAAGAGATCACTATCCTGTGCTATCTCTGCAGCTTTCTTATGGCACCTGGAAGCATAGATTTGATCTAAGGTGGGAAGAGTGCACCTAATTATTCTCTCCGCAGTCTTTACAACCCTAGACAGCATTGTTTTTCCCCTGACCGTGCAGCTCCCAAACCACACACACAGACCATAAGTTAATACACCCTCCACAGGACTTCGCTACCTGAGTCTTGTTGCAAAGCCAGAGCCTAGAAGGGGCAAACTGGGTCTCTTGGATCAATGAGCCAACACAAAGAAGTCCAGGATTCCTGTGTTGCTGGATGATATTGTGGGTCACTTCCAACTCTAAGATTCACACATTCACACTCCAGGCTTCCTCATGGCACCGCACCACTCGTGAACCCTACACCACACCTAGAAAAGGCTGGTGCTATAGGTAGATGCAATTTTAATACACTTAAAAAAGAGAGAGGAAGTTAGACTGCCAAGGATCAAACAAGGTTGGAAGGCAAAATAGTCCAGAGCCGATTCCACATTTGAACTCCGCATGTATCAGGTGAGGTTTGTGCAGGCTGGGGGGAAAGGGTTTTTAAACATGTTCTGCAGGAGGTTAGACTAAATGACTCTTTGGGTTCCTTCCAGCTCTACAATTCTATGATTCTATATATAAAAGGACACATCCACACACACAATTTGGGTAACTGGAGACACAGCCGCCTTGCTCCCTTAAGGCCCAGGCAACACATTTCCCACTCCTAATTTTTAGGGAACATATTCAAACCCTTTTAGTAAAACCACTCTAGACCACCCAAAGCTCCCCAAGAGAAGGGTGAGATATATGAGTTGTTATTTTAAAATATTGTTTTCATGAACTCTGGGTTTGGCTCGGACCCACCCATTCCCCTTTAAGACCACCCGTTTATCTGTCTCGTTTTTCCTCCTTGCTGTTGCTCCTTTGACCCAACAACCCCCCGCCTCCTGACTCCACCAAATCCCAGGACTCCACAAGACCAGAAAACTATCCCCAGCGGCCCCCCCCCCAAAACCCGAAGGCGAGGCCTCTGGGACCTAACACAAAGAACCGGGAGGGTCCATCTCTGCACCCCTTCGCCCCCACCCAAGCAGCTCCTCGAGGGGGGAATCGAGGGAAAGAAACTTCTTCCTTGCTCCCCCTCCATGCAGAGTTGGGGACCGGGGGTGGGGGGGCTGCGCACGCTTCCTCCCTGGGATGCCCGGAGCCTCAGGTTGATGTTTCCAGCTTGCCACCCCAAGAGGCGGGGCAGTGCTGCTCGGGAGCCCCCCTGCCCTGCCCGCTGGCTCCCCGCTCCCCCCCAAAAACCATCCCCAGTACCGTGTCTGGCTGCAGCAGGGAGCAGACCCAGAACCGCCAGCCTACCCAAGACCGGACGCTGCACAGCTGCTGATGGCGAGGCTGCTGCTGCCGCCGCCTCTTTCTCCGCCTTCCTGCTATTCATTGGTGCATCAAGTGGGATTTATTTTCATAATGAAAAGAGAGAACGAGGAGGGAGGAGCGCAGATGCAGCCCAAGTCCCGGCGACCCGGATTGCGGCGGCTCGGAGGAGGACCATCGGGGGGCAATAAATAAATAAACTGTAGATAAAACTCTAAAGCGACTCCCGCCCGCCCCATTCTGCCCCTCGGGCTTTTCCAGGAAAGTAAAGTTTGCAGGAATTTATTTATTGGATCCCCAGTTGGGTGAGGATTGGGGGTTGGTCAAATCCAGGCATACACCCCGCCTCCAGCTCAAGTTCCTGTTTTGCACAGGAAATTTCCTTCCCTTCCTTTCTTTGCTTGGCTTGCAAGAACATCGTCCTCCTCCTCCTCCTCGTGTCTCCATCGTGGGAGGAAATTTGGAGGCGAGGAAAACCATATTGTGGTCAGCGGCAGTTTCATCCCTCGCTTTCCCGTTGCCTGATGGCCCGTTTTTTTCCCTTTCCCTTTTTGCAAACGTGCGGAGTGGCTGCGCCCCGGTAGCAGTCCCTGCTAATAACATGCAAGATGAGAAAGAATGCCTGTTTTAGAAGAGGCATTTCCACCTGAGAGCAGGGAATGCCTCTGTAGAGAGAGAAACACGCTGTCTCTAGATGTTGCTGAACTCCCATCAGACCCAGGCAGCCAGAGATGTTGTGGGGTTGAATACAGAACCATCTGCAGGGCACCAGGATCCTCACCCCAGATTTAGACAATCCTCCAAAGTATTGTCATCACTCACTTATTGCAGGTGGAAATGCAGATCGTTTTATCATGCAGCTTGTCTCATAGCAACCCCTTTTCAGAACATGTTAGGTTTATGCAAGCTTCTGCCTTATGATCTTTAACTGCCTGAGGTCCAGCCTGCCACGCCTCCCTCATTCCTTCCATAGTCATTTGTGGGACCAGTCCTACCATTGGGTAGTGTGGTATCCATCTGGACTCTCTAGAGGAATTGGGAGGACCGTTATGCAGTGGTTCCAATCCTGCCGTCTGGGCTGTGTCCAGAAAGCGATGTTGGGAGATGAGTGTTCAGACCCCTAGGCACGCACTTGTGGGGTGTCTCAGGGCTCTGTTCTCTCCCCCATGCTTTTTATATGAAGCTGCTGGGAGAGATCATTGGGGTGGGGTCTGGATAATCACCAATAAACATATGATACCCAAGCTATCCCTCTCGTTTAAATCGAAATTAGTGAAGGCAGTGAATGTCCTGTGTGTCTGGAGCTGGTTGGAGGATGGATAGGAGGTTAACGGACTGAGGCTGAATCCTGACAAGGCAGAAGTAGTTTTTGGAGGACAGAGGGAAGGTAGGTGTGGGAGACTCCCTGGTCTTGAATTGGGTACCTGTGCCCCTGAAGGATCAGGTGTGCAGCCTAGGAGTCATTTTGGACTCACAGTTGTCCATGGAGGCGCAGGTGAATTTTGTGCCCAGGGCAGCTGTCTACCAGCTCCATCTGGTACACAGGCTGAGACCGTACCTGTCTGCAGACTGTCTTGCCAGAGCAGTGCATGCTCTGGTTATCTCCTGCTTAGGGCTACCTTTGAAGATGACTTGGAAACAATTATTAATCCAGAATGTGGCTGCAAGACTGGTGACTGGGAATAGCCGCTGGGACCATTTAACACCCAGTACGTTTCTGAGCACAATTCAAAGTGTTGGTGCTGACCTCGGCCCAGTATACCTGAAAGAGCATCCCCATTGTTCAGCCAGGACACAGGTCCAGATACGAGGGCCCTCTTGGTAGTGGTGCCTTCCCTGTGGAACGTCCCCCCCCCCACCAGATGTCAAGGAGATAAAGAACTACACAACTTTAGAAGATATCTGAAGGCAGCCCTGTATCCGGAAGTTTTAAATGTTTGACATTTTCTTTTTATATGTGCTGGAATCCGCCCAGAGTGGCTGGGGAAACCCATCCAGATGGGTGGGGTATAAATAATACAATTACTGTTCAGTCACATGGAATAGGGGTGCAATCTTGTCCTTTGCCCCCAGCAGCTGTATTTTGGACCAGCCCCAAAAGAAACCATTCCAGGCATCTTCTTTGTTGACTAAAGAGATTAATATGAATTAACTGAAAGGTTTTTCAAGAGGGAGCATACTGCAAACATGCACAGGCTCAACAGGTTGGGGTAAAGGTAGAAACAATCCACTGAGACTCCCCCCTGCCAATACCCCTATGGCCATTTGACAATGTTCATGTTCTGTACATAATATTTATATCCTGCTCATCTCAGTACGTTTCCGAGCACAATTCAAAGTGCTGGTGTTGACCTTTAAAGCCCTAAACGGCCTCGGCCCAGTATACCTGAAGGAGCGTCTCCACCCCCATCGTTCTGCCCGGACGCTGAGGTCCAGCGCCGAGGGCCTTCTGGCGGTTCCCTCATTGCGAGAAGCAAAGCTACAGGGAACCAGGCAGAGGGCCTTCTCGGTAGTGGCGCCCGCCCTGTGGAACGCCCTCCCATCAGATGTCAAAACGATAAACAACTACCTAACGTTCAGAAGACATCTTAAGGCAGCCCTGTTCAGGGAAGTTTTTAATGTATGATATTTTAGTGTGTTTTTTTTGTTTCTATGGAAGCCGCCCAGAGTGGCTGGGGAAACCCAGCCAGATGGGCGGGGTACAAATAATAAATTATTATTATAATTATTATCATCTGGCTGGGTTTCGCCAGCCACTCTTATTAGAGTTTGCATAGCATATTGGTGGGTTTTCTTCATAGGTTGGATCTATCTGCTATCATACAGAGCAAGACTAGGTCTGGGTAGCTATTTCTAGCTTATGACAAGCTGTGTGTATGAACCAATCTTAAGAGCCCACCCAGCATTACATCTGCATGCTTTTTCAGAGACTATTGTGGTTACACAATGTGGACTTGTATATGCATGCATGTTGGCTGTGAAATTTGCCTTTTCCAGATGGTGTAATTTTTCCAACTCCAGATCTACCTTCAATGTAATTGTGTAAACTTGCACCAAACCCATTTGACAGTTCCCTCTTTGGCAGTTCAGACCGAGTCAGGTCTGAACACACTATTCACACAGGTGTTTTCAGTTCGCTGGCCTTAGGGCTGGCCGTACCATTAGGCAGATTGAGATGGCCACCTTTCATTGGGTGTAATGAAAGGACAGCAAATCATGATTTATTATGGGAAGGATGGGGCTTTTCTGCTTCGGGTGCCAAAACAACTTGACTGGGCTTGGATATGATGCACACTTTGATGTGACCAAAGTTGCTGCTCTGCCTCAGGCGACAAAATTTCCAGCTCCTATTGTGCCAACCTTAGGAGACCCTGCTGGGACTCCTCTCAACCATGAAAAAAAGCTCATGAAAACGGGGGATTTGAAAAACTAGATGTGTATTAACTATTTTATAGATTTAACATTTCCTGGAGATTTGAAGGCCTGGGAAAAAGTTCTCTCTCTCCATCCTACCCCATTCAGGAGAAACTAGGGATTTGACTGTATCAAGACCCAGCAGTAAACTAGAAAGGCTGGAGAATACAGAGCTGCAATGCCAAGCAGGCAAGCACTTATTTCAGCATAGGGAGGGGGGGGGGGAAGAGCAAGGAATACCAACCCAACAGTTACACTGGCTAGGCTCCTTTGCTCCTGCTACACCATTCCTCCCCTCACTGCTTTTGACCTATGCAACTGAAGTGAATGAGAGACAGTTTAGAATATACAGGGCATATCTGCAGTTTCTTCTGAGCCGTGACTCACTCAAGAGCTGATGGCACAAGCTCTGCATGCCCTTTTCCACTTCTGCTTGTTGCAGTGCATCTTGAGGTGTGTTAACAAAAGGGCCCTGGGTCTGCAGTACATTTTTGGTTCCTTCCTTTTCCATTGTATGAAACAAAGGGAATGAACACACACTCTGCACAACTGTTGGTCCCCTGGGCAAGACAGCCTTCTCTGACAATCCATGCAGTCTGCTTGCTTTCTGTTAAAAGTCCTGCATATCTGCTGGCAGTTAAGACCCCAGAGAGGACTCTTAAATCTTGTGCCCATCCAACCCAAGTAGACTCTGAAACAGGCACTCTTTAGGTACAGTTCCTTATGATCTAGACTTGCCTGCAAGCTGACCAGCTGTTGCAAAGCTGATCTATGCTCATCCCAGAAGATGCCCAGTTGAAATCTACTCTCTTGGAGCACTGGGTTTCACTCTTTCTAACAAGGAAACCACAGGAGGAACAGCCAGGCCCAGTTGGTCACCACACTGTCAGCAATGGTTCAGAGGTGTGTATCCTGGCCTGTCATTTTGAGCAGCTGCTGTTCAAATTCAATTCCTTAAGGAGGACCCATCAGCATGGTAGGCTCAAGCTTCTTTGGGAAACATTTTTTTTTCAAAGTTGCATTCTACCCTGCATGCATGCAATACTGATAAAATTGACACTGAGAAGATTTAACAAGTTATTCATTTAATAAGCATTTTACCACATTGTATTGTACACTGTCATCTGTTCAAAAAGATTAGGTTTTTTTAATTAAAAAAACACACACCACAGGATACTGTGTTATATTCATAGAAACAGATGAACAGTGTTCACTGTTGTAGCTGGTTGTTTTTTAAACTTTGTGGAATAAGTCTTCAGCTGCAACAAACCAACCAACCAACCAACCAACCAACCAACCAACCAACCAACCCTAAAAGGAATTCTAATTCTCAGGCAAGTCTTTGAACAGCTCTCCACACGTGACAGTTTTCTGAACTGGCTAAAATAGCACAGTAGCAAGCTTCGACATTGAATATAGGGGAAGTATCAAAAGGCTTTAATCCTGCATCCCAGCTGATCCCAGCATTACTCTCTGCTAGTTCAAGTCGTCCTTCCTGCAGAGGAAAAAACCTGACTTAGATACTGCCAATGAATCCCTATGAGCTGTGCCAACAAGTTTTCTCTATGCACTTTGGTTTCACAAAAAGAGACACAAACCTTTAAAATAATGGCTTTAATTGTCATTTTGAAGTATATGGGAGGGAAGTGTGCTTGAATTAAAATATACATCATACCAGGGAAGCTGGCAAAGGTTATGGGGTGGTTTCAAAATGCTGACAGCAACGTAACTAGTGTACATGACAAGAAAAAAAGCAATCCCTTTAAAACAATAAAATAAAAGACATTCACAGTGGTTCGTATAAACAATATGTCATTCGACAGTAATCAGTTTCCTAGTCTTGCAGCACACTAGTGCCTCTTAAGGTCCTAAAAGAAAAGCAGGCATCACACACCACCTGGTCTGTACAGGTTCAAGGAGTCAATTGTACAATTACCCGGAATGACAGGATAAGTTGCTGTGAAGTATACAGCTGGAACAATAAGGGAAAAAAGCATTTTTCTCTCTCTTCAAATGAACATAAGAATTTTAAAAAACTCTTCTTGAGAAGGGAGAAAGTCTCATTTGCTGTTACAACCAGCAAACGCCATCTATCAAAATGAAAAAAAACAAAACAAAAACCCCACAAACACATTAATCTAGTCTTAGCAAGCCGACAGATACAAGTTACCGTTTTTTAAAAATGATTATATACTATAGTACAAGTCCCAACTAGGCAGGGCCAAGACTGATTATTTCTTTGCTTGTTTTGTGATCATACCCCTGGGTGGTGTTACAGGCCGGCTAGCATTGGGCTTCTTCTTCTCGGCAGGCTTCAAAATCTGGAATGACAACGTTCTTTCTTAGCAATGGAAGCACTGTATGCAGCTGAACAGAGATGAGAGCACAAGAAGGGGGCTACTGGTGTTATCCCAAAACCTGGCTATATACCGTATTTTTCGCACCATTGGACGCACCGGACAATAGGACGCACTTTGTTTTAGAGGGGGGAGAACAAGGGGAAAAAAATCTCCCCCTCTCTGCCCAGCGCCCCTTCAGTGAAGCGGCAGGAGGCGCTGCACAGAGAGGGGGAGAACTTTCCCCTCTTGTTTTCCCACTTTAAAACAAGGTGTCGTTTAAGGCCTTGGACCTTGGAAGCCTGGAGAGCGAGAGGGGTCGGTGTGCACTGACCCCTCTCGCTCTCCAGGCTTCAGGTTCCTTTCCACCTGCTCTTTGGGGCTGGCGGGGGGAAGCCCACCACCAGCCCCAAAGAGCAGGTCAGGGAGCAGCGGAAAGGTGCAGCGGACAGGCTCCTGCCATAGCCAGGCGTCACCTCTCCAGCCGGGAGAACGTGCGCGGGGCTAAAGAAGCACCTGCGACCCTCTCCTGGCTGGGGAGGTGACGCGCGGCTATAGAGGTTCCTGCCATAGCTGCGGGTCACCTCCCCAGCTGGGAGAGGGTCGCGGGAGGCTGCTTTAGCCCCGCGCGCGCTCTCCCTGCTGGGGAGGTGACGCGCTGCTATAGAGGCTCCTGCCATAGCTGCGTGTCACCTCCCCAGCTGGGAGAGCGCGCGCGGGGCTAAAGCAGCCTCCCGCGACCCTCTCCCAGCTGGGGAGGTGACACGCAGCTATGGAAGGAGCCTCTATAGCAGCGCGTCACCTCCCCAGCAGGGAGAGCGCGCGCGGGGCTACGCGTCTTCGCTCCATAGGACGCACACACATTTCCCCTTCATTTTTGAAGGAGAAAAAGTGCGTCCTATAGAGCGAAAAATACGGTATATTCTACACCCATAATTTTGTGATTTCCACCCAATGGGCATGGCTAGGTGGCTTAGAGCTGTAAAATAATTCATTCAGGGTCTTGGCACTCACAAAAATAATTATTTTTCAGGGCAATAATTTTCAACAGCCTCACCTTACTGAAATATTGCAGTGTACGAAAAGACGACTCCCTCCACTCCCAAAGGGAAGAGGGAATAGAAGGGTCTTCAGGAATGTCAATGCAGATTCTATTGCCAAAATAGCCTTGCTCCAAGAGGAAGACAACATTTCTTCACTTAAGAGAGTAGCTAAGCAGGGTGCCACCAGAATCTCAATGCACGGGATGGGAAAGGCTCATTCGGTAACAGGTGTACCTGGGACCTCTGGCCTAATCCATTTAGGGCTATAAAGGTAAACAGCAGCACCTTGGATATAAATGTCACCCTGCTTTCCCTCCCACTGCTTGCAATTTTCGATGCCTCCTCTCAGATCACCAGCATTAGGCAGCAGGGAAGAGCCATGACTCTTTGGACAATCCAATTCAAGGTGGAACAGATTACAGCTGTCCTACTTATTTTATGGCAAGCTGGTGCCTCAGCACAGATTAAAGGAAATGGAACGCATTTTCAAATAGCTAGTGCTTACGATTCTGGTTTAATTTAAGGAAGACCGGCTTAAAAGTGAAAAGAAGCAACGTTATTGGGGGAAATGAGGCACCTAAACCCTAAAAATATACTGTACCTGGAAGGAACACATTAGAGTCTCATCCACGCTCATCATGGCACCCGCATTGTCAAACTCCCCACAGTAATTTGGGGCAGAAAACAGAGTTACCAGTTGCCTTTTTGCAAAGAACTCATATCCATCCTCAACCACCTTTAAAGCAAAGACAATTCAATTAATTGAAAGGGGGCGAATATCACACAACAGCAATAATTTTAATATTCCTAACCTTTTTCTAATCCTCCTTCCATGCCTTCTAGTGCAGCAGAATCACTTTGGTGTGTGGCCAACCCAAGTCGTGATCTCAGAGGTCCCTGGTTCAAATCTCACCATAGTTGTGCCATGTCATCACGACATGGTCTTAGCGTAAACCACTCCCAATCTCACCTGCTCCCCACCCACTCTGTGATGATCTGTAACCACTTCACTGGCTTGCTGCACAGATTACTCAGGTGAGATATATATGAATGAAGCTCTGAGCATTTATCTAAATCTTTTACCATGGGACACTGAATAACAGTGGCATAGTGGTCTATGCAGGAAGTTCTATGGCTGTGCCTATGAATCCAGGCCTCCAGGGCCCAGTCATTCTTCCAGCTACAAAACCACATTAACCTCACAAGCTGCTTGTTTCATGTCATTCTGCAATTTAGAGACAAGGCTAGATCAGCAAGGCCAGGAACTCGTAAAGCAAGCATCGTTCTGAGGCAAGTGAACTTGAAGGGGGAGGGGGGAAAGAGGAGAGACTGACCAGTTTCTTGCGTGGTGGACCAAGGGGTGTCCACTGGGGCCCAGGAGCTGGTGGCTCCTTCCCCAGGATCAACTCTTAGCATTTGGTCTTTACCTGATGAGCTCTGCATATAAGATCCAAATCATGTTTATGAAGGAACTTTGCAACCACTTCAGCTCCAAACGTGAAAGAAACTCCTCTGTCATTTTCTCCCCATCCCAGGACATCTTTGTCAGGGTCAGACCACAGCAGATCACAAAGGAGGCCTTGATCTGGCACATCAGTAGGCCGCATAATTCGTCGGATTTGTTCCATTGATTGGAGGTCTGGCGATAAGCCTGCAGGGGATTAAGATGCAGCTGCTTTGCATTTTGTTCACATGCTGGGCACTCGGCAAATGCACACACTGTGCGGTGACAGTATCTTCATTCCCACTGCAACCTCATCTATGCTTATTTTGAGGAAGCTATCCAGTGCAATCCAAAATTATTCCTCAGATATGTCCCATTTCTGGTATGAACTATCCTCTCATGCCAAGGACATGCTACTGCGAGGCAAGGAGACTGGTAGCAGTAGAGTTGATTAGGAACATAGGAATTTGTGATTGGTGTGGGGCCCCCATGGCGCCTTGCATGAATGGTGTGAAGGCTGTAGACATCACATGCTGCCTAGGTACTGTGCAAGAAGCGTCAGTGGTCGTGACACTTATGTGCATAAATGATGCTGGAAAGAAACGGCCGTAGAGACAGAATAAAACATGTTCCACCTGCAGAGCCAGCTAGGTGGAAGCATCTGATCTGGTATGCCTCACAGATGATGGGACAAGTGGTTCAGGTTCTCAAAGCGAATTACAGGATATAACTTTGCAACTAGCACACAAATATATGTGAATGGCTGTACTTTAAAAAGAGTAAAGAGTCACAGGGGGAAATGCCTATGAATAGGACACCTGTATAGGCATCCACACGTCTCAGACCCAAGACAGGGTAGCTGGAGTACTTGGTACTAAGAGATCACAGCTGTGCAAGAGTGGGGGTCTGTAGGGTAAGTTTATCCCTGAATATAAAAATTTAAAGGAAGGAGAAAGTGGCAGGTCAAGGCTATTTAAAGAGGTCATAGTTGAGAAAATTTAACAGGAAGAGGAACAAACTCCTTTACAGAATCACCACGGTGAAAACAGGTACCCAAAGTAACATAGTACAGGCGTCTCCTCACTTGATGCATGTTCGACTCACGTGCGTGTGTGGTGCTGGGAAATAATTAAATTGATTTAAACTGCAGAAAGGTGTGAAATGGGCAAAAACAGCTCAAAAAGAACGGGAAAATGGCTAGCAATTCCAGGAGCCTTTGCACCAACCTTTGATGCCTATAGAGAGTTGAAGTTTGAGAAAGGAGGTGTGGAGAGGGCAGTTGTAGTGGAATTTGGCTTTTTAGATGCGTGTTTCCAACAACACATGATTTCATGTATATGCATGGTACCCAGGAACATAGCCCTATATAAGTGGGAAGGTACCGGTACTACAGAGATAGTGTTTTTTCTTACGCAAGCACCGAACCAAAACTCCTTCCATATATTTATTTAATAAAAATATTTCTATAATGCCGTATCATAAAATATATCAAGGTGGTGAAGAGTATGTATGTGAAAGAGTGAGTGCTGCACTGTACAATATACATTTTGCACGCTTTCCTTTTTTTACCTAAAGAGGTAAAATGTCTTTAAAATATTCCCATGTAGGATCTTACAACTAGTTACCGTGACAGTTTGTGAGACAAATGGATGCACTTTTCACTTCACGATTCACACAGTAGGCTCACCATGTGATCTTCATAAACCAGGATATTGTCATCTGCACAATGATTAACAATGCTCCCAAATTTCAGTAACATAAAATTTAGTTTTCTTTCTATATATAAAAAGTGCCTGGGACATATCTTATCTATCTATCTATCTATCTATCTATCTATCTATCTATCTATCTATCTATCTCAAGTAGTCTATTAATTTTTGTGATAGGGTACTTTTTGTTGCAATCAATGTTAATGTACTGGAGCAGGAAAAATGTCCCATGGTATTTCAAACAAGAACTGATCCAAGAAAATGGATTTCAGTGTCCCTTTTCCAACACCACACACAGCTTTGTCTGGGACATTTAAAGGTAAAGTTAAAGGATCTCTGACCCCTTGTGAACGACTCTGGGATTGTGGCACTCATCTCACTTTACTAGCCAAGGGAGCCAACATTTATCCACATACAGTTTTTCCAGGTCATGTGGCCAACATGACTAAGCTGCTTCTGGCGAAACCAGAGCAGTGCACGGAAACGCAGTTTACCTTCCCACCGGAGCGGTACCTATTTATCTACTTGCACTTTGATGTGCTTTCAAACTGCTAGGTTGGCAGGAGCTGGGACTGAGCAACGGGAGCTCACCCAGTTGCAGGAATTCGAACCACCGACCTTCCTATCGGCAAGCCCTAGGCTCAGTGGTTTAGACCACAGTGCCACCCGCTTTTTACCACCCCATTATACATTGGAATTTGGCTTGGAGGGGTTACACAGCGTAGGGTTGATTGGCACAAAAAATAAATTTCTTCAAGATGGAACTCAGTGCTAAAAAATCCATCTCTTTTTCAGTACTGCTGTAGGCTGTGAATGAAGGAGCAAGGAAGGCTACAGGATTAATCCTTCCCCCCACACCAGCCATCTCCAGAGCAAGCTGCCCATCACAGAGTCAGACAGTCACTATATCTAAGCTGCTCAAAAGTAGGACATTTTATTGCTTTAAAGCAGCTGCCTCAAATTCAAGAGGTATGACCTGTCCTTTCTGCAAGGTCATAATATTTGTCCTCACATCTGTTCAGCTGTAGCCTCCCAATTCAACGCCTAGTATTGCAACCCTGATGTTTTTGCCTGTGTAAGCATACTGCAGTTGCTTATAGTTCAGGAGTGGCAAGGCTAAATATTTAAATCAAAAATGGGTCAGGAGATGCTAGGTTAGTATAACACAAGTATTTTTATAACATGGCACTGGGAACTGTCCAGATAACCTACAATTACCTACAAGTATGCAATTACCCACAAGCAGATAGCATGCATTTATAGCATCATATTTCAGTGTAAGACTTCCGGCAGTTACAAAATTAGGCCTTTTCAGTAGAGGTCTACTTCTCATTCTGTCTCAGATTATATATTAGCCCCATCGCTACAGCAACACGTAAGCTGGAGCACCCTATAGTCACCTCGCTCTAATGGTGGGTCACCAAATGCATACAGGCTTACTTCCCATCACCAAATTTGTTGTTCTGGTGATTCATTGTCATGACTGCAGTTCAAATGGTATGGGGGAGGGAACTATATTCAGACTAACTCTGGTATATAGTAACTCCTTCCTATATCACACTCGGTCAAAGTAGTTTCGAGGTGTTCCCCTATGCAAACAAGGGTACAAATAGGCTGCTTGGACAAACATTATTCAATACATTATTACACCAAAAACCTGCTAAGAGTTAGAAACATTATCTCAATTGACATTAGCTGTGAAACTTTGCAATGTGCTCAACCTGTGCTTTAGATAGAATGAAATGCAGTGCCCTGCAATACAGAGAAAGTGGCTCCAGGCCTGCACAGAGCTTGCCTGAGGCCTGGGGCAGGAGTCTTGTTAGAATAACATTATAAACTCAAACAAAAAAAAAGGAAGTTGGTGCCTGGCAAGGCCCCTGGCCAGCTTAATCCTCTAGGGCCCGGGGCAAGTGTACCCAGCTGCCGCCCCACTGCACGGGTCTGAGTGGCTCTAATGCTGACTTACCCAAGATGGTCAAGCAAGTATCACTTTGTAAATCATATATCAACTTACCTCCATGACAGCAGAATATTTTCTCATCCACAATGGCTGCAATTGGTAAACAATTAAAGCAGTCTGTAAAGGTTTTCCACAGCTTGATGTTGTATCTTCTTTTACCTGGGGAGATATTTCAGTACATGAACTCACTTGTATTTTAACAGTGGCAGAAGAAGAGAATAGGGAGGGCAAGGAGACCTACATTTACATTTTTGTATCTTTGATCTGCTTAACATTAAGGTCTTAGTCTGTGTTGGAAGAGGAACTGTTCTCCATACCTGCTAAAACCCAAACACAGGGGTATCTCAAACTCTTGAGGATCTTTTCCCCTTCTGTCATAATACCTGCTCTAGAAATAAACTGGCAAAGAGCTCAGGACAGACCACAGAAACGTACTACTTCACACAGCACATAATTAATGTATGGAGCTCATTCCACAAGCCACAGTGTGGTCACTGGCTTGAATGGCTTTAAATAAGCTTGTGACACAAATTCATGGCAGCTACCAACAGCTAAAACCCCTGATGACAAATATCACCTGTGTTCAGAGGTAGTGCACCCCTGAATACAAGCTTTGAGGGACAACAATGGCAAAGGTGCTTTCACATTCTACCTGTAGGATGGTGAGATGCTTGATTAGATGAATCTTTAGTCCAGTCAAGCAGGACTCTTACAGTCATCACCATCAACCCTTTTCACATACAGATGCTATTCTAATAACTGTTCTAGCGTTTAGAGACTCCCAAGGCAAAAATAAGCCGTGAGTTTGCTAATGATCCCTCACTGCACCTTCACCACTGATAACTGACCCTTAGTCTTGACCCGGAATTTAGGCTCCCATATCCTAGATCTATTTGAACATTGCTCTTGTTTTACTGAAGCACATGCTGCCTAGGATGCTGTCAAATGGTGACAGCATCAAGTGCAAATCCTCTTATCACACTCACGACAGTTTCCGCAATTTGCTTCCAAGCAAGCCTAACCAACAAATTATGCTGAACCTATTACAAACCTGACTAAGTATGAAGTTCACTGAATGAAGGGGTGGGGAGTATGAGGAGAATCTAAGTGTGAATGCTGCAATTAGCCTACAAGATACAAAAATACACCTGAGCATCAGGAGAGTTAAGCCATTAAAAGGACAGGGAGTTCAAACCACCGAGACGGAACCAGCGAACTGCAGGCTATTCCATAATATAAAGCTGTAATGTGAAAGGGATCGTTTGGCTATGTTTTTAATCACATGTTCTGCTTTATTAACAATTCTTCCTGGGATTACAGATATCAGTGAGCAGGCAGTCCCAGACAAATCAGAACAAAGGAAGCTGCCTTATACCAAGTTAGACCCTTGGGTACATCTAATTCAGTATTATCTACACTGACTAGCAGCAGCAGTTTCAGACAGGATTCTTCTTTCCCATCCCTACTCAGAGATGCTGGGGAATAAAACCTGGGGACCTTCTGTATGCAAAGCAGGTGCTGAATTGTTTTGTATCCATTAAAGAAGTCGTTAAACAGAGAAATATTAACATGCTTTGCAAGGCTTACGGCAAATGCCATCATTAGCATCATTTGGTACTATAAAATCACTGGGGAGAATAATGGTGCAATGTTAATCTGAAGCTGCTGAAAAAGTGGATCTCGTCCCACCTCAATTAACATGAACCACAATGTAGTAGGTTTGCTGTAGGCAGTTACTGAAGTATTACGCCTGTACTGTTCTTTGTAAACCACTTTTAGTACAAATGTATCTGTGAAAAATGCAGTGTTTATTGATATAAATTATGTGATTCAACACATTTTAAAACCAGTGGGCTCAATGGCGCACTGGTTACTAAAGACAAGCAAGTGGCAGAGGCTATAGGAACAGCAGACTACCTGATTCATAAAGTCCTGAAACCAAGTACGTATATTTTTCAAACCCTAGGTTTATATCACCAAATGGAGCAGCCAGAAACTGAATTTACAGTCAATTCCAGAAAGTGCAACAAAAGGAAACAGAGATTACACATTGTGTCATGGCATGGAGCATCCTTATTGTATATACCACCATGCAGAGAACAAAAAAAGGCATGCAATTCAATCAGGCTTGCTTTTAACCAATCAATTGATTATTAAAGGACCAGAAGAGCAGTAACAAGGTATGTACTATCTTCAAGCAAGGCTGATAATGAACTGCCCTCCAAGGAAGGGGAGGAATTCACATCCAGTCCAGCAACTGGAGTAAGACAACACCACCCAGTGCCCAGTCAAGGAGGAATGGGTTCAACTTTGTACTTGCAAACTCAAACTGAAAAAGTTAACATTATAAATATGAGGTTAATATGAGGCTGGGCAGAGCAGTGCCTTGGTGAAGACTGGACTGTAGTTGCACCTTTCTCTTCTGCAGAGAGCAAAGGAAGAACAAGAAGGCTATATTTCACCTGCCAAAATGATAGAAAAGTCTCTTAACTAGGCAAGTCAGTATTGTCATTAATAAGCAACTCACTCCAAACCCAGAGGTTATTTTATAGTAAAAATAGTGCCATTTACACTATGAATCACTTTCCAAAGTCTCAAAAGACAGCACCAGAAGTACTTACATTCATCGTAGAAGCCATAAATTCTATTAATGCTGGCACATTCATGGTTCCCTCTAAGGAGGAAAAAATTCTCTGGGTATTTTATCTTGTAGGCCAGTAAAAGACAAATTGTTTCTAAAGATTGTTTCCCTCTATCAACATAGTCACCAAGAAATAGATAGTTGCTTTCTGGTGGGAAACCTCCATATTCAAAGAGTCGAAGTAAATCATAGTATTGTCCATGGATGTCACCTTAAAACAAAACAAAATGGTGTTGATATGGTTTGAGAGTTTGGCTCATTAAAGCAAATGCATGCTAATATACTCACTTTAAAGAATAAGAATTGTTACACAACATTAAGAAAAGTAAGCATATGTAAAAGTAAGTTTCCTCCAATTAGCAATTCCTATTCCATTCATTGGTGTTTTTGCAAAGAGATGTTCAATGGACTGTACCACTGTTTTCTCCAAAGTACAAATTTTCATACTATTATTTGTGATCTGTGAGGTTAGAAGCACAACAAACCCAGTCCCAAAAATTGAAGCTGGCTTGAAGTGAAAATTTTATTTGTTATTAATTCCGACTAAGCAAGTCCAGTTTAATCTTAAATATTTGCATTAAGCAGTATCTAACACAACTTCCGTGTGCTGCTCTGGTCTGCCAGAAGCGGCTTAGTCATGCTGGCCACATGACCCGGAAACTTTACGCCAGCTCCCTCGGCCAATAAAGCGAGATGAGCGCCGCAACCCCAGAGTCGGTCACGACTGGACCTAATGGTCAGGGGTCCCTTTACCTTTTTTAACACAACTTACTTTGACTTCTTGTGAAAAGCAAGGCCTTCTGCTTCAACTTACAGAATCATGCAATGATGAAGAAAAACGGGCCACCACTTTTTAGTATACAAATGGTTATCGATATTACTAACAGACAACGACCAACTGATGCGCGCCCATGTGCGTCACAGCAATGAGGAAGAGGTTGAAAAAGGGGGTGTAAAAGGGCGGTGGAATAATGTGGTGAAGCAGGTTTATGCATGCTCCACCAATGCGCACAGGGGCCAGGAACATAACCTCCAGGCAAATTGGTCGTTGCCTGTATCCATAACCTAAAATCAAATCTCCATTGGGTTGAAGAATAAAGCTTCCTCTTTCTGGGATTTGTGTCCTCTTTATTCTGACTACTTGAAGAAGTTTCCCTTCAGAATTCTATTCAAATCAATTATACTTTTGCCCTCAAGTAGCATGATTTGCATAGGATGACTACAGTACTTTGACAGCAATATTTTAATGGATTTGCAATCTTCAGAGATGGTAAAGAAGAAGAAGAAGAGTTTGGATTTGATATCCCGCCTTTCACTCCCCTTCAGGAGTCTCAAAGCGGCTAACAATCTCCTTTCCCTTCCTCCCCCACAACAAACACTCTGTGAGGTGAGTGGGGCTGAGAGACTTCACAGAAGTGTGACTGGCCCAAGGTCACCCAGCAGCTGCATGTGGAGGAGTGGGGAGGCGAACCCGGTTCCCCAGATTACGTGACTACCGCTCTTAACCACTACACCACACTGGCTCTCACCAGTATAAATACCACCTAAGAAGTTGTGCCACATCATCATCAGTTCATCAAAAAGGGATAGTTGGAGCCAACAAATCTCAATGCTTACCACATATTTTAAGCGGTGCTTCAAGTTCTAACAGAATGGGTTGACTGAGAAAGATTTCTCGAGATTTCAAGCATAATCCTCTTATTTCATTCTCTTGAAGTTGCACATTTTTACCGGGTTTTGACCCTCTTACTGTGAAAGAAAAAAAAGGATGGTCATGTTTAGCAAATGAGATCTACTGAGTTTCAAATCAATCATCATTAAATACATAAGAAGAAGAGTTTGGATTTGATATCCCGCCTTTCACTCCCCTTCAGGAGTCTCAAAGCGGCTAACATTCTCCTTTCCCTTCCTCCCCCACAACAAACACTCTGTGAGGTGAGTGGGGCTGAGAGACTTCACAGAAGTGTGACTGGCCCAAGGTCACCCAGCAGCTGCATGTGGAGGAGCGGAGACACGAACCCGGTTTCCCAGATTACGTGACTACCGCTCTTAACCACTACACCACACTGGCTCTCTAAAACAGATTATTTTACAATAAATGGAAATGACCAATTTTGGGTCTTGAAATATCTTCTGAACTCTTACAGAGAAGGCTCATGATTACCAAGCAGATTTTGATTCAAGCTGAGGGAAGTTTGCCCACTGCTGGAATTAAAAGGCAAATAATGAAAACACTGCCTATTAAAATATGTGTTGTTCCTAAATTCTAGTGGTCCAGGAAACAAATGCTTCATATATAGGCTGCACCAATGTATTTTATGCTGGTGAAATATTTAGGATACAGATACAAGAATTATAATTTGAGGACAACCATATGAAACAGATTCTACACCAGTGGTATTTATTTTCCCAGGAAGCACAACTGATCTAGTGCAACACTGCTTATTCCAACTCCATCCTCTCCCAAACATGTATATTACTCAAAACAGTCACATGGATTAATCATGGATTTAAGGCCCTGCTCCTTCTGATGAGCTGACAAGATTACACAGTTAATTTCCCCCCCCCCCAAAGAGGAGAATATGTTTTAAATAGCAGTACCCATTTATGGTCCTATTTCAGTTTAACCTGCAACAGTGTTAGAAACTCAAGATATATAAGCTAATCGCCCAATGGCACCTTAAATCTAGGTTATGGTCACCACAAAGGAATGTCTGGGTGCCCTTTTTTGAGATGACATTTATTATTGTTATTACTCATTTCATTTCTCTACTGCTTTATAATTGAAAAAAGCAAGTTGTTTACAATGCATTAAAACATCAAATAAAACTATCTAGAATACAACAAATTCAAGCTTCAAGGAGAGTATTTCAGATCCTTCTCCAAGTGATATTCTGCTTTCCCCATTTTTATTTACCTACTTAATTTATATAGCTGCCCCACAGAAGTACTCTTTAGGAAGTCAGTGTGGTGTTGTGGTTAAGAGTGTCCAACTAGGACCTGGGAGATCAGGATTCAAATCCCTACTCAGTCAGGAAGATTACTAGATGCCCTTGGGCCAGTCACAGCCTCTTAAACTACCTCACAAGGCTGTTGTAGGGACTGACTGAGAAGGGGGAGAACCATGTACTCCTTGGAGGAAAAGGTAGGCTATAAATTGAACAAGCTCTTCTGCTTACCTGCTTAAGCAAGCTGGAGGGGCCAGCCAGATGGAGGTATCCATTGCCAAACAGGCATCTAAAGATCTCCATGTGGTTACAATTGGACCTGCACCAGTTGCAAAACACGCCTGGGGAATTTCAGGCACTGCCTGCATACAACTTCCAAGTTATCACCAATAGTTAAATAAATAGAAAAAGAGCAGGAGACTCTTGCTTACTGGGCTCTGGAGGTTCTTGCAAGCCTGTCTTGAGATTTCACAGGAGCTCCGATTGCCCTGCAAAAGTTTGCCTTTGCATGCAACCCCCAGGAACAAAACCCCCATGCAAGCTGCAGTCCCAACTATTCTTAATTACATGGAAGGGAAGAGGTGCAAAAGTTGAATATCTTAATTCAAAACAAAGAGGAATTTGAAAACTGCAAGGGTCCCAAGCTAAGCCAGAGTATGATATTCACCAAACCCAGTAAGAGTTACTTCAAATCAATTAAACCTGATGGCAAGAATGTTCCTCACACCAGTTAGACATGCTACCTCATGTTTGAGCAGTGCAACTAACTAAGCCTTCCCAGAGCCTTCCCCAATTGATGCATGTGTTGTTTTCAGTGCAACATACAGTGGTACCTCTAGTTACGTACTTAATTCGTTCCGAAGGTCCGTTCTTAACCTGAAACTGTTCTTAACCTGAAGCACCACTTTAGCTAATGGGGCCTCCTGCTGCTGCTGCGCTGCCGGAGCATGATTTCTGTTCTCATCCTGAAGCAAAGTTCTTAACCCGAGGTATTATTTCTGGGTTAGCAGAGTCTGTAACCTGAAGCGTATGTAACCCGAGGTACCACTGTATTCTATTGACCTCTTTCAATCTAGACACCACCTGTGCACTGATGTTATACAGGAAGCAGAACAAGCAGTTTAAAGTACTTGCACCGAAGCTTTAAAAAGCTCAAAGGCTGTAGTTTAAGACAATTTACTTTGAGGTTTAGTATCAGAAAGGAGTTGCAATTACCAGCAGAATAATTGCAGGGCAATGGTTGTGACATGAGCAAATACATGTTTCAATTTTTCTTCCCCGTCATTTGTTAGCATTCATTGATGACATTATCAGTACTACTATATATTGAGGGTGCAATTAAAATATTTAACACAAGTAATAAAGCATAAACCTATTGATATATTTCCCCATCTCTGCAGTGTGATTATGCGTGAAGCTATTGAGCAATTGCCCCAAGTTCTCCTTCCAAACTATAAGTAAGCAGCCTCAAATGCAAAGTGTCCATCAGCAACAGAGTTTATAGAAATGACCCACTGATAATTACATTATATGCTTTTAAACAGTTAAGGGTGTTACCGTGTTAAAAGCTTCTATAGACAGAAAACAGATCAAGCATTTTAGAAACGATATGCTTGTAGTAATGCTCTTAAAGAGGGAACCAAAGGCCTGTAGGCAAAACTATTCAGCAGCATCTGTGAAACAGAAGCTTCTGCCACTGCCTCAGCTTATATTCTCATCACCCCCACAAGCAGAGAAGTTTGGCCAGACAGGGATGAAAAGGAATGTATCCTAGAATAGCAAACTGCATTTGATGCCATTTGGAATTCTAGTCATTTCCTATAAACTCTCCCTTACTAGATGTCTTCAAGGAGAAGCTGGGAAATATAGCCTACAAGCCAGGTTCCAACTTGCTACTTAAATCACCCAATAAATAAGAAGTATGACCAAGATCTCTGAAAGTGGTATGACTTAAAATGAGAAGAGATTGGACTTCCGGGGTGGCGCCATCGGTAATGGCGGATTCCCTCTGACTCGGAGGGAACCGGCTCTACGGAAATCGGGTCTGTACCGCTATGGCGCAGCGGGGACCCTTCAAAAATCACAGGCGGGTGAAGCCTGTGACCGTAGGACTCGGCGGGCACCGTTTGCACCCCCCCAAATTGGCAAAGGAGCCCGGCAACGGGCTCTGGAGCAGAGCGGGGAAGTGGCGCGGTGCTGTGAGTTGTCTGCTTCTTCCATGGAGCGAAGCCGCATAGCCGTTGCCGGAGAGCGCTGCCTTTTTCCTGGGACAATTTGGCATCTAAAATAATCATTGAACAATTGGACTTCTAATAAGAACTGGTGATTAGAAAGGAATTGGACTTAAAAATGCACCTTAATTTGGTACTGAAACGGGAAGGTCTAAACAGGAAGTCAGCTTTCCGTTTCCTTGTAGTCAGAAGAAAGCAAAGATAACGTACACCAGAGCTTAGAAAATCACTTTTAAAGGATCGGTTTTCACCATTTAAAATCGTTGAGCCCCCCTTCAGTAGCAGGAGAAGAAGGGGGATCTTTTTTGGGACTGTTTAAACCTGCAGAAGTGAGTTTAAAGTAAAGTAACTTTCCACCGTCCTGACCCTGGAGCGGGGTGTCAGAATTGACGTTTTGAAGCTCATTAACCAGAGACAAATGTTTTTGACAAATTGTTAAAAGAAGAGTAACATTGTGATTCCACTGTTTACTTTCGCATTTTAAAGGAACAAATATTGACAAAATATCTTAAAGAAAGAAACTGTGTTGCTATTGTCCTTAAAAGAAAGAATAACCAGAAGTTCTCCCCCTAGAGGGGACCGTGAAACAGTAACCAATTCTAGGGAGCTTGCAGCTGTCAAGATTGCAATCGTGGGAAAGGACTTGTGACCTTGCAGGACAATGTTTTCAGAAGCACTGTTGGGTGCTCTCTGTAAAATAAATGCCCTATTGGATCAGTTAAGTCAGAAGACGGATTTGATGGCTAATGCGGCCAGAACATTTGAACAGGTAGTGGGAAACTATATGGAACCCACCCAGGAACTTAAACAGGAGTGTGTCCTGATAGAGCAGATGAGAGAAGAGGATGTTGCAGAATCTTGGACGCCAGAGATGGAGGGACTTTTGGCCCAGCAGGAAAATGAGCCTTTGGATGTGACAAATGAACTTGGAAAAAACCAGATTAGGAAAGACAAAGTTTGGATTGATTTGGAAATGGGGGGTCGGACTGACCCCCCTATGCAGGATGTTTGGACTTTCCGAGTCTTGCAATGGGCCGTCAGAGGTTCGGAGCTGTTGGGGCTTCCAATTTTTTTTTTATTATCCCATATGGAGTCTAGTCTGGACTATGGGAAAGGGGCTGATTTGCTGAAAAGGGTCAAAAACACTACCAAGCTGGAGTTCCCACGAGTGAAAGGAAAATATGAAGAAGAGCTGCGGAAGGGACATGGAAGAGACTTGAAGGCCTCGGATATAAGATCACCAGGTTAATGTGCCAGACTAATGGGATAAAAAGGACTGACAATCCTGGGACCGGGGGGAGGGGACGCTGGAAGAAGATTGGATTGTTTTTATTTCTTTTTTATCATTAGGAATGTTGTATAAAATTGATGAACGTTGGGAAAATGCTGAAATGAAATTACTTGGCTCTTGTAAAAAATGTTTAAAGAATTAGGTAAAAAGGTAATGGTTATGAGAAGTTGGTAAAAATAAGATTTAAGTTTTAAGTTTTTTTTATAAGATAAGATGAAAATAGAGCAAGGTAATGCAATGACAGAATATTATGAATTATGGAAAGGATTTGCTGTGATAATTATTAATTAAGATACAAGAGATGGGAGGAGGAGGAGGTCATGGAAAGAATGTAATGAAAGTGGAGAATTTGAAAATGTTGGTTTTGTTTTTACTTTTACTTTTTCTGTTTTTGTCTTTTTTCTTTGTAATTTTAAAAAAATTCTTTTTTCAATAGATATCATTAAAAAAATAATAAGAGATTACCTCTAGAAAGCATGCAGAATTTGCACATGTTGCAAAGATAGCATAAATTTTTCAAGCACTGAAATTTCAGACATTTTTGTTGTTTTCAGAAATACTGAAAGTAACTATTGCCAGCTCAATGTCTGAAACCAGTACCACAATCTAAATGTCATACCAGTTTCAGACAACATACTACAATATCGCCCAGCTAGCCGGTACTTACAGCTAATCTACTATCTATTTCGCAATTTGTTTTGTCTGTTCAGAATTCTCAAATGCTTTAAAAAATGCTTCTCAATTAATCATATTTTAAGTCAATTATATCTTGTTAATTAATCTAACCAATTAAAGTTGCTGTAACATTGAAGCCTTTGCTACTTTCATATTTGACATTTACACGCACTTGTTGAAAATTTCAAGTTAGAACTAGATCTGAAAAAATAGATCTAGGTGTAGTTTGTCAGTAGTTTATGAACCTCTTGTAAACAGACATTCCTTCAATATTAACAAATTAAGGGATTTGTTCTTGGTCCAACCAAGGAGCAACACAGTTCTGCCAAACTTTGCTTTGTGTAAATAAATTCCCACTCCCTGAATATCCTGTATCCAGAGATTTAAAGTGTCAACATAAATCTGATCTGTAAGAATAAAATAGCTGGGGCTCAACTATTTGCAAGGGATCACTGAACAGTATATCTCATAAGAAGCTGCTGTAGCTTAGCGAACCATCATTTAGAAATTAGTGCTTTTCCCTGTGAATACCCTGATAGTTGTATTGTTCCTTTGTATGAACATCAAACTACCATAATCTATGGTCTAAAGGGGGGAAAACATTTTCAGAAATGGAGTTGTTTACTTAATAGCAGAAGGGACACAGACCTCCCAAGGCAGGGAATCCCACAAAAAAGATGCTGTGAGGGAAGTCATGGTGCTCTAACCTCTAAATGAGGGGTTACAGAGTTAGGCTACTTGCAGAGAGAGAGGAGACACCCTATTCATGAGCTCAGTCGATACCTTAACGTCATCTCCCACAGCTATCACTAGTGGCCATTATGTAAGTGTTATATAACATTGTACAAGAGTTTATACCCAAATTCATTCCTTCTCCACAACTTTTTGCTTTCTATTGTGTTCTAAACTAACTTTACTATTCTAAAATAAGCCTTGATGTTGTAAACCAGCTTAACTGCAACAATGTTCACTGTGTGCATCAAGGGTTTGGACAGTGCAGTCTTGGACAGTCTTGTCAATCCACCCCTTTCTCTGCTAAAAGCAAACTGATTTAGTCACTTTCTGTGATTTTTGTAGAAATCATTTTGAGCTTTAAGGAAATTCTCCATGAAGCAAACAAGAGATATATATAGGAAATATTTGCATGCTTAATATCTTCCTTCAGATCTCATGAAGACAAAAATAAAAAATCAGTAGCCCCACCTCGCATACTAGTCAGCCATTTGTGTGACCTAATAGAAAATAAGACTTGACAGAACTTCATCGATAAATTTCGATTAGCTAATTATAGTTAGAACAAACCGTAGGCCCTTGAGTTAGGACATAACAGGGAACTACAGTTCATTTTAAAATGACGGCAGAAGTTACTGATCATCTCTCCTCTAGGGCTGGGGAATATTTGCATTGGTGTTAATAGGCATTTACAAGACTTTCCAGTCATACAGATCCCCAACTACCCATGAATACTGAAGTAGGGGCTAATGTCTTGGAACTCAGATGATCAGAGTTTGAATTTTCAATACAGCCATGAAATGACCAGAATTCATGGGCAAATCATTCCCTCTCAGATCCAGCAGCTACCCAATTGCAAAATGGAATTTCTGTATAGTGGAGTGGGTGAGAAATGACCATCAAGCACTTTGTACACTCTGGCTCAATCCAGAAACGATAGAATACCAGTTTCTTTTTACAATAACTTCTTCCTCATAATGCCTACCAGGAGATTGAAAGTTTCTGCTTTTAGTTTTAAACCAGGGTCCCCGAACTTTCTTAGGGCACAGGGCTGCATTTATAAATCTAAGACTCTCCTGTGGGCACTGAAGACAAAATACCTGGCAAAAACTTGTTCCCATAGAATTGGGGTGGGTAACCTATTGTCCTCCCAATGTTGCTGACCTACAACTCCCATTAGCCCCAATCAGAATGGTCAACAGCCAGGGATTATGAAACCTATAATTCAACATCTTAAGGGTCACAGGCTAGTCACTCCTGCTGCATCATGAAACTATGGTTTTCCTTTACATCCATGCCAAACTGTAGTAGAAGTAGCATACAAGTGTTGATTTCCAAGGCCTGATGTACTGAACCGAAGGGTACCAAAGGAGCTTGCAGATGTAATCTTACAGCCTCTGCCTATATTTGGAGTTTGGATTTGGATTTGATATCCCGCCTTTCATTCCCTTTTAGGAGTCTCAAAGCGGCTAACATTCTCCTTTCCCTTCCTCCCCCACAACAAACACTCTGTGAGGTGAGTGGGGCTGAGAGACTTCAGAGAAGTGTGACTGGCCCAAGGTCACCCAGCAGCTGCATGTGGAGGAGCGGAGACGCGAACCTGGTTCCCCAGATTACGAGACTACTGCTCTTAACCACTACACCACACTGGCTCTATATTTGACAATTCCTGGAGAACAGGTGAGTTCCCTACAGACTACAGGTGGGCAAATGTTGCCCCCATCTTCAAAAAGAAGACCTAGGTAGCTACAGACCGGTCAGCTTGACCTTGATACCAGGAAAGGACCCAGAACAGATAATTCAACAGTTAGTCTGTGAGCACTTAGAAAAAGATGCTGTGATTACTAAGATATGTCATGCCAGACAAATCTCATTTCCTTTTTTGATAAAATTGCAGGTTTGGTGCATCAGGGGAATGCTGTTGACATATGTTTATCTTGATTTCAGGAAGACTTCTGACAAAGTTCCCCATTGTATTTTGTAAGGAAGCTGGTAAAATGTGGGTTGAACGAGGTAACTGTTAGGTAGATTTGTAGCTAGTTGACTGACCAAACCCAAACAGTGCTCATTAATAGTTTCTTATCATCCTGGGAAAAAGTGACAAGTGGGGTAGCACAGGGTTCTGTCCTGGGTCCATTTTCAATGTCTTTAAAAATGACTTGGAAGAAGGAATTCAGGGGATGCTCATCCAATTTGCAGATGACACCAAACTGGGAAGGGTAGCTAATGCAGCTGAAGACAGAATTGGGATTCAAGATGACCGTAACAGATTGGAGAAGTGGGTGCAAACTAACAAAATGAATTTCAAAAGGGGCAAATGTAAGGTTCTGCACTTAGGCAGGAAGAATCAGATGCACCAGTACAAGATGGGGGACATCGGGCTTACTAGTAGTACATGTGGAAAGGATCTAGGGGACTTAGTAGACCATAAACTTAACATGAGTCAACAGTGTGATGCAGCAGAAACAGAAGAAGAAGAAGAAGAAGAAGAAGAAGAAGAAGAAGAAGAAGAAGACGACGACCTAATTATATTCTAGGCTGCATCAACAGAAGTATAGTGTCCGGTTCTGGGCACCACAATTTAAGAAGGATATTGACAAGCGGGAACATATGCAGAGGAGGGCTACCAAGATGATCAAGGATCTGGAAACCAAGCCTTATGAGGAATGATTGAAGGAGCTGGGCATGTTTAGCCTGGAAAAGATAAGAATGAGGAGATATGATAGCCATCTTCAAATATCTCACGGGTTGTCACATGGAAGATGGGAACATGCTTGTTTTCTCCTGCTCTGGAGGGTAGGACTCAAACCAATGGCTTCAAGTTACAAGAAATGAGATTCTGACTAAACACCAGGAAGAACTTTAACAGTTAGAGCAGTTTGACAATGGAATGGATTCCCTCAGGAGGATTGTAGACTCTTCCTTCCTTGGAGGGTCCAAAGAAGAGGCTGGGTAGCCATTTGTCATGGATGCTTTAGTTGATATTCCTGCATTGCAGAAGGTGGACTAGATGACCCTCGGGATCTCTTCCAACTCTATGATCTTACTATTGTCTCTTACCTTTTGCAACAGCAATTTCTCTGACAATTTTAAACTTACTTCCTTGTTGATTGTATCAATTATTAGTCAAGGAGATGTTCTTTTTAGACCTCGAACAATTACACAATTCTCACCAATTAACAGTGAGGAAAAAGACTGGGAGACCACACAGAAAGTAACCCAAGCTTTTTGAGGAAGAGCTGTGTATAAATATACAATTAAGAAACAGCACTATCCAATACACAAATCAACCAAATATGTCTTACAACATTAACCTCTTTGAAGTCTCACTTTCATTGGGGCTGAGCTACTTTTAAGTATAAATTCAAAGTGGAAATGTTTCAAAAATTCTCTCCATTACTAAATGATTTAACATTTTATTAACACAAATTTGGCATTAAATTGCCATACAATTTATATTATCTTCTAAGATGTTGATAAGTCCTGCTTGGCTCCTAGAGTTATGTCTACACAAACTTTTCAAAGTTTATGTAGCAAGAAATTTAACACAGAAATTACTGAGAAATCAATGTACACTAAATGAATATTGTTGGCATCTTAAATTTAAGCTCATTGATGAGATGGAGACATGGTAAATTATATTTTTAAGTAAATCAAGGTGGTGGAAAAAGGACTAACACCAAACCAATGGAAGCAATGTCAATAGTTCTATTTTATCCAACCCCAAATATCCTACATTCACAAATCCTATCCATTTCCATGGCTATGCTAAAATAAATGAGAAAGACTTTTTAAAAGGTATCTTTAAAAAACTGGAAGGGACGCTGAAGTGAGGCGAGAGACTACAGCAAGACATATCCCTTATATTTAGCTCAGACCACATTGCTGCAGATTACTTTGCTTCAAATGAAAAGTTAATTCCCTGATTGAACTCTTCAAGTATAAGTCCTGGATAGACTCAGACAAAGCTAGATTAGTGCAGCCTCCCTCCCTAGCTAAATGTGATATTGCTTGCTGCTACAAGGATAATTTGTCATCAGCTACTTCACAACGCTTCACCTCAGCCAAGATTTATAAGCATGTTTACCCAAACCTAGAAATCAAAACATGCACTATCTAAGATTTAGGGAACACGGCATATCAGAAACAACCCCAGCACCAAGGTCAGACAGATGAAAATGTTCAAATGAGCAGACATCCATGTGGCTCACAATCATGTCTTTAGAGCAGTCAAATGTTCATGTTGCTACAAGGATTAAATTTTTAATTTGTTTGCAAGCTTCACCCTTGCCACAATAATGGCCACAACAGACTGGCATAGGAGGGTGAGCAACATTTTAACGCCCTCCTGATTCCCCAGGCCAGCAGTCATGCAGCTTCGGGAGGGAAACTAAACCAACACTGATTTCTCTTACTACAGAAGTAAGACTCCACTTTGCTAAGCAGAGGGCAAAACAATGAAAAATGACCAACCTACTACTTATGCACTTACCCTAAGAAAAACATCAGAATAAAGCACTGCCTGCACATCTAATGTATCAGAATAAGAATTGTGTGCACCCCCACCTATCTTTAAGTTATATGTTTGTGTATGTATGCACACACAGACACACGGAGTGTACAAGAACTGAGGAAAAGACTGTTGTAAATCTGAAAAAAGATCACTGAGGCACAAACAAAGCACCTCCAGACCCTCCATCTTGGATGTGGACCCTTCAGTCTTGCCTCCTTCCCTGCCAAATCAACTCAGGAGAGTCCAAAGACAAAGTCAGAATTGAGATGAGCGGAGGGCTATGGGATTTCAGATACCCTGATGTGTTCTATGTGAGGGGACCTCTTACCATCCTCCACATAGTCTTTCCCCACCCACAACAATTACTACTTTACTTCCCTTTCATCTAGCTGAAACACTTAACCTCACCTCACCTCCGCACAGAACCACAAAGGGGCACTTTAAAAAAAAAATGAGCCCACTGCAATAAAAAACAATTCCTAATTAGGTTCAGCACCTTCGCCCCACCCTGCCCTCAACAGCACCCCCTTACTTCACCCCTCCACCTTATGGGAACACTTTTTCACAGGCAAGCAACCCTAAATTCCATTCCCAATAATGCTCCTCAATCTCACTGCTCCTCTGCAATCCACCCCAACCCACCTTCCCCCTCCCTACAGAAACGCCAGTGCAAATAAATATTGGGAGCCCACCCCCAAATCCACTCTAAATACTCATCTTCCCCCCAAGCGGAGTCTGTCAAGGGCCTCCAAAATCCCTACTCTTCTCAAGAAAAACCTTCACCCCCCCCCCAAGAGAGTTTGGGGGCGGTGGGGGGGGGGATCCTCTCTATACTACTTTGACCTGTGTGTATCCATACATCCCATATTCAAACACACACACACACACACACACCTCTGTATTGTTAAGTCCTCTCTCAAATAATCCACGCACCCCATACTCAAAAGATATGTTATATACACACAAAACCATTGCAGCTTCCTCCTTCCTACCAGTCTCTCCTGCCTTCTTTCTTTCTTTTTTGTGGCAAAAGGAACAACAGCAGCAGCATTTAGATGCAGTATATACTGTAAATGAAGAAAGTTACACGTATACCTAAATCTACATAAAGGCATGCACGCCCGTCCACCAGTACAACCCCTCCTCCAGAAACGTCCCCTCCCCCGAGAACATACAACAGCCCCCCCCCCAAGACATCCTAGATAACCCCCTTCCCTTGGCCTCCACACCTTCGGATCTCCCCCAAACACAACGCTTCTCCCTCCCCCCATTGCACCCTCCCAAGATACGGGAGGATGGGAGAAGCGCCCCAAAAGTGCCTGAAACGAGAAGCGAAGAGGAGGCGGACGGCGCGCGCACACAAGTCACGCTATTAGGCTTCATTTATTACTATTTGCGACTATTATTACCCATAACCGTCATGTGGAGGAGAGCTATAGTCAGTGGGGCTTTTTGTAACTAAAGGGTGGGATAATAATAAATTAAATAAAACGGCCTTCGCCCCTCCGCGCTCCTTCCCCCTCCCCCCCAGCCTGTGGGCACCCCCCCCTTTTAATGGTTTGCCGCCCCCTCCCCAAACCGCGGCAGCGACCCCAGAGGGCGGCGGAAGCCCCCCAAGGAAGTCGCCTCACGCGCCGCCCCCCCCTTAATCCAGCCTCACGGTACATCCTTATCCCCCCCCCACACACCGCCGCTCCGTTCCCTCAAGCCGCCCTCCTCGCTCACCCTCCAGCAGCCGTTGGATGATGCTGTCGATGTTGAGCTTGTCCACATCCGCCATCGCCTCTCAGCGGCCGGCGCGAGGGAGCGAAGCCGGAGCCCGCCGGGTCGACCCGCGCGGCTCTTCCCCCGCTCCCGAGCTGGCTCCTTCCTTCTCCTGAATGCCCTACCGCGCGCCCCCTTTCCTCCCTCTCTCGCTTTCCCGCCCCCCAACCCAGCTCGCTCGCTCGGTCGCTCGCTCGTTCCGGTGGAGGAGGAGGTGGAGATGCCGCAAACAGCGTCGGCGGGCGAACAAAATGGCCGCCTTTCCCTCCTCCCCTCACAAGGAGCCGCCTCCTTCGGGCGCGCAGGGATATACGAGAGGAAGCTGCGGCCGGGAACTTCTTTCCAGGCAAGGGCGGGAAGATTGAGGAAGCCGCGCTTCCCTTCAGCCTGCTGGGCCGTTTGCGCGCGCTGTCTCTCGCAACGGGTCTCGCGCGCTCAAATCCTTCCGCCGATAGAAAGTCGCGGGGGGGGGGGGAGTGAAGTGAGAGGCGGTTCTTCGCTCGTTCTTTCTTTCTTTTTTTTTAAAAAAATGATATTTATTGGAAAAAACTTAGAATTTCAAAAGAAAACAAGGTAGAAAAAGAGAAAGAAACAACAAAGAAAAAACAAACCACATCAAACAATACAAATTAATAAAAATCAAAATCAAAAAATAGCACAACACGATTAAAAGACAAAAATATACCACAAACATTTAAAAACAAATCCAATATTCTCAAATCCTTAACTGTCATTACCTTCTTTCTTTGACCTCCTCCTCCTCCCTTTTTTTGTATCCTAGTTATTAATTGAGTTCCAAATTGCACCAGCTGGGCAAGAAGAGCTTTATAAATAGACAACATATTTCATAATATTCTGTTATTACATTACCTTAATCTATTTTAATCTTATCTTGCTATAAAAAACCTTAAAGCCTAAAACTTAAATCTTATTTTTACCAACTTCTCATAACCATAATATTCTTACATAATTCTTTAAACATTTTTGCTAAAGCCAAATAATTTCGTTCTAACATTTTTCTAACATTCATCAATTTTATAAAACAATCCTAATAATAAAAGAAGAAATAAAAGAACAATCTAATCTTCACCCAGCGTCTCTTCCTCCTGGTCCCGGGTTTTGTCAGTCCTTTTTATCTCATCAATCTAGCGCATTAACCTGGTAATCTTATATCCAAGGCCCTTAAGTCCCTTCCATGTCCCTTCCGCGGCTCTTCTTCATATTTGTAACTGTATTTTCCTTTGTCTCCTGCTCCTTTCACTCGTGGGAACTCCAGCTTAGCAATATTTTTGACCCTTCTCGACGAATCAGCCCCTTTTCCATAGTCCACACTAAACTCCATGTATTATTTAAAAACATGTTTCAAAGTCTCTCCAAAATTAAGAGCCCCCACAACCCCAAACATCTCACGGCCCATTGCCAGACTTGAAAAGTCCAAACATCCCTGCATAGGGGGGTTTATCCAGCCCCCCATTTCCAAACCAAAGCAAACTTTATCTTTCCAGATATGGCTTTTTCCATGTTCATTTGTCAAATCCAAGAGCTCATGTTCCTGCTGGGCCACAGCTCCCTCCATCTCTGGCGCCCAAGATTCAGCAACATCCTCTTCCCTCATCTGTTCTGTCAGGGCACACTTCTGATTTAATTCCTGAGTGGGCTCCATATAATTTCCCACTGCCTGTTCAAAATTTTTGATCGCATCAGTCATCAAGTCCGTCTTCTCATGTAGCTGTTCCAGTAGGGCACTTGTTTTGCCTGGCGTGCTCTGGTCCATGGGGTCACAAAGAGTCGGACACGACTAAACAACAACACGATGTGACACTTGCTCAAATGCGAGCGGAGCCTTAATTTCCAAAATGAGGGTTCAAGAAACTTTGGTGTGTGTCTGGAAATTGGAGCCCTAAAAGCTTCCCTTCCCCTCTCCCAGTTCCAGAAGTTTAATTTTACAGGAGTTGCAACCTTTCCTCATACAGGAGTTTCATAGAGCTGGAAGGGACCCTGAGCATCTTCTAGTCCAACTGCCCGCAGTGCAGGAATATGCAGTTGTCTCTTACCGGGATCGAACCTGCGACTTTGGTATTACTAGCACCATGCTCTAACCAACTGAGTCAGCATACAATTTGCACATGCTCAGAGAACTCGTCCTTTGAATTGCCTCTTGTGCTCTGGGGCGAAGCCCTGCCTTAAAGAAACTCAGCTACAATAAACTGGATCAAAAGCTAAAGCCCCACCACCTGTCATTTAAGAAATTAATTATCAGCCACAAAATAAAAAAGCTGTTTTTCACTAGCCTGGCCAGGCTGGTTTGCATAAGCCGGTCCAGGGATTCCTTATCTGTAACAGTTCTGCAGCTTGCATTTTTATTGCTATCCCAGATAATCAAACTCATACCATTTATTGATTTCTTGGGTTTAGGGAGGTTTCTACCAACAAACCTGCAGCAATATAAAGCACAAAAGCTTATGAATTTAGGGCTTTCGCAAGTCCTACATTTCTTTCAGAGAACTTTCCCCGTGGAATGTTGCATTGGGAGGGGGAGTTACTTTCGGGGAAAGTGTGTGAACTTTCACTTATTTTATTAAATGAATGTTATTTGAAAAACCCAACTTGGACCATAGCTCAATATTAGAGCACCACCTTTCAAAGCAGAAGGTCCCAGTAGGGATGGAAGGCTCTGGCAGTTGTTGTCCTTCCAGGTTCTCATTTTTCCAGTCAATTTCAGTTCTCCACATTTTGCAGCAATTTGCGTTTTTGATTTAAGGCACACATTTTTGCAAGCAATTTGTGCTAATATTGTGCATGTTTGTGTTATTTATACTAGCAAGCTTTAGAGGACTCTTCTTCATATGAAATTCATTAAATATAGCAAAAAAGGGGGGCATTTGGGGGGCATGGTAGACAAACCGCAATGTGGGCCATATGGTAATTTCAGATTTAAAATAGAGATTGCAAGAGAAAGTTTTGTGGCACCTGAAAAACTAATGCTTATTGTGGCATAAGCTTTTGTGGACTACATTGTACTTCAGCCGAAGCATACAGTCTTGTCCTTAGTTGTGGGCATGTAGGCACATGGTTTTCTTGGCGGGGGGAAGGAAGGTACGTGCAGAAAAGTACAGGCAATGAGCCTGTATTTTCTGCATTGTGTTGCACTCTGACTTCACAGTTTATAAACTCCCGTCCTGCAAGCCATGACTGTGTGTGTGTAAGCAGGTGCGTTTAAACAGCATCTCTCCCATTAAACAGCTCACCTGGTCCACCTGCCACCTGTACTGCTTCCTTGCTCCCCTGCCCGTTTGCTGTTTGTCACACTGCAATTGCTGTGAGCCCCTATTGGCAGCCATGCAAACTACAGAGCGTGACGACAGGCTTACATTTTTATGTCTATAGAAAGATATGAATATACATATACTCTCTCTGTATACAGTGGAACATCGGTTGTCGAACGTAATCCGTTCTGGAAGACCGTTCAACTTCCGAAATGTTTGACTACCGAGGCGCAATAGGCAGTTGGCAAAATCCATTCAAAAAATGGGAAAACATGCCTCGGAAGTCGAATGGCTTCCGAGGCGCGTTAGAAAATGGAAGTATTCACTTCCGGGTTGTCGGTGTTCGAAAGGCGAAACGTTCAACTTCTGAAGTGTTCAACAACCGAGGTTCCTCTGTGTGTGTGTGTGTGTGTATTCATGCACCACTGATGAAGTGGTTCAGAAAAGCTTGTGCCATAATAAATGTTTCCAAGGAACCACAATACTCTTTGTTCTTGTGGTACTTTCTGCAATGGAAAACATAACTCCCACTCATGGGATTATGGTGTAGGCGGGAACCCATGTAACCCATGTAAGCTGGACCTGCAACAAAATCTTGCAGTATGAATCGCTTTTGTTTCAGCCACATATTCTTTCAGATACTCCATTTCTCTTCACCCCTATATTTCTCCTCAGCCCCATAGGTGCTCAACATTCTGTGGGTTCTGAGCACCCCACATCCGTATATGGCTGTCGTGGTGTTTCCCCACCACCCCTTAAGTTTTTGTTTTCATGCAAACCTTGGAGTTCCCCCAAACCTGCTTTTGTCCATGTGGCGCCATTTTGACTGCCTAAGGATTAGCACACAGAGAATGAATTTGCTATACAGTAAGCTTTTGTCAAATACATACTTCTTTTGTCAAATACATACTTGTGTTCTTTCAAAAAGGCCCAGAATTGGATGTGTTTTAATATTCATTGTTTTTCTTCTGGATTCTGCAGAAATCAGTCAGGGCGAAGCCAAGGAAAACCCAAAGCAATTTAAATCAGCTAAGTGCTGATAATATTTATAATTCCATTGGCAGGGAGAAAGGATGTGCAATGTTTAACTACTTTTGGTTTTAATCTTTGGCTGAATGTCGTTTAATTAGCATACTTATTGCTCCTTTAATAGTTAGGGTAGCGTTCTTGTTTTTTTAATTGACGCAAAGCCAGCTCTGCCTCTCTTTTCCTCCAGGGCAAATGCCTTCTTAATGTACACACCAACTGGATCTTTTACCCTGGCAGTTATGTGATAACCATAACATCTCATTATAACTGGTGGAACTTGCAAGTTAAGAGTTCAGGCTGGAACGATGAGTCGGAGAAATTTGCAGTGTCAGCTCACCTTGAAGCAAGCCAGGAAGGGAGAGTCAGAGCACGTAAGATGTAGGTCACCTGCAGCTTAGGTAACCATCGCTGCTGCAGGCAACCTACAGGTAATAACTCTGGAACCGCAAGAGGTTCTGAAGCAGGCTGGACAATTTGAGTTCCAAATTGCACCAGCTGGGCAAGAAGAGCTTTATAAATAGACAACAAAGTCTTATGTGGGAAGGCAGGCCATGTCAGGATCTTGCACTCCAGATGAAATTTGGTGGTTTGTTTCTTAAAATCGTTTCCCCAAAAGAAATTTCAACCCAGCTTTTGCATGTGTTTGCATTGCACCGTGGTTACAAACCACAAACAACCCCCCTTCTTTTGACTTGATAGCCAGACCCCCAAGTTAGCTCACGTGTTTTCTCCCCTGCAATGCTTCCTTCAACACAGCCAGCTCCACGTGGGATTTTTATTTTTTTATTTTGTAGGCTCTGCAGTAATAAAATTACAATCATGATTCTTAAGCAATAGCATTTTTTGCTTGTGAACACTGGTTGTTAAAATGTAGGCTTCGAAGATACATTTCTTACGGAATTAATGTTACTTTAGCGAAGGCAGCTCTTTAGTTTGCTTGTTGTTATTTTTTTTGTCACATCAACAAAGCACCAACCAGGCCTTTAATCATTTCAGTTTAATTGCCCCACACTCTTCCTGTTAAGAGCAGTGATGTGATTCTTGAAGGTAAATTGTGGGACAATCCCTTACATTTGCTGTACTTGGCAAAACTAAGCATGCACAGCCCCCCCACCCCCACCTCCCCATGCGGTGGGTACTTCCTCCCTCTTGACATTTTCCAGGCTCTGAATTATAGTTTGGCTAAATAATATAAGATGACATGTTATTTATTTCACTCCCTGCATTTTCGTTCTTTGCATAGCCGCCTCCTGCTCCTCTAAGAATTCCACAAATAGACCCCAGTTTAGAAATGCCTCTATTTGTTTAAGTTTCCCTTTCATATCTTCCTCCTCCTTGGATGTTGTTTGTGCTCTTGAAAAGGTTGCTGACTTCTTAGACTGTGGCTACTTTCTACTTCTTCTTAAGTAAATGATTTATAGTTGTAAATTAGCTGGGTTCTAATAGATGACAAGGTCCCATTTTTTCTGTGGGTGTCATCACATTTGCAGTATTGATATCTATATGCATGCATATTTTAAATGAAAGGTTACATCACTTTTGCAAGGGGATTAATGTATTCCAAGATGGATCGGAAAATTCTTGAAGGCTTCAGGGTTCTTAAGCAGAGAATCTGGCAAAGGAGACCCAGGCACAGTCCATTTTATGTAGCTCCATGGCAGGGGTCAGAGGGGAGAGGCTGACCTGCTGTCTGTTGCTCTTTGGTGCCACCCCTTTGAGTGGCCAGAGGGTAGTATTGCAGCTTACCAGTTTGACAGGGGGCAGGTGACATAATGGCCTAATAGGATTCCAGCTGATCATTAAAAAATGCTGATGCACTGTTAGCTTGCACAGTTGAATTGCATCATGCAGTTCCATTCAAGATCTGGTCCTGCCTTTTTCTTCGGCCTGTGTCTCTCTGCCCTCCTCCCTTCCACTGGTCACTTGCATGCAAAGGGGTCAAAGGGGGCAGCAAAGACATGGGGGAGGCTTCCCTCTCTGGCCAGGTAAATGGGCTAGACATGATTTGCCCCTATATGCATGACCTTCAAAACAGAATCTTCCACATATGACGTGACTCAGCTGTATCAACATGACCACAACATTGCAACATAATAATAGGAAGAAGTAATAGTTCCACTTTATTCCGCACACTGTTCCGGACACTCGACTGTAAGAAGAACGTAGACAAGCCGGAAGGCCAACAAAGGTGGTCAGACAGATTGAAAACAAGTCCTGTAAGGAAAGATGGAAGGACCCTTGCTATAGTTACCTTGGGAAGGGGTTTGATAGCCCAGGAAAGGATGTCATGCAGAAGCAGGCAAAGCCTTGTTGTTTGCTGCCCCAGAGGGCAAGATTCACTCTCAGAGGCGTAAGTTACAGGAGGGTAGATTTTTGACTGAACATTAGGAGAAACTGCTTGGTGAGCAGCTCAACAGTGAAACCAATAACCTAAGAGGGGAAGTGACTTTCAAGCAGAGGTTGTGCATCTATTCAGCTTGGATTCCCTGCATCTGGCAGTGGAAAGGGAGCTCCTATTTTGGAATCCCCACCCCTCTGAGATACAGTTGGAGCCTAGTCCTTGAAGCAGTAGATGGCCAGCCCAAGACCTGCTTATTCACTCAGGTTTTTAGTGGAACCTGATGTTGGAATTTAGACCTTTTAGGTTGCTTCCAGGGTGTCACTATTTTCACATGGGGTTCAGGTCTCACAATTTCAGTAGACTGGGAGGGTTTACGAAACAAACCCACCTCCCCCAAAGTTCCGACTTTTTGCAACAAGGAAAGGGATATGAAAGTGTGAGGTGACTCTGGCTTTGATGCAATGTCATCTAGCTTCCTGTGGCTCCCCACTAAAAAATCAGGATGAATCAACAGGTTGTCTAAAAGTGCCTTTGGCTCGTTGTGAAACTTACCTGCCTATTTTTTACTAATTGTGTTGAGAATTTAAAACTTTTAGTTGCAACCCACTCTGAAATCCCTGTGCAACTGGCAAGAAATGTTTTTAAAGAAATGAAATGAAATGAATAGATGGCCCTACAAAGTCCTCTTCCTCTGTGATAAGGCTTCTGGCTCTTTCCTTGTTCCCCATTTTAAGGAATTTGCTTTCTAAGTTAAGATGGATATGTCTGTTCCCAACAGAAATGGTTCCCAAGTTTGTGTTTCGCTGCCCAATGCTATAAAGACCAAATGATTTAATAGAATGCTCCTATGTAATAACACACTGAAAAAGATTCCAAGTTTTGGAGGCACCTATGACCAATGAGAATAGTTGACTCTTCAAAATTTTAAAAAACGTAATCTTTTGCATTTGGATAAGACAGAAAAAATGTGTGCTTCCTTTCTCTCTGACGTTTAAGGGAGACTCAGAAGCATGACAAATTTCCTTGAATGCTCACTGGAAGGACAGATCCTGAAGCTGAGGCTCCAATACTTTGGCCACCTCATGAGAAGAGAAGACTCCCTGGAAAAGACCCTGATGTTGGGAGAGATGGAGGGCACAAGGAGAATGGGGTCATGAAGAGTCAGCAGTGGCGTAGCGTGGGGGGTGCAAGGGGGGCAGGCTGCACCGGGCACAACATTTGGAGGGGGCGCGCTCGCTGCCTCTGGAGTCGCCGAAGAGCCTCGGGCGCAGGCTGTAGCAGAGCCGCATGTCTCGCGGCGCCCGGCTGAAGGTGCCCGGCAGGCAGCGGCTCTCAGCGCTGGCCGCGGAGGACGCGCCAGGCAGCCCCTCCTCACAGCCCCGCCTCCGCCACTGCTGCTGCAGCTGCTGGGCCGTTGCATTTTCCTCGCCTCTCTGCCCCCCTCCTCCTCCGGGCAAGCGGCGTCGTTTGGGCAGCAGCGCCAGCGGCAACTCGCAGGTTAGGGGTTAGGGGACGACAGAGGACGAGATGGTTGGATGGTGTTCTCGAAGCTACCAGCATGAGTTTGACCAAACTGCGGGAAGCAGTGGAAGACAGGAGTGCCTGGCGTGCTCTGGTCCATGAGGCCATCAAGAGTCAGACATGACTAATTGACTAAGCAACAACAACAGAAGCATGACAGCACTTTCACGTGCTTTCAGTCTGGTGACACTTCAGCACACAACTGAGAAGACAGGAAGTGACACAGCATTCCTTTCTCAGTTGCACGGGGTGAATCAAGTCCTTTAAAGGACCTAAGAACTGAGAAAATTATGGTGCCCCCAATATATAAGATCAAAGCAATTCTGTACCGTAAAATAGAATAAAATTAAAATAATTTGATACTTGGAAGAAGAAAATATGAAAGCAGTCATGGTGGGGAAAATAAGAACTCCAACCTTTTTTCAATTCTCTTCTTTTTACCTATCCCCACCTAAACCAGGGGGTGTCTTATTAACATAGATCAAAAATATGCGAGGGAATCTGATTTTGCCATGTGTTGAAATAAATCTGTATTGTATTATTTTACGGTTTAGTACTGCTTTTATTATGAACTACATGTTTGGGACACCGTAATATTGTCAGTGCAATGACAAACCTAGACAGCATCTTAAAAAGCAGAGACATCACCTTGCCGACAAAGGTCCGTATAGTCAAAGCTATGGTTTTCCCAGTACTGATGTATGGAAGTGAGAGCTGGACCATAAAGAAGGCTGATCCCAGAACAATTGATGCTTTTGAAATATGGTGCTGGAGGAGACTCTTGAGAGTCCCATGGACTGCAAGAAGATCAAACCTCTCCATTCTGAAGGAAATCAGCCCTGAGTGCTCACTGGAAGGACAGATCCTGAAGCTGAGGCTCCAATACTTTGGCCACCTCATGAGAAGAGAAGACTCCCTGGAAAAGACCCTGATGTTGGGAAAGATGGCGGGCACAAGGAGAAGGGGAAGGCAGAGGACGAGATGGTTGGACAGTGTTCTCGAAGCTACAAACATGAGTCTGACCAAACTGCGGGAGGCAGTGGAAGACAGGAGTGCCTGGCGTGCTCTGGTCCATGGGGTCACGAAGAGTCGGACACAACTAAACTAAACAACAACAATATTATCAGTGCCTCTAGAGGTAATCATTCAGCCCTGATCCTGCATCTCTCCCAGCTGTCCCCCCCCCCCACCAGAATGATCCCTACGTTGTAAGCCTTCTAGCTGGGGTTTATCGGGGAGTGGCTAAGGAGACCAGAGCCTGTGCCATGGCACCC
Organism: Podarcis vaucheri; assembly: GCF_965113315.1. Taxonomy (NCBI): domain Eukaryota; kingdom Metazoa; phylum Chordata; class Lepidosauria; order Squamata; family Lacertidae; genus Podarcis; species Podarcis vaucheri. Next base: position 85,006,031 of record NC_138765.1, on the reverse strand, counting down.
CAAAGCCTTTTGAAAGACCTGGCAGAACCTCTGCTTCCAGCAGGCCTGCCACTTGCCCTGGCAGGTGCTTTCACCTTGGAAGGATGTTCTTGTCAGCTCTTATCCATTAACTGGCTCTTCCTTTGAAGGGGAAATTCCCTGATGATTCAGCCTGCTGCAGTCTTCTCTTCGAGTCAGCATCTAGTTCACTCACTTCAGAGGGAAGTTGCATTAAGATTCTGGGCTGCTGAAGGTGACGCGTATCCAATAGTTGGTGACCTTCCTACTGGCACCGACTTTAGACAAGACTTAGCAAGGTGCTGCTATTCAGTTAATTGGATTTCAGCAAATGCTTAGCTCCTTTTTACCGCGAAACTGTCAGGCCCACCTTCCCTGTCTTTAGCTGTATCCAGCCAGATGCTGTAGTGCAGATTGGTGCCTTCCAGATGTGGTTGGACTACAACTCCTATCAGCTGGCTGGGGCTGATGGGAGTTGTAGTCCAACAAGACTTGGAGGGCACCAGGTTCTTTGCAGGAAATGGATGTGGCACCCCCGGACTGGCAGCTGAATGCAGCCTCTGTATGAGGCCTTCAGAATTCTCCCCCCGACCACCTCCCAACCCAGCCCTGGTCAGCAACCTCCTGTGTTGCTTTTCATGGCTGGAATATTACCTTGGGACTGCAGTAAGATGTGCACATGCATGCGTTGAAACCTTTGACTTTTGCACAGCAGGAATAAAGCCTATTGCAAGACGCGGGTGACGCTGTGGGTTAAACCACAGAGCCTAGGGCTTGCCAATCAGAAGGTCAGCGGTTTGAATCCCCACGACGGGGTGAGCTTCTGTTGCTCAGTCCCAGTTCCTGCCAGCCTAGCAGTTCGAAAGCATGCCAGTACAAGTAGATAAATAGGTATCGCTCCAGCAGGAAGGTAAACGGCGTTTCCGTGCGCTGCTCTGGTTCACCAGAAGCGGCTTAGTCACGCTGACCACATGACTCAGAAGCTGTACACCGGCGCCCTCGGCCAATAAAGCGAGATGAGCGCCGCAACCCCAGAGTTGGTCACGACTGGACCTAATGGTCCGGCGTCCCTTTACCTTTACCTTTACGTCTCACAATCATCACTCCCTAGCCAATACGGACAATGCATAACCTCCAAGTGTCCCAATTTTCCAGAGACAGTCCCAGATTTACAGAAGCCATCGTGGTTTCTGATTTGATCCCGGAATGTCCCACTTTTCTTTAGGATGTCCCTATTTTATTATCCCCTATTATACTGGGATGTCTCTGTTTTCATTGGAGAAATGTTGGAGGGTATGGCAATGTGGCCCACTAGGAAATAAACCCCTTGGGCTGAAAAAGCCCTCACCCCACCCCCAGTGCTGAAGATCAGGGTGCACTTGTGGCTCTAATGTTTTGTTGTAATTTTTGTGAGTCATTCTGAGTCTGGAGAAAAGTGGCATGCAAGGAATTATTTTCTTATTTCAACCATTTATACACCGCTTAATTGCAATCGTCTCTAAGCAGTATACAAGTAATGCAACAAGAATTAAAAGAAACAAATAGCCCCCACTTTACAGTAGTTAATTTGGGATAGAGAAATGGGAGCTGACCCCATTGCGCAGATTCAAACTACTGACCTTGTGATCGGCAAGCCCAAGAGGCTCGGTGGTTTAGACCACAGCTCCCCCTGCATCCCCTGGCTGTATTGTACAGTGGTACCTTGGGTTAAGTACTTAATTCGTTCCAGAGGTCCGTTCTTAACCTGAAACTGTTCTTAACATGAAGACCACTTTAGCTAATGGGGCCTCCCGCTGCCGCCAGAGCACGATTTCTGTTCTCATCCTGAAGCAAAGTTCTTAGCCTGAAGCACTATTTCTGGGTTAGCCGAGTCTGTAACCTGAAGCGTATGTAACCTGAAGCGTATGTAACCCGAGGTATGACTGTATTCTCAGTTGCATTTATATTTTCCTCCCCATTGTATCTTCATTTTATTTTTTCTATCTCTGCATGCATTTTATTTGATTACACTTATTCCTTTTACTGTACAGTGGTACCTCGGATTACAGACACTTCAGGTTACAGACTCACCCAGAAATAGTACCTCGGGTTAAGAATTTTGCTTCAGGATGAGAACAGAAATTGTGCTCCAGCGGCGTGGCAGCAGCAGGAGGCCCCATTAGCTAAAGTGGTACCTCAGGTTAAGAACAGTTTCAGGTTAAGAATGGACCTCCAGAACGAATTCAGTTCTTAACCAGAGGTACCACTGTACCTTGGTTCTCGAACTTAATCCGTTCCGGGAGTCCATTCAACTCCCAAAACCATTCGAAAACCAAGGTTCAACTTGCAATTGGCTGCAGGAGCTTCCTGCACTCAAGCAGAAGCAGCGTCCAACATTCGGCATCTGAAAAACGTTAGCAAGCCGTTTGCAGTGTTGGGGAGCCAATTTGTTGGCAGCTAAGCCTTTCGGGAACGTGTATGAATTGGACGAAGGTGTCCCTCCTTTGAATGCATTTTGAAGCATTCACCTGATATGTTTTAAGTGCAAGCACAAAAAGGCAAGGTTTGAATTTGGCAGTTGCGTAAACGAAGATCACACGGGTGTTTTTGTCACAGGGCCCGTGACTGTAGGCAACACCTTGCCCAGTTTACCCGATAGCAAAACCCGGGTCCTGCCCTGTGCAACCTGTTAAACATTCCAGGTCAATGCAGGAATAGCCAAAACAATATGGAATGGTGTCTTGCACAAACAGTGGTAACTCCCCTAATCTTCTTCAGTAAATAGACTTTGGTCTTCTTATCTTGTGGTAGGATATCAGCGAGGTTACATTGACTGATTGGTTTAATCCGCAAGTCTCCAGCCAAGTTTTTCTAGAGATAAAATAAGGGCCATTTACGTGAAAAGTCCACTGACATGTACAAAGGATAAGGGAGACATTTTTTCTCCCTCTCTTTCCATGCCAGGCATAATATTGCCAGCTTCTATCATGTCACCTCTTCCTCACCTTTTCTCTAAACCTAACACCCCACATGGTTTTATGGGTTTATGGTTCTATGGGACGCGGGTGGTGCTGTGGGTTAAATCACAGAGCCTAGGGCTTGCCGATCAGAAGGTCGGCGGTTCGAATCCCCGCAACGGGGTGAGCTCCCATTGCTCAGTCCCTGCTCCTGCCAACCTAGCAGTTCAAAAGCATGTCAAAGTGCAAGTAGATAAATAGGTACCGCTCTGGCGGGAAGGTAAATGGCATTTCCATGTGCTGCTCTGGTTCGCCAGAAGCGGCTTAGTCATGCCGGCCACATGACCCGGAAGCTGTATGCCGGCTCCCTCGGCCAATAAAGCGAGATGAGCGCTGCAACCCCAGAGTCGGTCACGACTGGACCTAATGGTCAGGGGTCCCTTTACCTTTACCTAAACCCCCACAATGCTGACCCTTTCCTTGTAGGGAAGTCATTCCATCCCCTTGGTCATTCTGGCTGCCTTTACGGTTGCCAAAGCCTATCACCCCTGGCCAGGCCACCCTCTTCCCTGATTGTAGCACAAGCCTTGCCCTTCCATTCTCCGCCTTCACATTCACAGCTGCGTTGGCAGCCTTTGAGTCACCCTCTTGCTTCAGCAGCTACCCAATGGAAGAAGCACGCTGGCTGCTAAAGAGCAATTCCCCCACCGCCTGCTTATTTCAGAACCAGCCAATATGGGAGACTAATCCTGTGTATTTCCTGCTCACCCCCCCTACAGCATATTCCCACTCCTGTAATTTCCTCTTCCTCTGCTGCATGTAGGTCACCAGGAAGCCTTAGGAACCCACCAGCTAACATTCGCATTCTATTTTATTTTTTAATCTGTTTCAATACTCCGGGGGGGGGGGAATGGCATGGCAAGCTCCTTGCATGGCTGCAAGCAAAATGTATTTTCCAGCACGCTGCCGCCACCAGTTTCATTAAACAAAGAAATGTAAAGGGTTGTTATTCCCCCCCCCCCCCGATGTAAAGAATGAGAGGGAGAGAGATTAGCAAGGTCCCATCTGCCCTTGTCGCTGGCTCACCTGCCTTCAGCAGGTTGGTCAGTTTCTTGTGCAAACTATGAGCCTTCTTTGAAGGAGATCTTTCCATTTCCCCCCTCTTTCTCCAAACACAGTTGGAGAGGGGCTGCTTCTGCCAAAGCACTTATTATTATTCTTCTTATTATTATTATTGATTTTCAAAATCCCCAAACTTTGATCAACTTAATATGTTGCAATCACTATAAACTTTCCCCACAAAGGCCCATATTATCCAACTGCTTATGGTGGCAGTTCGGCAGATTTGAGATACTTCGATTGCATACGTTGCCCTTTTACAAAACCTAGCTTTAAGTGGATCTTAAAGAAACTATAATGACCCCAGTGGAATTAATTGGTATAACAGGGAGCAGATAGAATGGAGGACTGAAATGCCTTTTAAAAAAACCCTCATTCAGTAAATCAAACGTGCTTGCCTGGTCCCAGGGCAGGAGAGTCTGAGCATACCATGAGTGCCTTGCAATAAAAACGACGCTGCAGCTAGTAGGGAGCCATGCATTGCACCACAACAGGCAGCCTCTGGGCATGCTCAGAGTGCATCGCAAAAGAAAAGAGACGGGTAGTTCTAAAGTTCCCTGTGGGGAGGAAGCCTCTGGACTAGGGATGGAAGAACCTGTCAGCTTGAGCAGGAAGTGCGGGGAGAGAAGGTACATGGGGAGGAGTGGGATAAACAAAAGAATAAATAATGCGATGGAGTTGGCCGATGTCTTCCTGCTTACATAATCCTTGAGGGTTCCTCCGAAAGCACAACTCTGCATGATAAGGCAAATTGCAGCAATAGAAGCAATTACTGTTGTGGTTTGGCAGCCGCAGACCTTTGGAATGAGAAACCGCTCCTTTGACACCCAAGGCAGCTGCAAGGATCAGGTTTCGAAAAGAAATCCATCTGCTGAAACGCTGCACCTCCTGTTGGCCTAGCTGAGCATCTTCCAGCAGTGCACTGGTTAAATGCGAGGTGTAGAAGCTCATATCCTGCCAGCCCCCATAGCCACCCCCAGGAGAACCCAAAATTACAGCAGGCCAATATGTTGATCCATTGATATACCGCATTTTTCGCTCTATAAGACGCACCAGACCACAAGACGCACCTAGTTTTTGGAGGAGGAAAACAAGAAAAAAAGTATTCTGAATCTCAGAAGCCAGAACAGCAAGAGGGATCCCTCTTGCTGTTCTGGCTTCTGGGATAGCTGTGCAGCCTGCATTCGCTCCATAAGATGCACACACATTTCCCTTACTTTTTAGGAGGGAAAAAGTGAGTCTTATAGAGCAAAAAATACGGTATCTATTTCCACCAGCATCTCTCAGCCTGGTTTCTTCGGTTTGCTTTGGACTACAGCTCCCATCATCCTCATGCTGGCTGAGGCTGATGGGAGCTGTAGTCCAAAGCAAACCAAGGGCCCCAGGTTGGCAGAGGCTGGTGGAAATAGACACCAAACCACCCATCCTGAGCCACGAAGCAGCGACTTCCCCAGTGAAGGAGTATCACCAGCAGAGCCAGTTTGCAGTCATAACACGATGCTTTATAAGAACAACAACTTGGAGCCGAGGAACGACAGCTCAGGCTGCACCCAGGCATGTATCCGCTCAGCTGGTTCTGCAGAAACAAGGCAACTCAAATACCTGCAGCTGAATCCAGACTGGTATGGCCAGCGGAACGAGAAACACCCAGTTTGCTCTGAGCGCAAGGAACACCCAGGCCGGATCTGGGCCCTTATGCAACAGGATGCTTTTTTGAAGGGCTGGCCTGGGAGGACATTCCTGGGCAAGCACCTGCACTTAATTGCCACTGTCAGCTGGTCCCCAGGTGCAAGGTGTGTGCATGTCTGCAGAGAGAGTACACCTGGTGCAGGGTGGGGCTATGCCTTCCCCTTGCTGGTCTCGTACAGGTCTTGCAACCTGCAGATCGCTCTCCCGTGCTAAACCTCCAGTGGCAAGTCCACAAAAAATGAGACGATTTGTCTTGCGGGGATGGGAAATAATCTTGTTCATAATAATAATACTAATAAATTTTTATTTATATCCTGCCCTCCCCAGCCGAAGCTGGGCTCAGGGCGGTTAACAACAATAAAATAACACAACATTCTAAAATCATTTCATTATAAAATTAGTTCAAATCAAATTGATGACAACCATTGGGCTAGAGTTCTGTAAAGTTCATAGAGTTCATAAAAAGAAAAGTGTTTCCCCCACTGGTGGGGTTTCTAGCATACAAAGGATTTTTAAAGCCCAGCAGTGGGGCAGGAACCCTTATCAGACAGCATCGAATCATTAGATCTCATTTCTACAGTGGTACCTCAGGTTAAGTACTTAATTCGTTCCGGAGGTCCGTTCTTAACCTGAAACTGTTCTTAACCTGAAGCACCACTTTAGCTAATGGGGCCTCCTCCTGCTGTCGCGCCGCCGGAGCAAGTGTTCTGTTCTTATCCCGAAGCAAAGTTCTTAACCTGAAGCATTATTTCTGGGTTAGCGGAGTCTGTAACCTGAAGCGTATGTAACCCGAGGTACCACTGTATTTCACTTTTCCTTCAAGATGCTCAAAGCAGCGTTTGTTGTCCCTTCCCCACCTTGAACCTCATAACAGGGAGAGGGAGGCAGAGACTGACTCAAGTTCAAGCGTCGTAGCTGAGCAGGGATTTGAACCTGAGCCTCAAAGGGCATAGCCTAATAATAATAATAATAATAATAATAATAATAATAATCTATTATTTGTACCCCGCCCATCTGGCTGGGTTTCCCCAGCCACTCTGGGCGGCTTCCAAAAAAAGAGTAATAATAATAATAATAATAATAATAATAATAATAATAATAATTTATTATTTACTTTCTTGGGCTCCATGATCACTGCAGATGGTGACAGCAGCCATGAAATTAAGAGACGCCTGCTTCTTGGGAGAAAAGCAATGACAAACCTAGACAGAATCTTAAAAAGCAGAGATATCACCTTGCCAACAAAAGCCCATATAGTTAAAGCTATGGTTTTCCCAGTAGTGATGTATGGAAGTGAGAGCTGGACCATAAAGAAGGCTGATCGCTGAAGAATTGATGCTTTTGAATTCTGGTGCTGGAGGAGACTCTTGAGAGGCCCATAGACTGCAAGAAGATCAAACCTCTCCATTCCGAAGGAAATCAGCCCTGAGTGCTCACTGGAAGGACAGATCCTGAAGCTGAGGCTCCAAGACTTTGGCCACCTCATGAGAAGAGAAGACTCCCTGGAAAAAACCCTGATGTTGGGGAAAGATGGAGGGCACAAGGAGAAGGGGACGACAGAGATGGTTGGATAGTGTCTTCAAAGCTACAAACATGAGTCTGACCAAACTGCGGGAGGCAGTGGAAGACAGAAGTGCCTGGCGTGCTCTGGTCCATGGGGTCACGAAGAGTTGGACACGACTAAACGACTAAACAACAACAATTTATAACCCGCCCATCTGGCCTTGATTACTGCTTCAAAATCACATAGATCCAGGGATTTCTGGTCTCTGATTAACAGAAGGGTGAGGAAATACCCAAGGGCAGTCATCCCTGCACCGACATGGGAATTGTTCCTGAAGAAATGTTTCTCACAGGCAGATGCTCCCTCCGACCATTTGATGTATCTGTTTTCCCACCTACCTATTTGGCCTCCCACCGATCCTGACGAAATAGCCAAGCTAATAGCCCAGTTGAAATCGGGCAAAGCCCCAGGGCCCGATCTGATCCCTGCTGAAGCCATCAAACTACATCCAAAATGGTGGGCTGGCATCTTGGCCAAAACCTTCGACGCAATCAACGCTACTGGTCTCATCCCCAAAATATGGAAGGAGGCCATTATAGTACCAATTCATAAAAAAGGTTCTCCAATGGAGCCGGAAAATTACCGTAACATCAGCCTCCTTTCGATCATAGGGAAAATTTATGCCAGCTTTTTGCTGACGAAACTATTGCGATGGGTAGATGAGACTAACCAGATTGGTCACGAACAAGCAGGGTTCAGAATCAAACGTTCTACAACTGATCACGCGATAGTTCTTTACCATCTGGCACGGAAGTACTCCTCCCCTCCCCGGGGCTACCTGTGTGCTGCCTTCTTAGATCTAAAGGCAGCCTTTGACAGCGTTCCTAGAAATATTCTTTGGGAGAAACTTGCGAAACAGGGCATCGATAGAAGACTCTTATGGCTTATAAGTCAGCTTCACGAAGGTACCCTTGCCAGAGTGAGACTTACTCCTGCGGGCGACCTCACAAATTCGATACCAATAAACAAGGGAGTGCGCCAAGGATGTATTTTGGCTCCCTGCCTATTCAATCTATTCATCAGCGATATGCAAGCACCCCTAGTCAACTCATCTCCAAGTACACACGCGCCTAGACTAGCGGATTACCGCTGTCCACTCCTTTTATATGCGGACGACGCGGTAATTCTATCTTATACACGTGTTGGACTAACCAGAGCTCTGAAGATCTTTGCCACGTATTGTCAACTCAACCAATTAACCATCAACCATGTTAAATCTAAGATTCTGATTTTTGCCAGAAGTCGGAGATTATATGAATGGAAGCTTGGTGGAGCAAAAATAGAGCAAGTCCTAAAATTTCAATACCTAGGAGTTATTTTTCAATACAATTTGGGGTGGAAAGCACAAATTCAACACCTACTTAACAAAGCCAAAACTCTGTCATATGCGCTCCTCCGATTTTTCTTTTCGGATGGAGCTTTGCATGTTCCCTCGGCCCTAAAGGTGTTCAAGGCAAAAGTGGTTCCCGTGCTTGCTTATGCTGCCCCGCTCTGGGCCGTGATGACAGACCTTGCTCCTCTTGAGACTCTGCAAAACCAATTCCTACGTCGGCTCCTAATGCTCCCCCTGTGCGTAAGCAACGCAGCCATGTGACTAGAATTGAAGATCGCATCCTTAGAAACTTGCCTGTGGAAGCAAGTCTTCAATTATTGGTTATCATTGTGGCATAGATTACCAGACCATTACCTTGTCCAATGCTTATGGCGAGATGAATTCTCCAGCCTTTGGACTAGTAGAATTCATGCCAAACTCCTGAGTTATGGAAACTCTCCTTTAGATTCCTTAAAACTAGATCAAATCACTGCTCAAAGACTGATCCGCCAAAGACTGGATGACATCGATTTACAGCGAAATTATACGCTGGGGGGAGGTGTTTGTTCACCCCACAACATTGGTATCACTTTAACTTACTGCGTTCCATCATACCTCTCCTCCCTTTCGTCTGTTGCCCATAGGCTGGCCTTCACCAAGGCGAGGTTTAACGTTTTTCCCTCCAATGTCCTGAGACATAGATTCTCAAAGGGCCAAGCCTCCGCCATGTGCGAATGTGATAAGGAGACGCCGGAGTCACTTCAGCACATTATGTTCACTTGTGCCATATTATGTGCCACGGGCAAATTTGTTGGGATCAATCATACAGAAACTAGAGGGTACCCCACCAAAATTCCACCTTGCCCAAATCTTGCAGGATAAGGATACCCACACGACCCTGAAAGTGACTAGGTTCCTGGTCGCTGTCCTTACCCAAAAGCGTTGCCAAGGAGCACCACAAGCTAATTATGGCGTAGTATGCCATTCCATCTTATAGTATTTTACTGTTATAGTAGTGTTTTAGCGGCTGTTTTTTTCCCACGTGCACAAGCTGTTATTTATGTCTTGTTTTTATCTGTATGGGCCTACGGCCGTAATAAACTATTATTATTATGTTGGGTTTCCCCAGCCACTCTGGGCAGCTTCCAACAAAGCACTAAAATACAATAACCTATTAAACATTAAAAGCTTCCCTAAACAGGGCTGCCTTCAGATGTCTTCTAAAAGTTTGGTAGTTATTTTTCTCTTTGACATCTGATGGGAGGGCGTTCCACAGGGCAGGTGCCACTACTGAGAAGGCCCTCTGCCTGGTTCCATGTAACTTGGCTTCTTGCAGTGAGGGAATTGCCGAAGGCCCTCGGCGCTGGACCTCAGTGTCCGGGCGGAACGATGGAGGTGGAGACGCTCCTTCAGGTATACTGGACCGAGGCCATTTAGGGCTTTCAAGGTCAGCACCAACACTTTGAAATGTGCTCGGAAACGTACTGGGAGCCAGTGTAGGTCTTTCAAGACCGGTGTTATATGGTCTCAGCGGCCGCTCCCAGTCACCAGTCTAGCTGCCACATTCTGGATTAGTGGTAGTTTCCGGGTCACCTTCAATGGTATCCCCACATAGAGCACATTGCAGTAGTCCAAGCGAGAGATAACCAGAGCACGCACCACTCTGGCAAGACAGTCTGCGGGCAGGTAGGGCCTCAGCCTGCGTACCAGATGGAGCGGGTAAACAGCTGCCCTGGACACAGGGCATTAAAATGTCACACATTTAAAACTTCCCGAAACAGACCTGCCTTCAGATGTTTTCTAAATGTCAGGTAGTTGTTTATCTCTTTGACATCCACTGCTCTAACCACTCCACCACACTATCATGGCCTCCCTAGGATCTTCCAGTCATGTGCAGCAATGTTCTCCAGGTTTATCCAGCTTGAGGATTCCATGCGACTCTACCACGTAACTCTTGCATGTTGCAGAGGGTCCTGCCAAAGACCATTGCAGCCTGGTTGAATTGCAGGGGGTGCAGACCTCTACGCCTGCTGCTTTTTTGATGCAACCGCTACCTGGCTAAAAGGAAGAGGTTTTTGGGAGGGGTTTGTGGCCCAATAATGCACCCCCGTGGGATGCAGGTGGTGCTTTGGTCTAAACCACAGAGCCTAGGGCTTGCCAATCAGAAGGTCGGTGGTTCGAATCCCTGCCACGGGGTGAGCTCCCGTTGCTCAGTCCCTGCTCCTGCCAACCTAGCAGTTTGAAAGCGTGTCAAAGTGCAAGTAGATAAATAGGTACCACTCTGGTGGGAAGGTAAACGGTGTTTCTGTGCACGGGAAGGTAAATGGTGTTTAAGGGCGCTGCTCTGGTTCGCCAGAAGCGGCTTAGTCATGCTGGCCACATGACCCGGAAGCTGTCTGTGGACAAACGCCGGCTCCCCCAGCCAGTAAAAGCAAGATGAGCGCCTCAACCCCAGAATCGTCAATGACTGGACTTAATGGTCAGGAGTCCCTTTACCTCAATGCACCCCCATACATCCTTCTACCCGCATTTGAGCATTCCTCTGTATGTCTGTTGGGTTACAATGTTAGGGATGTAAGGACATAGGATGCTGTTTTATGGCAAATCCATTTAGCTCAATATTCTGTCTTTGTTTTGAGGCAAAAGCTTTTCCTGGCTCTACCTGGCGATATCAGGGCCTGAACCCAGGACCTTCTGTATGCAAAACGGATGCTCTACTACCCTTCCCTGAATATTGCTCCACTGCAAAATGCAGGCTTGGAGTAATAGCAACATTCCTATGACTGTGCATTGCAGGAGAAGATTGTTTATTGGCAAGTCTGATTGTTCAGTTGTGGGTGAACATATCAGACAACACAGCGATTCTTCAAACAGCTCTTGTTTATTCACAGGCCAGGACAGAACTGAACTGAAGGGTTCAGCTAGCCTGCTTATATAGACCTCCACTACACTGCAACAGTAACCACTTTCTGTAACTATCCAATCACTGAACGTCACTTTCAATCCCTTATTTGCATATGTGGACCTGAGTGAAAACTATCTACAGTATCCCCCTGATTGCCCAGGGTGAAAACTTCAGTACATAACACAGATGTACTCTGGGAAACTCATCTACCATGCTTGATCTGACTGACGCCCTATGGGAAGCCTATGCCTTCCTCTGGTGTAGGGGGTCTGCAAGGGAGCAAAGGGGGAGCCCAGAAAAAGAAATCTCCGCAGTGCTCCCAGTTTGCAAAGTGTCATTGTTGCCACGTTTCTTAGTTCAGCCACCCTTCCCCTCATGCTGCTTTACAGCGGCATGGCAATAGAGGCGTTTAGCAAATTATTTCTCTTCCTTTCACTGGCAAGGAAAACTAAGATTCTGCATGTAAATCTGAGGTTGAAGGCACAGGAGTGGTGTTATTCTAATTTTAATTTTTTTTAAAGGTGCCCACCCACAAATATAATAGCTGTTTCCAGGTTTGCAGATCTGCCTGGAGGTAAAAGAGGCCAGGAGGCTCCTGTGCCTTTAATAGTTTGGCAGTAGAGGGAATTTCAGCAGGTGTACTATTAAAGAACTTGCCGATCAGCAGGTTGGCGGTTCGAATCCCCGTGACAGGGTGAGCTCCCGTTGCTCAGTCCCTGCTCCTGCCAACATAGCAGTTCAAAAGCACGTCAAAGTTCAAGTAGATAAATAGGTACCGCTCCAGCGGGAAGGTGAACGGCGTTTCCGTGTGCTGCTCTGGTTCACCAGAAGCGGCTTAGTCATGCCGGCCACATGACCTGGAAGCTGTACGCCGGCTCCCTCAGCCAATAAAGCGAGATGAGCACCGCAACCCCAGAGTCGGTCACGACTGGACCTAATGGCCAGGGGTCCCTTTACCCTTTACCTTTTACTATTAAAGGAGTAGGAGCAGCACCCCCCACCCTGTTCCTCTGTTGCAGCTTCTGCCACCTCCTCCATTTGAATTGTCTTCTGCAGGGCTTCTTCCATTCCCTCTCCTGAACGGCATGGTCTCTACCTCCACTTTTTGTCTGCCCTTAATGTTAGGAGAGCAGGGGGCAGGTAAAAGAAAGTACTTCCTCACACAGTGCATAGTTGAACTGTGGAACTCTCTGCCACAGGATATAGTGATGACCACCAACTCGGATGGCAGAAATTCAGGTAGGCAGCTATCAGTGGCCACTAGCTGCGATGGCTGGATGCTACCACCAAGATCAGAGGTAGTATGTCAGTTTCTGGAAGCTGTAAATGGGGAGAGCACTTTTTGCACTCTGGTCTTGCTTGTGGGCTTCCCAAAGGCATCTGGTTAGCCTGATCCAGCAGGACTCTTCTTACATTCACCTTCAGGGAGCTGTTTTAATTTTGCTTTACATAAAAACAACAACAGGAGAGTGGAGAAATCCCTTCCTGTTAGCAGTTGTGGTTGTTAAAACTTGCAGCTCTTTCATGTTGCCTAGTGATTTCGACTCGATGCTTGCATCTCCCATCGATACAAAGAATAACATACGGCAGAACCCTGGCCCAAGGAGCTTACAGGGACAGCCAGCATCTGCTGGCCTGGCCTACGACTGGAGAGGTACAGACACAAATCCCAACTGCGAATCTCACCAGGGCCGGTTCTCCTGAGCCTAAATCTCAAGGTTGCTGTGAGGGCAAAATGGTGTGAGCAGAGGGGACAACTCGAGATTACAAAAACGGTGAAAGTAAATTCAGTCAGGCCTGAGGGGGCAAGCTGGAATACTCCACCCAGATCACTGGCTGAACTGGCCAGGGCTGATGGGAGTTCAGGAGAAAGTGACAAGTTCTTCACCCCTCCTGGGTTTGAAAACTTTTCATCTGGGGGTTGAAAGCAGAGTGAGCTGGTCCCACTTACTTGGGAGTAAGCCTCCCATGCCTTGCTCCCCCACTCAGAGGGCCAAATTTGGGGTCTCGCTGTAAGTTCCTTGGAACAGGGGAACTGCCAGTGTGGTGTAGTGCTTAAGAGCGGTGGACTCGTAATCTGGGGAACCGGGTTCGCTTCCCCGCTCCTCCACATGCAGCTGCTGGTTGACCTTGGGCCACTCACACTTCTCTGAAGTCTCTCAGCCCCACTTACCTCACAGAGTATTTGTTGTGGGGGAGGAAGGGAAAAGGAGATTGTTAGCCGCTTTGAGACTCCTTAGGGTAGTGATAAAGCGGGGTATCAAATCCAAACTCCTCCTCCTCCTCCTCCTCCTCCTCCTCCTCCTCCTCCTCCTCCTCTTCGTCTGTATCGTTCTCCCCGCTTCAGAGGAGGCAATGCTTTTGAATCCCACTTGCAGGAAGCCACCAGAGGGCAGAGGGCTCTTGTGTCCTGTTTGCAGGCTTCCCATTTTAGGCATCTGGTGGGCCACTGTGAGAACAGGATGCTGGACTAGATAGGTCCCCTTTGGCCTGATCTAGCCACCTCTTAACATTCTGAAAGAGAGAGTGAGAGAGAGAGAGAGAGAGAGAGAGAAAGAGAAAGAGAGAGAGAGAATGGAAGTTCCATATAATCCAGAGAAGAAGGAATTGGGAAGCTTGCAGCAATGGCTTTCTTTAATTGCTCAGGGATGATGATGATTTATTGAATTTATACACCACCCTATACCCGGAGGGACGCGGTTGGCGCTGTGGGTTAAACCACAGAGCCTAGGACTTGCCAATCAGAAGGTTGGCGGTTCGAATCCCCGTGATGGGGTGAGCTCCCATTGCTCGGTCCCTGCTCCTGCCAACCTAGCAGTTCGAAAGTATGTCAAAGTGCAAGTAGATAAATAGGTACCACTCCGGCAGGAAGATAAACAATGTTTCTGTGCGCTGCTCTGGTTCGCCAGAAGCGGCTTAGTCATGCTGGCCACATGACCCGGAAGCTGTACGCTGGCTCCCTTGGCCAATAAAGTGAGATGAGCGCCGCAACCCCAGAATCAGCCACGACTGGACCTAATGGTCAGGGGTCCCTTTACCTTTACCTTATACCTGGAGGTCTCACCGCAGGCAGATCTGCAGCATGCATTGAAAGCACATAACTTTCCCTGAAGAACCATGGAAACGGTTGTTCGTGTTCCCCTGCCCACCCCCAGCTGCAGTTCTCAGCCCCCTTAGCAAGGAGGGCCCTCTCCTTCTCCCTCTCCAGTTGGGTACCAATTGTCTGGCACTTGTCCCTGCATCTAAAGAGCCTCTCCTTGCTTCCAGGCTAATGATTCAGTGGCCCTCTTGATAGAAGCACAGAGGCTTCTGCCAAGCAAAGTCTTGGAAAGCCACCCAGCTAATGAAGATTAAACGTTCTGCAGCAGCCATGCATGATGAGTAATTGGGGCGGATATTTTCATATCAGCTGGACTTTAATAAAAACTCTTTTTTCATTTTTTTCTTTTTGAGAGCTTTCCTAAACACCATACTGGGGTTTTATTGGGGGGGGGAGGGTTTGGTTCCAGAACAGAGCCGTTCATCTTTGTGGGAGGCTTTTCGTTATCTGCTTCCTTCCAGACACCAAGAGAGAAGGCCACCTCTGAGCACATGCAAAGTGCATTTCTCTCCCAATAGTTGTCATTTCACATGGTCTCCCTGTAATATGAGTGAGTCTTCCAATCGGGCCTAATTTCTCTATCTCCCCCGTCTTTTAAAATAGGTTTTAATTGACTGATTGATTTTATTTTTCTGCATTTATATCCCCACCTGTTTTCCAAGGAGCACCTCCTCATTTCATTATCACAACAACCCTGTGAGGTATTTTAGGCTCAGAGTCAGTGAGTGGCCTAAGGCCACACCAGTGAGCTTTGTGGCCAAGTAGGAGACCCCCCTCTTCCTGGGGGTCCCCTGGTCCTTTGCCACTTGGCTCTCATCCCAGGGCCCCACCTAGGGACCAGATAGCTCCCTCATCCTTTTTCTTTAAAGCAATGGTATGACTTGACATCAACAAACCTAGACAGCATCTCAAAAAGCAGAGACATCACCTTGCCGACAAAGGTCCATATAGTTAAAGCTGTGGTTTTCCCAGTAGTGATGTATGGAAGTGAGAGCTGGATCATAAAGAAGGCTGATTGCTGAAGAATTGATGCTTTTGAATTCTGGTGCTGGAGGAGACTCTTGAGAGTCCCATGGACTGCAAGAAGATCAAACCTATCCATTCTTAGGGAAATCAGCCCTGAGTGCTCACTGGAAGGACAGATCCTGAAGCTGAGGCTCCAATACTTTGGCCACCTCATGAGAAGAGAAGACTCCCTGGAAAAGACCCTGATGTTGGGAAAGATGGAGGGCACAAGGAGAAGGGGACAACAGAGGACGAGATGGTGGGACAGTGTTCTCGAAGCTACCAGCATGAGTTTGTCCAAACTGCAGGAGGCAGTGGAAGACAGGAGTGCCTGGCATGCTCTGGTCCATGGGGCCACGAAGAGTTGGACACGATTAAGCGACTAAACGACTAAACAACAACAACAACTTGACATCATTCCAGCCACTAACTAGAGACATCTGAGCTTGCTACATTTCATGTTAATAAAGAAAACTTGGCATCACTTAAACCGGCCTTATGTGAATATGCTGCCCTCCAAATGTTGATGTCCTACAACTCCCATAAACCCAAGCAAGCATGGCCAATGGTCAAGAGTAATGGGAGTTGTGGCCCACAACTTCTGTAGGGCACCGCACTGCCTACCTCTGATAGAGGGGCTTAGCTACTACTCTACTAAAATGCTCAGGCAGGGTCCAGGTGAATCAGAGCAGCTTGTGGGACTGAAATGCTAGCAAATGCTTGCCCCTGGAACTTTTGGATATGGGGATATGGGGATAGCTCCACCACATGTGAAAGGTGGATCCTTCCTGCTCGCCTTCTCACCAGCAAGACGGGTAAATCTGCATCAAGCTGGCAAAACTAGATAGATGATAGATAGATAGATAGATAGATAGATAGATAGATAGATAGATAGATAGATGATAGATAGATTTTTTTAACATACCATTTTCAAAAGCAATTAAACATATTTTTACATTTTATTCCATTTTTTTGACTTCCATCAGTCCTGTCTGAAAATTTTCCAATCTAATCTCTTAGTATACATTTCTTATTTCCCCTATTACATTTAAAACTCATAACCAATATCAATATTCTTTATCTACTTTGTAGCACTTCATATATTCCTCCTTACAAAACTTCTTGTGGTCCTATTAGAGTAATTTGTTGGTTACAATTGCTTTTCAAATAGTTCATATACTTCTTCCAACCTTCTGTAAATATCTGGTCCCCCAGGTTTCGAATCCTTCCTGTCATTTTGTCCAATTCTGCATAGTCCATTATTTTCATCTGCCATTCTTCTTTCGTCGGAATTTCTTCTTGTTTCCATTTCCGGGCTAACAATCAAGCTGGCAAAACCTATTTGTGGAGTAGAGCCATCTGCGTTGTTTCTGCATTCTGAGATGTTGAGCCTACTTTTCTTCCTCTATGGAAATCGCTAGGGCAGTGGTTTTCAACCAGAGTGCTGTGGCACCTTGTGGTGCCTTGAATGATGGTCAGGGGTGCCATGGGCAACACTGGCTTCTATCCCTCTCTCCTCTGATGTCCTCTTGCATCTCTGCCTCCCAAAGGCTTGCACAGGTAGGGTGGTTTCAGGTAGATGAAGGGCCTTAGCTCAGCAGCAGCAGCACCTGCTTTGCATACAGAAGGTCGCAAGTTCAACCCCCAGTGGCATCTTTGGGTAAGGCTTATTGTAAACAAAAATTGCCCTTCTTCCCTTATGGGGTACCCAAGAGCCCATATAGAGTCCTTACGTAGGTTCCCTATCAGTAGGAGAAAATAACAGAGGCCAACCAGAGAATATTGAGAAGCAAAGCAGCTAGTAAGCTTGATCTTTACTGAACTGTTGCAACAGGATGCTCCCCTCACCCGCAGGAGAGAGGAGGAACCCAGAACAATGGTGTGCAAGGGCTTATAAAGACTTTTGAAATTGCCACCCTGTAGATCAAGACCACCCCCTGAAACATCATACCTACATCACAGAAGGGGTGTAACCTAAGACCACCCCTCAGATACATCATACCTACATCACAGAAAAGGCGGTCCAAAACAGAAATTTGAATGTTGTTTTTCTCCTGTCTGGCAGGTTACTTGATTGGATACCCTGCTTACTAGAATGGATTGCCTGGGGAGCCTGGCCAGTCTTTTGTAATTATAAATACTTAGTTCCTGGACCATGTCACAGGCTCACACACTGTTCAAACACAGACATACCCTTAAGACAGGATTTGTGAAGGAAAAGACAATGGGGAGGCTTTTCCATTTTCCTTTGACCTTGCAGAGAAAACATTTGGTCAGTTTGGGACAGTTTGGGAATCAAAATGGTTCCAGGTCGGTCTTCCTGTGCTGATCTATGTATGTGCTTGGTTGGTACTTATGAACATTAGCATATATCTAAGACCTCAAAGGACCGCAGGTGGCGCTGTGGGTTAAACCACAGTGCCTAGGACTTGCTGATCGAAAGGTCGGCAGTTCGAATCCCCGCGCAACGGGGTGAGCTCCCATTGTTCGGTCCCAGCTCCTGCCAACCTAGCAGTTCAAAAGCACCCCAAAGTGCAAGTAGATAAATAGGGACCGCTCTCTAGTGGGAAGGTGTTTCCGTGTGCTGCGCTGGTGCTGGCTCGCCAGAGCAGCCTTGTCACGCTGGCCACGTGACCTGGAAGCTGTCTTTGGACAAGCGCTGGCTCCCGGCCTCTTGAGCGAGATGAGCGCGCAACCCTAGAGTCGGTCACGACTGGTCCTGTTGGTCAGGGTTACCTTTACCTCAAAATTCCTATCACAGGCTTGACAAGACTCCTGTCTGAAATCCTGGACAGCTGCTGCCAGTCCATGTCAACAGTGTTGGGCTAGGTGGATGGATGGTCTGACCCGGAATAAGGCAACTTCTGATGTTCTACATTCATCTTGCCAAACTGAACCCATCCGTGGTTTCTCAGTGCCCAGTGATAGTTCCTCAGCTGTTAAGAATGCCTTCCCCCCTGACATCACAGAATGTTCAGCCAGTGGCTTAGCAGAGCTTGCAAGGTTTCTGTTTTTAAAAGCCCAAGTATGTAAGACTTTCTTCTTCTTTTCCCCTTGAAAAAAGGGATGCATGAATTTGAAATCCAGAGAGAATAGTGGGGTAATTGTTGGAAGAGTCTTGATAGTCAAAGTGCTCTGTGGCCGTCAGGCTGATCAAAGCAAATTTGAGGTTGCGCATTTGAGGCCCGGGTAGAGAACAGGGCGAGCACAGCTTGTAAATTTTAAAGCAGTGTGCGTCAGAGATGTTACATAAATCCTTGGGAGCTAAATATAACAGAGCACTCTTTTTTTGGGTGACGGCTGCTTTCCTTGAAAAGGGTGCGTTAGAGCCAGAAAACAGGAGTTGGGTCTGTTCCCAAATTTACCGTGCGTTTTAAAAAATGTACTTCTCTCCCCCCCTCCCGTTGGCGCCCCCGCCGCCCCAGAGCCTTCAGTAACCTATTCAGGGAGCCTCAAGTTTCCCCTTCTCTTATAACTGGGAGGGGAGGGGGCGGAATTACATTTGCGGCTGCTTTTCCCAAAATGAACGAAATGTACCCAAGCACTAAATGTCATGCAATTGTCCCAGTAAGTGTTTGTTAGGGAATAATTACAGTATATGAAACTCTCTCACTGGGCTACATCTACATGACATAGATGAGACCCTGTTATTGGGAATGAGGATTTCCTCTTCCCCAACATATACTTGTCTGCTCCTGCCTACCCCAGCCCCCCCAAAAAATCTGACCATATCACCTTCTGCCCCCATCCTTCACACACACACACACACCCTGCTCCTTTGCCTGGAGGGCGTGTGGCTGTCTAGCATGCTGCCTGTGGTTGCTAAGCAACCGGAAGATGCCCTCTCAAAATACATCTGGGAGGCTGGTGGGATGCATCCTTTGCTTCGCAACGACCTGTGCTTCCTTTGCTCCCCCACAGTTCCTCTGGGAACTGGCAAAATGCCTGGGCCAGCCCACAAGTGCCACGGTACTCTCTGCAAAGGAGAGAAATAATAATAATAATAATAATAGTAATTATTATTATTATTATTATTATTATTATTATTATTATTATTATCATTATTATTATTTATACCCAGCCCCCGGGTTTCCCCAGCCACTCTGGACGTCTTCCAACAAAACACTAAAATACAATAACCTATTAAACATTAAAAGCTTCCCTAAACAGGGCTGCCTTCAGATGTCTTCTAAAAGTTTGGTAGTTATTTTTCTCTTTGACATCTGGTGGGAGGGCGTTCCACAGGGCAGGTGCCACTACCGATAAGGCCCTCTGCCTGGTTCCCTGTAACTTGGCTTCTCGCAGCGAGGGAACCACCAGAAGGCCCTCAGAGCTGGACCTCAGTGTCTGGGCAGAACGATGGAGGTGGAGATGCTCCTTCAGGTATACTGGACCGAGGCCGTTTAGGGCTTTAAAGGTCAGCACCAACACTTTAAATTGTGCTCGGAAACGTAGCACTACTAGTAGTAATAATAATAATAATAGGGACAATCTGGAATAACAGTGGGTCCCAGAAGCATCAACATGAAGGATATAGTTAAACTCTGGAACGCACAGGAAGCAGTGATGGCCACCAACTTGGATAGCTCAAAAGAGGATTGGACAAATTCGTGGAGGAGAGGGCAATCGATGGCTACTTGCCAGGATTGCTCTGCTCTGCTTCTATGACCAGAGGCAATAATACCAGTTGATGGAAACTGCAGGAGGGAAGAGGCCTCTTGTGTTCAAATCCTGATTGCAGGTTTCCTATTAGGGCATCTGTTTGGCCACTGGGAGAACAGGATTCTGACCTTTGGCCTGATCCAGCAGCCAGGCTCTTATGTTTGATTGTTTTTTATAAATATTTTTTATTGCATTTTTCAGATACAAAGTCAGGAATATAAGAAAAAAGTAACAGAAAAAAGAAAACAGAAAAGAAAAGAGAAAAAAAATATCCAACTTTCCAAGATATTTTCCATAACCAACCGGACTTCCCCACGTCTCCCTCACCCTGCATTCTTTACAATAAAAGTATCAGCAAATTATTACCTTGTTTCATGCATTCCTTTGTACCCTTCAGACATTATATTTTGAGTTTAAGATACTTATTATCAATTACTTATACCTTAAATTAATTATAATGTTACTTTAAACTTTAACCATTTCATAATTGTAACTTAGTTTCCTGTATCTCCAAATCTTATTGCTGAAGCTAAACTTTCCAAATCGTGCAAATTCTTAACATTCATATAACTTATAATATTTTTGTAAATAGTCCTTAAATTTTTTCCAGTCCTCTTCCATTGTTTCTTCTCCCAAATCTCGGATTCTGCCAGTCGGCTCTTATGTTTTTATGGCACCGACAAAGCATGTTCAATGCAGGACAACTAGGATGGTGGAATGAAGTTTCAGTAGGAACAGTTTCCAAGATTAGCATTTGGTATGGATGTGTTTGAGATGTGGAGCAGAAGATTTAAGTGGAGGAGCATGGGGCATGGTAAAAGTAAAGGTAAAGGGACCCCTGACCATTAGGTCCAGTCGTGGCCAACTCTGGGGTTGCGGCGCTCATCTCGCTTTACTGACCGAGGGAGCCGGCGTACAGCTTCCGGGTCATGTGGCCAGCATGACTAAGCTGCTTCTGGTGAACCAGAGCAGCGCACGGAAACGCCGTTTACCTTCCCGCCGGAGTGGTACCTATTTATCTACTTGCACTTTGATGTGCTTTCGAACTGCTAGGTTGGCAGGAGCAGGGACTGAGCAACGGGAGCTCACTCCGTCGCAGGGATTAGAACCGCCGACCTTCTGATCGGCAAGTCCTAGTCTCTGTGGTTTAACCCACAGCGCCACCTGCGTCCCTATGGGGCATGGTCGGGGCCTTCAAATATCATGCAGAAGATGGAGCAGGCTCATTTTCCAGAGGAGAGGAAAAGACTCGAGGGGTGGAAATGACAGGGAAAGGCAGATTTGGGCCAGCCATTGGGAGAAACATCCCAGCTGTTTGGCTGTGGGACAGGATGCCTCAGCAGGCAATGGGCTCTCCTTGGCTAGATGTTTGAAGTGGAAGCTGCTTGGCCATCTACTAGGGCAGTGTTCCCCAACCTTGGGCCTCCAGCTGTTTTTGGACTACAACTCCCATCATCCCTTGCTAGCAAGAACAGTGGTCAAAGATGATGGGAATTGTAGTCCAAAAACCGCTGGAGGGTCAAGGTTGGGGAACACTGTACTAGGGGATGCTGCAGTTGCAAGTCTCTGGCCCTGGAAACCCTGTACAGTGGTACCTCAGGTTACATACGCTTCAGGTTACATACACTTCAGGTTACAGACTCCGCTAACCCAGAAATAGTACCTTGGGTTAAGAACTTTGCTTCAGCATAAGAACAGAAATCGTGCTCTGGCAGCGCGGCAGCAGCAGGAGGCCCCATTAGCTAAAGTGGTGCTTCAGGTTAAGAACAGTTTCAGGTTAAGACGGACCTCCGGAACGAATTAAGTACTTAACCCGAGGTACCACTGTGCTTTACAAGGTTGTATTTCACCAGATCTTAACCTATTACAGTGGTACCT
Organism: Podarcis vaucheri; assembly: GCF_965113315.1. NCBI lineage: Eukaryota > Metazoa > Chordata > Lepidosauria > Squamata > Lacertidae > Podarcis > Podarcis vaucheri. The sequence goes on along the minus strand of NC_138765.1, from coordinate 84,983,864 downwards.
CGGGTTACAGACGCTTCAGGTTACAGACTCTGCTAACCCAGAAATAGTACCTCGGGTTAAGAACTTTGCTTCAGGATGAAAACAGAAATTGCACTGCGGCAGCGGGAGGCCCCATTAGCTAAAGTGGTGTTTCAGGTTAAGAGCAGTTTCAGGTAAAGAACGGACCTCCGGAACGAATTAAGTTCTTATCCCGAGGTACCACTGTACTGAAGAACAAGGCAACTACATAACTTCTAGTGTCTCTCCTGAGTCTATGTTTAAATAATTCCATGTAGTTTGGAAACAAGAACAGGCAGCTCTGGAATTCAGGTTGGAAATTCAGATGCAGGAAAAAAGTTGTAGACTCTTGAAAATTCCAACAGGCCAACAGGAAGACCGCACCAGTGCCCAGACTTTACTTCAGAGGATATGAGACCAGATGGGCAAACAGTGCCAGCATGAGGTCATTAAAAATAATAATGTTGGAGACATCTGGGAAGCTCAGCTAGACTATAGGGGGTAAAGGGACCCCTGACCATTAGGTCCAGTCGTGGCCGACTCTGGGGTTGCGGCGCTCATCTCGCTTTATTGGCCAAGGGAGCCGGCATACAGCTTCCAGGTCATGTGGCCAGCATGACTAAGCCACTTCTGGCAAACCAGAGCAGCGCACGGAAACACCGTTTACCTTCCCGCCGGAGTAGTACCTATTTATCTACTTGCACTTTGGCGTGCTTTAGAACTGCTAGGTTGGCAGGAGCAGGGACCAAGCAATGGGAGCTCACCCAATCGTGGGGATTCGAACCGCCGACCTGCTGATCGGCAAGTCCTAGGCTCTGTGGTTTAACCCACAGCACCACCCGTGCAGCTAGACTATAGGCCCTCGTGAACCAACACCTGGGTAAGGGAAAGCAAAAAGCACTTCAAAAATAGTAGCCATTCAGTCCTGTTTGAGACTGACTGAGCGAGATCAATTTCCCCTCTGAAAGAAAGTCTTTTTAAACCGCTGTCTAAAAAAACACACACCAATCAAACAAAACTCCAACTCAAGCATCACTTGAGAGCTATCCAGTCCTTGATTAGATGTGGTTTGGGCAGCCATTGCAGCAAATCAGCTAATTGCAAAATAAAAGTTATATGTATCATGAGCCTTTGCTAAGCACATCTGGCTGGGTCTGATGGGAATTGTAGTCCAAAGCATCTTGAGTGCTTGGTGAAGGCTGAAGATATATATATATTGTGGGATGTGAAACACAAGAGCAGTCAAGTACAACATTCCTAGAGTGAACATGTTTAGACATGGGGAGGGATGTTTGTCCAGCCAGCAGGTAAACTTCCTGTTTCCCTCTGGGCTGGGACAGACTTCCTCTACATGTGACTAGAAGTGGGTGTGGCCTCACCTGTGCAGGTAAGGATAAAAGCACAGGGCAGGGCAGCCATCTCTCTCTTCCATCTCTCTTCCTTCTCTCTTTCACCACATGCATCGAAGGAGCAACATCTACTGAGTGAAAGATGCACTCTTGGCTCCCAGCCAAGAGTGGACAAAGGGACTGTCTTCTTATAAGATAGATTCCAAGTGTATATTATTTCATTAAGCTTAAGTCTGCCTTCTGGGATCTGATTGTGAACAGAATGTAAGTAAACTTTTTACACTTTTGTAAAAGACTGTGTCGTCTCTTCTATTTTATGAGGGAATAAGGGGAAATTACCAGGGTAGTTATTATAGAGGCTTTAGTGAGCCTGAGCAAACGTTGCCGTTGCAAACTTAAAATAATGGGGAATGTTTTACTCTGCTGATATTGGGGAACTTGTTAACACAAGTTGGGTAAAGATATAATCAGACAATATATCCTCTCCTGCATCCCTGAACATCCCCACATATATATACGTCATTCTAGTGAACATTAGGTCACAAATCCCTCTCCCCTTCCAGCAACACCACACCTCTATGAAGCTGATGAATTGAGACAGTCGTGGAATCTTACTGGAACATCAAGAACCCACCAAGGGGCAGTTGGGAACACAGACGGCCAAGGAGACATTATCGGAGCAGATAATCTGCTCCAAAAACACCAAGCGGAATGAGAGAGACTGAGCGTAAACTGCGAAGCTGCACCAGGGGGAAGGAGCACACTCACAAGGAGACTTCTGTCTCTCCAAGCGCTAATGGCAGAGTGACTCATTGCTAACCAGCCTGTGCTTCTTCCAGCCCACCCCATGGGAATCTTCCTTGAACTGCATTTCAGTCCATCACCACCAGCAGTTGTGTAGCGTGGGGGGCGGGGCAGGGGGGTCGTGGCCCCGGGTGCAAGTTTCTAAGGGGTGCACTGTTGTAAACAAAAACTGCCCTTTTCCCTTATGGGGTACCCAAGAGCCCATATAGAGTCCTTAAGTGGGTTCCCTATCAGTAGGAGAAAATAACAGAGGCCAACCAGAGAATATTGAGAAGCAAAGCAGCTAGTAAGCTTGATCTTGATTGATCTGTTGCAACAGGGTGCTCCCCTCACCCGCAGGAGAGAGGAGGAACCCAGAAAAATGGCCCGCAAAGCTTTATAAAGACTTTTGAAATTGCCACCCTGTAGATCAAGACCACCCCCTGAAACATCATACATACATCACAGAAGGGGTGTAACCTAAGACCACCCCCCAGATACATCATACCTACATCACCGAAAAGGCGGTCTAAAACAGAAATTTGAATGTTATTTTATCTCCTGTCTTGCAGGTTACTTGATTGGATTGCCTGGGGAGCCTGGACAGTCTTTTCTAATGATAAATACTTAGTTCCTGGGCCAGGTCACAGGCTCACACCCTATTCATATCTTAAATGTGCCCTTAAGACAGGATTTGTGAGGAAAGAGACAATGGGAGGTTTCCCACTTTGACCTTGCAAAGAAAACATTTGCTCGGTTTAGGAATCAAAATGGTTCCAGGTCGGCCTTCCTGTGCTGTTCCATGTACATGCTTGGTTGGTACGCTTATGAACATTACCATATATCTAAGACCATAAAATTCCTATCACAGCACACAACAGGCTCCCTCATCAAGGCCGGAGCCGGGCCAGATCTTTGGGACTGGGGCAATGTTTCCTTCTCCTTCTCGCAATGAGGGAACTGCCAGAAGGCCCTTGGAGCTGGACCTCAGTGTCCGGGCAGAACGATGGGGGTAGAGATGCTCCTTCAGGTATACTGGGCTGAAGGATTTATCTTGGGTGACTCAGAAAAGCATATAACTCGCCTTGCCCTCCTGTCCTCACAGCTAGCCAGTCTGGGCAGCACACATGACTCCAGCAGTGTATTCCCACCTTTTTCTTCCTCCAACCCTCTTCGGTGGGTGTCCTTTTCCTGTCCATCTGATGGCAGCCCTGTTTAGGGAAGCTTTTAATATTTGATGAATCATTGTATTATAATATTCTGCTGGAAACCGCCCAGAGTGGCCGGGGAAACCCAGCCAGATGGGCACAGTATAAAAAAAATAAAATTATATTGTTTTTCTTATTTAGTCGTTTAGTCGTGTCCGACTCTTCGTGACCCCCTGGACCAGAGCATGCCAGGCCCTCCTGTCTTCCACTGCCTCCCACAGTTTGGTCAAACTCATGCTGGTAGCTTCGAGAACACTGTCCAACCATCTCGTCCTCTGTCGTCCCCTTCTCCTTGTGCCCTCCATCTTTCCCAACATCAGGGTCTGTTCCAGGAAGTCTTCTCATGAGGTGGCCAAAGTATTGGAGCCTCAGCTTCAGGATCTGTCCTTCCAGTGGGCACTCAGGGTTGATTTCCTTAAGAATGGATAGGTTTGATCTTCTTGCAGTCCATGGGTATTATTATTATTATTATTATTATTATTATTATTATTATTGCCGCACCCTAGACCAGCTTCTCTTCATTCAGTTTACTTCCAAGTGATTTCCCAATAGATCCCACTCCAAAAGGGCTCAATTTCCCCATCAGTGACCCCCATGAATTACACCCAGATCATCTGGAAATTGATTTATTCCATTAAATCAATAAATTAATAATTAAGAACAATAATCATTAATATTGTGGCCATGCCCGCAATTCCCTACTACACATTTGTGTCTATCCTTTCTGACACTTGGCCAAAAAATAAACTAAGCCTTGAAGCTTTATGAACCTACATAAACCACAGGCCAAAACACACCCACATAGGGGGTTTACATGTAGACTGGGCATTTGACACTGCCTGTTGTTATTTCCCTGTTGTCGCGCCATCCACCCCCCACAAAAAAACCCCAGGCATTCAATAACTGCTGTTCCAGGCACTGTGTTTTCTGATATCGGGAGCAGGCAGCTATTTCATAGAATCGTAGAATCTTAGAGAGCCAGTGTGGTGCTGTGGTTAAGAGCGGTAAGACTCGTAATCTGGTGAACTGGGTTCGCTTCCCTGCTCCTCCACATGCAGCTGCTGGGTGACCTTGGGCTAGTCACACTTCTCTGAAGTCTCTCAGCCCCACTCACCTCACAGAGTGTTTGTTGTGGGGGAGGAAGGGAAAGGAGAATGTGAGCCGCTTTGAGACTCCTTCGGGTAGCGATAAAGCGGGATATCAAATCCAAACTCTTCTTCTACTTCTTAAAGTTGGAAAGGACCAAAGGGTCATCTAGTCCAGTGTTTCCCAACCGGTGTTCCGCGGCACACTAGTGTGCCGTGGAACGTTGCCTTGTGTTCCGTGGGAGGGAGGCGGGCGAGTCGGGCGGCGAGAGGCGGAGCGGCGGCGGCATCTCCTGCTGGATGCAAATCCAAACATGGCGGGTGCCTCCCTTGCTCCTTTGTAGGCGGACCATCGAGAGAGAAAGAAAAGGAGGCGAAAGAGCGAGAGAAGGCGCCTGCGCGGAAAGAGGAGCGAGCAGTGCGCCTGCGCGCCGCGGCGCCCGAGTGCAGTGAAATTCCGTGAAGAGGGGAGGGGGGGCTGGAAAAGAGAGAAAGGAAAGATTTTTCATTTTTTTTAAAAAAAAAAAAGGAAGAGGGAAAGAAGAGAAAAAGCGGCAGAAGCTGAGGGGAAGGTTTCCGTGAGGGAGAGAGAGAGAGAAACGCGGGGCTGGTGGGACCCCTCCTCTTCCGCCACGCGTCGCCCGCCACCGCCTCAGAATCTCCTCAGGAGCGGCGGCGGCTGCTCCCCCTCGCCCCCTTCCTCCCCCCCAGCCCCCTCCCAACCCCCGGACGAGGGACATGAGGCGGCGCCGCTGAGAGGACGGGAAGGCCCCCGGCGGCGGGGTCGGCTCGAGCAAGGAGGGGCGAGCGCTAGCCGGCTGGCTCTAGCCCGGCAAGTGGAGGAGGAGGAGGAGGAGCACGCCGTCGCTTCCACAGCGGCCGCCCCACACTCCCCTCCCCGGGCACCGGCGGGGAGAATGACGGAGCTCCAGTCCGCGCTGCTACTGCGGAGACAGCTGGCAGGTCGGTCCGCCCGTCGGTCGGGGCAAAACACACCACAGCGCAGGCAGAGGCAGGCAGGCCCGTCTCTCCCTGCCCCCCCTCGGACCTGGCCGGCCTGGGGTTTGCACCCCAAACATTCATGTCCACCCCAGCTACACAAGCCACACCTTGCTCTCAGTTCGATCTGTCAAATAACTCACCTATCATTCACATAAGGAACCTAGTCTATCCTCAAACGTCAGAATGTACCTCCTCTCTAGCTTCCCCCACTTCATCTAGGCACTTTCAGCCCTTACTTAACCCACTCCAGCCTGCTTACTCTTCCTTCATTTGCTATAAAAACTAAATACAGAGAGAGACTGAGAGCTGTTGACGAAGAGCTACGTGTGTGTCTTTCTTCGATTCCAGCCAGAATATCAGCTTTGTGTTCAGCCAAACAGGCCCAGGTTGCGCACTGAATAAAGTATTTTATAATTTTTCATATTTCTGTTTACTTACTATTTCATAATAAAGTAATTATAAAATACTTTCTTTGTGTTTATTTGATTCCTATTAAAGAGAGTTACTTTATATATAGTCAATATAGGCACAGAGTTAATTTTTTAAACATTTTCTAATGGTGGTGTGCCTCGAGATTTTTTTCATGAAACAAGTGTGCCTTTGCCCAAAAAAGGTTGGGAAACACTGATCTAGTCCAACTCTCTGCAATGCCATGTTTGGTTTTTTTTTTTAATGTATCCATGTAATTTGTCCTAACCATGTGATGCTAATATTTTTTCCACTCCCTATCTTCACTTACCTGGCTCTGAAATTCCAGTGCCATTTTCCTGTGAAACATGGTGCCCCCCCCATGTTTATTAATACGAAAACGAGATGAAAACCCATGCATTGAGCTGGCTCAGCTATGGAGGTCTAAGGACTTTCATGTGCTCCTCTTTTTTAACACCCCCTCCCCGTGTGTGTGTGTGTGTGTGTGTGTGTGTGTGTGGAACTGACAGCTTTTAGGAAAATTACTTTCTCACAAAAAGTCTGTCTAGCACCTTCACCATGTAAGGTTTTGTCACATGCTGAAGGTTCACTTATTGACAGCTTGTTTTAATTGACTTTTTAATTGACCTTAGTATTGCATAACTTATATGCAGAATTCATCATGCGAAAGGCTGGGCTGGATGAATCCCAAGCCGGAATTAAGATTGCCGGAAGAAATATCAACAACCTCAGATATGCAGATGACACAACCTTGATGGCAGAAAGCGAGGAGGAATTAAAGAACCTTTTATTGAGGGTGAAAGAGGAGAGCGCAAAATATGGTCTGAAGCTCAACATCAAAAAAACGAAGATAATGGCTACTGGGCCCATCACCTCCTGGCAAATGGAAGGGGAAGAAATGGAGGCAGTGAGAGATTTTACTTTCTTGGACTCCATAATCACTGCAGATGATGACAGCAGTCACAAAATTAAAAGACGCCTGCTTCTTGGGAGAAAAGTGATGACAAACCTAGACAGCATTTTAAAAAGCAGAGATATCACCTTGCCAACAAAAGCCCGTATAGTTAAAGCTATGGTTTTCCCAGTAGTGATGTATGGAAGTGAGAGCTGGACCATAAAGAAGGCTGATCCCAGAACAATTGATGCTTTTGAAATATGGTGCTGGAGGAGACTCTTGAGAGTCCCATGGACTGCAAGAAGATCAAACCTATCCATTCTGAAGGAAATCAGCCCTGAGTGCTCACTGGAAGGACAGATCCTGAAGCTGAGGCTCCAATACTTTGGCCACCTCATGAGAAGAGAAGACTCCCTGGAAAAGACCCTGATGTTGGGAGAGATGGAGGGCATAAGGAGAATGGGGTCACGAAGAGTCGGACATGACTAAACAACTAAACAACAACAACAACATTGCATAAGTCCCAGGTCCTCATGAAGAAGTGCAAGGGGTCATCTAGTCCAACCCTCAGCATGCAGGAATCCTGCCCACAGCTGTCTCTCTGGGTGGGCTCAAACCACCCACCTTAGCAGACAGACCCACTGACCAACTGTGCCACAGGACACTGAATATAAGCTAACCTCCATATAAGATTTTGCCAAGCAAATCTGTCTCTGTGGCACAAATCTCCTGATCACCCCTTCTTGCTCTTGCAATTATTTTCCTGCAGGTTTCCCTCTCTCCCTACAGTTTCCCCACAGCTTTTGGGAAACGTGCAAAAGCTGTTTTATTTGCAGAAGAGAACCAGCAGGCAACGGAAGGCTTGACATTCAGCTCCTATGCAGTGATTCTCCCTTGCAAATCTTCCTCTCTGCATTATGTCAAGCCACAGACTTGTATTTGAGGGAAGATGCCTTCACAAAAAGAATAAAACTTTTTGACAGTTCCATATTTAGCCCAAGTGACTCAAGGCTTAATCCTTCTCCATAAGAAGCCGCAAACTTAATCATTTTTTAAACACATCTTCTGTCTTTTGACAGGATGAGGGAGTATGAATCTACCATGCTAATCCTGATCCTTTTCTTCTTTACGCCAGCGTAGCTCCTAAATCAGTGGCTGCTAAACCGCAATCCAGGTCCCCAGAGATTTTATTTAATTATTTTATTTCTTTGTATGCTTACACTGTTTGCTTGTAAAAAAAAAGTGCAAAATGTTTTGCAAAAAAGAATAAGACAAACACAATATCAGTAAAAACGGTTAAAAATGACTATTTTAAAACATTCAAAAAATGTAAAATCAGTGGTAAATTTTAAAAAAGATTAAAACACACATCAATGTTCTGCAATAATGATTTTAGCAGGTGCTGAAAAGAGTACAGCCAAGGAACGTGCCTGATGTCAGTAAGCAGGGACTTCCAAAGTGGGTGCTGCTAAACTAAAAAAAAAATGAAAAAATTCTTTCCAGTAGCACCTTAGAGACCAACTAAGTTTGTTATTGGTTTGAGCTTTTGTGTGCATGCACACATACCAATAACAAACTTAGTTGGTCTCTAAGGTGCTACTGGAAGGATTTTTTTTATTTTGTTTCGACTACGGCAGACTAACACGGCTACCTGTTGTTGCTTAGTCATTTAGTTGTGTCTGACTCTTCGTGACCCCCTGGACCAGAGCACGCCAGGCACTCCTGTCTTCCACTGCCTCTCGCAGTTCAGTCAAACTCTTTCTGGTAGCTTCGAGAACACTATCCAACCATCTTGTCCTCTGTCGTCCCCTTCTCCTTGTGCCCTCCATCTCTCACAACATCAGGGTCTTTTCCAGGGAGTCTTCTCTTCTCATGAGGTGGCCAAAGTATTGGAGCCTCAGCTTCACGATCTGTCCTTCCAGTGAGCACTCGGGGCTGATTTCCTTCAGAATGGAGAGGTTTGATCTTCTTGCAGTCCATGGGACTCTCAAGAGTCTCCTCCAGCACCAGAATTCAAAAGCATCCATTCTTCGGAGATCAGCCTTCTTTATGGTCCAGCTCTCACTTCCATACATCACTACTGGGAAAACCATAGCTTTAACTATACGGACCTTTGTCGGCAAGGTGATGTCTCTGCTTTTTGTTAACTAAAAAAAAAATGCAGTTTCTTAAAGATGTGGAGCGAATATTATGTGGCACATGTAACAGTTCCAGTTCCGCACATCAAACTGGCTGAGGCAGGCGGACCCCAAGATTGTGGTGAAAATAATAGGAGGAAATGCTGGCGAAACCTTCAGTTTTCTTTTGAGCTCCCAACACTTGCTGAAGAGGCAAGCCGCCTTGGAGTTTCATTGCATAAACAACTTGCCTCTTCTGCAATATCAGTGGCTGCAGAGGAGTTGTATGAAAAGCTGAGAGTCCTTTCTCAGTTGTGTTACCCTGCCACCACCAGCTATGCTAGACTGGAGCCACAAAGGCACTGTGCAGCTATTCAGTTCTAGAAAGGAAGCCAAGCATCCTCCGTTGTGGGGACTGGGAGCAACTGTGCCCATTAACAAGGGAACAAGCCAGCTGGAACAGTGAGAGAACTCCAGTACCAAGTGAAAAAATAAGACACCATCTGAAATGGCTCTCTGCAAGCTGGAGGGAACAGAAGCAACTGCGGCCAGGAGCTGAAATGAAAACACTGGGCTATGGGGACTGTATTAGAATGAAGCAGAAGCTGCAGAGGGAAAGCTATCGGTGCAGGAATTGACTGCAAGCAAAAGCCTGCAGATGTTGACACCCAGTCTCTGCTGGGATAAAGGGAGACAATTTCTCCTGCCTCCAACCCAGTCCCATTGAACGTAACTGAATAGGAACTCTCACCGGTCATAAGAACTGCAGTCCCCATGGCCTTGCGGGAACCTCAATCTCTTCGCCTTTACTGCAGCATCTGTGATATGGGCACAATAATACTGACCTGACTTACAGGGCTGTTGTAATAGGAACAGAAGGAATGTAAATGCGGAGCTGTGGAAAGCCCAGGCAACGTTAAAATTCTCTGCACAGCCTCTGATTCCCTAACCTCTCGGACCTCTGAGGCTTCATTGTCCTCCCGTTTCCAAGCATATCTTCACAACAATAAGGCTCATCCACACGGAGGTTTGATGTGCATTTAGAGCTGCTTCTCTTTCTCCCATTCTTTGTGGCATCCACATACCGATTAGATGTGCTTTGGGCAATCACTGCAGCAAATCAGCTAATTACAAAATATCATACCCTATTTGAGGTGAGGCGACCAGAACAGATTATTTGCTTCTTTTCGTCTGTCCTGAATCTCCCAGCGTTCAGTCTTGCATTAAATTCAGTCTTGCATTAAAAGGCAAGGAAACCCCCTCCCAGCTCTTTTGGATTCAGATGCTTCATTCACACACACACACACACACACTCTGCTCATTCACAGTGGTGGTGGTTTCGCTGAGAAGCATCCCGGGAGGAGTGCTGAAGCAATGAAGTCACATCAGTTCCCAGCAAAGCCTGACAGTTCTGCACTGTTTGAGATGGAAAGCAAAGAGAAGCCCTTTTCTGTGGCCCAAGCAAATGTTTTCTGTAAGTGAGAAACATAAAGAGACACTCGACCACATCATTTCCTTTCCCGACAAGTCCATTGACTGTTTTGTCCAGTGCCGGCAAACAATGGAGAATGGAGTCCATAGAAGTTGTGGCACAAAGGACTGTTGTTTGCGCGCACACACACACTCACACCCAACGAGATGGACAGTGCACTGCAAGTATATGCAGAATAGCAGGGGGGGGGGGAAGGCTCATATTAGACACTGTAATTGCAAAATAAAATGTAAATTGCAATAAATCGGAGACAATCTTTCATACGACCCTGACTCTCATCCTAATAAAGGTAAAGGGACCCCTGAAAGTTAAGTCCAGTCACAAATGACTCTGGGGTTGCGGCGCTCATCTCGCTTTACTGGCCAAGGGATCTGGCGTTTATCCGCAAACAGTTTTTCTGGGTCATGTGGCCAGCATGACTAAGCCGCTTCTGGTGAAGCCAGAGCAGCACATGGAAACGCCGTTTACCTTCCCGCTGGAGTGGTACCTATTTATCTACTTGCACTTTGACGTGCTTTCGAACTGCTAGGTGGGCAGGAGCTGGGACTGAACAACAGGAGCTCACCCTATCGCGGGGCCTCGAACCGCCGACCTTCCAATCGGCAAGTCCAAGCAGCACAGTGGTTTAGACCACAAAGCCAAGGGACATGTACCCCTATAACAATTTAGCCTACATTATCGTGTAGCCCCTAACACGGCCCTGTATGACAGACCGGTATTATTATTAGCCCCATATTGTAGATGGGAAGACTGAGGCTCAACTAAGGCCTCCTAGTGAGTTTGCAGCAAAGGTGCCTGGCAAACTGGGGACTTTCCAGTTTATAGTTCAGTCTCTTGGCTCTTTTTATTTAGATGGTGTTTTGCACTGCAGTTCCCTCCATCCTCAGCCAGCCCATCTACTTGGCAAGGTTGATTCAGGGCTTGCCCACATTTGTGCATCGTTTGCCTATTCATCCATGCCTTGAAATTAGATGGGAGTACAGCAGACCAAACCTGCACATGCTTGCATTTGTGTATGGGGACCAACTTCTGTCTTTTCCTGTTCATACCAGGAGGCATTCCTCTTTTGTGGGACGTGGGTGGCACTGTGGGTTAAACCACAGAGCCTAGGACTTGCCGATCAGAAGGTCGGCGGTTTGAATCCCCTCGACGGAGTGAGCTCCCGTTGCTCGGTCCCTGCTCCTGCCAACCTAGCAGTTCTAAAGCATGCCAGTGCAAGTAGATAAATAAGTACCGCTCCGGCGGGAAGGTAAACGGCGTCAGTGGCGTAGCGTGGGTTGTCAGCACCCGGGGCAAGGCAAGTAATTTGCGCCCCCTAACCCGTGGATTTTAGCAGGGGGCAGAGAGCTGCGAGTGCGAGCGCCCCCCCAGATGTTGCGCCCGGTGCGGCCGGCCCCCCCTGCACCCCCCACGCTACGCCACTGAACGGCATTTCCGTGCGCTGCTCTGGTTTGCCAGAAGCGGCTTAGTCATGCTGGCCACATGTACGCCAGCTCCCTCGGCCAGTGGAGAGCCAGTGTGGTGTAGTGGTTAAGAGCGGTAGTCTCGTAATCTGCGGAACTGGGTTCGCGTCTCCGCTCCTCCACATGCAGCTGCTGGGTGACCTTGGGCCAGTAACACTTCTCTGAAGTCTCTCAGCCCCACTCACCGCACAGAGTGTTTGTTGTGGGGGAGGAAGGGAAAGGAGAATGTTAGCCGATTTGAGACTCCTTAAAGGGAGTGAAAGGCGGGATATCAAATCCAAACTCTTCTTCTTCAGTAAAGCGAGATGAGCACCACAACCCCAGAGTCAGCCATGACTGGACCCAATGGTCAGGGGTCCCTTTACCTTTACCTTTTACTGCAGCCCACACCTGCACGTTTGCATTTGTTTATGGGGACCAACTTCTGTCTTTTCCTGTTCATACCAGGAGACATTCCTCTTTTTTTTGGGGGGGGGGGGTCATTGCTTTCTAATCTGTCGATTCTATTGCACCCATCAAACACCAGCAGAGCGTGCACACAGAGAGCTACTAATGCACCTTGTTTTTCACAAAACCAAAGATGTGCAAAAACACCCAGCCAGGTAATTGTAAATGTGCTTGTGCAGTGTGTGAGGGCAAGGGCCATAGCTCAGGGTGTCTGCCTTGCAAGCAGAACGTCCCAGGTCCAATCCCTCTCCAGGGAGGACAAGTGGTATTCAGAAGTGTTGCTGTTTCTGACGCTTGAAGTAGAAATTAGTCTCCATCAGTCATGGTTAGTAGTCATTGACAGAGCATCCTTTGGCACAGAGCATCCTTTGGCACAGAGCATCCTTTGGCACAGAGCATCCTTTGGCACAGAGCATCCTGGTTTATTGCAGTTGCATGAAGGGCAAAACTGTCAAGGTTGGGCTCCACGGTCCTGCTTTCAATCTTGAGGATTCACCCTAGGCAAGATTCACTGCGCGCTCTCTGGGATTAGGGGTTAAATCCTAGTTTCTGGTGCTGAGCCATGGGTCAGATCAAGCTCGGTCCGCAAACCTCAACGCAATGAGAAATCGGGTAATCTGGTGAGGATCGCCCACCCCGCGGAACGCCCGCGCCCCAGCCAATCAGAAGCTGCCCGCTCGCAATCGGATTCCGCATTGTGCGCGGAACTCTCCGCGGGGCGCGTTCTAGTAAGCGAGGCGCTTCTGCTGCAAGCGGAGCGGGAGGCGCGCGAAAGCAAGGGACGCCGACGCTGGCCTCATTTTCTGCCCTTTGGAAGATCAGCATTTTCCCTTTCGTTGGCTGGCCTCTCTGAAAGGAAGGTAGAGGAATCCGCCGTCGCGCAAGTTGCGCGGCGGTTAGAAGAAGACGCTTGCGAGATCCTGTCCCGTAGAAAAAGGGAGGCAGCGCTGCGGCTGGTGCCCGGAGGAAAGTGAGACTTCTACTTAGCCCAGGCTCCGTTATTCCCCTTCCTTCTCTCCCTGTGGTGTCCAAATAATTGTTGTCAATCACATCTGAGCCCTCTTTCCCCATCAAGCCTCTCCTAATTCCCCCCCTATTTATGTGATCGATATTCACGGTTCTTTCAAAAGCATCATAACTAAGGTCCCTGCCCCCAGAGGTTTACAGTTTCTATGCTGCAAAATAAGAAGGCGGGAGGGTGGGTCCAAGGGGTCAGTGCAGTTGAAATGGGAGACGCATTTATTATTATTATTATTATTATTATTATTATTATTATTATTAATTTACAGGTATTGCATTTACTGTATATCCCAATTTTTTCTTCCAGGAGCTCAGGGTGGCATACATGGTTCGCCCCCTCCTCATTTTTTTTTATTAAAAAATACATTTATTTGTTTTATTAAAAAAAATAAATTTATTTGTTTGATTTTTCAGATTAAAGTTTTATAATCGCATATCTCTCTGCTGGACTTCCCTCCTCCCCTTTGTGGGTCCTATTGTTAATCATATCCTCCTGCATCTTTTATGATAATCCAAATCTTTTACATCTCCTTTATGTCCAAAATTCACCATTAAACTACAAATGTTATTCCAACCCTACTAACAATTATTTATTTATTTCTATACCGCTTTGCATTTTAAATAAAAATCTCAAAGCGGTTTGTTGTTGTTGTTGTTGTTGTTTAGTCGTTTAGTCGTGTCCGACTCTTCGTGACCCCATGGACCAGAGCACGCCAGGCACTTCTGTCCTCCACTGCCTCCCGCAGTTTGATCAAACTCATGCTAGTAGCTTCAAGAACACCATCCAACCATCTCATTCTCTGTCGTCCCCTTCTCCTTGTGCCCTCCATCTTTCCCAACATCAGGGTCTTTTCCAGGGAGTCCTCTCTTCTCATGAGGTGGCCAAAGTATTGGAGCCTCAGCTTCACGATCTGTCCTTCCAGTGAGCACTCAGGGCTGATTTCCTTCAGAATGGAGAGGTTTGATCTTCTTGCAGTCCATGGGACTCTCAAGAGTCTCCTCCAGCACCATAATTCAAAAGCATCAATTCTTCGGCGATCAGCCTTCTTTATGGTCCAGCTCTCACTTCCATTCATCACTACTGGGAAAACCATGGCTTTTACTATACGGACCTTTGTTGGCAAGGTGATGTCTCTGCTTTTTAAGATGTTGTCTAGGTTTGCCATCGCCTTTCTCCCAAGGAGCAGGCGTCTTTTAATTTTGTGACTGCTGTCACCATCTGCAGTGATCATGGAGCCCAAGAAAGTAAAATCTCTCACTGCCTCCATTTCTTCCCCATCTATTTGCCAGGAGGTGATGGGCCCAGTGGCCATGATCTTCGTTTTTTTGATGTTGAGCTTCAGACCATATTTTGCGCTCTCCTCTTTCACCCTCATTAAAAGGTTCTTTAATTCCTCTTCACTTTCTGCCATCAAGGTTGTGTCATCTGCATATCTGAGGTTGTTGATATTTCTTCCGGCAATCTTAATTCCGGCTTGGGATTCATCCAGCCCAGCCTTTCGCATGATGAATTCTGCATATAAGTTAAATAAGCAGGGAGACAATATACAGCCTTGCCGTACTCCTTTCCCAATTTGGAACCAATCGGTTGTTCCATATCCAGTTCTAACTGTAGCTTCTTGTCCCACATAGAGATTTCGCAGGAGACAGATGAGGTGATCAGGCACTCCCATTTCTTTAAGAACTTGCCATAGTTTGCTGTGGTCAACACAGTCAAAGGCTTTTGCATAGTCAATGAAGCAGAAGTAGATGTCTTTCTGGAACTCTCTGGCTTTCTCCATAATCCAGCGCATGTTTGCAATTTGGTCTCTGGTTCCTCTGCCTCTTCTAAATCCAGCTTGCACTTCTGGGAGTTCTCGGTCCACATACTGCTTGAGCCTTCCTTGTAGAATTTTAAGCATAACCTTGCTAGCATGTGAAATGAGTGAAATTGTGCGGTAGTTGGAGCATTCTTTGGCACTGCCTTTCTTTGGGATTGGAATGTAGACTGATCTTCTCCAATCCTCTGGCCACTGCTGAGTTTTCCAAACTTGCTGGCATATTGAGTGTAGCACCTTAACAGCATCATCTTTTAAAATTTTAAACAGTTCAGCTGGAATACCATCACTTCCACTGGCCTTGTTATTTGCAGTGCTTTCTAAGGCCCATTTGACTTCACTCTCCAGGATGTCTGGCTCAAGGTCAGCAACCACACTACCTGGGGTGTACGAGACATCCATATCTTTCTGGTATAATTCCTCTGTGTATTCTTGCCACCTCTTCTTGATGTCTTCTGCTTCAGTTAGATCTTTACCACTTTTGTCCTTTATTATGGTAATCTTTGTACGAAATGTTCCTTTCATATTTCCGATTTTCTTGAACAGATCTCTGGTTCTTCCCATTCTGTTGCTTTCCTCTATTTCTTTGCATTGCTCGTTTAAGAAGGCCTTCTTGTCTCTCCTTGCTGTTCTTTGGAAATCTGCATTCAATTTCCTGTATCTTTCACTATCTCCCTCGCATTTAGCTTGCCTTCTCTCCTCCGCTATTTGTAAGGCCTCGTTGGACAGCCACTTTGCTTTCTTGCATTTCTTTTTCATTGGGATGGTTTTAGTTGCTGCCTCCTGTATAATGTTGCGAGCCTCCATCCATAGTTCTTCAGGCACTCTGTCCAGCAAATCTAAATCCTTAAACCTGTTCCTCACTTCCACTGTGTATTCATAAGGGATTTGGTTTAGATTGTATCTTACCTGTCCAGTGGTTTTTCCTACTTTCTTCAGTTTAAGCTTGAATTTTGCTATAAGGAGCTGATGATCTGAGCCACAGTCAGCTCCAGGTCTTGTTTTTGCTGACTGTATAGAGCTTCTCCATCTTTGGCTGCAGAGAATATAATCAATCTGATTTCGATGTTGCCCATCTGGGGATGTCCATGTGTAGAGTCGTCTCTTGTGTTGTTGGAAAAGCGTGTTTGTGATGACCAGTTTGTTCTCTTGACAGAACTCTATTAGCCTTTGCCCTGCTTCGTTTTGATCTCCAAGGCCAAACTTGCCAGTTGTTCCTTTTATCTCTTGATTCCCTACTTTAGCATTCCAATCCCCTATAATGAGCAGAACATCCTTCTTTGGTGTCACTTCGATAAGGTTTTGTAAGTCTTCATAGAACTGGTCAATTTCAGTTTCTTCAGCACCAGTAGTTGGTGCATAAACTTGGATTACTGTGATGTTAAAAGGTCTGCCTTGGATTCGTATCGAGATCATTCTATCATTTTTGAGACTGCATCCCAGTACAGCTTTCGCCACTCTTTTGTTGACTATGAGGGCCACTCCATTTCTCTTACGGGTTTCTTGCCCACAGTAGTAGATATGGTAGTCATCCGAACTGAATTCGCCCATTCCCGTCCATTTTAGCTCACTGATGCCCAGGATGTCAATATTTATTCTTGCCATCTCATTTTTGACCACATCCAACTTACCCAGGTTCATGGTTCTTACATTCCAGGTTCCTATGCAATATTTTTCTTTACAGCATTGGACTTTCCTTTCGCTTCCATGCATATCCACAACTGAGCGTCCTTTCGGCTTTGGCCCAGCCGCTTCATCAGCTCTGGATCTACTTGTACTTGTCCTCCGCTCTTCCCCAGTAGCATGTTGGACACCTTCCGACCTGAGGGGCTCATCTTCCAGTGTCATAACTTTTATATGCCTGTTGTCTTTGTCCATGGAGTTTTCTTGGCAGGGATACTGGAGTGGCTTGCCGATTCCTACTCCAGGTGGATCACGTTTGGTCAAAACTCTCCACTATGACCTGTTCATCTTGTGTGCCCTGCTCGGCGTAGTTCATAGCTTCTCTGAGTTCTTCAAGCCCCTTCGCCACAGCAAGGCAGTGATCCATGAAGGCGGTTTACAAAGCGGTTTACAGCATATTAAACTTCTTCATTAGGGCTGGTGAGTCTGGGCCTCGCCCCCTAGGCCCAGGTGGATTTTAGCTGTTTACAATGGTTTTTAGGATAAATTAGAAATTTTCCCCATCCCTAATTAAAATTTTGGTCTTCCTGATTTCTGGTTCTTCCGGTCATTTTAGCCCTTTTTGTGATAACCCGTCCACTTCACCTGCCATTCTTCTCCCCCTCCTCATTTAAACCCCACATAAACTCTGTGAAGTAGGTTAGGCTGAGAGGCAGGGACTGAACCCCCCTCTCCCAGATCATCAAGTGAGCTTCATGGCTCAAGTGGGGGGATTTGAACCCTGGTTTCCCCCAGGTCCTACCCCAAGACTCTAACCACTGCACCACACTGGCATGAGACTCCAACGGTGCTTGCAAGTGTGTGGGCAGTACCTGATGAGTTCAGGTGTAAACAGACTAAATGACACCCCCCCACCCCACTCCGCCCTCACCTGCTCCCAAATTCTGGGCTTGGCAAACGTCAGTCAACCTTGCAACTCCTTCATGCCAAGACCTAACGAAATGTCTAGAATGACCCGCTTGGAATGGGTCAGTTTCCATAGAAATGGCAAGAAGAAGGTTTGTTCCCCCACCAGTACGTGCTCTCTTGTCATTTCTATGGAAACCCAAGTCCTGAATGGGTTGGACAAAGCTGTGCCATCTGTTGGACCCCCTCATTATAGAAGGAGAACAAGCTCTGTGATGCCATCAGGATAATGTTCTCCCGTTAAGCCTCAGAGAGCCATCTGGGGTGATTTCGCCTTAAGGGAAGCAGAGGAAAAGGGGCGAGAACCAAATTTGCCAGTACGATGGAGCAATTGCTGATGGTCCCTTGCTTCCGAATGTACATTTGCTCTTTTTTTCAGGGCACGGGTCTTCCTTCAAGAAACATACTACCTTCGTTTTGCTTGACGGAGGCGACTGACATCAACAGGAGAGAGAATGAAGGCCTTGACTAAAATGGCGACTGGAACTACCCTGGTAACTCTTAGACTGCTCTGGAATGACTCTTGAAGACATCTTGTGTTTAATTACACGGCACATTTATTGATGGGCCACAGTTGTCACCAACGTCTTACAAAGGATGACATTGGTACCAGTGGTTAACCCCCCCCCTTTTCTGAGGCCGTTTCCACATGTGGGTTTCGTTTTGTTTTTACTCCTAATGGCTGGTCTGGGCTGTGGTTACACGCGTGACACACAATTTCAGATCAAGCAACTTCCGGTTCCAACTCTTCAATGGATTGGTTGCCGTGGGATGCAGGGCCTTTTTTGTCGCAGCCCCAGAGCTCTGAAACTCTCTTCCGAAGGGTGTCAGCTGGTCTCCCTCTCTGACAGCAGAAAAAGATGGTTTTGTTTCCTCCCCCCTGTGTTCTCCACTGGTATCTCCGCTGTTGCTGCTGCTGTTTTAAAACTGCCCAAATAGGAAGATGCTTTCTTTCTCTGCTGGGATTTTGGAAGCAGGAGCCGGGGGGGCTTGGCGCTTGTGGGATTCCTAATAGGGTAGGGCACCTGCTATGCTTCGGCCCCATCAAATGGCTTTTGTTGGTGGGAGATATATAGGAATCATCATCATCATCATCATCATCATCATCATCATCATTTATTATTTATACCCCACCCATCTGGCTGGGTTTCCCCAGCCACTCTGGGCGGCTTCCAACAAAACACTAAAATACAGTAACCTATTGAAAATTAAAAGCTTCCCTAAACAGGGCTGCCTTCAGATGTCTTCTAAAAGTTTGGTAGTTATTTTTCTCTTTGACATCTGATGGGAGGGCGTTCCACAGGACGGGTGCCACTACCGAGAAGGCCCTCTGCCTGGTTCCCTGTAACTTGGCTTCTTGCAGTGAGGGAACTGCCAGAAGGCCGTCGGAGCTGGACCTCAGTGTCTGGACAGAACGATGAAGGTGGAGACGCTCCTTCAGGTATACTGGACCGAGGCCGTTTAGGGCTTTAAAGGTCAGCACCAACACTTTGAATTGTGCTCGGAAACGTACTGGGAGCCCCTGTAGGTCTTTCAAGACCGGTGTTATATGGTCTCGGCGGCCGCTCCCAGGCACCAGTCTAGCTGCCGCATTCTGAATTAGTTGTAGTTTCCGGGTCCCCTTCAAAGGCAGCCCCACGTAGAGTGCATTGCAGTCGTCCAAGCGGGAGATAACCAGAGCATGCACCACTCTGGTGAGACAGTCCGCGGGCAGGTAGGGTCTCAGCCTGCGTACCAGATGGAGCTGATAAACAGCTGCCCTGGACACAGAATTGACCTGAGCCTCCCTGGACAGGGAGGTTTGAGCCTTTTGAGCTTAAAACAGGCCCCCCTTCCCTCTCTTTTCCCCTTCCCTCCTGATCTGCCCCGATCCGCAGCGCCAGAAACAATCCCGCTCCAGGAGCGAGAACTCTGACTACACTGAGAAGGAGAAAGAGATGATGGCCGAGACTGAGCTGAGGAAGCTGCAGCAACAGTTCCGGATCATGGTGGAGAACAGGAAGTCTTTTGGGATCAAGACTCAGCGGCTGTTGTTCCAGCAGGAGTAAGTGGGGCAGAGTTTTGCAAGGGGGGTGGCCACATGAAGGGACGTCCACAGGGACCAGAGGTGGGGAAGCTCAGGCACAGGGGCCAAATGTGGCCCCCGGGTCTCCATGTTTGGCCCTCAGAACTATCCCCAGGAGTATAGCCCTTGCTTTTCAAAGGCAAAGGTGCCAAATCCGGGGTTTTTTGCCCCAACCCCCACCTGTCCTGGCTCCCATCTGATGAAGTACATGGAATTACATCACAGTTTCTGCCAGAAGCTTTAATGACCACTGCAGATGTGCTATTGACAATCAATCAATCAATCAATCAATCAATCAATCAAATCTCTCCTATAGAAAAACTACGGAAACGTTAGGTAAAGCTAAAGGGACCCCTTACCATTATGTCCAGTCATGACCGACTCTGGGGTTGCGGCGCTCATCTCGCTTTATTGGCTGAGGGAGCCGGCGTACAGCTTCCGGGTCATGTGGCCAGCATGACTAAGCCACTTCTGGCGAACCAGAGCAGCGCACAGAAATGCCATTTACCTTCCCGCCGGAGCGGTACCTATTTATCTACTTGCACTTTGACGCGCTTTCGAACTGCTAGGTTGGCAGGAGCAGGGACCAAGCAACGGGAGCTCACCCCGTCACGGGGGTTCGAACCGCTGACCTTCTGAGCGGCAAGTCCTAGGCTCTGTGGTTTAACCCACAGCGCCACCCACGTCCCACTACGGAAACATTAAGAAGACATTTTTAAAAAAATCCTAAAGAAAAAAGCAACAGCACAGTGGCGGCTCATTTTCCCAACAGCTCCTTAGGAACTCGCCTCCCTCTTCCCCATAGTGCACATTCCTTAACTACCGTTCTGCACCCGTTCTGTTTGGGGCTGAAGGAAGGTCTGTGTTACATATTGCCATGTTGACTTAGATTAATATCACCAGCCCCAGTCCCCTTTTCTGGACCAGACCCCCTCTTTCAGATGCCCACTGGCATTAAGACAATAGCCTCCCACTGTGGGTTGGTTCCAGCATCCAGTATTTGAGGCGCACTGTTCCTGTACATGGAGGCTCTGCTCTCATTCCTGATGGCCATTGGTTGCCACTTTTTACGGATCCACCCCATCTCCTTTTAAAGCCATGTAGGTGAACCCCACCCCCCTTGCACATGCGTCCCGTTGTGCGGAGAAGTATTACCAAACGCACGGCGCAGTTGTGGGCCTCCATTGGTGCGTCTGTGCAGTGTTTGATGTGAGGATGCACACTCTTAATCTCTTTCCCTCCTCTGCCGCAGGAGGCAAATCCACGCCTTGAAACAAGAGCACGACGAGATCAGTTTACTTCTGAGCCTCACCAAGTCGCCTCGGAACCTTTTCATCGACGACCGCAACTGCATGGAGCTTAAATTCCTTTTGCAGACCAAGGACGAATACGACGCCCTCATCAGAGCCACCAAGGCCTTGATCTCGGAACTGGATGACAAGGTGCATGGTGGGAAATGCCGGGAGGGGTGTGAGGTCTGGTGCACACACCCTGAAATTGGCTTGTATTTTTGGCTTTCTAGTTTGCTGCAAGCAGAAAGCCTAGAGTCATAGTATCATAAAGGTAAAGGGACCCCTGACCATTAGGTCCAGTCGTGGCCGACTCTGGGGTTGCAGTGCTCATTTCACTTTATTGGCCAAGGGAGCCGGCGTACAGCTTCCGGGTCATGTGGCCAGCATGACTGAACCACTTCTGGCGAACCAGAGCAGCACACAGAAACGCTGTTTACCTTCCCACCGGAGTGGTACCTATTTATCTACTTGCACTTTGACATGCCAGAAGTGGCTTACAGAGCCAGAGTCGGTCACGACTGGACCTAACGGTCAGGGGTCGCTTTACCTTTACCTTAAATTGGATTTAGAACAGTAAGAAAAGAGAATAAGATAGTTAATAGTTGGAAATAATTTTAGATTAAGAATGATATTGGAGAGCTGTTACATGCAGATAGAATGAAATTCAGAAGGGAGGGATCTGAAGAAGTCAATTAATAATGTAAGAGAAATTGGGTTTTTAAGGGATATGTGTTTAAGATTCCATTTTTTTGTTTTTCTTGTTTAGTACTGTATTGTGTTTTCTTTTGTGTGTGTTTTTTCCCCTATGTTATATTTATTATACGTAATTGTGGATTTCTTTTGAAAAAATAAAAACAGATCAGAACAGCAGCAGCCACATTTGATGTGTCTGTATAGACTTGTCTAAACAGAAATGGTCGGGGGGGAGGCACCAAAAAGTGGGTGTCTATGGGGTGAAGCGGAGGGACGCGGGTAAACTGGTGCCTGAGCTATTCATATAAAGGTCTTCCTGGATCTCTCTTGTTTCAGATCATGGAACTGGAGAACAAGATTAAGAAACAGAAAATGCTTGTCATCAAAACGAGGCAGGAGTACAACGGCAGGTGGCTGCAGAAGCAGATCCAGCTCTTAGAGAACCGACTCAACCACGTGAGCTGTGGCCCCCCACCTCCGCCGGTCCAGACCCCCCTCCTGAGTCCCACACCTTCTGCCTCTGCTGAGTACCAGAGTCTGCCTCCTCGGGGAGGTGGCAATGAAATAATCTCACCCCCTGCGAAAAACCAACATTATAAACCCAGTTAAAAGCAGCGGGAACTGTTTATATTCTGCTCCCAAGCTTCAGGGGAGCATCCTGCAACACACACACACTGTGCTGGTCCTGTGGGTTACTCGAGAGGCGAGGTCCAAGTCCGGTCCATGGTCAAAGGTGCAATGGGGAGGCAGTTCGTAGTAGCTGAAGCTGGGTGCAGGGCAGGGAGTCGGGTGAAGTCAGGAACAGGCTTGCAAGCAGAGAGCCAGGGCGGGTCAGGAGCTCAGGCAGGAAAGCAGGACAGGGTTCAGGCAGGAACTAGCAACCAACAACGTTGCTCCCGCAACTTGGGACTGGGGCTGGCCGGCTTTTATCTGCCCCGAGGCATAGGGCGGCGCCGATCCTCTGGTGACTCGCCTCTCCTGGCCTGGAGGCGAGCACTCCTCCTGTGAAAACTTAGTTCCCTCCGCCTCTCTGCCCTGAGCCTCTGCAGCCCAGGAGAGGCTGGAGGGTCACCGGACCCAGAGGCAACCTCAGTTTCCTCTGACGGGGCTGAGAGTGGAGCACCTACAGGCAATGGGTCCTCCATCACCTCCGGAGCCAGAGCAGACTCAGCTGATGCCTGCACCTGAGGACCCAGCACAGGTGAGGACCCTTCGGGCTCATGCCCCAGCCCCGGCTCAGCTGGTTCTGGAGGCGGGGAATCCTGTGCAGGCGGGGATCCCTCAGGTTCAGCATCCGAGTCCGAATTCCAGGCCATCACACACACATGAGGGAAGGACCAGCAGACTTGCAGGGACTCCACGTTTTGTAGAAGGACTCATTTATTTATTTTTAAGGGGGGGAATCCCAAGGAGGAGAAAATGTTGCACAATATCCCCAAAAGATCTCAGTGGCACAGGATGCTGAGAGTGGAGAGAAAAACTGGGTGGGAGGGGTGGGGGACCTCAGACCCAGGGTCCAAATGTGGCCCTCTAGGGTCCTCTCTGGCCCTCATGTCTCACCCCAAGCCACATTCCCTCTCTGCAGGTCACACCTCTCGCTACCTCTGCTCCACATCTTCCTGGGATGTGCCCTCGAATTCCAGCCAAAGTAAACGTATTAAAAAACAACACCCGATCTAAAATCATGACTATTCCTCTAGATGGCACAGACTAATGCCGAGGTGCTTCAGCACCTCTTTGCAGGAAGAAGGTTTTGCAGTTTAGGACAGTAATAATAATAATAATAATAATAATAATAATAATAATAATAACAATAATAATTCATTATTATTTATACCCCACCCATCTGGTTGGGTTTCCCCAGCCACTCTGGGCGGCTTCCAACAAAACACTAAAATACAATAACCTATTAAACATTAAAAGCTTCCCTAAACAGGGCTGCCTTCAGATGTCTTCTAAAAGTTTGGTAGTTATTTTTCTCTTTGACATCTGATGGGAGGGCGTTCCACAGGGCGGGCGCCACTACCGAGAAGGCCCTTATGCCTGGTTCCCTGTAACTTGGCTTCTCGCAGGGAGGGAACCGCCAGAAGGCCCTCAGAGCTGGACCTCAGTGTCTGGGCTGAATGGTGGAGGTGGAGACGCTCCTTCAGGTATACAGGACCAAGGCCGTTTAGGGCTTTAAAGGTCAGCACCAACACTTTGAATTGTGCTCGGAAACGTACTGGGAGCCAGTGTAGGTCTTTCAAGACTAATGTTATGTGGTCTCGACAGCCGCTCCCAGTCACCAGTCTAGCTGCCGCATTCTGGATTAGTGGTAGTTTTCGGGTCACCTTCAAAAGTAGCCCCACATAGAGCACATTGCAGTAGTCCAAGCAAGAGATAACCAGAGCATGCACCACTCTGGTGAGACAGTCTGCGGGCAGGTAGGGTCTTAGCCTGTGTACCAGATGGAGCTGATAAACAGATACCATGGACACAGAACTGACCTGTGCCTCCATGGACAGCTGTGAGTCCAGAATGACTCCCAGGCTGCGCACATGCTCCTTCAGGGGCACAGTTACCCCATTCAGGACCAGGGAGTCCTCCACACCAGCCCGCCCCCTGTCCCCCCAAAACAGTATTTCTGTCTTGTCAGGATTCAACCCCTTCCTCATTTTGCTCTTTCCAGGTCACGGTTTATTTTGACACCATCATGATCACCAATGCCAAACTCCGCGAGGAGATAGAGAACCTGCAGTGCCAGAAGTCTGTCTTCAATTCCATCTACTCCCAGCTTCACAAACAGCTAGAGCAACAGAGGAAGACGATGGACTTGTCTATTGTGCAATCGACGCAAGACTACGAGCAAAGGTGAGAGCAGCTGGTCCCAGGTTCAAATCCCGCCAGGTTCAAATCCTGGGATCCGCCCCGCCCCCCACCCGAAACCCCGTAGAGATGCCTCCAGTCGTTGTTGTTGTTTAGTGGCTTAGTCGTGTCCGACTCTTCATGACCCCATGGACCAGAGCACGCCAGGCACTCCTGTCTTCCACTGCCTCCCACACTTTGGTCAACTCTCCCAACATCAGGGTCTTTTCCAGGGAGTCTTCTCTTCTCATGAGGTGGCCAAAGTATTGGAGCCTCAGCTTCAGGATCTGTCCTTCCAGGGAGCACTCAGGGCTGATTTCCTTCAGAATGGATAGGTCTGATCTTCTTGCAGTCCATGGGACTCTCAAGAGTCTCCTCTAGCACCAGAATTCAAAAACCAGTCAATGTAGACAACACTGAACCTGGTGGGACAGTAGTGTGACTATTAAAGGCAGCATCCCTGTGTTCCTGTCCTATTTCTGAACATGCATTTTCATGCATTGCAGGGGTTGGACTAGAGGACCTTTGGGGACCCCTTTCCAACTGTGATTCTATGATTTGCCCGTCACCACCACTTCTGCCCGCTTCTAGGGTGGAGGCCCTTGCCAGGATCTCTGCGATGAAGGAGCGGCGCTGCAAGGACATTGCGCAGTTCAACGTTGAGTTTCGGGAGCTAGAGCGGATCTACAACCACGAAACCAAGCTGAAGGCTTTCATGCTCATCAAGCTGGTGGACCGCTCGGAATTTGAGGAGCAAGCCAAAAAGGAAGAAGGTACCACGCATTGTTGTAAACAAATATCTGCCCTTTCCCCCCCTTATGGGGAATCCAAGAGCCCATATAGAGTCCTTACGTAGGTTCCCTATTGGTAGGAGAAAATAAGAGAGGCCAACCAGAGAATATTGAGAAGCAAAGCAGCTAGTAAGCCTGATCTTTATTGATCTGTTGCAACAGGGTCCTCACTCACCACACGCAGGAGGGATCAGGAACCCAGAACAATGGGGCACAAGCCCTTCTATAGACTTTTGGAATTGCCCACCCTGTAGCTCAAGACCACCCCAAAAAACATGATACAGTACATACATCACAGAAGGAGGCGGTCTACAACAGAAATCCTGTTTGCCAGGATACCTGTTAATGGTCCCTGATTGCTTTACCAGGGCAGCCTGGCCATTCTTTTGTGATGGTTAATACTTTTAGTTCCTGAATCCAGGTCATGGGCTCACCTTATTCATACACAAATACGTCTTTCAGACAAGGTTTGTAAGCAAAAAGACAAAGGGAAGGTTTTCCCCATTTCCTTCCTCCTTGCAAATAAATATATTGAGGTCAATTTGGGAGAGTCAAAATGGCTTCAGGATTGCTCTCCTGTGCTATTTCAGACATGTGGTTTATATACTTGTGTATGTGCTTGCCTTGTACATTTATAAACATTTGTTTTATATTAGGGACTTTAGAATTCTTACAACAATATGCTTTGAATTCATGCTTTAAAGTTATGATTTAAAGGCTTGCTGAAGACGCTCCTGTATTTATGAAAAGAATAGATTTAAAAGTTCCTGCTGTTAGGGTCTGCTTTGTAAATTTTAGCCAGTTGCTCAGCCTTTGGGCTGCTGAATGTGTGAAGCAGAACACACTGGCTGCTGAAAGCAAGAGGATGGATCCTGTGGGCGGTATTCAGTCATGGTGCAGTCATGAAACTGGCTCATATCCCGGCCTGTTTGGTTGCTTGACACCACAGCTTCCATGACTTTAAATTTTAGCTCTTTAATTGCTGCCTTTAGTGGGTTGAGCAATTGATAATAATAATAATAAAATTTTATTTACCGTATTTTTTGCTCTATAAGACACACCAGACCACAAGACGCACCTAGTTTTTGGAGGAGGAAAACAAGAAAAAAAATATTCTGAATCTCAGAAGCCAGAATAGCAAGAGGGATCACTGCACAGTGAAAGCAGCAATCCCTCTTGCTGTTCTGGCTTCTGGGATAGCTCTGCAGCCTGCACTCGCTATATAAGACGCACACACATTCCCTTTACTTTTTAGGAGGGAAAAAGTGAGTCTTATAGAGCAAAAAATACGGTATATCCTGCCCTCCCCAGCCAAAGCTGGGCTTAGAGCGGCCAACAACAGTAAAATAATACAGCATTCTAAAATCAATTCATTATAAAATCAGTTCAAATCAAATTGATGGCAACCATTGGGCTAGAGTTCTGTGAAGAATTACCAAAGGAGGGGGTCAGGCTGTGCCTTGGCCAAAGGCCTGGTGGAACAGCTCCGTCCTGCAGGCCCTGTGGAAAGATGTCAAGTCCCGCAGGGCCCTGGTCTCTTGTGACATGACAGAGCGTTCCACCAGATTGGGGCCACGGCCAAAAAAGCCCTGGCTCTGGTTGAGGCCAGCCTAACCTCCCTGTGGCCCGGGACCTCCAAGATGTTTTTGTTTGAAGACCATAAGGTCCTCCGTGGGACATACCAGGAGAGGCCATCCCGTAGGTACGAGGGTCCTAGGCCATATAGGGCTTTAAAGGTTAAAACCAGCACCTTAAGCCTGATCCTGTACTCCACTAGGAGTCAGTGCAGCTGGTATAGCACTGGGTGAATGTAATCCTGCAGTGATGTTTTTTCATGAGTGTTGTGAGTCAGTGGGAGTGAGTTAACCGGCTTGATGCCCGAGTCTCCTGCAATTATTGGGGTCCCGGATCCAACAAGGGTCAAAAATCAAATGGAGGATTCCGCTGTTGAGTTACCCAGGCAAAGTGCACAAGAACCACCTAAGTATGGTCCTTTGTATAACGAAGGAAGTAGCTTTTTGCTGGAGGGCAAATGGGTGGGTCCCCTCCTTCACCTGGCTGGTGGTGAGAAAGACCAAGACAAAGAGTGTGTGTGATCTGAGCCCGAAAAGGCAGAAGCCAGACAGTGAGAGCCATGCTTGATTTCTGTTTAAATCCAGGGCTGTGGCTATGGGAGAAGCAAGACCTTCTTGGGGTGTTAATGCTATGAACCCCTCTATCTTAGGCTCAGGTTGTATATACGTGTAAATAAACCATAGTCTCTGCTGCCCCACATTCTGCAAGGAAACACAAACCTGTCAGGAATGAGCCAGCTCCCAGTGAAGGTTTGCAGCCAACTGCAGAAAGCAGCCAGGAACAGGGAGACTTAGATGTTAGGCAGGGGAGAGCCGGCCGCTGCAGACTGCTGCTCTTCCTGACCTTGATGGGTGATAAGGCAGTAGCTGAGAGCAGGCTAGAACACGGCCAGAGCTCGCAGGAAGCACATATAGGGGAGAATATATTCAGAGACAGCCTCTCAGACCAGGGAGAGGGTAGAGCTGATCCACTCAGTCCAAAGAGTCGGTGAATGGGAGGGCTGCTAGACAGGAAGCAAAACAAGAGACGTGAGAGTGGTAAGTTCAATATCTTCTGTAGATCCCGGAAGGAATCTTCAGAAGGGTCATCTTGAGTAATGATGCTGGAGGCTTTGTTAGAGCCGTCCAGAGTTATCTGTTTGTCTTGGCAATAAGTCCACCTTTTTAATTATCTACGCTTACTGTGTTATAAACCTGGGAACCTGGACTTCTGACAGAACCCTGGGTAAGTGCCTGGAACCCCCTGGAGCCTTGCACCCCTCAGAGACTGAGGTGGCAAGAGACAATTTTATGAACCCTCCCCCTTGAATCCCTTCCAGCTCTCAAGGCCAAGAAGCGAGCCAAGACCAAGGGGGAGAGCTTTGAGAGTTACGAGGTTGCCTTCATGCGACTGCTGAAGCTGACGGAAAATGGGGACATTGACCAGCTGGTGGAAGAGTTCATTGCGAAGGAGGAGAAGAACTTTGCCTACTTCAGCTATCTCACCGAACTGAACGATGACAATGAGAGGCTGCAGAAAAGGATTGAAGACATCCAGGTCTCCTCTCTGCCCTTCCCCCTCCTACGCCCCTCACTGGTCCCTGGTCCTCTGGCCCAGGCTGGGCTCTGGACTGCTGATCCTGCTGCAAGTGGGCTGTGTTTTGATTGAGCAGTAATAATAATAATAATAATAATAATAATTTTTATTTATATCCCGCCGTCCCCAGCCGAAGCCGGGCTCAGGGCGGCCAACAGCAATAAAATAGTACAGCATTCTAAAATCATTTGGTCCCAGCTCCTGCCCACCTAGCAGTTCGAAAGCATTCTTAAGTGCAAGTAGATAAATAGGGACCGCTTTATAGTGGGAAGGGAAACGGCGTTTCCGTGTGCTGCGCTGGTGCAGGTTCGCCAGAGCAGCTTTGTCACGCTGGCCACATGACCCGGAAGTGTCTCCGGACAGCGCTGGCCCCCGGCCTCTTAAGCGAGATGGGCGTGCAACCCCAGAGTCGGTCACGACTGGCCCGTACGGGCAGGGGTACCTTTACTAAAATCATTTCATTATAAAATTAATTCAACTCAAATTGATGGCAACCATTAGGCTAAAGTTCTGTGAATATTGCCAAAGGAGGGGGTCAGGCTGTGCCCTGGCCAAAGGCCTGGTGGAACAGCTCTGCGTTGCAGGCCCTGCGGAAAGATGTCAAGTCCTGCAGGGCCCTAGTCTCTTGTGACAGAGCATTCCACCAGATTGGAGCCACAGCCGAAAAAGCCCTGGCTCTGGTTGAGGCCAGCCTAACCTCTCTGTGGCCTGGGACCGTCAGGATATTTTTATTTGAAGACCGTAAGTTCCTCTGTGGGACATACCAGGAGAGGCGGTCCCGTAGGTACGAGGCTCCTAACCCGTATAGGGCTTTAAAGGTTAAAACCAGCACCTTAAACCTGATCCTGTACCTTAAACCTGATCCTGTACCTTAAACCTGATCCTGTACCCCACCGGGAGCCATTGCTCCCGGTGGCTCCTGGATTGAAATAGCTTGGCCACAGCTGTTTATGCCCTGGTAACCACACAGTGCTGCAATGCCCTTGGCATGGTATGGAGGCTCCAGCTGACGCAGAACATGGCAGTCAAACGCCCGCCAGCATGTAACACATTGCTTGGGGGTCTGCCACCAGCTGCCGGTTTGCTACAAGGCCACATTCAAGATGCTGGTACTGCCATCTAAGGCCCTGTGCAGCTCAGAAACGGGTTGCTTAAGAAATGACCTCCATCCTTGTACAGTCATACCTCGGGTTACAGATGCTTCAGGTTGCATTTTTTTGGGTTATGGACGTGCCAAAACCCGGAAGTACCATAACAGGTTACCTCTGGGTTTTGGCGGTCATGCATATATTATAATAATAATAATAATAATAATAATAATAATAATAATAATAATAATTTATTTGTACCCCACCCATCTGGCTGGGTTTCCCCAGCCACTCTGGGCGGCTTCCAACAAAACACTAAAATACAATAACCTACTAAAAATTAAAAGCTTCCCTAAACAGGACTGCCTTCAGATGTCTTCTGAATGTCAGGTAGTTGTTTATCACTTTGACATCTGATGGGAGGGCGTTCCACAGGGCGGGCGCCACCACCGAGAAGGCCCTCTGCCTGGTTCCCTGTAGCTTTGCTTCTCGCAGGGAGGGAACCGCCAGAAGGCCCTCGGCGCTGGACCTCAGCGTCCGGGCAGAATGATGGGGTTGGAGACGCTAAATTGTGCTTTGCGCATGCGCAGGAGACCAAATCACAACCTGCGCATGCACAGACACGGCGCTGCGGGTTGCGAACGTGCCTCCCACACAGATCACATTCGCAGCCTGAGCGTCTACTGTACCTCCCAAATCAGTCAAGTACATTTTTGTTCCAGCTGGTTTTCCCAGCAGGATAAATGGGTCTACAAGTCTTCCTGTGAGGGTTTTCTTTTTGCTTTAAGCCAGTGTTTCCCAGACTTGGGTCGCCAGCTGTTTTCGGACTACAACTCCTATCATCCCTAGGAAGCAGGTCAGGGATGATGGGAGTTGTAGTCTTAAAAACACCTGGAGACCTAAATTTGGGAAACACTGTTTTAAACGTCCCTTTTTGTGTCTTTTTAAGTGTTTTTAACTATTTTATGTGTAAATTGCCTTGAGATCGTGGCTTGGGAGGTGATTAAGAAACCAGTTGCAATAATAATAAAATAAAGACTGTGTGTGAGAGAAACATTTCAGGAGCTACAATTGACTCATTGCTGCCACCATGTAGCCAATGAAGGGACTACAAGATGGCTAAACCTCTCTATCACCACCAACTACTCTTTTGGTTGGGAGTTGGACCATAGCTGTCAACGTTTCCCTTTTTTAAAGGGAAATTCCCTTATTCTGATTAGGATTCCTCACAAGAAAAGGGAAAGGTTGACAGCTATGAGTTGGACCAAACCACTTGATGTACACTTTCAAAATGCTTTCACCAACACCCACCCATGAATCCTGGAATGCGTACCAGATTCCTTCTAAAAAGGAGCCTGCAACATCGACAGCTACAGGAACAAAAACAGAATTCTCTGATTAATCCATCCATTAAAATATTTTATCTTGTTATTTCCATTTGCTTATACATATTCATGCAAAGGATGAAAGGGAAAAAATAAAACAAATAAATAAAAACTATAAGCATGCAAAGGAGTAAACTATTTTACTCTGATTAATCAGCAGCTATGCTATATGATCCTCAATACCCATGGAAA
Organism: Podarcis vaucheri; assembly: GCF_965113315.1. Lineage (NCBI taxonomy): Eukaryota > Metazoa > Chordata > Lepidosauria > Squamata > Lacertidae > Podarcis > Podarcis vaucheri. The sequence continues at coordinate 84,952,671 of NC_138765.1, read as the reverse complement.
TTAATGGACCTACAGTCCTTAATAATTATGCAGACTAGGCAGGGGGCACCAACTCCTTTATGCCCCTGCGTGCTTAAGTGGATATCTATTGGCAACAGAAGGTTTCTTCTTTCAAGACTAGCATTGCACTCAGGTGGCACATAATTCCAACTTTTCTTTACCTATTAATTTTCACATTTTATGTGATCTTTCAGACAAAGCGTGTTGTAAGGTGCATTATACAAATGTGACACTAGATGGCGATAGTGAGCTATGGCAAATTCAATATATTTTTCAAAACGTTTCTTTAAAAAAGCACTTCCACAATTTTTTTAATGCGTGCCTAGATTCTGTGGGATGTAAACACAGGAGCAGTCAATGACAACATTCCTAGAGTGTACATGTTACAACATGGGGAGGGATGTCTGTCCAGCAAGCAGGTAAACTTCCTGGGGACGGACTTCCTCCGCATGTGACCAGAGGTGGGTGTGGCCTCACCTGTGCAGGTAATGACAAAAGCACAGGGCAGGCAGCCATCTCTCTCTCTGCCATCACCTTTCGAAGAAGCAGGATGCCCTCTTGGCTCTCAGCCAAGAGAGGAGAGGGCTATCTTCCTATAAGATAGATTCTAAGTGTATTTTACCTTTTTAAGCCTGTCTGCCGTCTGGGATCATATTGTGAACAGATCGTGAGTAAACTCTTTATACTTTTATAAAGACTGTGTTGTGTCTTGTATTTTAAGAGGGAACAAAGGGGAAATTACCAGAGTAATTATTATAGAGGTTCTAGCGAACCTGTGCACACGTTACCGTTGCAAACTTAAAGGGGAATGTTTATAAACTCTGCTGATATTTTGGGAACTTGTTAGTACAAGTTGGATAAGGATATAATTAGTCAATATATCCTCTCCTGCACCCCAGAACATTCCCACAGATTCCACCCTAATTCTGGAAATCTAGCAAGCAGGAGCGACACCCACAGGATAAAGGGAGGAGCTATGCATGTTGCTCCACCCCCTTTTGCCCCTGGCCCCGCCCACCAGCTGCATGTTGGCCCCTGGAAACTTGCCAATGAGAAAATATGGCCCTTGCAATTTTGGAGAGAAAGGTTCCCCACTCTCTGCCTGAGCCCCTTTGTGCCCTTCTGTGTTCTGTAGAATGAAATCAGCAAGCTGAAATCTGAGCACAAGAAGGCAGAAGACATCGTTCGTGGCAACATGAAAGAAGTGGAGGTAAATGGGGCACATGTGGGGCTAACCTAGGGGGTCCCGTCGCTGTGGGGAAAGGCTGCAACGTTTGGAACTAGCTCAGAGGCAGCGTGTCCCGGGTTCAATCCCCAGTGACATCTCATGGGAGGGTTTGAGAGCTGCTGTCAGTCAGCACGGACAGTGCCAGATTTACATATAAGCCAAACAAGCTATAGCTTAGGGCCCTACTCTCTTGGGGGCCTGGGACGCAGGTGATGCTGTGGGTTAAACCACAGAGCCTAGGGCTTGCCGATCAGAAGATCGGCGGTTCGAATCCCCGCAACGGGGTGAGTTCCCGTTGCTCGGTCCCTGCTCCTGCCAACTTAGCAGTTCGAAAGCACGTCAAAGTGCAAGTAGATAGATAGGTACTGCTCTGGCGGGAAGGTCAACGGCGTTTCTGTGAGCTGCTCTGGTTCTCCAGAAGCGGCTTAGTCATGTTGGCCACATGACCCGGAAGCTCCTTTGGCCAATAAAGCGAGATGAGCGCCGCAACCCCAGAGTCAGCCATGACTGGACCTAATACTCAGTGGTCCCTTTACATTTACCTTTACCCCAGTCGCGGATGATTCTGGGGTTGCATGCTCATCTCGCTCTATAGGCCGAGGGAGCCGGCGTTTGTCCGCAGACAGCTTTTGGGTCATGTGGCCAGCATGACTAAGCCACTTCTGGAGAACCAGAGCAGGTCCTCATAGGTGCCTGAGTTGGCTTTCCTTCCTCTCCCCTCCCCCTCCCTTCTTCCTTTAAAAGTAAGGGACCCCTGACCATTAAGTCCAGTCGTGGCCGACTTTGGGATTGAGGCACTCATCTCGCTTTATTGGCCGAGGGAGCCTGCGTACAGCTTCCGGGTCATGTGGCCAGCATGACTAAGCCGCTTCTGGCGAACCAGAGCAGCACACGGAAACACCATTTACCTTCCTGCCAGAGTGGTACCTATTTATCTACTTGCACTTTGAAGTGCTTTCGAACTGCTGGGTTGGCAGGAGCAGGGACCGAGCAACGGGAGCTCAACCTTAAAAGGGAACAGGCATGACTGTTGTGTGTCACACGCCTGTTTACTTCCAGCACAGTCTAGGAACTTCCGTTTATATATAGCTTTTGTATTGCCGCTGTTTTGCTGGACACGAAGGAAAGCAGACATGTTTTTTCCTTTGTTCCTGCTGCTGAAACAAATGCTGTAATATACTGCTTACACATGGCTCTGTCCGCCTCTTCTGCTGTGAGAAGATTTACACACTCTGCTGATAGAGCGTGCACGGGTCTCTAAACGTATCTGAGGCTCGTGTCGCTGATTGATGCTGTTCCAAGGGAGACCGGTGATCATCCAGCTGCTGGCCAGTGGCTGGAGCCAGCTGGGGGCCTGCCTAATGCCCCTGTCTCCCTGGCAGTATACCAATAGCTCTGATGTTATGTACTGAGTTGAATAGGATCTAAAAGGCAGCAGTCTGATTGGTCCTAGAACAATAGGGTCCAGAATGCAGCAGTCTGATTGGTCCACAGGAGCCACCCAATCCAGCTCCAGGTGGAAGTGAATTCGCAACCTGATTGGCCTGCAGGTGAATCCCGGAATTAGCCAATCACGTGGGGCCCATTGTGTAAATAATGTATAAAAAGCAGACATTCTGGGGGAACTTCCATTCCTCCTCGCCACTATGAGCTGAATAAACAGCATGAAATCCACTCTCGACTCCGAGTATATTTCACCTGACCACCTCTCCTTTGGCCTGCAGGATAAGCTGCAGAAGACCACGGAAGAAGCCAACCTGTATGAGTACAAGCTGAAAGAGAACAGAAAGATCCTGGACCAGCTGAAGCAGGCGGTGGACTTCCTGTTCAAGGAAACGGGCTGCGATGCCACCCAGATCAGGGAGCACCTGGGCGAGACGGGGGAGATCACAGATCAGAACCTGATGCAGTATTTCAGTGAGTGATGGGGCCCTGTTGTTGTTGTTGTGTTGTTGCTGAGTCGTTTAGTCATGTCCGACTCTGTGTGACCCCCTGGACCAGAGTACGCCAGGCACTCCTGTCTTCCACTGCCTCCCGCAAATTGGTCAAACTCATGCTGGTAGCTTTGAGAACACTGTCCCACCACCTCGTCCTCTGTCGTCCCCTTCTCCTTGTGCTCTCCATCTTTCCCAACATCAGGGTCTTTTCCAGGGAGTCTTCTCTTCTCATGAGGTGAGTATTGGAGCCTCAGCTTCAGGATCTGTCCTTCCAGTGAGCACTCAGGGCTGATTTCCTTCAGAATGGATAGGTTTGATCTTCTTGCAGTCCATGGGACTCTCAAGAGTCTCCTTCTGCACCAGAATTCAAAAGCATCAATTCTTCGGCGATCAGTCTTCTTTATGGTCCAGCTCTCACTTCCATACATCACTACTGGGAATACCATAGCTTTAACTATGCAGACCTTTGTTGGAAAAGTGATGTCTCTGCTTATTAAGATGCTGTCTAGATTTGTCATTTGTCATTCTCCCAAGAAGCAGGCGTCTTCTAATTTTGTGGCTGCTGTCACCATCTGTAGTGATCATGGAGCCCAAGAAAATAAAATCTCTCACTGCCTCCATTTCCTCCCCTTCTATTTGCCAGGAAGTGATGGGCCCAGTGGCCATGATCTTCGTTTTTTTGATGTTGAGCTTCAGACCATATTTAGACTATATCCAGACCATATCCAGATGGCGCCCTAGACCAGGCCCATCTCTTGGGTTGCTTCTGCAATGGACCCAGCTGCACACCAGACACCAAAAAGCATCACGGGGCTGGCAACACCTCTGCAGGGTTTCAGGCACAGGATCTTTCCCTGGAGATGCCACTAGGATTTGAACCTGGGACCGTCTGTCTGCAAGGGAGGCACTCTGCCTCTGAGCTATGGCCATATCCCTGCAAATCTCCATTGGGCAAGAACAACCCACATTGCTGGAATCCATTGCCCAGTAGCTCCAGCAGGCAGCATGGTTGGTTGCTAGAAATGATGGGAGTTTTAGTCTAGCAAGATGTTTGAAGCTCTCTGCCTTCTTGGGGAGCAAGGAGCTCTCTGCATTGTTTCTGGAGGGCCCAGGATGCTCTTGCAAGATCTTACAGGGCTGTTGGGAATATCCCAGACCTGGTGCTTGGAGAGGGCCTTGCTTCCCAAGAAAGGTGGAGAGCTTAAAAGGTTTTTATGGACCAGGAAACCCATCCCAAAAAGAGCGTTTAAGCTCTCTGCCTTGCTTGCATTTAACTTGTGGGATTTCAGCCCTTCAAGCAGCCTTCAACCATGTATGGTTAGCATGGCACAAGTTAAATGTGTGTTAAGTTAAATGCGTTACAGGTAGGTAGTCGTGTTGGTCTGCTGTAGTCGAAACAAAATAAAATAATAGAAAAATTCCTTCCAGTAGCACCTTAGAGACCAACTAAGTTAGTTATTGGTATGAGTTTTTTTGTGCATGCGATGCGTGTTAAGTAATCTTACAATTGCCACATTGGCCTCACTTTGTCCGCAAATTCCGACTGCGGAAAGTTAAAGTGCGGCTTATATTTGCGACCTTACAGTATGCAGCCAGGAGCAGCGAGGAAGGGAGCAACTTATATCGGGGTATTTTTTATTTTTTCTTCTCCCCCCCCCCATCAATTTTAAAGGTGCTGCTTGTATTTGGGTGCGGCTTATATTCAGGCCAATACGGTATAATCATAATAGTGGATGCATTGCAAGAAGCAATCCAGATCTACTTGTGTTGCCTTTCAGCTCGATCTACTTTTCCCTGTGCACAGGCGCGGGCAAATGATTCATGGGCAACTTAAGCTGTGTTTTCTGTGAAGTCCCATTGTACAACACGGAGCTTGCATGCCATTCTCTTGAAGCAACTTGTGATTTTCAGTGCTCCTACATGCTTAGCTTTGGGAAAGACAGCGGTTAAAAAGACTCCCTTGCATGCAGATTCTGTAGCTCCAGGACACTGGCGACTGTGGGCACTATGGGATGTGATCCATGAGAGCCAGTCAAGTACAACATTCCTTGTAATGCTAGAGAAGACATGCGAGGGAATGTTTGGTCCAGCCAGTCAAAACTTCCTGTTCCTGTTCCTCCTGGCTGCAGCATCCTTCCTTTTGCATGTGACAGAAGGTGGGCGTGACCTTACCTGTCCAGGTAACAAAAGGACAAGTCACGCAGCACACCTCTCTCTTTTTGACTTCCTTCTTCATTTGACCAGCTTTTAGCTAGGACTGTATCCCCCCATATGGGGTAGATCCACATGTACATATCGGTAACTAAGTCTGCCTTCAGGAATCCAACTGTGAACTGATGTGAGTAAACTTCTTTTGATGACTTTGAATAAGATTGCCGTGTCTTTATTCTTTTAAGAGGGATTCAAGGGAACTTACCAGGAACGTACAATTCAATCTGAGACAGGTTGAATTGTACAATAGTGAGAGGCTCACACGAGCCTGCAACCAGCTATCTGCTGTGCATGTAAAAAAGGGGGATGTAAAGTCTGCTAAGTAAAGGAACTTGCTAACGCAAGTTAGGAAGGATATTAATAAACAATATATCCTCTCCTGCCACTCTGAGCATTCCCACAGAAACAGCAAGGGGTCTTTGACCCCTGGTGACCTCCAGCCAATAGGCCACTGCTCCTGAAGTAGACCACTCGTCTCCTCCCTTCAGGCATCTTGGAGAAGAAAAGCAACGACCTCTTGCTGATCGAATCTTTCCGGCGTTACAAGGAGCTGGAGGGGGAGCTGGACTCGGTCCCCATGCTGAACCCCTTTTTGGGTGGCTCCACCTTCCTGAAGAAAATGGAGACCATTAAGATTGTGCCACCTTCTCTCAGTGTCGATCCCTTCGCGGAGACACCGGAGCCCTGTAAGTAACTGTGGCTCTGATGCAGTGAGGCAAAATGTTTCTAAATGCTCTCAATATATGCAGCAGGCCTGCAGTCGGGGGTGAAACGAGGCTTTATTTCACCTGGGTCAAAGACCCAGATTGGTACTACCACCACCCCATGCATGTGCGTACACACACACACACACACACACAGAGAGAGAGAGAGAGAGAGAGAGAGGCTGGCAGCCCTCTGGAGGCTTCATCCGGGGCAAAAAACCTGGCTAAGTCCCCCCATAGCTACGACTCTACCTGCGGCTTACATGTGATTTACTTGCACAATTGCAGCTCTGCATGGAGTGGTAGGTGGGAAAACAAGCAATAAAAATAATATTTTTTTATTTATACCCCGCCCATCTGGCTGGGTTTCCCCAGCAACTCTGGCTCCCAACAGAATATTAAAAATAGAATCACACATTAAAAACTTCCCTAAACAGGGCTGCCTTCAGATGTCTTCTAAAAGTCAGGTGGTTGTTTATTTCCTTGACATCTGCTGGGAGGGCATTCCACAGGGCGGGCGCCACCACCGAGAAGGCCCTCTGCCTGGTTCCCTGTAACCTCACTTCTCGCAGGGAGGGAACCGCCAAAGGTCCTCGGAGCTGGACCTCAGTGTCCGGGCTGAACGATGGGGGTGAAGACGCTCCTTCAGGTATACTGGGCCGAGGCTGTTTAGGGCTTGAAAGGTCAGCACCAACACTTTGAATTGTGCTTGGAAAACCTACTGGGAGCCAATGTAGGTCTTTCAGGACCGGTTTTATATGGTCACTCCCAGTCACCAGTCTTGCTGCTGCAATCTGGATTAGTTGCAGTTTCTGGGTCACCTTTAAAGGTAGACCGACATAGAGCACACTGCAGTTGCCCAAGCAGGAGATAACTAGAGCATGCACCACTCTGGCGAGACGGTCCGCGGGCAGGTAGGGTCTAGGCCTGCGTACCAGATGGAGCTGGTAAACAGCTGCCCTGGATACAGAATTAACCTGCACTTCCATGGACAGCTGTGAGTCCAAAATGACTCCCAGGCTGCGCACCTGGTCCTTCAGGGGCACAGTTGCCCTATTCAGGACCAGGGAGTCCTCCACACTCGCCCTCCTCCTGTCCCCCAAAAACAGTACTTCTGTCTTGTCCAGATTCAACCTCAATCTGTTAGCCGCCATCCATCCTCCAACTGCCTCCAGACACTCACACAGGACCTTCACCACCTTCACTGATTCTGATTTGAAAGAGAGGTAGAGCTGGGTATCATCCGCATACTGATGAACACCCAGCCCAAATCCCCTGATGATCTCTCCCAGTGGCTTCATATAGATGTTAAAAAGAATGGGCGAGGGGACAGAACCCTGAGACACCCCACAAGTGAGGGCCCAGGGTTCTGAACACTCATCCTCCATCACCACTTTCTGGACATGGCCCAGGAGGAAGGAATGGAACCACTTCCAGCTCCCAGCTCCTCTAGATGGTCCAGAAGTATGTTATGGTTGATGGTATCAAAGGCCACTAAGAGATCCAGCAGAACTAGGAAACAGCTTTCACCTTTGTCCCTAGCCCACTGGGGATCATCGGCCAGCGCAACCAAGCAAACAAATGCAGAACTGGGTAGGGGAGAATGGACAGTGGGAAGGGGCCAGCCAAGATCTCACGTGACCGTCCCAGAACCCTGTGAGCAAGGAGGAGGGCTTAAAGAGCTCTTTCTTTGTGGGGGTTTCCCATCACTGAAAGAGTTTTCAAGCCCTCCATTTTGTTTACTGGGCTCTGGGAAGAAGGAGGAGGAGGAGGAGGAGGAGGAGGAGTAGTTTGGATTTGATATCCCGCCTTTCACTCCCCTTCAGGTGTCTCAAAGCGGCTAACATTCTCCTTCCCCTTCCTCCCCCACAACAAACACTCTGTGAGATGAGTGGGGCCGCGAGACTTCAAAGAAGTGTGACTGGCCCAAGGTCACCCAGCAGCTGCATGTGGAGGAGCGAAGACACGAACCCGGTTCCCCAGATTACAAGTCCACTGCTCTCAACCACTACACCACACTGGCTCTCTGGGAGGCTCCTGTGGCATCCCACAGCCTTCCAGAAGCCTTGCGTGGCCATCCCAGAGTCTGGTGAGGAAGGGATAGTCTCCATGGAAAGGGAATGATGCTCCTGGACACCAGAGCATCTCCTGCTGCCAGCTGGCCTCCGCTGCCACCAGTCCCATTTAGGACTGAAATGCAAGGTGAGAGGTTGGCCAACCAGAAGATCATTTCCTGATCTTTCCCAAGGAAGACCCAAGTTTATGACGAGCTGAGCAAGGGGACGAGGGGGTCTTACTGGTCATCTGAAGCAAGCTTGAGCCTGGGCAGAGGGTGAGGAGGAGCAGGTGGCCAGGGGCTCAAATTTCGTTTTGTTGCAAGCTGTAATTAAAAACCAAGCCTAATGTTGCGGATTCCACCTCTAAGCTGCAACCCCTTGAATTTCCCAACAGTGGAGGGTCCTCTGGACCACAGCACCCTGCGAGCCATGATCCTGGAGAAAATGGAGAGGGAGAAGATGAAATCGCTTAAAAACTCGGTGGAGAGAATGGAGGGCAGCCGAGAAAAGAAGAAGTATTCCACCAGACCCTAAGAGGAGGCAGGCAGGCACTCCGTCCAGAAAGCCCAGGGATTCTCAGCCCAGTTCGTAGACTATGTATGGGTGTAGATATATATATTTATATTTTAAAAAATACTAAATGGAGTACCAAAATGGGCTCTCTTTTGTAAACATAAAAGGTTATTAATAAAGGACACGATTTGACTTTCGCATTTCTACAGTCTCTGCAATGTTCTAACCTTTGCAATGTTTTACTTTTACTATCGGGACACAGGTGGCGCTATGGGTTAAACCACAGAGCCTAGGACTTGCCGATCAGAAGGTTGGAGGTTCGAATCTCCACGACAGGGTGAGCTCCCGTTGCTCGGTCCCTGCTCCTGCCAACCCAGCAGTTCGAAAGCACTTCAAAGTGAACCAGAGCAGCACACGGAAACGCCGTTTACCTTCCCGCCGGAGCGGTAACTATTTATCTACTTGCACTTTGATGTGCTTTCAAACAGCTAGGTTGGCAGGAGCAGGGATTGAGCAATGGGAGCTCACCCCGTCGCGGGGATTCGAACCGCCGACCTTCTGATCGGCAAGTCCTCAAGTTCTGATCGCCCAGTAACCTACAAGGTGGGAGGGAACGGGCAAGAACTCTGGCATTCAGAAAAGGACAGGTCTACACAAGGAGCAAGACTGTGACTGGCCAGCGGCGGCAGCAACGGCACCCTCTCCCCAATGAGCCTTTTGGTGGAGCAGGAAAGCTGAGGCTTCGTCCTGGGACCTGGATGGTGTGTTTGACAACCATTCTTTCTATGGGCGAGGGGGAGCCTCTTTGAATTCTGCAGCAGTTCCTGTACAGGAGATTATTCCAGGTCTCTGTTGGAATCTGGATGTGGGTGAGAATAGGCTGCTTTGGGGCCGACCTTCAGTCAGGCCTGAGGGGGCAAGCTGGAATACTCCACCCAGATCACTGGCTGAACTGGCCAGGGCTGATGGGAGTTCAGGAGAAAGTGACAAGTTCTTCACCCCTCCTGGGTTTGAAAACTTTTCATCTGGGGGTTGAAAGCAGAGTGAGCTGTTCCCACTTACTTGGGAGTAAGCCTCCCATGCCTTGCTCCCCCACTCAGAGGGCCAAATTTGGGGTCTCGCTGTAAGTTCCTTGGAACAGGGGAACTGCCAGTGTGGTGTAGTGGTTCAGAGCAGTAGACTCGTAATCTGGTGAACCGGCTTCGCTTCCCCGCTCCTCCACATGCAGCTGCTGGTTGACCTTGGGCCAGTCACACTTCTCTGAAGTCTCTCAGCCCCACTCACCTCACAGAGTCTTTGTTGTGGGGGAGGAAGGGAAAGGAGAATGTTTGCCGCTTTGAGACTCCTTCAGGTAATGATAAAGCGGGATATCAAATCCAAACTCCTCCTCCTCCTCCTCCTCCTCCTCCTCCTCCTCCTCCTCCTCCTCTTCTTCTTCTTCTTCTTCTTCTTCTTCTTCTTCTATCTCATCTTTCCTCCAAGGAGCTCAAGCTGGCTTACCTCCTCCTCCTCCCCACTTTATCCTTACAACAACTCTGTGAGGAAGGAAAGGCAGAGATACTGTGACTGGCCCAAGAGCCACCCTGTGAGCTCTCCCAGACCTAGTCCAGCTCTCTAACTACTGCGCTATCACTGACTCATACACACACCACACCAGTGTGTGTTTGTGTGTGTGTACGCTTGTACACACCGAGGGGGCCCTTTGAATACATTGCGAGTTGTGCACATCTCTGCATACTTACTTGGAAGCAAGTGCCACCCCTGCAATGGGACTCCCTCCGGGGCAAGTTCGAGCAGCCATATAAGCGTGCCTCTCTTCCATCATTTGCTCAGCCTAAGCTCAGTTTTGGCCAAGATGGTGTCCTCCAGCCGCTTTGAACCAAAACTGCCCTCAGCCCTGGCCATCAAATTGCAAGAAAAGAATCTTGCGCTCAGCTCCTGCTTGTGGGTTTACCACATGCCTCTGTTTGGCCACTGTAAGATGATGGGGTTGGACTTGATGGCTCCCTGGCCTGACTCGGCAGGACTCTTCTCATGTTAGGTCTTGGCTGTTTCCCCCTGGATGAAAAGGGCGAGGGAGGGAAAGCCAAGTTTGTACCCATGGTTAATTGTTCCTAAATGCTAGTGAAATGACACTTAACGGTCCTTGAAGTTCTGAGTTAGTCACCCAACAAGGACAAACTGTTTTACTACTGCTAGGTTACACAGCACGGAGTGAAACATTTGATTTCATTAAACTATTTCAGTGCATTCTTCTTCTTTTTTTAATATTTTATTCAATTTTCAAACATAAAATAGAAAATCACATAACAAACACGCGAAATTCTTTCACCAAAGAAATAACAAACGAGAAAGCATACAATTAAACCAACAAACAATATAGAAAAGAAAAAAGAGGAAAAGAGAAAAAATAAAAAACACAACTGTTCACAACTTTTTTGTATACCTAACTGGACTTCCTCACATCTCCTTACCCTGCATTCTCTGTAATAAAAATGCCAGCAAATTATTACCTTGTTTTCAGTGCATTCTTCTTAAGGCTTTTGCAACTGGGGAAAAACGCAAATTTTATTAGAGCAAAGACCGTATTACAATTGCTCCTATTATAAGGACTATATACAGGGGGAATTTATTTCTGGGATGAGGGAGCATGTGCTGACATACGGCTGAACTACAGTTCCCATCAGCCACTGGTGCAGCATGGTCAACAGCCAGGGATGATGGGAACTGGAGTCCACTTGCCACCAACCTCTGCTTTATTATAGATGCTTTGGAGTGCAGTCGATGTCTTAACAGGAGGTCCAAGGATGCCTTGAAATGTCCACAAGCATTACTCTTGGGAATCTGTAGAGTTCAGTCCTTCCTTTACTTTGCAAGAGGGACAGGAATCAACTTTGTCAACATCTGGTGTTATGTACTGAGAACAATAGGATCCAAATTGCAGCAGTCTGATTAGTCCTAGAACAATAGGATTCAGAATGCAGCAGTCTGATTGGCCCTGGAACAATGCAGCAGCATGATTGGTTGGCAGGAACCACCCAATCCTGCTCCAGATTGAAGTGAATCCACAACCTGATTGGCTTACAGTAGAATTCTGGAATTAGCCAATCATGTGCAGCCCATTGTGTAAATAATGTATATAAGGCAGATACTGGGAGGGGACTTCCATTCATTCCTCCTCACCACTATGAGCTGAATAAAGAGCATGAAATCACTTTGCGACTCTGAGTATATTTCACTGGCGACGAGGATGGGATCCCGCTGAGCTGACTGCCACACACAGCACCGCAGCACCGCCACCTGCCGCACCGCTGCCTCGCACCGTGTATCCAGGCTTCAGCTCCGAGACACAAGGAACTCAGAATGGCAACCAACAGCAGCTTCTCGCCATTCTACCCAGCATCTGGAGACTGGGAAGCGTACGCCTCCCGTTTCACCTTCCTCCTGGAAGCCAAAGGGGTCACCGACGAAGAAGACGCCAAGAAGAGGGCAATATTCTTCAGCGTCTGCGGAGAGGAGACGTTTGAAATCGCCCGGGCTCTCCTTGCGCCTGAAGACGTCGCTACTGTTCCATACAAAACAATAATGGAACAGCTGAAGGGGCACTTTTCGCCACAGCCCTCAGTGGTGGCTCGTCGAAATGCCTTCTACGCAAAGCGACAAGCCCCTGGGGAAACCATAACTGGGTTTGTGACCTCTCTCCGCCAAGCCGCCCGGTTCTGCAACTTCTCAGAGCTGGAGAACATGCTTCGTGACCGCCTCGTCGGTGGCCTGAAGGATGAGAAGCTGCAACGACGCCTCTACGCTAAGAAGGACCTAACGTTCCAGGTCGCTCTGGAGGAGGCCCTGGCAACGGAAGCTGCCGAGAGGTCGACGCAAGAGGCACGGCCGAGCCTGCCATCCCAACCAAGGGTCCACCACGAAGACCTCACCGACGACTCAGGATCCGACAGGGAGGAGGTGCACCGAGTACAGCAACGCACTCAAGCAGCGCACAGACCACAGCTGCCTCGACGAGAAGGAGGAAACTGCGCAAGCTGCGGGGAGAGTCACGAGAGGAGGACCTGCCGTTTCCGCAACGCAGAGTGCAGGCAGTGCAGAAAATCGGGACACATCGCCCGGGTGTGTCAGGCTCGGCCCACCCGACACCAGGCATCAGATGACCAACCCAAGAGCCCCAGGTCCCGGGGCCCAACGCACCAAGGCAACTCGACGGAGCTCACGGACTGCCAGGTATACCAGTTGCCCCACCCCAACGTAGAGAAAATTTATGTAGAGGTACAGATAGAGGGGGCCCCATGCCGCATGGAGCTTGACACGGGTTCAACTCTATCCATAATCTCGGCAAAGACCTTAAGGAAACTGTGTCCTACTGGGGGTCCCAAACTCAGGCCGGCCCCATTCACCCTACGGGACTTCCAGAAACGTAAGGTCCCCACAATGGGGGTGGGGACCTTCAGGGTGCAATACCGAGGGCGGACGCGGCAACTGGACTTGCTTGTGGTCAAGGGCCCCTACATTAGCTTACTGGGATTGGCATGGTTTGGACCACTGGGGCTAGCTGTCACCGGGGTGAACCACACTACCTTACAAGTGGACGTGGACGCCATATGCAAGGAATTTCCAGGGGTTTTCGACGGGAAATTGGGACAGTATACGGGCCCCCCCATTGCGCTACAGCTTGACCCCGCAGTACGACCAGTCAGGCTCAAGGCCCGCCGGGTCCCGTTCGCCTTGAAACCCCGTATAGACGAGGAATTGGACCGACTCGTGGAGCAAGGAGTGCTGGAGCCAGTGCCTAATGCCCCCTGGGAAACTCCAATCGTCACACCCGTCAAGCCTAATGGTTCGGTCCGCATCTGCGCAGACTACAAGTGTACCATAAACAAGGCCCTCACGGCCCACGCATACCCAGTGCCAGTGGTCAGCCATGTCCTTGCCACCCTGGCTGGGTCGAAAATTTTTGGCAAGCTGGACTTGGCCCAAGCATATCAACAGCTGCCAGTAGATGAGGCCACAGCAGAGGCACAGACGATTGTGACGCACAGAGGAGCGTTCAGAGTAAAGCGGCTGCAATTCGGGGTCAGCGTGGCACCAGGCATATTCCAGAATCTAATGGACTCTCTCCTTAAAGGGATTCCTGGTGTCACCCCCTTCTTCGATGATGTGTTGATTGCCGGGCCCACACCAGAGGAGTTTGAGGACCGCCTCCGCACCGTTCTGCACCGTTTCCAGACGGCGGGTCTCAAGGTGAAGCGGGAAAAATGTCTACTAGGAGTGCCTCAGGTGGACTTTCTGGGATTTATGGTGGACGCAGAAGGGGTCCACCCGACTGGGGACAAGGTACGGGCCATTTGTGATGCCCCCGCGCCCAAGAGCAAGACTGAACTTCAGGCCTTCTTGGGATTATTGAACTTTTACCATTCCTTCCTTCCCCACAAGGCGGCGGTAGCGGAGCCCCTACACAGACTCCTGGACAAGCGGGCCCCTTGGGTGTGGGGCCAGCGCCAGGAGGCCGCATTCCAGGCAGTCAAGGACTTGCTTGTCTCAAACTCTGTCTTGGCACACTTCGACGAGAGGCTGCCGGTGGTGCTAGCATGCGACGCCTCACCCTATGGCATTGGCGCTGTCCTGGGGCACCAACTCCCGGATGGAAGAGAGGTACCGGTGGCGTACTTTTCCCAGACACTCAACGCAACCGAGCGGAACTACTCGCAAATTGACAAGGAGGGTCTGGCAATTGTGAAGGGAGTAAAAAAATTCCATGATTTCTTGTACGGGCGGCCCTTCACCGTGGTGACTGACCACAAGCCGTTGCTTGGCTTGTTTGCCCCCGAAAAGCAGACCCCCCAAGTGCTGTCTCCTCGCGTCCTCAGGTGGTCAATTTTCCTTGCCAGCTACCAGTATGCACTGATTCACCGACCTGGGAAGGCGATGGGCCATGCGGACGCCCTCAGCAGGCTACCACTACCGGAAACAGGCCCTGACCCAGCACCTGCACAAGAGGTCATGAGCCTGGAGCTGCTTCCCGACCGCCCCATTCAGGCACAAGAAGTTGCACACCATTCCAAGAAAGATAGGGTCATCTCCCGGGTCCTGGACTGGGTGTGGAGGGGATGGCCCAGCAGCAGCCCCGGGCCAGAATTCGCCGGCTACACAACCCGCAAACATGAACTGTCGGCCCACAAGGGGTGCCTGTTATGGGGAAGCAGAGTCGTTGTTCCCCAGCCCCTCCGCAAAAGGATCCTCACAGCCCTACACGAGACACATCCAGGGGTAGTAAGAATGAAGGCCCTTGCCAGGAGTTATGTGTGGTGGCCGGGGATTGATGGAGAGATAGAGGCCTGGGTCAAACACTGCCAGGCCTGCCAAGAATCCCGCCCAGATCCCCCAAGGGCCCCAGTCCAATCCTGTAATCTCAGAGCCTCTGTCTATAATCTTTGAGAATTCCTGGAGAACAGGTGACGTCCCTACAGACTGGAGGCAGGCAAATGTTGTCCCTGTTAAGTTGTGGGTGAACATATCAGACGACACAGCGATTCTTCAAACAGCTCTTCTTTATTCAGAGGCCAGAACAGAAACTGAGCTGAAGGGCTCAGTCAGCCTGCTTATATAGAGCTCCAGTACACATAATTGTTACAACTTTCTAAAACTATCCAATCACTGAACGTCACTTTCGATCCCTTATTTGCATAACTATCTACAGTATCCCCCTGCTGGCCCAGGGTGAGAACTTCAGTATAACAGTCCCCATCTTCAAAAAAGGGGGAGAGAAGACCCAGGTAACAACCAACAAGTGAGCACCGACATCAATACCAGGAAAGGTCCTAGAACAGATAATTTAAAAGTCAGCCTATGAGCATTTAGAAAAGGATGCTGTGATTACTAAGACCCAGCATGGGTTTCTCAAAAACTAAGTCATGCCAGACAAATCATAGTTCTTCTTTTGATAGAGTTACAAGCTTGGTGGATTGGGGGAATGCTGTAGACATAGTGTATCTTGATTTCAATAAAACTTTTGACAAAGCCCACCCATGATATTCTTACGAGGAAGATGGTAAAATGTGGGTTGAATTAGGTTAACAGGTGGATTTGTAGCTGGTTGTAGCTGGTTGACTGGTTGACTGACTGAATGAATGCTGGGTCTGGTGAGACACTTGCATGTTTGCATGTCTGGGCCAGTTCAAACTACTCTGGGCAAGTTGGAACCTACCTGAACCTTTTCCAACTGGTTTGTGCAGGTTTGAACCTCTTGGACTGGATCCAACTGGTATGAACTGGTTCCAACCGCTCTGGGCTGGTTCCAAGTGACATAGACCTGTCCCAACCGGCCTGGACCTGTTCTAACCAGCTTGGGCCAGTTTCAAATGGCCTGCACCTGCTCCAACTGGCTTGGACCTGCTGGAAGCTGTCTGGAACTGTTCAAACGGGCTTGGGCCGGATCAAACCAGCCTAGACCTGCTTAAACCAGCCTGGACCGGCAGAAAGAGGCCTGTTGTTGTTGTTGTTTAGTCGTTTAGTCATGTCCGACTCTTCGTGATCCATTGGACCAGAGCACGCCAGGCATTTCTGTCTTCCACTACCTCCCACAGTTTAGTAAAACGCATGCTGGTAGCTTCGAGAACACTATCCAACCATCTCGTCCTCTGTCATCCCCTTCTCCTTGTGCCCTCCATCTTTCCCAACATCAGGGTCTTTTCCAGGGAGTCTTCTCTTCTCATGAGGTGGCCAAAGTATTGGAGCCTCAGCTCCAGGATCTGTCCTTCCAGTGAGCACTCAGGGCTGATTTCCTTCAGAATGGAGAGGTTTGATCTTCTTGCAGTCCATGGGACTCTCAAGAGTCTCCTCCAGCACCATAATTCAAAAGCATCAATTCTTCGGCGATCAGCCTTCTTTATGGTCCAGCTCTCACTTCCATATATCACTACTGGGAAAACTATGGCTTTAATTATACAGACTTTTGTTGGCAATGTAATGTCTCTGCTTTTTAAGATGCTGTCTAGGTTTGTCATTGCTCTTCTCCCAAGAAGCAGGCGTCTTTTAATTTTGTGACTGCTGTCACCATCTGCAGTGATCATGGAGCCCAAGAAAGTAAAATCTCTCACTGCCTCCATTTCTTCCCCTTCTATTTGCCAGGAGGTGATGGGACCAGTGGCCATGATCTTCGGTTTTTTGTGTTTTTTTTTGATGTTGAGCTTCAAACCATATTTTGCGCTCTCCTCTTTCACCCTCATTAAAAGGTTCTTTAATTCCTCCTCACTTTCTGCCATCAAGGTTGTGTCATCTGCATATCTAAAGTTGTTGATATTTCTTCCGGCAATCTTAATTCCGGCTAGGGATTCATCAAGCCCAGCCTTTCGCATGATGAATTCTGCATATAAGTTAAATAAGCAGGGAGACAATATACAGGCTTGTCATACTCCCTTCCCAATTTTGAACCAATCAGCTGTTCCATATCCATTTCTAACTGTAGCTTCTTCTCCCACATAGAGATTTCTCAGGAGACAGATGAGGTGATCAGGCACTCCCATTTCTTTAAGAACTTGCCATAGTTTGCTGTGGTTGACACAGTCAAAGGCTTACCCACTCTGGAAGAATGGCAGATGAAGGTGATGGACTATATGGAATTGGCGGAAATGACTGGCAGAATCCGAGACCAGGGAGAAGAGTCGGTGGAAGAAGATTGGAAGAAATTTAAAGATTATTTACAGAAATATTGCAAAATTACTGAATGTTAGAATGATGTCTGAATGAAGTTAAGTGGTTTTAGCAGCAATGTTATTAAGGTGTATGTAAAAATGGATTGTTAACAGATGAAAATTCAAAGTTATAATTTATTAAGTTAAAGGATTAAGATAAAAACAAAGAGGGAAAGGAATTGCTGAATTAATTAACAGAACTGGAATACAAAAAAGGGAGGTGTGAGGAGGTCAGGGAAGTAAGGAAATGAAATGTAAGGTACGGAAAGATTGATGCGTTGTTTTTTTAAAATGTTTATTATCTTTTTTCTGTATTTTGTATTTTTTATGTCTTTCTTTTCCTCTTTTTATTTATGTAATCTTTTCTTTGAAACTTTAATAAATATCATATATATATATAAAAGACACAGTCAAAGGCTTTTGCATAGTCAATGAAGCAGAAGTAGATGTCTTTCTGGAACTCTCTAGCTTTCTCCATAATCCAGCGCATGTTTGCAATTTGGTCTCTGGTTCCTCTGCCTCTTCTAAATCCAGCTTGCACTTCTGGGAGTTCTCGGTCCACATACTGCTTGAGCCTACCTTGTAGAACTTTAAGCATAACCTTGCTAGCGTGTGAAATGAGTGCAATTGTGCGGTAGTTGGAGCATTCTTTGGCACTGCCCTTCTTTGGGATTGGGATGTGGGATGGTAAACGGCGTTTCTGTGCGCTGCTCTGGTTCGCCAGAAGCAGCTTAATCATGCTGGCCAGAAGACCCGGAAGCTGTACGCCAGCTCCCTCAGCCAATAAAGAGAGATGAGCGCCGCAACCCCAGAGTTGGCCACGATGGACCTAATGGTCAGGGGTCCCTTTACCTTTATCTTTACCCAAAGGGGGGGGGGAAAGAGAGGGGGTGGAATAGGAAAGAAGCAAGCTTAGATTTGTAAACGTGATGATGTGGGGGGAGGGGTGTTGGTATGTATTGGTTTTTTAAAAAATAAGTAAGTACGTTGGACTTTTCAGCTGAATTCTGAGCCCACAAAATCCAGGGGTGCATTTAGCAACTTGGATTCCTCAGTGGCTCGGGTTAATTGATAAAGCTCTCAAATTATTGTTAAAACATCGGGCAGTGGGGAAAGGGTGTTGTATGTAAATCAGGGGTGGGTGACCTTTGTCACCTTGAGGGCCGCAGTCTCTGATGGACAGCCTTCCAGGGGCCACTCACTATGAACGCCTCCCTTGTTCTCTTATAATAGCAATGGCGCCCACCTGAGAGGTGCCGTTCCAGCTGAAAAAAGCCCTGGTTTAAATTGTTTTAAAAGTACTGTATTTTCAGTTGTATTCTTTAAAGCAGGCTTCTTCTTGTTGGGTCGAATTGCTGCTATAAAGATGAATGTATTGCCAAGAATGCAAAATGGACTGTTTCAAGAAGTGGCAGAGAGACATTTCTAGATTTGTCTGTCAGGGCAAGAAGCCCAGAATAAAATTTAAAATACTAACTGATGCAAAAGAAAGAGGGGGATTTGCCCTGCCAGATTTTAAACTCTATTATGAATCAGCAGCTTTCTGCTGGTTGAAAGATTGGCTGCTTCTTGAGAACACAGACATTTTGGATTTAGAAGGTTTTAACAATGTTTTTGGGTGGCATGCATACTTGTGGTACGACAAGGTTAAAGCACATAAAGCATTTAAAAACCATATTGTCAGGAAAGCATTGTTTAACGTCTGGACAAGATATAAAGACTTACTTGAAAACCAAACCCCCAGGTGGTTGTCACCGATGGAGGCAAAGGCCCAGAAAAAGCTCAATATGGAGGCCAAGTGGCCGAAATATTGGGAAATTTTGGAGCAGGAAGGAGACAAATTGAAATTGCAGAGTTTTGAGAAACTAAAAGATAAAGTGTGAGACTGGCTTCACTATTACCAAATAAGAGAGGCCTACAAGTCAGACAAAAAAATTGGCTTCCAGGTGGAAAAATCAAAGTTGGAAACAGAACTGTTAGATCCTAAAACAAAGATACTTTCAAGAATGTATAACTTGCTGTTAAAATGGAACACTCAGGACGAGACGGTTAAATCTGCTATGATTAAATGGGCACAGGACGTTGGACATAACATCATGTTTGCTGACTGGGAACAGTTGTGGACCACAGGTATAAAATTTATGGCATGTAATGCCCTAAGAGAGAATATTATGAAAATGATTTATAGGTGGTACATGACACCAGTCAAGCTTGTAAAAATCTATCACTTGCCCGATAATAAATGTTGGAAATGTAAAGAAACTGAAGGTACATTCTTTCACCTTTGGTGGACGTGCCCAAGGATTAAGGCTTTCTGGGAAATGATCTATAATGAAATGAAAAAGGTATTTAAATATACTTTCCTGAAGAAACCAGAGGCCTTTCTTCTGGGCATCGTCGGCCAATTGGTGCCAAAGAAGGACAGAACTTTTTTTTATGTATGCTACAACAGCAGCAAGAATACTTATTGCAAAGTATTGGAAGACACAAGATTTATCCAATCTGGAAGAATGGCAGATGAAGATGATGGACTATATGGAATTGGCAGAAATGGCTGGCAGAATCCGAGACCAGGGAGAAGAAACGGTGGAAGAAGACTGGAAGAAATTTAAAGACTACTTGCAGAAATACTGTAAAATTAATGAATGTTAAAATGATGTTGGACTGAAAATAAGTGGTTTTGGTATTAAGGCTAATAAGAATATGTAAATATAGATAGTTATATGGATGAAAATATATAGTTATAATAGGTTAAGTATACAGAGTAAAGATAAATGAAAGAGGGTAAGGATTTGCTGAAAGGACTTTGTAAACGGGAATACAAAAAGGGGAGGTGTGAGGAGGTCAAGGAAATAAGCAAATGAACTTAAAGATATTGGAAAATGGATTATTTTTCCCCTAAAATATTTTTTCCCTTTTTTATTTTTTCAATTACCTGTTTTTTTTTGTATTTTGTATGTGTAATTGTTGGTTTAATTATTTTTAATTTTTAAAACCTATATTTAGTGTAAAATCTCAATAAATATTAAAAAAATAAAAATAAAGCAGGCTTCTTCAACCTTGGCCCGCCAGATGTTTTTTGCCTACAACTCCCATGATTCCTAGCCAGCAGGACCAGTGGTCAGGGATGATGGGAATTGTAGTCTCAAAACATCTGGAGGGCCGAGGTTGAGGAAGCCTGCTTTAAAGTTTTGAAGTTTGCCCCCCTGGGACTTCTTTGAGAGGATACAGGTTTAATAAGTAAAACAAATAATTGGCTGGGGAAATAAAAACACCTACCTGTGCCTTACTGAAGTCACTTTGGGGCTACAGCGATGCGATTGTATTGGTGACTGAGTCCTCCCCTTTTGATTTTTCCAGCCTTTATCCTTGGAATCTTCAGACTGACATCTTTGGAGCAAACCAGGCCGTACATGGGATTTTGTGTTTTAGAGGTAAGCATTGTGCTAATCTTTGAAGCCCTGAACAACTTAGGTCCAGGGTAACTCAGAGATCGCCTGAACCCTTGATCAGCTGCAGGAGAGTCTTTGCTCGTTCCCCGAGTTGCTGAGGCAAATTTGACAACAACAAGAAGCAGAGACAATAGTGTCATTGGCCCATACGGGGTAATAATCCCAGTTTTGCTGCTAGCTGAGAGCTAGCAGAACAGTCCTAGCTAAAAGCTGATCCAACAAAGAAGGAAATCAAAGAGAGAGAGGGATGCTGCGTGACTTGTCCTTTTGTTACCTGGACAGGTAAGGTCACGCCCACCTTCTATCACATGCAAAAGGAAGGGTGCTCTAGCCAGGAGGAGCAGGAAGTTTCAACTGGCTGGACCAAACATTCCTTCACATGTCTTCTCTAACATTACAAGGAATGTTGTACTTGACTGCTTCTCAGTGATTGCAAGGGAGCTACATTTGTATCCCTCTGGCTTCCGTGACGGAAGCTGTCAATGCAAGGAAAATAAATAAAAATAAAAGAAACAATGTGAGCCTCAGGTCAACCCCTGACAGCACCACTGACATGACCAGCGCTGCGGACAATGGGATCTATGGGCTAGCCCTGCAGGGTGGGCCCTTTGCCCCGACTGCAGCTGGGGTAATCAAGCCACATTAAAACGGATCCTAAAAACTAAAATAGGAAACTCATTCTCCATCTGCCAACTACAGCGTCCACCTTCCGAGAGGGAGGAAAGCATCACCCAAGGTTTGCAGAAGTTCAGAAAATACGTTGGGCTAAAGGTAAAGGGACCCCTGAACGTTAGGTCCAGTTGTGACTGACTCTGGGGTTGCGGCGCTCATCTCGCTTTATTGGCCGAGGGAGCCAATGTACAGCTTCCGGGTCATGTGGCCAGCATGACTAAGCCGCTTCTGGTGAACCAGAGCAGCGCACGGAAACACCGTTTACCTTCCCGCCGGAGCGGTACCGACCGTATTTTTCGCACTATAGGACGCACTTTTTCCCCTCCAAAAATGAAGGGGAAATGTGTGTGCGTCCTATGGTGCGAATGCAGGCTTTCGCTGAAGCCTGGAGAGCGAGAGGGGTCGGTGCGCACAGACCCCTCTCGCTCTCCAGGCTTCAGGAGAGCCCCACAGCCAGCCCCACAAGCTCGGGGGACAGCGGGAGAGGCGCAGCGCGCCCTTCCCGCCATCCCCCGACTTGGTTAGAGGGCTGGCGGGGGGGGGGGAGAAGCCTGCTCCTCCCCTTCGCCAGCCCCGCAAACTCGGGAGACAGCGGGAGAGGCGCAGCGCGCCATTCCCGCTGTCCCCCGACTTGGTTAGAAGGCTGGCGGGGGGGGAGCCTGCTCCTCCCTGTCGCCAGCCCCGCAAACTCGGGGGACAGCGGCAGGGGCGCAGCGCGCCCTTCCCGCTGTCCCCCGACTTGGTTAGAAGGCTGGCGGGGGGGGGAGCCTGGTTTTGCGGGAGGCGGGGGAATCCCCCCGCCTCCCAGGAAAGCCAGGAGAGGCCGTGCAGCCCTTTTAAAAGGCGCGCGGCTTCTGCCGGTTTTGCGGGAGGTGGGGGAATCCCCCCGCCTCCCAGGAAAGCCAGGAGAAGCCGTGCAGCCCTTTTAAAAGGCGCACGGCTTCTGCCGGTTTTGCGGGAGGTGGGGGAATGCCCCCGCCTCCCAGGAAAGCCAGGAGAAGCCGCGATCTCTTTAAAGGGTTTGCACGGCTTCTGCGGGCTTTTGGGAGAGGTGAGGGAATCCCCCCACCTCCCAGTAAAGCCCTGTGCAGCCCCTCCGCCAAGGAGAGGCTGCACGGGGCTAAAGGGGAAGCCTTGGCTTGATCCATAGCTGCACGCAACCCCTCCGGCAGGGAGAGGTTGTGTGCAGCCTGTACGCTGCTCTTTGGGGCTGCGGGGGGAATAAAGATTTTTCTTCTTGAATTCCCCCCTAAAAACTGGGTGCGCCCTATGGTCCGGTGCGCCCTATGGTGCGAAAAATACGGTATTTATCTACTTGCACTTTGATGTGCTTTCAAACTGCTAGGTTGGCAGGAGCAGGGACCGAGCAACGGGAGTTTACCCCGTCGCGGGGATTTGAACCGCCAACCTTCTGATCGGCAAGTTCTAGGCTCTGTGGTTTAACCCCATTATGTTGGGGTAGGGGAATGCTAAAACAGCCCAGGGAAGACAGAACAGGTTTGCCTGTCATCTCCAGCCTGGTGAGAGTGCCTTTTTTAAAAACGATTTTTTCTGAAGACAACTCTGCATGCAGCTTGTTCGCTTCAGCCCTGCGCAAGCTGGCTAGAACTTCTTGCCTAGGCTTGTAGGGTCCTGCCCGCCTCCACTTCCCCCTCTTTCCATCTTCAGGGCTCAGCGGTGGGAGGGAGGGCAGAGATAATCACCAGCACCCCCTCCTCCTCCCAGGTTTGGGCCCTGAAATTTCACGGGACGGGGCAATTGTACTGAGCATATTCAGGAGCTACACAATGCTGATCGACTTTTGCTTTTGGGCAGGTGGGTTTGTTTTTTTATAGAAGAAACAGGATGGAGAAGGAAATGGAATTGTCATGCTTAACTAGGCCTTTTCCAGGAGGGGAGGCGAAAGGGGCTGCAGTGTGCTGAACCCCGCTGCAACATTTTGTTGCAGATTCTACTCGTCTTTCAAAATGGCACTGGATGCTCCTTCTGAAAAGCAAATGGGGATTTTTTGGGGGGGTGGAGTGAAGGTGGCTGCTCTTTGGGGCCACTCGGTTTATGGGATTTCTACCCCCGTATCTTCTCCGATGACAATCTATACTGCCCCCCCTCCCTGTGTTGCCATTTTATTCTCACGCCAACCCTGTGAGCTATGTCAGGCTGAGAGGATGAGCAACAGGTCCAAGACAACCCGAGGAGAGCCGTGGGCAGTATTCATGTTATTTCATGTCAAAGATTTATATTGGGGAGGGGCAGCGGCAAAGCACCTGGTTTCGAATGCAGAAGGTATGAAAAGGGGGGGGCTGAAGGAAACAATTTCAGAGGAGGCCTTTTTGTCTGTTTAAAGATGTGGATAAGGAGACGGAGTACATTTAAGGGAGCAAAACAGGGCGATAGCCGAAGAAAAGCACAGTAAGCAGCAGCAACAGTGAGGATAGGAGACTCCAGAGAGGCTGGAAACGGACTAGGCCTCAACATGAAAGCAAAGTACAGTATTTTTCACTTTATAGGACGCACTTTTTCCCCTCCAAAAATTAAGGGGACATGTGTGTGCGTCCTTGGCTTCAGCGATAGCAACGCGAAGCCTCCAAAGCACAGAGGGAGAGCTCCCCCCGTGCTCTGGAAGCTTTGCGTTGCTTTCGCTGAAGCCTGGAGAGCGAGAGGGGTCGGTCAGCGAAAGGAACCCGAAGCCTTTGGAGTGCAGCACGCGTTCCCGCTGCGCTGCAAAGGCTTCAGGTGGCTATCCCTGAAGCCTTTGGAGCGCAGCGGGACCTCACGATGCACTCCGGAGGCTTTGGGTTCCTTTTGCTGAAGCTGGGAGAGCAAGACTCTCCCGGCTTCAGCCGAGAGGGAGAGCTGCGCAGCGCCCCTTCAGTGAAACGGAAGGAGAAATGGAAGGGGCTCCGTTTATCCTGCCGCTTCGCTGTAGGGGCGCTGAGCAGAGAGGGGGAGAATTCCCCCCCCTGTTCTCCCCCTCCTATGGTCCAGTGCGTCCTATGGCCCTGTGCATCCTATAGAGCGAAAAATATGGTATTTCATGGAGTTGGACCAATAGCTTTCAGGCAAGGGTCTCTCCCACACCTACCTGGAGGCGCCAGGTTTCGAACCCAAGACCTTCAGCATGCTGATCAAGGGCTTTACTTGTTAAGTTGTGGGTTGACATAGCAGCCGGCACAGCGATTTCTTCAAGTAGCTCTTTTATTCTGGTAAGCTGGAAATAAACTGACAGCGAACAGCTCAGCCGGCCTGTATTTATAGTCAGCCGGCTGTCAACATTGTAACCATAACAGCTCAGAGTTCCCGCCTAAAATAACGGACGCGGACCTGAGTGAAAACTATCTACAGACCTGAGTGAAAACTATATACAGTATCCCCCTGTTGGCCCAGGGTGAAACTACACTACATAACACCCCTCCCCACCGAGATAAGGCGTTAGTTACAATCGTAATGGTTTCCTTATATACAGCACTACGCGTAATGGTTCAATTAGGCACAAAAGCATATCGGTTACATTTCCCCTACTTAGACCAACAGTGATACCTGTCCAACAACATAGTCCTTTAAATAAGTTGGGCGCTTGGAAACTCTGCCAGACCGCCGGGGACTGGTAGCCAAGTCCGGAGGGCCACACAGTTCTCGCTGAGGCTGTGGTGCGACCCTAGGTGGCGTTGGAACCAACTCCCCTGGATCCGCTGCTGTGGGTGGAGCCTCCGCAAGTGGAGTGGTCTGAGTCTGTTCTGAAACGGCTTGGTTCGGCTCCACGCTGGCAGTTTGCGAGGGAGGTGTAGGTGGGGCCTCGCCATCTGTACGTGTCTCTTCCGGAGCCGCAAGCGCAGTTGGGGGCACCTCGGTAGTGTCCAAGTCCCCAACCCTGCACCTAAGCTGGTCTAAGTGCCGTCGCCACAAACGTCCGTCTTCGAGTGCCACCTGGTATGAGCGAGGTCCAGTGACTCCCACTACTGTGGCTGGCACCCAAGGGATGTCCCCCACATAGTTCCGGGCAAAAACCTGGTTTCCTGGGACAAATGACCGTGGTGCGTTGGCACAGCCTGGGGGTTCAGCCACGGCAAAGTCTGGGTGTAGCCGGTCGAGCGGTGACCTGAGGCGGCGGCCCATAAGCAGTTCAGCAGGGCTCCTCCCTGTGGCCGCATGAGGGGTGATGTGTTGCACGAACAAGTATTCGGCGACCCGCTCATGCCAGTCTCCCCGGTCCAGGCGCGCCAGTGCCTCTTTTGTCGAGCGCACCATTCTTTCTGCTTGCCCGTTGCTGGATGGATGAAAAGGTGCCATTAGGGCATGGCGGATGCCCAGTCCCAAAAGATACCGCTCAAACGTGCCTGACGTGAACTGCGGTCCGTTGTCAGAGACCAGGACATCAGGACACCCATGCGTTGCAAACAGGCCTCGCAGCACCCGGATGACAGCTTCGGTAGTGGTGGAGGGCATCAGGGCGACCTCCAGCCATTTGGAATAGGCGTCCACCACTACCATAAAGGTCCGGCCGTGAAAGGGGCCAGCCAGATCGATGTGCACCCTCGACCAGGGTGTCTTTGGCGTCTCCCAGGTGTGTCCCTTAGCTGCCGGTGGTGCAGGCCTCGACTCTTGGCACGCTTGGCAGGCGGACACCCAGGCAGTGATGGCATCGTCCATATTAGGCCACCAGACGTAACACCGAGCCAACGCCTTCATTTTGACAATTCCCGGGTGGCCAACGTGCAGAGCCTCCAGGACGCGCTGACGGAGTCCCTGGGGAATCACGACGCGGTCTCCCCACAGCAGACAGCCGCGATGAGCTGAGAGTTCATGTTGTCTGGTTGCGAAGGGCTGGAAATCCGATGCAAAAGGCCCTTGTGGCCACCCCCTCCACACCCAGTTGAGCACCCGGCTGATGGTGCGATCCTGGGCAGACGCGGAGGCCACAGTGGCAGCCGATACAGGTGCTGTCGGAAGATCCTCAATCAGAAGGAGCGATGAAGCTGGAGCCGGGTCTTCCACAAATGCTGGAAGAGGGCAACGGCTGAGGGCGTCGGCATGGCCCATCGATTTCCCCGGGCGATGGATGAGCCGGTAGTGGTAGGCAGCCAGGAAAACAGTCCATCGCAGCATGCGTGGTGAGAGGACCGGTGGAGTTGGACGATCACCGGCGAGGAGGCCCAGGAGTGGCTTGTGGTCAGTGATGAGGTCAAAAGTCCTGCCATAGAGGTATTCATGGAACCTCTTCACTCCAGCCACAAGTGCCAATGCCTCCTTGTCGAGCTGGCTGTAATTCCGTTCCGTCGGAGATAGTGTCCTGGAAAAGTAGGCGAGCGGTGCTTCTCTTCCATCTGGAAAACGGTGACTAAGGACAGCACCGATGCCAAAAGGTGAGGCGTCGCAGGCAAGGACCAGCGGCCTGGATTCACTGTACTGTACCAGCACACTGTCTGAAGAAAGGAGAGCCTTGACCGCGTTGAAGGCCGCCGTTTCCCGATGACCCCAGGCCCAAGGCGTCTTAGTGCTAAGGAGTCGGTGAAGAGGCTCAGCCACTGTGGCTTTGTGGGGCAGGAACATGTTATAAAAGTTCAGCAGCCCCAGGAATGCCTGCAACTCCGTTTTGTTTTTTGGGGTGGGGGCCTGCTGGATAGCGCGGATCTTGGATGTGGTTGGATGAAGGCCGGAGGCATCGATAAGATAGCCCAGGAACTCTACCTGTGAAACGGCAATCTGGCACTTCTCCCTCTTTACCTTGAGCCCGGCCTCCTGGAACCTGGTCAGCACGGCACGGAGGCGCTCGAACAGCTGCTGGTGTGAGTCTGCAGACACCAAGACGTCATCAAAATATGGTACCACGCCCGGAAGCCCTTGCAGGAGACGCTCCATAAGGCTTTGGAAGATGCCAGGAGCCACACTCACCCCGAACTGCAACCGGCGGCAACGGAATGCCCCCCGGTGGGTGACGATCGTCTGGGCCTCAGCAGTGGCATCATCGACAGGCAGTTGTTGATAGGCTTGGGCAAGGTCCAGCTTAGCGAAGACCTTACCCTCACCCAGGGAATGCAGCAGGTGGTGGACAACAGGAACCGGATAAGCGTGCTGCTGAAGTGCCTTGTTAATCGTGCACTTGTAGTCAGCGCAGATTCTCACCGACCCATCTGGCTTGACAGGCGTGACGATGGGGGTTTCCCACTTTGCATGGTCAACCGGCTCTAAAACTCCTTGGGCGATCAGTTTGTCCAGTTGTTCGTCCACCTTAGCCTTGAGAGCAAAGGGAACCCGGCGTGGCTTTAGCTTGATGGGGGCGACTTGTGGATCAAGGCTAAAGGAGATGGGCGTACCTGTATATTGCCCCAAAGTGCCGTCAAAAACCTCGGCAAAGTCTTTGACCAGACCCTCAGTCTCTGCGTTAGAGATGCAGTTGATGCCGGTGATTTCCAGGCCGAGGGCATCAAACCAGTCTAGCCCTAGGAGGCTTGGCCGCTGACCTTCGACCACCACCAACCGGAGCAGGCCCGAAAAATCCTTGAAGGCGATCCGGAACCGGCCAACGCCTACCACGGGAATGTCGTTTCCCTGGTAGTCTCTCAGGTGTACGCGGTGAGAGTCGAGTTGCCTTTTGGACACTCTGGGTACCAGTCTATTGAGGGTGCTCCATGACACGATGGACAGGGCAGACCCGGTGTCGATCTCCATGTCACATGGAGCTCCTTCAATGAGCACCGTGACGTTCAGCTTGCGTCGCGTCGACGAGTCGGTTTGGCCAATCGTGGTTCCAGACGGGCAGCGGCAGTTGGTGAGAGCGAAACAACTTTCCTTGGCAGACTGGAGTGAAGACTTGGACTTGCGAGTCGATGAAGGGGGGGTGTCAGACGGAGCCGATCGGCAGACCTTAGCGATGTGGCCCCTTCTGGAACACTTCCTACAGATGGCGTCTCTGAATCGACACTTGGCACGGGAATGGTTGCCTCCGCAGCCAGCACATTCCGGTTGGCCCTTGGAGTTCTGTTGGAACTTCCTGCGCTCCCGCTTTGTCTGGTGCACATCATCGTCTTCACTGGAGGATGCCTCATCACTGCTGGCCTCTTCATGATGCACCGGAACTGGCTCCCTAGCAAGACGCGGGCTGCTGGACTTGCGGATCTCCTGAGCGGAGCGTTCAGCAGCTTCTGAGGCCACAGCCTCCTCAATGGCTTTCTGTAGCGTGAGGTCTGGCTTGGCTAGGAGACGCCGTTGCAGATGGATGTCCCGGACCCCGCAGACGATTCGATCCATCAGGGCATCGTCTAAGTCTCGGAACTCACAGTGCATTGCAGCCTGTCGCAGGGCGGTGGTGTAGTTGTTGATTGACTCCCCCTCTGCCTGGTTCCGGTGGTAGAACGCATGGCGGGCAGCAATCTTGGACGGCTTTGGTGCGTAGTGGCTGCGGAGCTTCTCTTGGATCGTGTCCCATGGTGTTTCCTGGACTGCTTCAGGCGCAACCAATGCTCGGGCCGTCTCAAACACCTCAGGCCCACAGAGGCTGAGGAATAGGCCCCGCTTCCGATCCTTTGATACTGCTGTCAGCTCGTTGGCTTGGAGGTAGCAGTCGAACCGAGCGAGGTAGGAGTCCCATGATTCAGATGCTGGCGCAAACGGCGGTAGAGGCACAAGTGAAGCCATGATTCCGATGCCGGCGTGAAGGGCGATGGATGGAACACAGTGCTCCAGCCAGAACAGTCAGCTCTGAATTGGTTCTGCCCAGTGATTTCGCTCAGTGATTTCGCTCAGTGATTTCGCTCTGTGATTCAGCTCAGTTCAGAGGCTGGCCGCATCTGGCTGTGCTCTGATGTCCATCCATCCCACCCTCGTCGCCAGTGTTAAGTTGTGGGTTGACATAGCAGCCGGCACAGCGATTTCTTCAAGTAGCTCTTTTATTCTGGTAAGCTGGAAATAAACTGACAGCGAACAGCTCAGCCGGCCTGTATTTATAGTCAGCCTGCTGTCAACATTGTAACCATAACAGCTCAGAGTTCCCGCCTAAAATAACGGACGCGGACCTGAGTGAAAACTATCTACAGACCTGAGTGAAAACTATATACAGTATCCCCCTGTTGGCCCAGGGTGAAACTACACTACATAACAACTGCTGCGTTGTGTTCCTTCCCCAAAAAAGTAAATTAAGGTGCTAGACCTCATGGTCTTGAGGGGAAGGGGAAAGAGCTGATTGAAATGGCACCGCTGGATTCCTCTGCTTCAACTGGAATTTTGCTGCTCTCCAGTTCTGCTGCAGCCACTGACCCTGCCTGTCTCCCCATCTCTCTCCTAGGCTCTGACGGCGTCATCCCAGGGCCTCCTGAACTGCGCCGTTTACTGCTGGACCCAACATACGTTCCGCTGCATGAAGCGCAGGGCCTGAAAAGACGGCGAGACCCAGACGCCCCTCCTGCGGTCCCAGAAGAGGTTCTGCGAAAGCACGCTTCCTGCCGCTGGCCAGAGGGGAAGGTGGGCAGCCCAGCCCCCTTGGCCCACCAGGCTCCCCACCTGATCCCACCCGTGCCCTGCCATGTTCAAGAGGCCTTATCCAGTCCAGCGCCCAGTAACCTACAAGGTGGGAGGGAACGGGCAAGAACTCTGGCATTCAGAAAAGGACAGGTCTACACAAGGAGCAAGACCGTGACTGGTCAGCGGCGGCAGCAACGGCACCCTCTCCCCAATGAGCCTTTTGGTGGAGCAGGAAAGCTGAGGCTTCGTCCTGGGACCTGGATGGTGTGTTTGACAACCATTCTTTCTATGGGCGAGGGGGAGCCTCTTTGAATTCTGCAGCAGTTCCTGTACAGGAGATTATTCCAGGTCTCTGTTGGAATCTGGATGTGTGTGATAATAGGCTGCTGTGGGGCCGGCCTTTTCTTCCTCAGAGCTGCTTGTTTTTGTCGTTTTCCACTCAACAGTCAAGACAAAAGGGAACATGTGGCATTTATTGTCTTGGATATTATTATTATTATTACTGTTAACATTTATATGAGCCAGTGTGGTGTAGTGCTTAAGAGCGGTGGACTCGTAATCTGGTGAACCGGCTTCGCTTCCCCGCTCCTCCACATGCAGCTGCTGGTTGACCTTGGGCCAGTCACACTTCTCTGAAGTCTCTCAGCCCCACTCACCTCACAGAGTGTTTGTTGTGGGGGAGGAAGGGAAAGGAGATTGTTAGCTGCTTTGAGACTCCTTCGGGTAGTGATAAAGCGGGATATCAAATCCAAACTGCTCTTCTTCTTCTTCTTCTTCTTCTTCTTCTTCTTCTTCTTCTTGTATCTCATCTTTCCTCCAAGGAGCTCCAGCTGGCTTACCTCCTCCTCCTCCCCACTTTATCCTTACAACAACTCTGTGAGGAAGGTTAGGCAGAGATACTGTGACTGGCCCAAGAGCCACCCTGTGAGCTCTCCCAGACCTAGTCCAGCTCTCTAACTACTGCGCTATCACTGACTCATACACACACCACACCAGTGTGTGTTTGTGTGTGTGTACGCTTGTACACACCGAGGGGGCCCTTTGAATACATCGCGAGTTGTGCACATCTCTGCATACTTACTTGGAAGCAAGTGCCACCCCTGCAATGGGACTCCCTCCTGGGCAAGTTCGAGCAGCCATATAAGCGTGCCTCTCTTCCATCATTTGCTCAGCCTAAGCTCAGTTTTGGCCAAGATGGTGTCCTCCAGCCGCTTTGAACCAAAACTGCCCTCAGCCCTGGCCATCCAATTGCAAGAAAAGAATCTTGCGCTCAGCTCCTGCTTGTGGGTTTACCACATGCCTCTGTTTGGCCACTGTAAGAACATGGGGTTGGACTTGATGGCTCATTGGCCTGACTGCCAGGACTCTTCTCATGTTAGGTCTTGGCTGTTTCCCCCTGGATGAAAAGGGCGAGTGAGGGAAAGCCAAGTTTGTACCCATGGTTAATTGTTCCTAAATGCTAGTGAAATGACACTTAACGGTCCTTGAAGTTCTGAGTTAGTCACCCAACAAGGACAAACTGTTTTACAGCTGCTAGGTTACACAGCACGGAGTGAAACATTTGATTTCATTAAACTATTTCAGTGCATTCTTCTTAAGGCTTTTGCAACTGGGGAAAAATGCAAATTTTATTAGAGCAAAGACCGTATTACAGTTGCTCCTATTATAAGGGGTTCTCATCAGCTGAGGAAACGGCGCCAGAAACAAGCTCCCCAGAGGGATCACTCTCGGGGTTTGTCACAGACCGCTCCTATTGGTGGGACGATCAACCGGAGGTGGGGTGGAGCAGGGAACTGCTGAGGGGGCCCTTACACGCAACATCACCCGAGGTAACAGGGGGAGGGAAGGACATGGACGTGTTGGGGGAGGATCCTGGGTTCGAGCACGAATACAGAGAGATGGAAGCAGAGGAGATCGACGTCGACGAGCCCATTACGGGCTGGCCGGATCCAGCTGGCCGGCTGCACACCAGGGGGAAAGAACGGTATCCTGCACTCACCCCCACAGCAATGGAGCACCCGGAACCCGCACCCGAAGAGGGGGAGGGGGGAAGGAGGGCTTCGAGGGGGGATGGATGTCAGGGGCTCAGGAACAGAGGCACAGGGGAGGAAGGAAATGGAGAGCGAAGGGGAAGAATCTGAGGGCAGCGGAGGGGAGTATGACAGTGACCCGAGAGAGTCCATGAGCTTCTCCAGCGGATCGGAAGATTCCCAGAAGGAGGCGCCAATGGTCAGGGCAAGGGGGGTCCCAGGGGGGACGCACCAGAAACAAGGGGCCAGCGGGGACTCCCAAAGCAGCAGCGGGAGATCAGGACCAGCTTCCCCACCAGAGCGTAGTGGGGGGGAAGAGTCCCATGTGTCAGGGCCAGCGTCTCCTCCAGCAGGGAGAGAAGATGAGTCAGGGCTGACCACGCCTCTATCGGAGAGCGGGGGAACGGAGGGGAGGTCAGGTCCAGCTAGCCCCCCCGAAGGGGGAAGCAGTGACAGGAGCAGTGTAACGGTCAGGAGAAAGGTTGCCGGCTGGGCGCGTGCGCCAAGTTCGAATGTACAGGCGTGTGGGACAGCAGAAAACCCGGATTGGGAACCAGGTCCTAAAGCCCGCCGGAGGAAGGGGAAGATTCAGGGGACTCAGTGTCGGAAGAGTCTAGGAAGGGCAAGACCCCAGCGGACGGGCGGAACCAGAGGAGGAAAGAGCAAAGGAAGAGGTGGAGCAAGGCCAGAGTCTTAAACTGGTGTCTGGGGGG
This sequence comes from Podarcis vaucheri, assembly GCF_965113315.1. NCBI lineage: Eukaryota > Metazoa > Chordata > Lepidosauria > Squamata > Lacertidae > Podarcis > Podarcis vaucheri. The sequence continues at coordinate 84,920,001 of NC_138765.1, read as the reverse complement.
AGGAGATTCAGACGGAGCTTCAGTGGTCTAGAGTTTCAGACGTAGAGCTGCGCGCTGCGGCTGTGAAACCAAAACTGAACTTCAATAAAGACTTTTGTATATAACAACGAACCGGCGTTGGTCCTTTGTGAGCTGGGACCTCGGGCAGCTCTGACACTACTCTATGCAGCTGAATCACTTATGTTTCCTGCTTGGCAGGGGGTTGGACTCGATGGCCCTTGTGGTCTATTCCAAATCTATGATTCTATTCTATGTAGGGAGCAGCTTGCTTGCATACTTAAAATGAAGCAGTTAATAGCTTGCATTCCAAAGATCTTAAGGGCATCCTTATCATTCTTTTATAGCACAAGAACTACAGGAACGTATTTCAGTTTTCTAAGTTTGCATTCAAGGAAGACACGCCCTCCCCACTCTTGATTCTGCAGGAATTTCTCTCCCTGGAAGTCCCTAAGAAGCCCCCAAAGGTAACCAGGGAGGGAGGGCTTTCAGTGGGGCTTCCAATATTTTGAGGAACAGCATCCCTGCTGAGGTATGGCAGTGTGAATTCTTTGCACTTTTTGGAAACACTCCAGGACGTTTTGGTATTTATCATTCTTCCCAGCAGCGTGAAAAGGTCTGTTTTAGGTGTTTCGTATTGTTTTCAATGCTCCTGCCAACCTAGCAGTTCGAAAGCACGAAGTGCAAGTAGATAAATAGGTACCACTCCGGCGGGAAGGTAAACGGCATTTCCATGCACTGCTCTGGTTCGCCAGAAGCGGCTTAGTCATGCTGGCCACATGACCCGGAAGTTGTACACCAGCTCCCTCGGCCAGTAAAGCGAGATGAGGGCCGGAACCCCAGAGTCATCCGTGACTGGACCTAATGGTCCCTTTACTTTTACTATTGTTTTCAAGCCGGTGCTTGCTGTTCTTAAAACCTGTTTTTGTCGATTTTACTGTATGTTTGCAAATCACCTCACAGGAAAGGTGCTTCATAAAACAATGTACCCATGGATCAGTCTTGTATTTGAGGAGCTCCCCACCAGAGTTTCAGACAGCTGCCCGTTTCCCCTTCCTACCTGAAGATGCCAGAGAACGAGATATTTTAATTAAGGATGTTTTAATGCCCCAATAGAAATACACATAAAAATTGTCCAGTAGCACCTTAAAAAGGTAAAGGGACCCCTTTATCTACTTGCACTTTGATGTGCTTTTGAACTGCTAGGTTGACAGGAGCAGGGACCGAGCAACTGGAGCTCACCCCATCGCAGGGATTCAAACCGCCGACCTTCTGTTCTTTATTACAGCTAGGTAGCCGTGTTGGTCTGCCGTAGTCGAAACAAAATGAAAAAAATCCTTCCAGTAGCACCTTACAGACCAACTAAGTTTGTTCTTGGTATGAGCTTTCGTGTGCATGCACACCTCTTCAGATACACTGAAACAGAAGTCGCCAGACCTTTATATATAGTGGGAGGGTGGGGAGGGGTATTACTCAGAAGGGTGGTGGGAATGGGTGATTGGCTGATAGGTGTGGTAAACTTACCGCTCTCCACCCTCTCAGTATATAAAGGTCTGGTGACTTCTGTTTCAGTGTATCTGAAGAAGTGTGCATGCACACGAAAGCTCATACCAAGAACAAACTTAGTTGGTCTCTAAGATGCTACTGGACAATTTTTTTATTCATATATATATATATATATATATATATATTTGCTTTCGTAGATTTTCACGGGTACAGGAATGCAGGTTTTGGTGTCTTCGGGTGTCTTCCCGTGTAAGAGTCGGGGTGTCTGTGCGACGTTTCGACGAGGTCTCACTCGTCATCTTCAGGCTGGTGCTTTCGGCTTCTTGTTACTGCATGTTTTCAGCAGCACCGGAGCAGTGTGCTCCGGTGCTGCTGAAAACATGCAGTAACAAGAAGCCGAAAGCACCAGCCTGAAGATGACGAGTGAGACCTCGTCGAAACGTCGCACAGACACCCCAACTCTTACACGGGAAGACACCCGAAGACACCAAAACCTGCATATATATATATATATATATATATGCTTTCGTAGATTTTCACGGGTACAGGAATGCAGGTTTTGGTGTCTTCGGGTGTCTTCCCGTGTAAGAGTCGGGGTGTCTGTGCGACGTTTTGACGAGGTCTCACTCGTCATCTTCAGGCTGGTGCTTTCGGCTTCTTGTTACTGGAACAGAGCAGAGTCTGGTGTTTGAGTTCCTATAAATACTGTTGAGGGGTGTGGTGTATAGCCTCCAACGTTCTGGGCAGAGAGGAAGTTCCTAGATTAGTGTGCCTTTTCTTCTTTTGTTCCTTAATTACTTGAGGGATATCTTGGGTGATTTCATGAGTGATATTCTGAATATCACTGGGTGGGTCATTAAGTGTAGATTAGTTGCTAAAGCTTTCGTGTCTTGACCTCTTGAGCTTGTGAAGAGTTTTTTCTGAGAAGATGGCTGTGCTGCATTTAGTTGTGCTCTGGCTTGGCTTCGTGTATAGGGGCGAGCTATGGTTTTGTGCCTTGTGCCAGCCAGATCTGTGTAGGGATTGCAGGGGGGTGCAGCATACAAACAGATAGAAGGAGCACCTATGGGATCACCCCTCTCACCGGTCATCGCAAATTTGTACATGGAACACTTTGAAACCAATGCTTTAGACAAGTCAGAACACAAACCCAAACTTTGGCTCAGATATGTTGACGACACCTTTGTAATTTGGCCACACGGGAAAGAAAAACTAGATAGCTTCCTCACACATCTCAACAGCCTACACCCCAAAATACAATTCACTATGGAAATAGAAGACAACAACCAACTCCCCTTTCTTGACGTCCTAATCTACAAAAAACCTGATGGCTCCCTAGGACACACTATCTACCGGAAAAAAACACACACCAACCGCTACTTACATGCACAATCACACCACCACCCTGCACAAATAAACTCCGTAGCCAAGACTCTCATCTCCAGAACCAAACGCCTGGCTGACAAAGACCACTTGACAACTGAGTTACAGAATCTCTCAAATGTGTTAATCGCCAATGGATACCAGAAAAACAGGGTTACGAAGCTAATCCAAAAAGAAACACCCCCCAAAAACCAAGACACAGAAGAAAACAATGGCATGGCCCTCCTTCCTTATATCAAGGGCACTACAGACAAAATCAGCAAAATCCTCCATAAACACAATATCAAAACAGCCTTCTGCACCAACCAAAAAATAGCCAATATCCTCAGAAACCCAAAAGACAAAATCCAGCTGGAAAACCAAGGGGTCTATGAAATACCCTGCAAAGTCTGCCCAGCCACGTACATTGGACAAACAAACAGACGAATAAATGCACGTATCGCAGAACACAAGAATGCCGTCAAAAAAGAAGAAAAAACTTCCTCTCTTTTCCAACACATGAAAGAAACAGGACACGAAATTAATTTTGCAGATTCCAAATTGCTCTTTAACATGGAACATCACCACAAGAGAATAATCATGGAAGCCATCGAGATAGAGAAACACCCTCACAACATGAACAAGCGTGACGACACGTCCCGCCTGCCAGACATCTGGAAATTAGCCCTCCCCACAAAAACCGACACCAGAACCAGAGGCACACAGAACGCCGTCACCAATCAACCACACCAGACCCAAACCCAGACCCTCTCCACAGACATATTACAGACTCCATCCAGTAACCAAACTATAGTGGCACCTCCGGATGCTGCACCCCCCTGCAATCCCTACACAGATCTGGCTGGCACAAGGCACAAAACCATAGCTCGCCCCTATACACGAAGCCAAGCCAGAGCACAACTAAATGCAGCACAGCCATCTTCTCAGAAAAACTCTTCACAAGCTCAAGAGGTCAAGACACGAAAGCTTTAGCAACTAATCTACACTTAATGACCCACCCAGTGATATTCAGAATATCACTCATGAAATCACCCAAGATATCCCTCAAGTAATTAAGGAACAAAAGAAGAAAAGGCACACTAATCTAGGAACTTCCTCTCTGCCCAGAACGTTGGAGGCTATACACCACACCCCTCAACAGTATTTATAGGAACTCAAACACCAGACTCTGCTCTGTTCCAGTAACAAGAAGCCGAAAGCACCAGCCTGAAGATGACGAGTGAGACCTCGTCGAAACGTCGCACAGACACCCCGACTCTTACACGGGAAGACACCCGAAGACACCAAAACCTGCATATATATATATATATATATATATATATATATATATATATATATATATATCTACTGCATCAGATCAACACAGCTACCTACCTGAATTTAATGCCCCAATGGAACTGTTATTCCATCACAACAGCCACCCATTATCTGGAGTAGCGCACATTGAGTTACAACAGGTGCCCAACACCTGCGTTTTCTGAAACAAATGAAGACATTTTTGTTCTGGCTGGTTTTCCCAGCAGGGTGAATGGGTCTTTGCCACATGTATCAGTCTTAGGTATAGTTTGAGTTTTGTTTTAAATGCATTTTCTGGTTTTGAATGGCCATTCATGTACATCACCTTGAGACACTTTAGGTGAGTAACAAAGCACTGATGGTAATATTCTGTATGCAAAGCAGATTCTCTACCACTGAACTTCCCTTCAGACAAATTTAGCCCCTCCCTTTCAGACAAATTTACAAACGATAAAGCAATCAGTGGCTAGTAGCCACATTGGCTATATACTGTTATTAAGTATTAATTTATATATTGCCCTATACCCAGAGGTCCAGTAATGGAGGCAGTATGTGTCTGAATACTTAGTTGCTTGGAAGCAATATTGTGTTTCATTCATCCCCTCCTTGTCGGCATCTAGCTGCCCTCCTGGGGAGGGGGAGACTGAACTGGACCCTGGACTAGATGGGCCCTTTCGATTGGCATCAGCAAAGTTCTTACGTTCTAACGGAGTGTTCTACCCCTCCTTTGCCAGCTGCTAGCAGAACATCTGCTTTGCACGCAGAAGGTATAATTATACAGTTCTGTGATGCTATGAATTCCTGGCATCTCCCAGTAGGGCTGGGAGAGAACCCTGCAGAGGTGCTGCCAGTCAGTGTGCAGTGTTTCTCAACCTTGGGTCCCCAGGTGGAGTTGGACTACAACTCCCATCATCCCTGCCCACTGGTCCCGCTAGCTAGGGATGATGGGAGTTGGAGCCCAACAACAGCTGGAGACCCATTTGAGAAATACTTGTGTAGAGAGAATGGGCCCAATGTCTGACTCTGCTTTTGTAAGAATTCGGTTGCACATTATGGCAGCACCTGCAATTTGGGACTTCCTGCCTTTTGAGATTGAGCCTTCACGTTATTCAATGTCTGATAAAAACATTCTTGTTTAGACCAGCCTGCCCAGATGCTTAGAAAGTTGAAGTAACTTCAAACTGTTTTACTATTTTAAGCTTTGCATGTTTTAAAGTGAAGCTGTGAATTTTTATTGATTTTGTTCTATCTTTTTGCAAACCGCTTTGAGGTCTTAAAAAAAATAATCATTCAAGCGATGTATAAATTTCACAAAATAAATAATAAAAGCCGTTTTGCAGACTGATCTGCCTTTGGGGTCTGCCGAATGCAAAAAGAAAAAGAGCATGTGCTCTACCACTGAGGAGGAAACCCACAAAGCAAGACTACTTAGATCATGGTGCTGATAGTGCCAAGGTTGCAGGTTTGAGCCCCATATGGGACATCAGCTTATTCCTACACTGCAGGACTAGATGATCCTCAGGGTCCCTTCCAAGTCTATAATTCTATGATTCTTTAGTACTGTTTACTCTGCTTGTCATGGTCAAGAGGTGGCCAGGGCCCTCAAATCTTATCCACTAACCCCTGCAAATGATTTTGTTGTTTTGCCAGACACGCCTCTTCTTAGGCCTCCTCGGACTTTCATATATACAACATACCAAGACCTAGAAACTTTATTTTTTTTTATTTACCAGAAAGCTGGATTTTGCACCTTTTTAGTGGGAGGAGGCAGATCAGCAGGCAGGTGCGTAGATGGAAAACTTCCCTTCCCTCCCATCAGTCCATTAACATTCCTCTGCCAAAGTGGTCCAGGAGGAAAGCCTTTCCCCCAATAAAGTATCTCACAAGGCAGTGACTCTGCAGACACCAGAGAAGCGTTAAATCTGGCCAAGAGGTGGAGAAAGAACTGAATTTTTAAAGATGGGAGCAGGAAACCTGCGGATGGTTGGATGATGATAAATGCCCAACTGGCAGCAAAGGCAGTAGACAGGTATCATGGGAGTTGCAGTCCTGCAAAGGCTCCCATCCCACGTTCCTGGAAGTACCTCTCTTAGCAGGTGTTACAACGCTTCTGTCGAGTCAGGCTGTGAGCTAGGCCATGGGGTGGGGAAGCTGCAGCCCTCCAGGTGGAAGTGGGCTCCAGCTCCCACCATCCCTGCCCACTGGTCATTCCTGCAGGGGTTGAGGAGGGTCCAGGAGCATCTGGCGGGCCACACGTCACCAAACCTGAAGAAGGCTGCGGCTCTATCATGTTGCAAACAGAGACAGAGCCTGTGTCTGCTCGCTTCTCCTGCACAACAGGCGGTCCTTCATCCTGGCCCTGCCTTCGAGGAGCTGGTAGCGAGAGCCCCACACTTTGCTCTTTATTCATTCTGAGCTGGGCTGGCTTCTTCCTCAGCAGCCCTCTCAGCCTGCTGGGCTTGGGCTTTCCTCACTCTCTCGGCGTTTGTGATGGTCATCGGATGCAGGGGGAGGAATCCAGAAAGCCCTGGGCGGAGGAAAGAAAAGGCACTTTGCTGTTGCTGTCTAGACTCTTCACAGCAAGGGTGGGGAAACCTCTCTCAGCCTGATGGGTCACATTCGCTTCCGGTCAACTTTCCAGGGGGCATGTATGAATGGTGCATGAGGCCAGAGGCAAAAGCGGCTGGAGCAATTTGTGCAGTTATTACCTTTGCACAATAGGCTGCTTTCCCTATCCTCCATCCAGGAAGCTAAGCAAAGACACATTATCAGAGTTCAAGCCAGACACCTGAGAGTGTGAAGCAGGAGCAGTGAGGGGATGTGGCTTAGGCAGAATTCTGAGGGCCAGATACAGAGGGCTGGAGGGCCACATTTGGTTCCTGGTTCTGAAGCTCTCCTTCCCTGCATTATGTCTCGAGGTCAACTGTCTAAAGCATAGCACGGTGGGGAGAGTCAGGACACACAAAATCTGGAGTTCATCGCCTTCAGAAAATGTACCGACAATTTTGCAGTCATATGTCAGGGGTGCATGCTGCTGTTAAGACTACAACTCTCATCTGACCCAATGGCCAATGGTTAGGGATAATGGGAGTTGGGAGTCCAAAAAGATACAGCTTCCCCAACGCAAAGCTGTGAAAGAACTGATTGCCTGGTTGCCTGTGACATCAGGAAGCACGCTGTGCTTTCTGTTCCACTTGTTCCCCCAGACAAATTCTCAGCTTAAAAATAAACGGGAGGATTAAGAAAAAAAATTCCTGCATTGAAGGTAGTTGAATTGGAGGAGCCCTGGGGCCCCTTATACCCTTCGTATGATTTTATGAATCGTCATTATCAGGAACTGCCTAAGTTCAATGGATAACTGTACAATAATCAGAATTTTATTCAGCAAAACCCCACCACAAGGATAGGTTAAAATAATGCAGGAGTTTGGCATGGTGGGGAAACCATTCAAAATATAAAACACATTTAATTTTTGTATAAATGCTTTGTTCAACAAGCAAAATGTCAATCTAAGTAAGGGAACACAGAAAGCGACAACAAAACAGGAGCAACATCCCCCCCCCCCAAAAAGAAGGAAACCAGGTGGCATTACCCAGAAGTTTCTCGACGGGCTTGGTGAGATGGGCGCCATTGGCAATCCAGTATTTCAGCCGCTCGAAGTTCACACCAACGATCCTCTCGTTGTGGTCGTTGGGAAGCGGGTCGTAGCACCCAATCTGCTCCAGGTGCTTCCCGTCCCGGGCTCACTTGTTCTGTGCAGCCACGGTCCGAAAGTAAGGCCTGTTGGCGCAGCCACCCATAGCAAAGCGGATGACGGTATGCGCGTTGTAGTACTTTTTCAGGAGGCAGCGCCCTGGAAGGGAGACCGTGCAAAGGCAATGTCAACAGAAACCCTGCATTTATTGAAGATTTCCCTCCAGTGGTTAAACAAGCTGAAGGAAATACTTCTTTACACAGAGCACAGTTAAGCTGTAGAACTCGCTCCCAATGGAGGCAGTGATGACCACCAACTCCATAGTGCTTTTCTTCATCTGCAATATATATCACTCATAAATGCTGATTTTTGTTTTTACACCCCACCCCGCCTAGAAGTACCAAATATCTGTTTAGTTACAGTTAATTTTTAAGTCGTTTCAGTCTTTAAACAATGGTAAAAAAAAGGTAAAGTTAAAGGACCCCTGACAGGCAAGTCCACTCGCAGATGACTCTGGGGTTACAGTGCTCATCTCGCTTTACAGGCTGAGGGAGCCGGCGTTTGTCGCAGACAGTTTTTCCGGGTCATGTGGCGCAACGGACCACAAAGCAGAGCAGCACTCCGAAACGCCGTTTACATTCCTGCCGGAGCGGTACCTATTTATCTACTTGCACTTTTTGGCGTGCTTTCGAACTGCTAGGTTGGCAGGAGCTGGGACCGAGCAACGGGAGCTCACCCTGTCACGGGGATTCGAACCGCCAACCTTCTCATAGGCAAGCCCAAGAGGCTCAGCAGTTTAGACCGCAGCGCTACCCACGTCCCTTAAACAATGGTACTATTGAATGCAACCTCGCCGTCGCTCCCGGACCCGCAAGCTTGGGGGGGGGAAATAATTTTTCCCCTTTATCCTCCCCCCCCCAAAAATAAGTGTGCCCTATAGGGTGAAAAATACGGTAATCCCACTTACCCAGCTGAACCATGATGTCTGGTTCCTGTAGAGAAGGGGAAACAGAGGTAACAAATCAGATCCCAACACTCAGTAGCAGTCTCATATTAAAACAAACAAAAAAGCGCCATCAGCTTACAGTTATGAAATGAGGAACCAGGCTACCTAAATTTCTGCAATTCTAAAATAAATGAGAGAGGGGGATGTGGAATAGAAGTTAGGCCCAGGGAATGAGAACACAGAATCCTTGTGGTCTATTCTTCAATTATCCCTAACCCAGAAATGTAGACAGCTCTTTTTATACAGTCAGACCACCAGTCCATTTACGACTGCCACCTTTGTTCTGGCAAAATATAGGACAGGATGGGGCAGAGCAGTTGGGGGGGGGGGTTATTATTTTTTTTCCAGCTGGTGCTGAAGTGAATTCAAAGCAATCTATTACAATCTATTGGCGCCTCTGAAATTTGTCACACGCCCACATCCACGAAGTTGTAAATCTGTCTGTGCTTGGCTACCCACAGCTTAAATACATGACCTTTCTCACACCCTTTCGAACACATGCATTTGGAGAGGATGCCTAACTTGGCAGAGTAAGAGAGACACACACACAGAGAGAGAGCTTCTTACACTGAAATACGGGACAATCCTGTATTATACAGGACAGGCCGCGACCCTGAATTTAGCAGTTATCTATCCGCAGCGGCTCTGCAAGGTCTCACATAGCGTACACTCCCTACCTTGGGACCTTCCAGATGCAAAGCAGATGCTCAACCACTGAGCTACGCTCCTTCCCCTCAAAATAAAGTAAGGCGCGAGTCCACATGGTTCCGAGAAAAGGGGCTGATTGAAGCAGCCGGCTTCTCCCCCGCGTGGCGAGCTGTACCTGCTGCCTGAGCCCTTAGCTGCTATTCCCCAAACCCGCGCAAGGCAACTCGGCGCGCTCACACGACCACAATTCCCCTCCAAGCGACAACCGTAGAGACGCTACTTACAAGGTCCTGGAGGTCGGAAACCACGTGAGGAGCCCGAGTCGGCCGCGCGCATGCGGCGGAACGAGCGTGGGAGAGGCGACCAATCAGAACTCGGTGTATTAAAGACACGACGCCGAAGCGCATGCGCCAGAGGGCTGTAGTTCCGCTTCCGCGTTGCTAAGCAACCGCATTAGGCCGCGCAGGCAGGGAACCAGCCAGCGCGCTCCTTGGCCGGGCTCCGGCTCGCGCGGCCCGTGTCCCCTTGGCAGGTGAGGGGGAAGGAGGAGGAGGAGGAGGAGAGCGGAGCGAAAGGCCAAGAGAAGCTTCAGCACAACGGCCAGAGAGAGAATAAGAGAACAGGCCCCGCCTCTGCCTTTTGGCCCCGCCTTTGTTGCGCTTGCCGGCTTCCGATGCGCATGCGTGCGCTGGTAGCCTTCCTAGAATCGTCGTTGGAAGGTTTCCCCAGGGTCCGACCCACGGCGAGGTTTAAAGCACCCCAAACATATTAAATTGACTTCTTTTTAATGGATTAATTGATGAATTTAAATAACTATGCACATCATCAAACCTTGATATGGGTGCTTAAAAAAAAAGTATAGAGATAGTTTGGTATATACGCTGAACTTAAAATTTAACCACCCACACTTAAAACTGTCTGCTGTCACATGTTAGGACAGGCTGTCTGTAATCTTCTCTCCCCCCCCCCACTTCTTTTCCAGTTGTTAGAACATACCAGCACATCGAAAACAGCTGGAAAAGGAAATAAATGTGGGTCTCTCCTTGTTGACTAAGCCCCACCATTTTATAATTTGTCTTTCCGGACGGATCGACATAAACATTTGATTGGTTCATCTAGCCACTAAACCTTGCGGCCCTGAAATAGATTGCTTTATGCCACGTTCCTAACTGCATTTACTCAAAGGTAAGCTTTAAGAGTGGAAGTGATGTTATTTGTGGAGGATAATGTTACCTGTGGCTAGACCTCTTGAATACCTTTTGCTGGGAGAGAGTATATCTTCACTCAGGTCCTGCTGACAGGCTTCCCAGGGGCTTCTGGTTGGCCACTCCAAAGACAGGACTTTGGACTTTTATTATTATGAATTCAATTTTTATATCGCCAGCTATCAAAAGATCCCAGGGCTATGTCCAACATTAAAAACACATTACAGAACACCCATGATAAAAAACATAAAAAGCATACGTACAGACAGCCTAATTAGGCAATAGTCATCATCACAGTCCTCTCCAACACACTTTCCACAGGCTAGAGGTTATTTAGTGGCTAAAGGCCTGGGTAAAGAATAATGTTTTTGTCTGGTGCCTAAAGACATGTAATGATGGCTCTGGGGAGAGTGTTCTACAATCGGGGAGCCACCACAGAAAAGGCCCGGCTCTTGTCACCCTCCAAACTTCTCTGGGATGGGGGATGTAGAGAAGGGCCTCAGATGACAAGCACGTGGTCCAGGTTGGATTAGCCTTTGGCCTGATCCAGCAGCCAAGCTCGTCTCAGTCGTAAGTATGTCCCACTCATGTTCAGTAGGCGTGTGTGGGGGGGGGGTGTCTATCCACAGGCACAGTGTGCATAGGCTCACAGTCTTTGTTCAGTCCTATATACCCCATCTGACAATAAGAAGGTCTCTTTTTCTCATAACAGGCTTTTCAACTTTGCAGGGCTCTTTACCCCTTTGTTGCAACGGGAGCACCTGAGCCGCTGCCCTCATGGAGGAACGCGACACCTTGATGAGGAAGAGCTTCACAGTGCTGCAGGAAATGAGCAAACGGAAGCAGCGGCAGCAGTCGCAGCAGAACAATCCGGTGTGGACTCCTCCATCCAGCGGCAAAACCATCTCCAGCAAAGCAGGCCAAGCAGGGAGGGAGTACTATGAGAAGCAGGTAGGCAAAGCCTTGATACGAGCAGAATCCTAGCAGGAATTTGAAAGGGCCCTGGACATCATTTAGTCCAGCCCTGCCTGCTCAGTGCATGATGCCGTTAACAGCAGAGGTTGCCGATGTGGTGCCTCCTTTTTCGTCTCCTTTGCACCCTCAATTCCTCTCCTTCCCCAGGCTAAGGAACAGCTGGCGAGCCCTACAAGGTCTCCCGGCATGCCCGAGGAGGAACTGCGGAAATCCTTCCTCATGCGCCCTGGGTGCCCCAGGTACAGCCACAGAGCTACTTCAACATCTGACCTTGGTAAGGCTCAAGAGGAAGAGGCAGTCTCTGTGGGAGACCAGGGTGGTGTAGTGGGCTGGAGGACAGCTTTCCCCAACCTATGGTTCTCCATCCAGGCACTGCTGGGCTGCAACTCCCATCAGCCCCCAGCCAGCATGGCCAATGGTAAGTAGTGGTGGGAGCTGGGAGTCCAACAACATACGGAAGGCAGCAGGTTCCCCATCCCTGAGTTAGGTGGAGCAATGGGCTGTGTTTTTCTGTGGTGCAGAGATGGGGAACCTCAGCCCAGCACCAAAGATGGCCCTTCAAGCCTCTCTTTTGGGCCTTTGGGACTCTCTCCAGGCTACATCCTGTTCACAGCCCACACCCCTGCTGTGTACCTGCATGTGTGCTTTTGTCTGGCTGAGATGCATCATTGTACTCTGCCAACATCTCCTTTCCTTTCCCTAGCTAGCAGGACCAGTGGTCAAGGACGATGGGAATTGTAGTCCAAAAACAGTTGGAGGCCCAAGTTTGGGAAACTCTGCCCTAGTCCTACACTCCCCCCTCGTCAACACACAGGAAGGATAGAGAGAGGTGGGGGGGGTGCCTATAGAGACTAGTCTACCGCAAAAGTTTAAATTTATTGCTCCACCCAGTTTTGCCTCTGGCCTCACCCACGCTAGGAGCAAGCAGTCATCAAAGTACTTTAATGAGCACCTTTCCATCCATCATCAATCAAGAAGGCATCCTAACTGAACTCAAGAAAATCTTACTTGAACTGTCAGGATGTTGACGTACATTCCAGATAACCGACTCCTGAGCTTGCTAAGTGCTGTTGTAACCCTAACCTGCCCCCTTCCATAATCTTCTCACGTCCAAAATGTCTCTTCGTGTGGGCATGAGAACCAGTGGTCCTCCAGGATGTTGCTGGACTTCAGTTCCCACCAGCCTCAACTATCATGGCCAGTGGTCAGGGAAGAGGGGAGTTGTGATCATCCAACAACCTGCTGAGAGCTGAAGGTTTTGTTTTGCTGCATGCTGCATGCTGTCTAAACTGAAAAAGTGGTGCCTCCATTATTGGCGATTTCCATGCACTGTGTGTGTGAAAGACCCATGTAACCGTCTCCTTCCTCCTCCTCCTCCTCCTCCCCCTTCTCCTTGCAGAGAATGAGATAACCAAAGGCCACCTGCCTTGCAACATCAGCACCATAAGTCTGTCCTGCCAGCAATCCTTGGAAGAACGGAAATTGATACTTCAGAGACCAGGTATCTTTGAGTCAAAGAGCTGCCTCAGATGTGAGTGCCTTTGTCTGACTTGCTGGTTCCCACACAGATCCCTCCCCTCCCCTCCCCTTCCTGCTGCAAACCGGAGTTTACATCTCAGGACTATGCAGGAAGGGGTGTGGGGCAGGCAGCTTTGGCTATGCTTAAACAAAACTGCAGTGCTTTCGTTTCAGCTGCTATAACTCGCCTCTTTTCAGGCAGCTGAGCTGGACAATTTCTAGCCTTCCGATGTGCTACATCCCAGGACAGCCTTCTTTTTATAATGGCAATGTATTAAATGTATCGTTAAAGGGCTCCACTATTGCCCATGGCACCCTGGGTGCTTCCAGACGATTGCTAGACCCGTGTGGGTTTCAGTCGCATCCCAGCAGATTCAGGACTAGCGTCGGAGATGATCCATAGCACTACCTTGACGGTGCCTTTCTCTCCTCCACTCCGTTGCCATTGCGCGCACAGATTGTCCAGCCTCATCTACTCAGAGCATGTCTGCGTTGCCTAAGTGGGAAAGTTTCACCGAGGGCTTCATAGGCGACGTCTACCTGAAAAGCCAAACCCGCAAAGGAAGCAGAATCCCATGGTACGTCAGTCTGCTGCGGGAAAAGGTGAGGATGTAACTGTCAAAGCAGCTTGGCAGAGGAAAGGGAGCAGGGAACTGGGCCGTGCAAGGCTTACTGGAAAGCACTGGCACTGGCCAGGCCCATCCTGGTACCCTGGATGCTGAGCATGGGGGGACTCATGCCTGTAGTGGAGTGCTTCAGTATAACCACACTGTTGTGATGTTTAAGGCAACTTTACTTGGTCACAGCAGCAGCCTCTGGGGAGAACGCAAAAGTGGAAACTGCAAGCCTATGAATTACGCAGGCTTATATAGAGCCATGCCCTCACCTTAGTTTTACAGGTGCATGGAAACTAAGTCCCGTTCTCAGGCGGAAAGCATGCCTGCCATATTGGAGCCTGCTCTCCATCAGACAAACCTTAATACAGCCAGAGTAATAGAGCTATCCTTCTGTAGTTACAGTTTTTTATACCATGTGTAGGCTATTTATCAAAGCATATGCAGTTCTACAATTTCCACTACGTGCCCTTCCAGGGAGGCACCCGAAAGTGGGCCTTCTGGTGCAGGTCAGTGGATCTGAGTAGGTTCAACACCAGGAGAAGCGCTCTGAAAGATATAGGGGTCCTGAACTACACGGGCCTTTATAGACCCAAGTCGGCATGATGAATTGGGGCTTGGGAACATACAGCTGATGGAAAGATCTCTGGCTCCTGGAGATTGTCTGCCTGTCAGAGTAAAAAATATTGGGCTACATCAGTAGTCCTCCTTGTATCTGAACATGGCTGTCTTCCCTCCCTACCCCATATAACAGTCCAGGGCCCCTGTTTTCAGCTCGAGGCCACATTCCCTTGTGGAGAGCCTTCTGCGGGGCCCGCATGCCAGCAGGGGGCACAGCCGGAGGTGAAGAGTAGGCGGGGCAGGGGGGGCAGCTCTTTCCCTTTGCACAGCAGCCTACATTCCAGCAGGGCTTCTATACAGAAGCATCCATTTCTCCATACTCTGCCAAGGCAAGTAAGAGGCATGAGCCGAGCTCTGGAGCACCTTCCAGCCAGGCAGAAACTCTCAAGGAGGGCAGAGAGTAGGGCCAGTAAGGGGGAAGGGCCGAGGAGTGCTGCAAGGGCCAGGAAGAGCAGCCTGGGCGGCTGCATTTGGCCTGTTACCTGAGGTTCCCCCACCCTTGCCATGTAAATGGACAAAGTGTTTATTGCCCTGGTGGGGCGCCCATGTCATGCAACTGTAGGAAGTGTCTTTGAGGTCTCAACCTGGCTGTTCCCATATCTCCCCCCCCTCGCCCCCCCCCCAGGATACAACTTTGCAAAAGATGGAAGCGGAACTCGTCCGCAAGGATGACGTGATCTCAGTCCTCCGGGAGGAGCTGGAAGTGATGCAGATGCAGCTGGAGGAGGCCCAGCAGGGGGGTGAGCTCGCCCCAGTGGAGAGACCCGCCCAGAAGGTTGGCCCAGTCCTTCTTCTCTGTTTATTCATTGACTGCCTTTCTGTCCTGCTGCTTTTCCTCTAAGGAGCTGAGATTGGCGTATACGTGGTTCTCACAACAGCCCTGCGTGGTAGGTTAAGCTGAGAGGCTGAGGCTAGCTCAGGGTTAACTAGCAGGCTTCACACCCAAGTGGGGATCTGAACCCGGGTCTCCCGGGTCCTAGTTTGGCACATGAACCACTGTTTTTTAAATTTTCATTTCAACAATTTGCATGTCGCTTAACCGCTATACAGTAAGACGAAATGTGAGTTAAAACTATGAAATCAGCGTTCACTTGAACAACCTGCTGAGATAATCTTTGGAAAAGAAAAAAATCAGGAAGCACTGGACATTCAACAGGCCTGCCTGACCTCAACCGGAAGGGAGCGCCACAAAAATGGGATCCAAGGCACTGAACACAGAGAGGCTCCTAGTGGATACGAGCCATGGGGGACCACTGGCAGCTACCTCATTGCAGGGTGTTGGACTGGATAATCCCCATGGTCCCTTCCAACCCTACAATTCTCTGATTCTCTGATTCCTGCATTGCGGAGGGTTGGACTAGATGACTCACGAGGTCCCTTGCAACTCTGCAGTTCTATGAAAAGAAGGATCCCGAACCACACGACACTACATTGGCTGTCTGTGTGTAATTCTGTAAGCCTCTATATGTGCCAGGGGCTCTTACTTTGCAATCCAACTAAAGGGAGAGCAGGGCAAGTGAATGCACAGCCTCTGTGCTAATGGCAAATGCTTGGAGATATGCTTGGTGGATTCGCCCTCAGTGGTGGCTGGTGCCTATAGGGATTGGTAGGCCTGGAGGCCAACAGTAGGTGGCGCCAAAGCCAGTGGCAGGCACAGCCAGAGTCAATGGCAGGCAGAGTCCCTATGCTTCCTATGCTTTGCATCCTCTGTGCCCAGTATTTCCTACAACAGTTCTGAGATAACCTTGCAAGTTCTAGCAGCATTTCCCCAAGTTACTGGAGGGCTGTGCCCTCAGTTTCCAGCTTCATCGCCTTCTGAATCTTTTATCCCTCTCCTTAAAAGGAACTGGAAGTGAGTGACCCAAACCTGCGCAGGCGAGGTGTCTCTCTGCCGGTCCTTATGAAGCAGAAGAGCATTCCGGAAGAACTTCGGCAGGAATTGGAGCGGTTGAAATTGGAGCTGGCCCAGACAGATAAACAGGTGGATTCCAAGATGGCTCGCCTTAGCAAGACGCTGCTGAAGGATCAGAATGAACTGGAGCAGCTGGAGAAAGAGGTGAGCCCAAAGGCCAGTCGGGGAGAAATTTTTCTACACTTGTAGCAAATTCGTTTCCCAAGCTCTGGTGTCCATAGAGCCGAAACAGCACCGTCCACACAAAAGAGGAAAAGTTTCTGCAGGTATGGGGAACACACAAAGATTTGCAGAAGTACAGAATGTCTATGGGGCTGGGCAGAACCCTGCCCCCTCCCCAAGCTAGAGATGGGCACCCTTTGACCTGTGGTTCAGTTGTGGCCCCCACGATTGCCTACCTGGCCCTTGGGAGTCCCTTTCCCTTGCTATCCTGCCTTTCCCCCAGGCCACAGCAAGACCTCATTCTCTAGTGTCCAAACTGACCTGGCTGGCACCCTCCTTATCAGGGTCAGAATCAGCAGTGGTGAAGTTAGGTGGTTTTAGACTCTGGTCTTCCTTTAGAAGGTTCAATCCCCAGTGTCTCCAGGTCACCCTCTTGAGGTGCTGCCAGTCCATGTAGACAATGCTGAACAAAGTGGAGCAAGCTTCTGGCTTGGTTTAAGAAAGGTTTTATGTGCCTAAGTCATCCTCATCACTTTGCTTACTTCCAAATGTGGTCCGACCTACTGCTGCGTTTAACGGGGGCCCATCTGCTCACTCTGTGGGGTCCCAGGACCTGTACCCTAAAGTTCTGCCTCATTGGTGAGTAAAAGGTCTAATCCAGGCAGGGAAAATGGAGGAAGAAGGGGAAATGTTTGAGTAGAGGAACCTAGCAGAGGCCAGTTTCCTCATTTTCCAGTTGTAAATTTGGTTCTGCACATTTCTACAGCAATTTGCACTTTTGAAGGGAAAAAAAACCCCAACAACCCCTAAATTCTCATGAGAATTCACCAGTATTTTAGTGTGGATTTCTCCTAATATACCCTTTTTTTGGGGGGGGGGAATGCAGTTTCCCCTACTATAATGCATTTTTGAATGCTGTTTTCAGTAAGGTATGCATTTCTATACAAATCTTCTCCTTAGGGTGTGCATATTTTGCATGCTTTTCTTGCTTGGAGAGCTGCAGTACAAAATTTGGAGAAGTGCAGATTGGGTAGTTTCCTGTTAAAACGCGAACGAAATTGGCTTTCTCCCATGCCCTTACTATGGCATCCCAGTCTTTCTTTGCGCTCTCTCTGCACAGTACTCTGAAATACAGGAAAAGGTACGCTTGGAGGGCGAGGAAGAGATGCGTGTGGAAAGTGGGTCTTACAAAGAAGTGAATATGGAAGAATCGGAAGAGGAGCTCCTTTTTAGCAAGCTTCTCGAGTTCCAGAGGATGAACGACAAGCTGTACGGCGAGCTGCAGAAAGTGAAATTCGATTATGACATGGCCACAGGTAACTTTGGAAAGCTGAGATGGTTATATATGGAAATGGGTTGGCTAATATTTTCCTTGGGGAACCAAGAGTCACCCCTTCTGGAGGCAACCTCACATTGTAGACACTGATTGAAATGGAACTAAGGTGAGGCCACTGAGAAACAAGAGGGAGTTGTGAGCATGCTCAGTGGAACCCTGAGGTTAGTTGAAATGCAAAACAATCATTTTGGAATCCTAAGCGGGTGACCTCCTCAAGAGCCCAATGAGAGCTGAGCGTGCCCAGCAACCATGGATTGCTGAGTGTTGGTTGGAAAAAGAAAAGGAAACCAGGGAATGGGGAATGGAATGGAGTTTCCTGGGATTGGGCATGGTAGCCCATTGGAAAAAGAAAAGAAAACCAGGGCACAGGGAATGGAATGGAGTTTCCTGGGATTGGGATTGGTTGTCCATTGGACGAGAGCATGCCTGCAAGAAGGCAAAAACAAAACAGCAACATTGGTTTGCAGGTCCCTCTCTTGTTAATTCAGAGGGTTCATGCTAGTGGAGAGTTTCTGGCGATCCATACTGGATGGCCTCGATCACATTCACGGGCCTTTCCTTTGATTACCTAGGCGCGATATCTTCCGTGCAAAGGCAGCTATCCTTTCAGGCATCCCAGCTCAGGAAAGCTCACGCAGAACGAGAATCATTGCAGAAGGAGCTGAGGGAGCGGGGAGCTCAGCTGGAAGCCATGTCTAAGAAAGTATGTTGATTGGGGGGTTTACACAGTTCTGCTGGGTTTGGATTGCGGGGAAGGCTGAGAATTCTTTAAATTTTTTAAGGCGTGCTCTTAAATAGCTGAATGCATGAGATGGTGAGGAGGGGGCCGTTTCTCAGTGGTTGAGCACCTGCTTTCTGTAAGGAAGGTCTCCACTCCAGAACACTTTTAAAGATGTAGGGAATTCAAATTAATTTGATGTGAATTTGTTACAAATTAAGAATCGAATGGAAAACAACTACGGAGTGGGAATGATTAAGTTTTTTATATACACAGATGGAGGGAAATGAAGGTTTTGTTTCAGAAATAATAATTAATGGGTTAATGTGGATTGATAAACGGATGAGCAATCCTCACTTCATAACATTGGAAATGTTAACTAATGTACAAGCAGGAATTGACAAATGAATGGACAAGTACAAAAGGGGGAAATTGTGAATTAGAGATAATTATGAAATATAAGCAGCAATAAGGGTTAATTATTGGTACATCTGGGAAGCCATTATTTATTTATTTTTTAAAAAGTTGTACAGTGATACCTCGGGTTATGAACTTAATTCGTTCTGGAGGTCAGTTCTTAACCTGAAACTGTTCTTAACCTGAGGTACCACTTTAGCTAATGGGGCCTCCCACTGCTGCTGCGCAATTTCTGTTCTTATCCTGAAGCAAAGTTCTTAACCCGAGGTACTATTTCTGAGTTAGCAGAGTCTGTAACCTGAAGCATCTGTAACCCGAGGTACCACTGTTTTAAAGTTGTTTAATTCATTATGGATTTGTAAAAATAGATAAAAATTAACTGGAGAAAGAGAAGGTATCCAGTTCAATCCCCGCTATCTCCAGATCAGGATTTGGAACAGCCTCCTCTCTGAAACCCTGGACAGCCACTGGCATTCATGCAGCCAATCCTGAGCTAGTTGGACCAGTAGTCTGACTCAGCCTAAGCTAACTTCCTAGGTCCCTGAGAGGGCTGAGAGAATGGATTGCTCCCTCTACATGTTTCTAGCAGGTTTGCTGCTAAGATCTTCCTGGCCTTATGGTGAGATGGCAGGTCTGTGGCTGGCTGGAAGTTCACGTGGCACTTGGAGGAAGTTGCCATGGCTTAGTGGTAGAGCATCCGCTTTGCAAGCAGAATTCTCCTGGGTTCCATCCCCAGCATCTCCAGGCAGTGCTGGAAAGGTCCCCAGCCCGAGATCCTGCAGAGCTGCTGGCAGATGGGAGTAGACATAGGGACGTACCAAGGGCCCTGCTCTTGCATCAGGCCGGTGGTCCATTTTGTCCAGCATCCTGTTCTCCCAGGGGCCCAAATCACCAGAGCACTCCTTCCCTCCTGTGCTTTCCAGCAACTGGTGTTCCAGTAGCATTCCTGCCTCCCAACTACGGAGGCAGCGCATGGCCATTGGGGCTAGGATCCATTGACAGCCTTCTCCATGAATTGGTCTAACCCTAAACAATTGGTTGGCAGCCATCGCTCCCTCCTGGGGGAGCGAATTCTGCAGTTGAAGTCATCAAGGCAATCCTGAGTTCGATGCAGCTGTGCTCTGGCTGAGTCAAAGGAAGCTGCCTGTCTTCTTACGGGCTGTACCTTCCAGCTGGGATTTCCGCCGGGCCGTGAACATACTCAAGGGAGCCCTTTCTCATGCTTGCCTTTTTATTTTAGTTTAGCAACTTGAGAGAGGAGAGGAAGCACGAAGAAATGATGGGCTCCATCGAGAGAGAGAATTACAGTCTCAGGCAGGTGAGTTGCTGCTCCCTGCCAGTAGGGAGGGCGAATATCTCAGTTTTGGTTTCTCTCATTTTTCCCGGTCTTCTCCACATTTCCACATCAGTTTGCATTTTGTGTGTGTGTCGGGGGTGGCGGGGAGTCCTCATGAACTTCCTCATATGTCCATTGTTGCATGCATTTTCCTCTAATTTGAGGCATTTTAAAATTATATTTCCCCATATATATGCATTTGCAGGTGCGCTGCACCCTAGCGTAGGCATTTCCCCCTACACCTTACCTGTCTGGGGAACTGCACTGGAAAATTTGGGGAAGTGTGAATTTCAGTGGCTGGACTGTGCTTCAGTTCATTTCTTGTTGCAGAAAGTGCAAATCAGGTGGCTTTGCCACTAAATGCAAACTGAATCCACAAAGCAGGTTCCTAAGTTCTAATTGTGGGTCTCCAATGTGGTGCCCATGGGCACCAGTGTGCTTGCCTGTAATTCCTAAGGCACCTGCAAAAGAGACTGAGCTTTTCGTGCGCCATTCCTGTTTCTACAGCCTCAGCCTCTCTTACATTCAAGCCATTATTCTGTTTTGTTTTTTGCTTTATTAATTACTACATTTCTATCCCACTTGTCCTCCAAGGTGCTGTATACGTGTCTCCCTCTCCCCTCTTTTTTCCTACCTTTGAGGTAGGTTAGACTGAGAGATAATGATTGGCCCAAGATGTCCCACGACAGCAGCCATCTTCTGAGATGCCGTGCCCCCACAGCAGCCATTTTGCACTCTCCTCTCACATTTCAATTATGTTTGCACACAGTGTTTGGCTGGAGAAAAATTCGGTGCAGTGTGGATTTTCAAAGGATAGCTGGGTTTCGGTTTGTTTATTAGTCCGGGAACTGCAAATTAGGTAGTTTCCCATTAGAAAGCAGACCAAATCAAAACCTCCATCCTTACTCTTAGTTACCAGTTCTATCTTTCTCCTCTCCTGCCACGCAGGACCTCGCTGATCTGGAATCCAAAATAACTGACAAGAGCCAGATGATTGAGGACTTGCAGAGCAACGTCAACCGGCTCCAGGCCGAGCTGTTACTGAATCAGCACCATGTTGGGAAGGAGCTGAGCCGGCAGAAGGACCTGCAGAGGCAGCTGGAGATCTTGCAGCGGGCAGAGGTGCACACCAGAGCCACTCTGGTGACCATCAGTGCCAGGGTAATCTTCTCCACAGATCGCAGGGCTTCTTCAACCACTACTACCACCCCTGTTCTTGCTATGATGTCCTTGTTATTACCGTTATTACCATTTGCATTTCTTATCAACCCTTCACCACAGCAGTGCAAAAATATGCTACTAAACTCCGTTAAAACAAAGGCTGTTGGTCCATCTAGCTGAGTATTGTCTACACCAGGGCTTCCCAAACTTGGATCTCCAGCTGTTTTTGAACTACAGTCCCCATCATCTCTGACCACTGGTCCTGCTAGCTAGATATGATGGGAGCTGTTGTCCAAAAACAGCTGGAGACCCAAGTTTGGGAAACCCTGGTTTATGTTGACTGGCAGAGGCTCTCCAGGAGTTTTGTGCCCAGTGCAACCTGCCAGGGATTGAACCCAAGACCTTCTCTGTTTAATGCATGCTTGCATGCTTACATGCATATGCGCATGTAATGTTATGAATGTACGTTTATGTCTACACACAGGCCCAAAGTATTTTCACTAGTACCTCAGGAACAGAACTGAATTCTGTTGGTCTGCAAAACGGCAGCTCCCAGAGTCTGGTGGTTGGTGCCCATTGGAGCTGGTGGGGAGGCAGGACGTGGCACCAGAGCCAGTGACAGCTGCAGCCACTGCCAGTGACAAGCAGAGCCAGATCTAGTTTTGACTGCATCCTCCTTTCTGCAACACAAGGGCAACGCTAGGGCTAAGGAGAAGGAATTGGACAGCCAGGGCCATCCACAGGGCTGGATGTAAGCAAGAAGGCAGGCAGGCAGGGGGGGGGGTGAGCTGCTTATTGTGGGGCTGTACCCCATTTGCCCCTCTTCTGCTTCCCAGAGTTCCTTGGGGTAAGCCATGCTATTTTAAATGGATAAAAATCTGAATTGAAGTTTCTAGTGCTCTTTGAAAGATGGAAACAAATCAAAAATTTGAAAATGGCATGAAACATGGCTCTTGCAAATGAGTAACCGAGAATCCTGGCCGCTTCCAGAATGTCCCTGTTTCAGGGGTGCGATTCAGTCACGTGCTGGGAAATCCAGATTGTGCAACTCAGGTGGATTTGGTGTTCTTGTGCAATAAACCCACTTCCGGGGGGAAACCAGACCTTTTGCTGTAAGGAAAGTGACAGGGATATCCACTGGAAAGTGAGCGATAAGGACTGCTTGGTGCAATGTCGTTCAACCTTCTCCCAAAGAAATCAGAATAAGCAATGGTCCTACTCGGAATCTTTGTGCACGTGGATCAGGACGAATGTAGACTGGTTGCCTGGGAGAGACCTCTGCCTCACTGCATTAGCTTTGATTCTAAGGAATGACATTCTCTAATTTTTGAACTAAGGCACTGTCCACTTCATTCCCCCGCCCTTCTTTTCACTGAAAGTTTGAAAGGTTTCGGAGCAGAATCATCCAGGCAACTTACAGCACCCCTGGATTCAAGTTTCCCCAGGCCGAACTCACAGACGATGAAGTTTTAGAGTCCTTACAGGTAAAAGTAACCATGTGGAAGTCAGATTGTCACTGTGGCTGCAATGCAGAAGCGGGCTGGGGGAATGGAATAGCTGCCTCCATTTCTAATAGAAAGCTCCTCTGTGGATCTGTCTTCCAGAAAATAATAACAGAGCGTCTAGACTTTTACCAGTTGCTGAAACAGAAAGGGGTGAAAGTCCCAGCTCTGGGCGCCGCCGAACCGCTCCCTCCAATCGCTACCTCTAAGAAAAAGAGTTCCAGCAGATAGAGATTTGAAAGCTAAAGTCTCTCCTCTTCACATTCTTTCCTAACTGGGGCTTGATCCATTCTTGGTCATCTTTTATCATTCCTTTTCCTGACTCCAATTAAATGATTGCACGTAATGTTTAGTTTTTCTCTCTGACCCACTAGCCGCTTCCTCTTATTCTGCAAGAAACCTGCTCCTACTAGTGGTGTAAGTTGCTAATAATTTGCATTACCACCGAAGCAGTCATGTCATATCGTCACCATACAGCTTGAAGACTCAGCAGTAGCAACTACTTCCAAAACCACGTTATTTAATTTTATTGCTAGGGGCCTCGTACCTCGTGTTGTGCAGGAATTCTAAGACGCACACACACAAAAATCAGTGCAGTTTTTAAATCAGTGGTTGAAATCAGTGCAGGGTTCAGTCCTCCATTGTGATTCCAAAGGTGTCTGGCTGTATCCAGACATGGAAGAAAACTTGCTCCTTGATCTCAGGAACCATCGTGCCAAATTTGTGACAGTACCTTAAGAGGTGGCTAAATGAACAGACAAGCAACTTTCCAAAATATATAGCAGTCTGCATTCATGGCATAACCTTGTGGCAAGAAATTCTGTAAGTTTTAACTGTGCA
The DNA here is from genome assembly GCF_965113315.1 of Podarcis vaucheri. Lineage (NCBI taxonomy): Eukaryota > Metazoa > Chordata > Lepidosauria > Squamata > Lacertidae > Podarcis > Podarcis vaucheri. The sequence continues at coordinate 84,896,154 of NC_138765.1, read as the reverse complement.
TCAATCTGACGCAAGTGTAAAAATTGCTCAGGAGTAACTGTTCAGATGAGATATATTTATAGGGTTGTATCCAGTTACATCCTAATCGGAGCAGACCCACTGAAACGAATGGATCTGTTAGTCATATCCATTAATTTCAGTGAGTCTGCTATTGAGTAGGACTAACGTTGGGTCCCACCCCCTTGACATTGATGGAATAAATATCAATAGGAGGCCAGGTCATTATCTGTGTTCAGTAAGGCACAAATAAATGCACATTTGCTCTATTCCGTGACAAGAAACACACATTTCAGCCTTCCGGATTCTTAATTGGTGCCCAGATCCAAACATCAACAAAAACCACTGCCACCCCACTTGGGAACCCTCATGCAAAGTTTGGTGGCAATATCTCAGGAGGCGGTATGAACTCATGCCAAAAAATGGGTGAAGTCGCACCCAAAATGTTTCAGTACGCTATGGTAATTCCAAATGGCGCCTGGAGTTCAAACATCAATGCATGCCTCATCTTAGAAACCTTCATCCCAAGGTTGGCAATGGTATCTCGAGAGGTGGCCAAACCTATCCCAGAAAACGGGAAAAGTCACGCCAAAGTGATGTTTCGTTCTGCCACCTTGAATCAAAATGGTGCACAGCATCCAAGCCTGAATGTATTAATGCACAACAGGCGGTCCTTCATCCTGGCACTGCCTTCGAGGAGCTGGTAGCGAGAGCCCCACACTTTGCTCTTTATTCATTCTGAGCTGGGCTTGCTTCTTCCTGAGCAGCCCTCTCAGCCTGCTGGGCTTGGGCTTTCCTCACTCTTTCGGCGTTTGTGATGGTCATCGGATGCAGGGGGAGGAATCCAGAAAGCCCTGGGCGGAGGAAAGAAAAGGCACTTTGCTGTTGCTGTCTAGACTCTTCACAGCAAGGGTGGGGAAACCTCTCTCAGCCTGATGGGTCACATTCGCTTCCGGTCAACTTTCCAGGGGGCATGTATGAATGGTGCATGAGGCCAGAGGCAAAAGCGGCTGGAGCAATTTGTGCAGTTATTACCTTTGCACAATAGGCTGCTTTCCCTATCCTCCATCCAGGAAGCTAAGCAAAGACACATTATCAGAGTTCAAGCCAGACACCTGAGAGTGTGAAGCAGGAGCAGTGAGGGGATGTGGCTTAGGCAGAATTCTGAGGGCCAGATACAGAGGGCCACATTTGGTTCCTGGTTCTGAAGCTCTCCTTCCCTGCATTATGTCTCGAGGTCAACTGTCTAAAGCATAGCACGGTGGGGAGAGTCAGGACACACAAAATCTGGAGTTCATCGCCTTCAGAAAATGTACCGACAATTTTGCAGTCATATGTCAGGGGTGCATGCTGCTGTTAAGACTACAACTCTCATCTGACCCAATGGCCAATGGTTAGGGATAATGGGAGTTGGGAGTCCAAAAAGATACAGCTTCCCCAACGCAAAGCTGTGAAAGAACTGATTGCCTGGTTGCCTGTGACATCAGGAAGCACGCTGTGCTTTCTGTTCCACTTGTTCCCCCAGACAAATTCTCAGCTTAAAAATAAATGGGAGGATTAAGAAAAAAAATTCCTGCATTGAAGGTAGTTGAATTGGAGGAGCCCTGGGGCCCCTTATACCCTTCGTATGATTTTATGAATCGTCATTATCAGGAACTGCCTAAGTTCAATGGATAACTGTACAATAATCAGAATTTTATTCAGCAAAACCCCACCACAAGGATAGGTTAAAATAATGCAGGAGTTTGGCATGGTGGGGAAACCATTCAAAATATAAAACACATTTAATTTTTGTATAAATGCTTTGTTCAACAAGCAAAATGTCAATCTAAGTAAGGGAACACAGAAAGCGACAACAAAACAGGAGCAACATCCCCCCCCCCAAAAAAAGAAGGAAACCAGGTGGCATTACCCAGAAGTTTCTCGACGGGCTTGGTGAGATGGGCGCCATTGGCAATCCAGTATTTCAGCCGCTCGAAGTTCACACCAACGATCCTCTCGTTGTGGTCGTTGGGAAGCGGGTCGTAGCACCCAATCTGCTCCAGGTGCTTCCCGTCCCGGGCTCACTTGTTCTGTGCAGCCACGGTCCGAAAGTAAGGCCTGTTGGCGCAGCCACCCATAGCAAAGCGGATGACGGTATGCGCGTTGTAGTACTTTTTCAGGAGGCAGTGCCCTGGAAGGGAGACCGTGCAAAGGCAATGTCAACAGAAACCCTGCATTTATTGAAGATTTCCCTCCAGTGGTTAAACAAGCTGAAGGAAATACTTCTTTACACAGAGCACAGTTAAGCTGTAGAACTCGCTCCCAATGGAGGCAGTGATGACCACCAACTCCATAGTGCTTTTCTTCATCTGCAATATATATCACTCATAAATGCTGATTTTTGTTTTTACACCCCACCCCGCCTAGAAGTACCAAATATCTGTTTAGTTACAGTTAATTTTTAAGTCGTTTCAGTCTTTAAACAATGGTAAAAAAAAGGTAAAGTTAAAGGACCCCTGACAGGCAAGTCCAGTCGCAGATGACTCTGGGGTTACAGTGCTCATCTCGCTTTACAGGCTGAGGGAGCCGGCGTTTGTCGCAGACAGTTTTTCCGGGTCATGTGGCGCAACGGACCACAAAGCAGAGCAGCACTCCGAAACGCCGTTTACCTTCCTGCCGGAGCGGTACCTATTTATCTACTTGCACTTTTTGGCGTGCTTTCGAACTGCTAGGTTGGCAGGAGCTGGGACCGAGCAAGGGGAGCTCACCCTGTCACGGGGATTCGAACCGCCAACCTTCTCATAGGCAAGCCCAAGAGGCTCAGCGGTTTAGACCGCAGCGCTACCCACGTCCCTTAAACAATGGTACCATTGAATGCAACCTCGCCGTCGCTCCCGGACCCGCAAGCTCGGGGGGGGGGGATAATTTTTCCCATTTATCCCCCCCAAAAAATAAGTGCGCCCTATAGGGTGAAAAATACGGTAATCCCACTTACCCAGCTGAACCATGATGTCTGGTTCCTGTAGAGAAGGGGAAACAGAGGTAACAAATCAGATCCCAACACTCAGTAGCAGTCTCATATTAAAACAAACAAAAAAGCGCCATCAGCTTACAGTTATGAAATGAGGAACCAGGCTACCTAAATTTCTGCAATTCTAAAATAAATGAGAGAGGGGGATGTGGAATAGAAGTTAGGCCCAGGGAATGAGAACACAGAATCCTTGTGGTCAATTCCTCAATTATCCCTAACCCAGAAATGTAGACAGCTCTTTTTATACAGTCAGACCACCAGTCCATTTACGACTGCCACCTTTGTTCTGGCAAAATATAGGACAGGATGGGGCAGAGCAGTTGGGGGGGGGGGTTATTATTTTTTTTCCAGCTGGTGCTGAAGTGAATTCAAAGCAATCTATTACAATCTATTGGCGCCTCTGAAATTTGTCACACGCCCACATCCACGAAGTTGTAAATCTGTCTGTGCTTGGCTACCCACAGCTTAAATACATGACCTTTCTCACACCCTTTCGGACACATGCATTTGGAGAGGATGCCTAACTTGGCAGAGTAAGAGAGACACACACAGAGAGAGAGCTTCTTACACTGAAATACGGGACAATCCTGTATTATACAGGACAGGCCGCGACCCTGAATTTAGCAGTTATCTATCCGCAGCGGCTCTGCAAGGTCTCACATAGCGTCCACTCCCTACCTTGGGACCTTCCAGATGCAAAGCAGATGCTCAACCACTGAGCTACGCTCCTTCCCCTCAAAATAAAGTAAGGCGCGAGTCCACATGGTTCCGAGAAAAGGGGCTGATTGAAGCAGCCGGCTTCTCCCCCGCGTGGCGAGCTGTACCTGCTGCCTGAGCCCTTAGCTGCTATTCCCCAAACCCGCGCAAGGCAACTCGGCGCGCTCACACGACCACAATTCCCCTCCAAGCGACAACCGTAGAGACGCTACTTACAAGGTCCTGGAGGTCGGAAACCACGTGAGGAGCCCGAGTCGGCCGCGCGCATGCGGCGGAACGAGCGTGGGAGAGGCGACCAATCAGAACTAGGTGTATTAAAAAAAAAGACACGACGCCGAAGCGCATGCGCCAGAGGGCGACGGGAGCTGTAGTTCCGCTTCCGCGTTGCTAAGCAACCGCATTAGGCCGCGCAGGCAGGGAACCAGCCAGCGCGCTCCTTGGCCGGGCTCCGGCTCGCGCGGCCCGTGTCCCCTTGGCAGGTGAGGGGGAAGGAGGAGGAGGAGGAGGAGGAGGAGAGCGGAGCGAAAGGCCAAGAGAAGCTTCAGCACAACGGCCAGAGAGAGAATAAGAGAACAGGCCCCGCCTCTGCCTTTTGGCCCCGCCTTTGTTGCGCTTGCCGGCTTCCGATGCGCATGCGTGCGCTGGTAGCCTTCCTAGAATCGTCGTTGGAAGGTTTCCCCAGGGTCCGACCCACGGCGAGGTTTAAAGCACCCCAAACATATTAAATTGACTTCTTTTTAATGGATTAATTGATGAATTTAAATAACTATGCACATCATCAAACCTTGATATGGGTGCTTAAAAAAAAAGTATAGAGATAGTTTGGTATATACGCTGAACTTAAAATTTAACCACCCACACTTAAAACTGTGTGCTGTCGCATGTTAGGACAGGCTGTCTGTAATCTTCTCTCCCCCCCCCCCACTTCTTTTCCAGTTGTTAGAACATACCAGCACATCGAAAACAGCTGGAAAAGGAAATAAATGTGGGTCTCTCCTTGTTGACTAAGCCCCACCATTTTATAATTTGTCTTTCCGGACGGATCGACATAAACATTTGATTGGTTCATCTAGCCACTAAACCTTGCGGCCCTGAAATAGATTGCTTTATGCCACGTTCCTAACTGCATTTACTCAAAGGTAAGCTTTAAGAGTGGAAGTGATGTTATTTGTGGAGGATAAGGTTACCTGTGGCTAGACCTCTTGAATACCTTTTGCTGGGAGAGAGTATATCTTCACTCAGGTCCTGCTGACAGGCTTCCCAGGGGCTTCTGGTTGGCCACTCCAAAGACAGGACTTTGGACTTTTATTATTATGAATTCAATTTTTATATCGCCAGCTATCAAAAGATCCCAGGGCTATGTCCAACATTAAAAACACATTACAGAACACCCATGATAAAAAACATAAAAAGCATACGTACAGACAGCCTAATTAGGCAATAGTCATCATCACAGTCCTCTCCAACACACTTTCCACAGGCTAGAGGTTATTTAGTGGCTAAAGGCCTGGGTAAAGAATAATGTTTTTGTCTGGTGCCTAAAGACATGTAATGATGGCTCTGGGGAGAGTGTTCTACAATCGGGGAGCCACCACAGAAAAGGCCCGGCTCTTGTCACCCTCCAAACCTCTCTGGGATGGGGGATGTAGAGAAGGGCCTCAGATGACAAGCACGTGGTCCAGGTTGGATTAGCCTTTGGCCTGATCCAGCAGCCAAGCTCGTCTCAGTCGTAAGTATGTCCCACTCATGTTCAGTAGGCGTGTGTGGGGGGGGGTGTCTATCCACAGGCACAGTGTGCATAGGCTCACAGTCTTTGTTCAGTCCTATATACCCCATCTGACAATAAGAAGGTCTCTTTTTCTCATAACAGGCTTTTCAACTTTGCAGGGCTCTTTACCCCTTTGTTGCAACGGGAGCACCTGAGCCGCTGCCCTCATGGAGGAACGCGACACCTTGATGAGGAAGAGCTTCACAGTGCTGCAGGAAATGAGCAAACGGAAGCAGCGGCAGCAGTCGCAGCAGAACAATCCGGTGTGGACTCCTCCATCCAGCGGCAAAACCATCTCCAGCAAAGCAGGCCAAGCAGGGAGGGAGTACTATGAGAAGCAGGTAGGCAAAGCCTTGATACGAGCAGAATCCTAGCAGGAATTTGAAAGGGCCCTGGACATCATTTAGTCCAGCCCTGCCTGCTCAGTGCATGATGCCGTTAACAGCAGAGGTTGCCGATGTGGTGCCTCCTTTTTCGTCTCCTTTGCACCCTCAATTCCTCTCCTTCCCCAGGCTAAGGAACAGCTGGCGAGCCCTACAAGGTCTCCCGGCATGCCCGAGGAGGAACTGCGGAAATCCTTCCTCATGCGCCCTGGGTGCCCCAGGTACAGCCACAGAGCTACTTCAACATCTGACCTTGGTAAGGCTCAAGAGGAAGAGGCAGTCTCTGTGGGAGACCAGGGTGGTGTAGTGGGCTGGAGGACAGCTTTCCCCAACCTATGGTTCTCCATCCAGGCACTGCTGGGCTGCAACTCCCATCAGCCCCCAGCCAGCATGGCCAATGGTAAGTAGTGGTGGGAGCTGGGAGTCCAACAACATACGGAAGGCAGCAGGTTCCCCATCCCTGAGTTAGGTGGAGCAATGGGCTGTGTTTTTCTGTGGTGCAGAGATGGGGAACCTCAGCCCAGCACCAAAGATGGCCCTTCAAGCCTCTCTTTTGGGACTCTCTCCAGGCTACATCCTGTTCACAGCCCACACCCCTGCTGTGTACCTGCATGTGTGCTTTTGTCTGGCTGAGATGCATCATTGTACTCTGCCAACATCTCCTTTCCTTTCCCTAGCTAGCAGGACCAGTGGTCAAGGACGATGGGAATTGTAGTCCAAAAACAGTTGGAGGCCCAAGTTTGGGAAACTCTGCCCTAGTCCTACACTCCCCCCTCGTCAACACACAGGAAGGATAGAGAGAGGTGGGGGGGGTGCCTATAGAGACTAGTCTACCGCAAAAGTTTAAATTTATTGCTCCACCCAGTTTTGCCTCTGGCCTCACCCACGCTAGGAGCAAGCAGTCATCAAAGTACTTTAATGAGCACCTTTCCATCCATCATCAATCAAGAAGGCATCCTAACTGAACTCAAGAAAATCTTACTTGAACTGTCAGGATGTTGACGTACATTCCAGATAACCGACTCCTGAGCTTGCTAAGTGCTGTTGTAACCCTAACCTGCCCCCTTCCATAATCTTCTCACGTCCAAAATGTCTCTTCGTGTGGGCATGAGAACCAGTGGTCCTCCAGGATGTTGCTGGACTTCAGTTCCCACCAGCCTCAACTATCATGGCCAGTGGTCAGGGAAGAGGGGAGTTGTGATCATCCAACAACCTGCTGAGAGCTGAAGGTTTTGTTTTGCTGCATGCTGCATGCTGTCTAAACTGAAAAAGTGGTGCCTCCATTATTGGCGATTTCCATGCACTGTGTGTGTGAAAGACCCATGTAACCGTCTCCTTCCTCCTCCTCCTCCTCCTCCCCCTTCTCCTTGCAGAGAATGAGATAACCAAAGGCCACCTGCCTTGCAACATCAGCACCATAAGTCTGTCCTGCCAGCAATCCTTGGAAGAACGGAAATTGATACTTCAGAGACCAGGTATCTTTGAGTCAAAGAGCTGCCTCAGATGTGAGTGCCTTTGTCTGACTTGCTGGTTCCCACACAGATCCCTCCCCTCCCCTCCCCTTCCTGCTGCAAACCGGAGTTTACATCTCAGGACTATGCAGGAAGGGGTGTGGGGCAGGCAGCTTTGGCTATGCTTAAACAAAACTGCAGTGCTTTCGTTTCAGCTGCTATAACTCGCCTCTTTTCAGGCAGCTGAGCTGGACAATTTCTAGCCTTCCGATGTGCTACATCCCAGGACAGCCTTCTTTTTATAATGGCAATGTATTAAATGTATCGTTAAAGGGCTCCACTATTGCCCATGGCACCCTGGGTGCTTCCAGACGATTGCTAGACCCGTGTGGGTTTCAGTCGCATCCCAGCAGATTCAGGATTTTGGCACCATTTTTGGGAGAATTGCCAAAAATCAGATTTTTGCTGAAATTGTGACCCCGGGGCACAATTTCAGCCAAAATCTGATTTTTGGCACCTCACTCAAAAATGCTGCCAAAAGCTTGAAAATGCTCTCCTGAAAGGTTTGGCACTCGAAACAGAAGGCTTTTTATCACAGGTCAAGAAATCAGCCCTCAAAAACTTAACCGGCAGAATTTTTTTTTTGAAAAAATCCCTAAGCCCCGGGGTCACAATTTCAGCCAAAATCTGACTTTTGGCAATTCACTCAAAAATGGTGCCAAAAGCTTGAAAATGCTCTCCTGAAAGGTTTGTCACTCGAAACAGAAGGCTTTTTATCACAGGACAAGAAATAAGCCCTCAAAAACTTAACCGGCAGAAAATATTTTTTTGAAAAAAATCCCTAAGCCCCGGGGTCACAATTTCAGCCAAAATCTGACTTTTGGCAATTCACTCAAAAATGCTGCCGAAAGCTTGAAAATGCTCTCCTGAAAGGTTTGTCACTCGAAACAGAAGGCTTTTTATCACAGGACAAGAAATCAGCCCTCAAAAACTTAACCGGCAGAAAATATTTTTTTGAAAAAAATCCCTAAGCCCCGGGGTCACAATTTCAGCAAAAATCTGACTTTTGGCAATTCACTCAAAAATGGTGCCAAAAGCTTGAAAATGCTCTCCTGAAAGGTTTGGCACTCGAAACAGAAGGCTTTTTATCACAGGACAAGAAATCAGCCCTCAAAAACCTAACCGGCAGAAAATATTTTTTTGAAAAAATCCCTAAGCCCCGGGCTCACAATTTCAGCCAAAATCTGAATTTTGGCAATTCACTCAACAATGGTGCCAAAAGCTTGAAAATGCTCCCCTGAAAGCTTTGGAACTTGAAACACAAGGCTTTTTATCACAGGACAAGAAATCAGCCCTCAAAAACTTAACCGGCAGAATTTTTTTTTTGAAAAAATCCCTAAGCCCCGGGGTCACAATTTCAGCAAAAATCTGATTTTTGGCAATTCTCTCAAAAATGGTGCCAAAAGCTTGAAAATGCTCTCCTGAAAGGTTTGTCACTCGAAACAGAAGGCTTTTTATCACAGGACAAGAAATCAGCCCTCAAAAACTTAACCAGCAGAAAATATTTTTTTGAAAAAATCCCTAAGCCCCGGGGTCACAATTTCAGCAAAAATCTGATTTTTGGCAATTCTCTCAAAAATGGTGCCAAAAGCTTGAAAATGCTCTCCTGAAAGGTTTGTCACTCGAAACAGAAGGCTTTTTATCACAGGACAAGAAATCAGCCCTCAAAAACTTAACCAGCAGAAAATATTTTTTTGAAAAAATCCCTAAGCCCCGGGGTCACAATTTCAGCCAAAATCTGACTTTTGCAATTCACTCAAAAATGGTGCCAAAAGCTTGAAAATGCTCTCCTGAAAGGTTTGGCACTCGAAACAGAAGGCTTTTTATCACAGGACAAGAAATCAGCCCTCAAAAACTTAACCGGCAGAAAATATTTTTTTGAAAAAAATCCCTAAGCCCCGGGGTCACAATTTCAGCCAAAATCTGACTTTTGGCAATTCACTCAAAAATGCTGCCGAAAGCTTGAAAATGCTCTCCTGAAAGGTTTGTCACTCGAAACAGAAGGCTTTTTATCACAGGACAAGAAATCAGCCCTCAAAAACTTAACCGGCAGAAAATATTTTTTTGAAAAAAATCCCTAAGCCCCGGGGTCACAATTTCAGCAAAAATCTGACTTTTGGCAATTCACTCAACAATGCTGCCGAAAGCTTGAAAATGCTCTCCTGAAAGGTTTGGCACTCGAAACAGAAGGCTTTTTATCACAGGACAAGAAATCAGCCCTCAAAAACTTAACCAGCAGAAAATATTTTTTTGAAAAAATCCCTAAGCCCCAGGGTCACAATTTCAGCCAAAATCTGAATTTTGGCAATTCACTCTACAATGGTGCCAAAAGCTTGAAAATGCTCCCCTGAAAGCTTTGGAACTTGAAACACAAGGCTTTTTATCACAGGACAAGAAATCAGCCCTCAAAAACTTAACCGGCAGAATTTTTTTTTTGAAAAAATCCCTAAGCCCCGGGGTCACAATTTCAGCAAAAATCTGACTTTTGGCAATTCACTCAAAAATGCTGCCGAAAGCTTGAAAATGCTCTCCTGAAAGGTTTGGCACTCGAAACAGAAGGCTTTTTATCACAGGACAAGAAATCAGCCCTCAAAAACTTAACCAGCAGAAAATATTTTTTTGAAAAAATCCCTAAGCCCCAGGGTCACAATTTCAGCCAAAATCTGACTTTTGGCAATTCACTCAAAAATGGTGCCAAAAGCTTGAAAATGCTCCCCTGAAAGGTTTGGCACTCGAAACAGAAGGCTTTTTATCACAGGACAAGAAATCAGCCCTCAAAAACCTAACCGGCAGAAAATATTTTTTTGAAAAAATCCCTAAGCCCCGGGCTCACAATTTCAGCCAAAATCTGAATTTTGGCAATTCATTCAACAATGGTGCCAAAAGCTTGAAAATGCTCCCCTGAAAGCTTTGGAACTTGAAACACAAGGCTTTTTATCACAGGACAAGAAATCAGCCCTCAAAAACTTAACCGGCAGAATTTTTTTTTGAAAAAATCCCTAAGCCCCGGGGTCACAATTTCAGCAAAAATCTGATTTTTGGCAATTCTATCATAAATGGTGCCAAAAGCTTGAAAATGCTCTCCTGAAAGGTTTGTCACTCGAAACAGAAGGTTTTTTATCAAAGGACAAGAAATCAGCCCTCAAAAACTTAACCAGCAGAAAATATTTTTTTGAAAAAATCCCTAAGCCCCGGGGTCACAATTTCAGCCAAAATCTGATTTTTGGCAATTCTCCCAAAAATGGTGCCAAAAGCTTGAAAATGCTCTCCTGAAATGTTTGGCACTCGAAACAGAAGGCTTTTTATCACAGGACAAGAAATCAGCCCTCCAAAACTTAACCGGGAGAAAATATTTTTTTGAAAAAATCCCTAAGCCCCGGGGTCACAATTTCAGTCAAAATCTGACTTTTGGCAATTCACTCAAAAATGGTGCCAAAAGCTTGAAAATGCTCCCCTGAAAGGTTTGGCACTCGAAACAGAAGGCTTTTTATCACAGGACAAGAAATCAGCCCTCAAAAACCTAACCGGCAGAAAATATTTTTTTGAAAAAATCCCTAAGCCCCGGGCTCACAATTTCAGCCAAAATCTGAATTTTGGCAATTCATTCAACAATGGTGCCAAAAGCTTGAAAATGCTCCCCTGAAAGCTTTGGCACTCGAAACACAAGGCTTTTTATCACAGGACAAGAAATCAGCCCTCAAAAACTTAACCGGCAGAAAATATTTTTTTGAAAAAATCCCTAAGCCCCGGGGTCACAATTTCAGCCAAAATCTGACTTTTGGCAATTCACTCAAAAATGGTGCCAAAAGCTTGAAAATGCTCTCCTGAAAGGTTTGTCACTCGAAACACAAGGCTTATTATCACAGGACAAGAAATCAGCCCTCAAAAACTTAACCGGCAGAAAATATTTTTTTGAAAAAATCCCTAAGCCCCGGGGTCACAATTTCAGCCAAAATCTGATTTTTGGCAATTCTCCCAAAAATGGTGCCAAAAGCTTGAAAATGCTCTCCTGAAAGGTTTGGCACTCGAAACAGAAGGCTTTTTATCACAGGACAAGAAATCAGCCCTCAAAAACTTAACCGGGAGAAAATATTTTTTTGAAAAAATCCCTAAGCCCCGGGGTCACAATTTCAGCAAAAATCTGATTTTTGGCACCTCACTCAAAAATGGTGCCAAAAGCTTGAAAATGCTCTCCTGAAAGGTTTGTCACTCGAAACAGAAGGCTTTTTATCACAGGTCAAGAAATCAGCCCTCAAAAACTTAACCGGCAGAAAATATTTTTTTGAAAAAAATCCCTAAGCCCCGGGGTCACAATTTCAGCCAAAATCTGACTTTTGGCAATTCACTCAAAAATGCTGCCGAAAGCTTGAAAATGCTCTCCTGAAAGGTTTGGCACTCGAAACAGAAGGCTTTTTATCACAGGACAAGAAATCAGCCCTCAAAAACTTAAGCAGCAGAAAATATTTTTTTGAAAAAATCCCTAAGCCCCAGGGTCACAATTTCAGCCAAAATCTGAATTTTGGCAATTCACTCAACAATGGTGCCAAAAGCTTGAAAATGCTCCCCTGAAAGCTTTGGAACTTGAAACACAAGGCTTTTTATCACAGGACAAGAAATCAGCCCTCAAAAACTTAACCGGCAGAATTTTTTTTTTGAAAAAATCCCTAAGCCCCGGGGTCACAATTTCAGCAAAAATCTGATTTTTGGCACCTCACTCAAAAATGGTGCCAAAAGCTTGAAAATGCTCTCCTGAAAGGTTTGTCACTCGAAACAGAAGGCTTTTTATCACAGGTCAAGAAATCAGCCCTCAAAAACTTAACCGGCAGAATTTTTTTTTTGAAAAAATCCCTAAGCCCCGGGGTCACAATTTCAGCCAAAATCTGACTTTTGGCAATTCACTCAAAAATGGTGCCAAAAGCTTGAAAATGCTCTCCTGAAAGGTTTGTCACTCGAAACAGAAGGCTTTTTATCACAGGACAAGAAATCAGCCCTCAAAAACTTAACCGGCAGAAAATATTTTTTTGAAAAAAATCCCTAAGCCCCGGGGTCACAATTTCAGCCAAAATCTGACTTTTGGCAATTCACTCAAAAATGGTGCCAAAAGCTTGAAAATGCTCTCCTGAAAGGTTTGTCACTCGAAACACAAGGCTTATTATCACAGGACAAGAAATCAGCCCTCAAAAACTTAACCGGCAGAAAATATTTTTTTGAAAAAATCCCTAAGCCCCGGGGTCACAATTTCAGCCAAAATCTGATTTTTGGCAATTCTCCCAAAAATGGTGCCAAAAGCTTGAAAATGCTCTCCTGAAAGGTTTGGCACTCGAAACAGAAGGCTTTTTATCACAGGACAAGAAATCAGCCCTCAAAAACTTAACCGGGAGAAAATATTTTTTTGAAAAAATCCCTAAGCCCCGGGGTCACAATTTCAGCAAAAATCTGATTTTTGGCACCTCACTCAAAAATGGTGCCAAAAGCTTGAAAATGCTCTCCTGAAAGGTTTGTCACTCGAAACAGAAGGCTTTTTATCACAGGTCAAGAAATCAGCCCTCAAAAACTTAACCGGCAGAAAATATTTTTTTGAAAAAAATCCCTAAGCCCCGGGGTCACAATTTCAGCCAAAATCTGACTTTTGGCAATTCACTCAAAAATGCTGCCGAAAGCTTGAAAATGCTCTCCTGAAAGGTTTGGCACTCGAAACAGAAGGCTTTTTATCACAGGACAAGAAATCAGCCCTCAAAAACTTAAGCAGCAGAAAATATTTTTTTGAAAAAATCCCTAAGCCCCAGGGTCACAATTTCAGCCAAAATCTGAATTTTGGCAATTCACTCAACAATGGTGCCAAAAGCTTGAAAATGCTCCCCTGAAAGCTTTGGAACTTGAAACACAAGGCTTTTTATCACAGGACAAGAAATCAGCCCTCAAAAACTTAACCGGCAGAATTTTTTTTTTGAAAAAATCCCTAAGCCCCGGGGTCACAATTTCAGCAAAAATCTGATTTTTGGCACCTCACTCAAAAATGGTGCCAAAAGCTTGAAAATGCTCTCCTGAAAGGTTTGTCACTCGAAACAGAAGGCTTTTTATCACAGGTCAAGAAATCAGCCCTCAAAAACTTAACCGGCAGAATTTTTTTTTTGAAAAAATCCCTAAGCCCCGGGGTCACAATTTCAGCCAAAATCTGACTTTTGGCAATTCACTCAAAAATGGTGCCAAAAGCTTGAAAATGCTCTCCTGAAAGGTTTGTCACTCGAAACAGAAGGCTTTTTATCACAGGACAAGAAATCAGCCCTCAAAAACTTAACCGGCAGAAAATATTTTTTTGAAAAAAATCCCTAAGCCCCGGGGTCACAATTTCAGCCAAAATCTGACTTTTGGCAATTCACTCAAAAATTCTGCCGAAAGCTTGAAAATGCTCTCCTGAAAGGTTTGGCACTCGAAACAGAAGGCTTTTTATCACAGGACAAGAAATCAGCCCTCAAAAACTTAACCGGCAGAAAATATTTTTTTGAAAAAATCCCTAAGCCCCGGGGTCACAATTTCAGCCAAAATCTGACTTTTGGCAATTCACTCAAAAATGGTGCCAAAAGCTTGAAAATGCTCTCCTGAAAGGTTTGTCACTCGAAACAGAAGGCTTTTTATCACAGGACAAGAAATCAGCCCTCAAAAACTTAACCGGCAGAAAATATTTTTTTGAAAAAAATCCCTAAGCCCCGGGGTCACAATTTCAGCCAAAATCTGACTTTTGGCAATTCACTCAAAAATGCTGCCGAAAGCTTGAAAATGCTCTCCTGAAAGGTTTGGCACTCGAAACAGAAGGCTTTTTATCACAGGACAAGAAATCAGCCCTCAAAAACTTAACCGGCAGAAAATATTTTTTTGAAAAAATCCCTAAGCCCCGGGGTCACAATTTCAGCCAAAATCTGACTTTTGGCACCTCACTCAAAAATGGTGGCAAAAGCTTGAAAATGCTCTCCTGAAAGGTTTGGCACTCGAAACAGAAGGCTTTTTATCACAGGACAAGAAATCAGCCCTCAAAAACCTAACCGGCAGAAAATATTTTTTTGAAAAAATCCCTAAGCCCCGGGGTCACAATTTCAGCCAAAATCTGACTTTTGGCAATTCACTCAAAAATGCAGCCGAAAGCTTGAAAATGCTCTCCTGAAAGGTTTGGCACTCGAAAAAGAAGGCTTTTTATCACAGGACAAGAAATCAGCCCTCAAAAACTTAAACTGGAGAAAATATTTTTTTTAAAAAAATCCCTAAGTCCCGGGGTCACAATTTCAGCCAAAATCTTACTTTTGGCACTTCACTCAAAAATGGTGCCAAAATCTTGAAAATGCTACCCTGAAAGCTTTGGCCATGGAAACAGAAGGCTTTTTATCACAGGACAAAAACTTAACCGGCAGAAAATATTTTTTTGAAAAAATCCCTAAGCCCCAGGGTCACAATTTCAGCTAAAATCTGACTTTTGGCAATTCACTCAAAAATGCTGCCAAAAGCTTGAAAATGCTCTCCTGAAAGGTTTGGCACTCAAAACAGAAGGCTTTTTTTCATAGGACAAGAAATCAGCCCTCAAAAACTTAACCGGCAGAAAATATTTTTTTGAAAAAATCCCTAAGCCCCGGGGTCACAATTTCAGCCAAAATCTGACTTTTGGCAATTCACTCAAAAATGCTGCAAAAAGCTTGAAAATGCTCTCCTGAAAGGTTTGGCACTCGAAACAGAAGGCTTTTTATCACAGGAAAAGAAATCAGCCCTCAAAAACTTAACCGGCAGAAAATATTTTTTTGAAAAAATCCCTAAGCCCCGGGGTCACAATTTCAGCCAAAATCTGACTTTTGGCAATTCACTCAAAAATCGTGCCAAAAGCTTGAAAATGCTCTCCTGAAAGGTTTATCACTCGAAACAGAAGGCTTTTTATCACAGGACAAGAAATCAGCCCTCAAAAACTTAACCGGCAGAAAATATTTTTTTGAAAAAATCCCTAAGCCCCGGGGTCACAATTTCAGCAAAAATCTGACTTTTGACAATTCACTCAAAAATGCTGCCGAAAGGTTGAAAATGCTCTCCTGAAAAGTTTGGCCATGGAAACAGCAGGCTTTTTATCACAGGACAAGAAATCAGCCCTCAAAAACTTAACCGGCAGAAAATATTTTTTGGAAAAAATCCCTAAGCCCCGGGGTCACAATTTCAGCCAAAATCTAACTTTTGGCAATTCACTCAAAAATGCTGCCAAAAGCTTGAAAATGCTCTCCTGAAAGGTTTGGCACTCGAAAAAGAAGGCTTTTTATCACAGGACAAGAAATCAGCCCTCAAAAACTTAAACTGGAGAAAATATTTTTTTTAAAAAAATCCCTAAGTCCCGGGGTCACAATTTCAGCCAAAATCTGACTTTTGGCACTTCACTCAAAAATGGTGCCAAAATCTTGAAAATGCTACCCTGAAAGCTTTGGCCATGGAAACAGAAGGCTTTTTATCACAGGACAAAAACTTAACCGGCAGAAAATATTTTTTTGAAAAAATCCCTAAGCCCCAGGGTCAGAATTTCAGCCAAAATCTGACTTTTGGCAATTCACTCAAAAATGCTGCCAAAAGCTCGAAAATGCTCCCCTGAAAGCTTTGGCCATGGAAACAGAAGGCTTTTTATCACAGGACAAGAAATCAGCCCTCAAAAACTTAACCGGCAGAAAACATTTTTTTGAAAAAATCCCTAAGCAATTTCAGCAAAAATCTGACTTTTGACAATTCACTCAAAAATGGTGCCAAAATCTTGAAAATGCTACCCTGAAAGCTTTGGCCATGGAAACAGAAGGCTTTTTATCACAGGACAAAAACTTAACCGGCAGAAAATATTTTTTTGAAAAAATCCCTAAGCCCCAGGGTCACAATTTCAGCCAAAATCTGACTTTTGGCAATTCACTCAAAAATGCTGCCAAAAGCTTGAAAATGCTCTCCTGAAAGGTTTGGCACTCAAAACAGAAGGCTTTTTATCATAGGACAAGAAATCAGCCCTCAAAAACTTAACCGGCAGAAAATATTTTTTTGAAAAAATCCCTAAGACCCAGGGTCACAATTTCAGCCAAAATCTGACTTTTGGCAATTCACTCAAAAATGCTGCCAAAAGCTTGAAAATGCTCTCCTGAAAGGTTTGACACTCAAAACAGACGGCTTTTTATCATAGGACAAGAAATCAGCCCTCAAAAACTTAACCGGCAGAAAATATTTTTTTGAAAAAATCCCTAAGCCCCGGGGTCACAATTTCAGCCAAAATCTGACTTTTGGCAATTCACTCAAAAATGCTGCCAAAAGCTTGAAAATGCTCTCCTGAAAGGTTTGGCACTCGAAACAGAAGGCTTTTTATCACAGGAAAAGAAATCAGCCCTCAAAAACTTAACCGGCAGAAAATATTTTTTTGAAAAAATCCCTAAGCCCCGGGGTCACAATTTCAGCCAAAATCTGACTTTTGGCAATTCACTCAAAAATGGTGCCAAAAGCTTGAAAATGCTCTCCTGAAAGGTTTATCACTCGAAACAGAAGGCTTTTTATCACAGGACAAGAAATCAGCCCTCAAAAACTTAACCGGCAGAAAATATTTTTTTGAAAAAATCCCTAAGCCCCGGGGTCACAATTTCAGCCAAAATCTGCCTTTTGGCACTTCACTCAAAAATGCTGCCAAAAGCTTGAAAATGCTCTCCTGAAAGGTTTGGCACTCGAAAAAGTAGGCTTTTTATCACAGGACAAGAAATCAGCCCTCAAAAACTTAACCGGCAGAAAATATTTTTTGAAAAAATCCCTAAGCCCCGGGGTCACAATTTCAGCCAAAATCTGACTTTTGGCAATTCACTCAAAAATGCTGCCGAAAGCTTGAAAATGCTCTTCTGAAAGGTTTGGCACTCGAAACAGAAGGCTTTTTATCACAAGACAAGAAATCAGCCCTCAAAAACTTAACCGGCAGAAAATATTTTTTTGATAAAATCCCTAAGCCCCGGGGTCACAATTTCAGCCAAAATCTGACTTTTGGCAATTCACTCAAAAATGGTGCCAAAAGCTTGAAAATGCTCTCCTGAAAGGTTTGGCACTCGAAACAGAAGGCTTTTTATCACAGGACAAGAAATCAGCCCTCAAAAACTTAACCGGCAGAAAATATTTTTTTGAAAAAATCCCTAAGCCCCGGGGTCACAATTTCAGCCAAAATCTGACTTTTGGCAATTCGCTCAAAAATGGTGCCAAAAGCTTGAAAATGCTCTCCTGAAAGGTTTGGCACTCGAAACAGAAGGCTTTTTATCACAGGACAAGAAATCAGCCCTCAAAAACTTAACCGTCAGAAAATATTTTTTTGAAAAAATCCCTAAGCCCCGGGGTCACAATTTCAGCCAAAATCTGACTTTTGGCAATTCACTCAAAAATGCTGCCGAAAGTTTGAAAATGCTCTCCTGAAAGGTTTGGCACTCGAAAAAGAAGGCTTTTTATCACAGGACAAGAAAACAGCCCTCAAAAACTTAAACTGGAGAAAATATTTTTTTTAAAAAAATCCCTAAGTCCCGGGGTCACAATTTCAGCCAAAATCTGACTTTTGGCAATTCACTCAAAAATGCTGCCGAAAGCTTGAAAATGCTCTCTTGAAAGGTTTGGCACTCGAAAAAGAAGGCTTTTTATCACAGGACAAGAAATCAGCCCTCAAAAACTTAACCGGCAGAAAATTTTTTTTTGAAAAAATC
Source organism: Podarcis vaucheri (assembly GCF_965113315.1). Lineage (NCBI taxonomy): Eukaryota > Metazoa > Chordata > Lepidosauria > Squamata > Lacertidae > Podarcis > Podarcis vaucheri. Next base: position 84,878,050 of record NC_138765.1, on the reverse strand, counting down.
CCTAAGCCCCGGGGTCACAATTTCAGCAAAAATCTGACTTTTGGCAATTCACTCAAAAATGCTGCCGAAAGCTTGAAAATGCTCTCCTGAAAGGTTTGGCACTCGAAACAGAAGGCTTTTTATCACAGGACAAGAAATCAGCCCTCAAAAACTTAACCGGCAGAAAATATTTTTTTGAAAAAATCCCTAACCCCCGGGGTCACAATTTCAGCCAAAATCTGCCTTTTGGCACTTCACTCAAAAATGCTGCCAAAAGCTTGAAAATGCTCTCCTGAAAAGTTTGGCCATGGAAACAGCAGGCTTTTTATCACAGGACAAGAAATCAGCCCTCAAAAACTTAACCGGCAGAAAATATTTTTTTGAAAAAATCCCTAACCCCCGGGGTCACAATTTCAGCCAAAATCTGCCTTTTGGCACTTCACTCAAAAATGCTGCCAAAAGCTTGAAAATGCTCTCCTGAAAAGTTTGGCCATGGAAACAGCAGGCTTTTTATCACAGGACAAGAAATCAGCCCTCAAAAACTTAACCGGCAGAAAATATTTTTTTGAAAAAATCCCTAACCCCCGGGGTCACAATTTCAGCCAAAATCTGCCTTTTGGCACTTCACTCAAAAATGCTGCCAAAAGCTTGAAAATGCTCTCCTGAAAAGTTTGGCCATGGAAACAGCAGGCTTTTTATCACAGGACAAGAAATCAGCCCTCAAAAACTTAACCGGCAGAAAATATTTTTTTGAAAAAATCCCTAAGCCCCGGGGTCACAATTTCAGCCAAAATCTGACTTTTGGCAATTCACTCAAAAATGCTGCCGAAAGCTTGAAAATGCACTCCTGAAAGGTTTGGCACTCGAAAAAGAAGGCTTTTTATCACAGGACAAGAAATCAGCCCTCAAAAACTTAACCGGCAGAAATTTTTTTTTTGAAAAAATCCCTAAGCCCCGGGGTCACAATTTCAGCCAAAATCTGACTTTTGGCAATTCACTCAAAAATGGTGCCGAAAGCTTGAAAATGCCCCCCTGAAAGGTTTGGCACTCGAAACAGAAGGCTTTTTATCACAGGACAAGAAATCAGCCCTCAAAAACTTAACCGGCAGAAAATATTTTTTTGAAAAAATCCCTAAGCCCCGGGGTCACAATTTCAGCCAAAATCTGACTTTTGGCAATTCACTCAAAAATGCAGCCGAAAGCTTGAAAATGCTCTCCTGAAAGGTTTGGCACTCGAAAAAGAAGGCTTTTTATCACAGGACAAGAAATCAGCCCTCAAAAACTTAAACTGGAGAAAATATTTTTTTAAAAAAAATCCCTAAGTCCCGGGGTCACAATTTCAGCCAAAATCTGACTTTTGGCACTTCACTCAAAAATGGTGCCAAAATCTTGAAAATGCTACCCTGAAAGCTTTGGCCATGGAAACAGAAGGCTTTTTATCACAGGAGAAAAACTTAACCGGCAGAAAATATTTTTTTGAAAAAATCCCTAAGCCCCGGGGTCACAATTTCAGCCAAAATCTGAATTTTGGCAATTCACTCAAAAATGCTGCCAAAAGCTTGAAAATGCTCTCCTGAAATGTTTGGCACTCGAAACAGAAGGCTTTTTATCACAGGACAAGAAATCAGCCCTCAAAAACTTAACCAGCAAAAAATATTTTTTTGAAAAAATCCCTAAGCCCCGGGGTCACAATTTCAGCAAAAATCTGACTTTTGGCAATTCACTCAATAATGCTGCCGAAAGCTTGAAAATGCTCTCCTGAAAGGTTTGGCATTCGAAACGGAAGGCTTTTTATCACAGGACAAGAAATCAGCCCTCAAAAACTTCACCAGCAAAAAATATTTTTTTGAAAAAATCCCTAAGCAATTTCAGCAAAAATCTGACTTTTGACAATTCACTCAAAAATGCTGCCGAAAGGTTGAAAATGCTCTCCTGAAAAGTTTGGCCATGGAAACAGCAGGCTTTTTATCACAGGACAAGAAATCAGCCCTCAAAAACTTAACCAGCAGAAAATATTTTTTTGAAAAAATCCCTAAGCCCCGGGGTCACAATTTCAGCCAAAATCTGACTTTTGGCAATTCACTCAAAAATGCTGCCGAAAGCTTGAAAATGCTCTCCTGAAAGCTTTGGCACTCGAAAAAGAAGGCTTTTTATCACAGGACAAGAAATCAGCCCTCAAAAACTTAACCGGCAGAAAATATTTTTTTGAAAAAATCCCTAAGCCCCGGGGTCACAATTTCAGCCAAAATCTGACTTTTGGCAATTCACTCAAAAATGGTGCCAAAAGCTTGAAAATGCTCTCCTGAAAGGTTTGGCGCTCGAAACAGAAGGCTTTTTATCACAGGACAAGAAATCAGCCCTCAAAAACTTAACCGGCAGAAAATATTTTTTTGAAAATATCCCTAAGCCCCGGGGTCACAATTTCAGCAAAAATCTGACTTTTGACAATTCACTCAAAAATGCTGCCAAAAGCTTGAAAATGCTCTCCTGAAAGCTTTGGCCATGGAAACAGAAGGCTTTTTATCACAGGACAAGAAATCAGCCCTCAAAAACTTAACCAGCAGAAAATATTTTTTTGAAAAAATCCCTAAGCCCCGGGGTCACAATTTCAGCCAAAATCTGACTTTTGGCAATTCACTCAAAAATGCTGCCGAAAGCTTGAAAATGCTCTCCTGAAAGCTTTGGCACTCGAAAAAGAAGGCTTTTTATCACAGGACAAGAAATCAGCCCTCAAAAACTTAACCGGCAGAAAATATTTTTTTGAAAAAATCCCTAAGCCCCGGGGTCACAATTTCAGCCAAAATCTGACTTTTGGCAATTCACTCAAAAATGGTGCCAAAAGCTTGAAAATGCTCTCCTGAAAGGTTTGGCGCTCGAAACAGAAGGCTTTTTATCACAGGACAAGAAATCAGCCCTCAAAAACTTAACCGGCAGAAAATATTTTTTTGAAAATATCCCTAAGCCCCGGGGTCACAATTTCAGCAAAAATCTGACTTTTGACAATTCACTCAAAAATGCTGCCAAAAGCTTGAAAATGCTCTCCTGAAAGCTTTGGCCATGGAAACAGAAGGCTTTTTATCACAGGACAAGAAATCAGCCCTCAAAAACTTAACCGGCAGAAAATATTTTTTTGAAAAAAATCCCTAAGCCCCGGGGTCACAATTTCAGCCAAAATCTGAATTTTGGCAATTCACTCAAAAATGCTGCCAAAAGCTTGAAAATGCTCTCCTGAAAGGTTTGGCCATGGAAACAGAAGGCTTTTTATCACAGGACAAGAAATCAGCCCTCAAAAACTTAACCGGCAGAAAATATTTTTTTGAAAAAAATCCCTAAGCCCCGGGGTCACAATTTCAGCCAAAATCTGAATTTTGGCAATTCACTCAAAAATGCTGCCAAAAGCTTGAAAATGCTCTTCTGAAAGGTTTGGCACTCGAAACAGAAGGCTTTTTATCACAGGACAAGAAATCAGCCCTCAAAAACTTAACCGGCAGAAAATATTTTTTTGAAAAAATCCCTAAGCCCCGGGGTCACAATTTCAGCAAAAATCTGAATTTTGGCAATTCACTCAAAAATGCTGCCAAAAGCTTGAAAATGCTCTCCTGAAAGGTTTGGCACTCGAAACAGAAGGCTTTTTATGACAGGACAAGAAATCAGCCCTCAAAAACTTAACCAGCAAAAAATATTTTTTTGAAAAAATCCCTAAGCCCCGGGGTCACAATTTCAGCAAAAGTCTGACTTTTGGCAATTCACTCAAAAATGCCGCCAAAAGCTTGAAAATGCTCTCCTGAAAGGTTTGGCCATGGAAACAGCAGGCTTTTTATCACAGGACAAGAAATCAGCCCTCAAAAACTTAACCGGCAGAAAATATTTTTTTGAAAAAATCCCTAAGCCCCGGGGTCACAATTTCGCCCAAAATCTGATTTTTGGCAATTCACTCAAAAATGCTGCCAAAAGCTTGAAAATGCTCTCCTGAAAGGTTTGGCACTCGAAACAGAAGGCTTTTTATCACAGGACAAGAAATCAGCCCTCAAAAACTTAACCGGGAGAAAATATTTTTTTTGAAAAAATCCCTAAGTCCCGGGGTCGCAGTTTCAGCCAAAATCTCATTTTTGGCACTTCATTCAAAAATGCTGCCAAAAGCTTGAAAATGCTCTCCTGAAAGGTTTGGCACTCGAAACAGAAGGCTTTTTATCACAGGACAAGAAATCAGCCCTCAAAAACTTAACCGGGAGAAAATATTTTTTTAAAAAAAATCCCTAAGCCCCGGGGTCACAATTTCAACCAAAATCTGAAGTTTGGCAATTCACTCAAAAATGCTGCCAAAAGCTTGAAAATGCTCTCCTGAAAGGTTTGGCACTCAAAACAGAAGACTTTTTATCAAAGGAAAATATATCAGCCCTCAAAAACCTAACCGGCAGAAAATATTTTTTTGAAAAAAATCCCTAAGTCACAATTTCAGCCAAAATCTGAATTTTGGCAATTCACTCAAAAATGCTGCCAAAAGCTTGAAAATGCTCTCCTGAAAGGTTTGGCACTCGAAACAGAAGGCTTTTTATCACAGGACAAGAAATCAGCGCTCAAAAACTTAACCGGCAGAAAATATTTTTTTGAAAAAATTCCCTAAGCCCCGGGGTCACAATTTCAGCCAAAATCTGACTTTTGGCAATTCACTCAAAAATGGTGCCAAAAGCTTGAAAATGCTCTCCTGAAAGGTTTGGCGCTCGAAACAGAAGGCTTTTTATCACAGGACAAGAAATCAGCCCTCAAAAACTTAACCGGCAGAAAATATTTTTTTGAAAATATCCCTAAGCCCCGGGGTCACAATTTCAGCAAAAATCTGACTTTTGACAATTCACTCAAAAATGCTGCCAAAAGCTTGAAAATGCTCTCCTGAAAGCTTTGGCCATGGAAACAGAAGGCTTTTTATCACAGGACAAGAAATCAGCCCTCAAAAACTTAACCAGCAGAAAATATTTTTTTGAAAAAATCCCTAAGCCCCGGGGTCACAATTTCAGCCAAAATCTGACTTTTGGCAATTCACTCAAAAATGCTGCCGAAAGCTTGAAAATGCTCTCCTGAAAGCTTTGGCACTCGAAAAAGAAGGCTTTTTATCACAGGACAAGAAATCAGCCCTCAAAAACTTAACCGGCAGAAAATATTTTTTTGAAAAAATCCCTAAGCCCCGGGGTCACAATTTCAGCCAAAATCTGACTTTTGGCAATTCACTCAAAAATGGTGCCAAAAGCTTGAAAATGCTCTCCTGAAAGGTTTGGCGCTCGAAACAGAAGGCTTTTTATCACAGGACAAGAAATCAGCCCTCAAAAACTTAACCGGCAGAAAATATTTTTTTGAAAATATCCCTAAGCCCCGGGGTCACAATTTCAGCAAAAATCTGACTTTTGACAATTCACTCAAAAATGCTGCCAAAAGCTTGAAAATGCTCTCCTGAAAGCTTTGGCCATGGAAACAGAAGGCTTTTTATCACAGGACAAGAAATCAGCCCTCAAAAACTTAACCGGCAGAAAATATTTTTTTGAAAAAAATCCCTAAGCCCCGGGGTCACAATTTCAGCCAAAATCTGAATTTTGGCAATTCACTCAAAAATGCTGCCAAAAGCTTGAAAATGCTCTCCTGAAAGGTTTGGCCATGGAAACAGAAGGCTTTTTATCACAGGACAAGAAATCAGCCCTCAAAAACTTAACCGGCAGAAAATATTTTTTTGAAAAAAATCCCTAAGCCCCGGGGTCACAATTTCAGCCAAAATCTGAATTTTGGCAATTCACTCAAAAATGCTGCCAAAAGCTTGAAAATGCTCTTCTGAAAGGTTTGGCACTCGAAACAGAAGGCTTTTTATCACAGGACAAGAAATCAGCCCTCAAAAACTTAACCGGCAGAAAATATTTTTTTGAAAAAATCCCTAAGCCCCGGGGTCACAATTTCAGCAAAAATCTGAATTTTGGCAATTCACTCAAAAATGCTGCCAAAAGCTTGAAAATGCTCTCCTGAAAGGTTTGGCACTCGAAACAGAAGGCTTTTTATGACAGGACAAGAAATCAGCCCTCAAAAACTTAACCAGCAAAAAATATTTTTTTGAAAAAATCCCTAAGCCCCGGGGTCACAATTTCAGCAAAAGTCTGACTTTTGGCAATTCACTCAAAAATGCCGCCAAAAGCTTGAAAATGCTCTCCTGAAAGGTTTGGCCATGGAAACAGCAGGCTTTTTATCACAGGACAAGAAATCAGCCCTCAAAAACTTAACCGGCAGAAAATATTTTTTTGAAAAAATCCCTAAGCCCCGGGGTCACAATTTCGCCCAAAATCTGATTTTTGGCAATTCACTCAAAAATGCTGCCAAAAGCTTGAAAATGCTCTCCTGAAAGGTTTGGCACTCGAAACAGAAGGCTTTTTATCACAGGACAAGAAATCAGCCCTCAAAAACTTAACCGGGAGAAAATATTTTTTTTGAAAAAATCCCTAAGTCCCGGGGTCGCAGTTTCAGCCAAAATCTCATTTTTGGCACTTCATTCAAAAATGCTGCCAAAAGCTTGAAAATGCTCTCCTGAAAGGTTTGGCACTCGAAACAGAAGGCTTTTTATCACAGGACAAGAAATCAGCCCTCAAAAACTTAACCGGGAGAAAATATTTTTTTAAAAAAAATCCCTAAGCCCCGGGGTCACAATTTCAACCAAAATCTGAAGTTTGGCAATTCACTCAAAAATGCTGCCAAAAGCTTGAAAATGCTCTCCTGAAAGGTTTGGCACTCAAAACAGAAGACTTTTTATCAAAGGAAAATATATCAGCCCTCAAAAACCTAACCGGCAGAAAATATTTTTTTGAAAAAAATCCCTAAGTCACAATTTCAGCCAAAATCTGAATTTTGGCAATTCACTCAAAAATGCTGCCAAAAGCTTGAAAATGCTCTCCTGAAAGGTTTGGCACTCGAAACAGAAGGCTTTTTATCACAGGACAAGAAATCAGCGCTCAAAAACTTAACCGGCAGAAAATATTTTTTTGAAAAAATTCCCTAAGCCCCGGGGTCACAATTTCAGCCAAAATCTGACTTTTGGCAATTCGCTCAAAAATGGTGCCAAAAGCTTGAAAATGCTCTCCTGAAAGGTTTGGCACTCGAAACAGAAGGCTTTTTATCACAGGACAAGAAATCAGCCTTCAAAAATTTACACGGCAGAAAATATTTTTTTGAAAAAATCCCTAAGCCCCGGGGTCACAATTTCAGCCAAAATCTGACTTTTGGCAATTCACTCAAAAATGCTGCCAAAAGCTTGAAAATGCTCTCCTGAAAGGTGTGGCACTCGAAACAGAAGGCTTTTTATCACAGGACAAGAAATCAGCCCTCAAAAACTTAACCGGCAGAAAATATTTTTTTGAAAAAATCCCTAAGTCCCGGGGTCACAATTTCAGCCAAAATCTCATTTTTGGCACTTCATTCAAAAATGCTGCCAAAAGCTTGAAAATGCTCTCCTGAAAGGTTTGGCCATGGAAACAGCAGGCTTTTTATCACAGGACAAGAAATCAGCCCTCAAAAACTTAACCGGCAGAAAATATTTTTTTGAAAAAATCCCTAACCCCCGGGGTCACAATTTCAGCCAAAATCTGCCTTTTGGCACTTCACTCAAAAATGCTGCCAAAAGCTTGAAAATGCTCTCCTGAAAAGTTTGGCCATGGAAACAGCAGGCTTTTTATCACAGGACAAGAAATCAGCCCTCAAAAACTTAACCGGCAGAAAATATTTTTTTGAAAAAATCCCTAACCCCCGGGGTCACAATTTCAGCCAAAATCTGCCTTTTGGCACTTCACTCAAAAATGCTGCCAAAAGCTTGAAAATGCTCTCCTGAAAAGTTTGGCCATGGAAACAGCAGGCTTTTTATCACAGGACAAGAAATCAGCCCTCAAAAACTTAACCGGCAGAAAATATTTTTTTGAAAAAATCCCTAAGCCCCGGGGTCACAATTTCAGCCAAAATCTGACTTTTGGCAATTCACTCAAAAATGCTGCCGAAAGCTTGAAAATGCACTCCTGAAAGGTTTGGCACTCGAAAAAGAAGGCTTTTTATCACAGGACAAGAAATCAGCCCTCAAAAACTTAACCGGCAGAATTTTTTTTTTTGAAAAAATCCCTAAGCCCCGGGGTCACAATTTCAGCCAAAATCTGACTTTTGGCAATTCACTCAAAAATGGTGCCGAAAGCTTGAAAATGCCCCCCTGAAAGGTTTGGCACTCGAAACAGAAGGCTTTTTATCACAGGACAAGAAATCAGCCCTCAAAAACTTAACCGGCAGAAAATATTTTTTTGAAAAAATCCCTAAGCCCCGGGGTCACAATTTCAGCCAAAATCTGACTTTTGGCAATTCACTCAAAAATGGTGCCAAAAGCTTGAAAATGCTCTCCTGAAAGGTTTATCACTCGAAACAGAAGGCTTTTTATCACAGGACAAGAAATCAGCCCTCAAAAACTTAACCGGCAGAAAATATTTTTTTGAAAAAATCCCTAAGCCCCGGGGTCACAATTTCAGCCAAAATCTGACTTTTGGCACTTCACTCAAAAATGGTGCCAAAATCTTGAAAATGCTACCCTGAAAGCTTTGGCCATGGAAACAGAAGGCTTTTTATCACAGGAGAAAAACTTAACCGGCAGAAAATATTTTTTTGAAAAAATCCCTAAGCCCCGGGGTCACAATTTCAGCCAAAATCTGAATTTTGGCAATTCACTCAAAAATGCTGCCAAAAGCTTGAAAATGCTCTCCTGAAATGTTTGGCACTCGAAACAGAAGGCTTTTTATCACAGGACAAGAAATCAGCCCTCAAAAACTTCACCAGCAAAAAATATTTTTTTGAAAAAATCCCTAAGCAATTTCAGCAAAAATCTGACTTTTGACAATTCACTCAAAAATGCTGCCGAAAGGTTGAAAATGCTCTCCTGAAAAGTTTGGCCATGGAAACAGCAGGCTTTTTATCACAGGACAAGAAATCAGCCCTCAAAAACTTAACCAGCAGAAAATATTTTTTTGAAAAAATCCCTAAGCCCCGGGGTCACAATTTCAGCCAAAATCTGACTTTTGGCAATTCACTCAAAAATGCTGCCGAAAGCTTGAAAATGCTCTCCTGAAAGGTTTGGCACTCGAAAAAGAAGGCTTTTTATCACAGGACAAGAAATCAGCCCTCAAAAACTTAACCGGTAGAAAATATTTTTTTGAAAAAATCCCTAAGCCCCGGGGTCACAATTTCAGCCAAAATCTGACTTTTGGCAATTCACTCAAAAATGGTGCCAAAAGCTTGAAAATGCTCTCCTGAAAGGTTTGGCGCTCGAAACAGAAGGCTTTTTATCACAGGACAAGAAATCAGCCCTCAAAAACTTAACCGGCAGAAAATATTTTTTTGAAAATATCCCTAAGCCCCGGGGTCACAATTTCAGCAAAAATCTGACTTTTGACAATTCACTCAAAAATGCTGCCAAAAGCTTGAAAATGCTCTCCTGAAAGCTTTGGCCATGGAAACAGAAGGCTTTTTATCACAGGACAAGAAATCAGCCCTCAAAAACTTAACCGGCAGAAAAATTTTTTTTGAAAAAAATCCCTAAGCCCCGGGGTCACAATTTCAGCCAAAATCTGAATTTTGGCAATTCACTCAAAAATGCTGCCAAAAGCTTGAAAATGCTCTCCTGAAAGGTTTGGCCATGGAAACAGAAGGCTTTTTATCACAGGACAAGAAATCAGCCCTCAAAAACTTAACCGGCAGAAAATATTTTTTTGAAAAAAATCCCTAAGCCCCGGGGTCACAATTTCAGCAAAAATCTGACTTTTGGCAATTCACTCAAAAATGCTGCCAAAAGCTTGAAAATGCTCTCCTGAAAGGTTTGGCACTCGAAACAGAAGGCTTTTTATGACAGGACAAGAAATCAGCCCTCAAAAACTTAACCAGCAAAAAATATTTTTTTGAAAAAATCCCTAAGCCCCGGGGTCACAATTTCAGCAAAAATCTGACTTTTGGCAATTCACTCAAAAATGCCGCCAAAAGCTTGAAAATGCTCTCCTGAAAGGTTTGGCACTAAAAACAGAAGGCTTTTTATCAAAGGAAAATATATCAGCCCTCAAAAACCTAACCGGCAGAAAATATTTTTTTGAAAAAAATCCCTAAGCCCCGGGGTCACAATTTCAGCCAAAATCTGACTTTTGGCAATTCGCTCAAAAATGGTACCAAAAGCTTGAAAATGCTCTCCTGAAAGGTTTGGCACTCAAAACAGAAGGCTTTTTATCACAGGGCAAGAAATCAGCCCTCAATAACTTAACCGGCTGAAAATATTTTTTTGAAAAAATCCCTAAGCCCCGGGGTCACAATTTCAGCCAAAATCTGAATTTTGGCAGTTCACTCAAAAATGCTGCCAAAAGCTTGAAAATGCTCCCCTGAAAGCTTTGGCCATGGAAACAGAAGGCTTTTTATCACAGGACAAGAAATCAGCCCTCAAAAACTTAACCGGCAGAATTTTTTTTTTTGAAAAAATCCCTAAGCCCCGGGGTCACAATTTCAGCCAAAATCTGATTTTTGGCACTTCACTCAAAAATGGTGCCAAAAGCTTGAAAATGCTCTCCTGAAAGGTTTGGCACTCGAAACAGAAGGCTTTTTATCACAGGACAAGAAATCAGCCCTCAAAAACTTAACCAGCAGAAAATATTTTTCTGAAAAAATCCCTAAGCCCCGGGGTCACAATTTCAGCCAAAATCTGACTTTTGGCAATTCACTCAAAAATGCTTCCGAAAGTTTGAAAATGCTCTCCTGAAAGGTTTGGCACTCAAAACAGAAGGCTTTTTATCACAGGACAAGAAATCAGCCCTCAAAAACTTAACCGGCAGGAAATATTTTTTTGAAAAAAATCCCTAAGCCCCGGGGTCACAATTTCTGCCAAAATCTGATTTTTGGCACTTCACTCAAAAATGCTGCCCAAAGCGTGAAAATGCTCTCCTGAAAGGTTTGGCACTCGAAACAGAAGGCTTTTTATCACAGGACAAGAAATCAGCCCTCAAAAACTTAACCGGCAGAAAATATTTTTTTGAATAAAATCCCTAAGCCCCGGGGTCACAATTTCAGCCAAAATCTGACTTTTGGCAATTCGCTCAAAAATGGTACCAAAAGCTTGAAAATGCTCTCCTGAAAGGTTTGGCACTCGAAACAGAAGGCTTTTTATCACAGGGCAAGAAATCAGCCCTCAAAAACTTAACCGGCAGAAATTTTTTTTTTTGAAAAAATCCCTAAGCCCCGGGGTCACAATTTCAGCCAAAATCTGATTTTTGGGACTTCACTCAAAAATGCTGCCAAAGCTTGAAAATGCTCTCCTGAAAGGTTTGGCACTCGAAACAGAAGGCTTTTTATCACAGGGCAAGAAATCAGCCCTCAAAAACTTAACCGGCAGAAAATATTTTTTTGAAAAAATCCCTAAGCCCCTGGGTCACAATTTCAGCCAAAATCTGAATTTTGGCAGTTCACTCAAAAATGCTGCCAAAAGCTTGAAAATGCTCTCCTGAAAGGTTTGGCACTAAAAACAGAAGGCTTTTTATCAAAGGAAAATATATCAGCCCTCAAAAACCTAACCGGCAGAAAATATTTTTTTGAAAAAAATCCCTAAGCCCCGGGGTCACAATTTCAGCCAAAATCTGACTTTTGGCAATTCGCTCAAAAATGGTACCAAAAGCTTGAAAATGCTCTCCTGAAAGGTTTGGCACTCAAAACAGAAGGCTTTTTATCACAGGGCAAGAAATCAGCCCTCAATAACTTAACCGGCTGAAAAGATTTTTTTGAAAAAATCCCTAAGCCCCTGGGTCACAATTTCAGCCAAAATCTGAATTTTGGCAGTTCACTCAAAAATGCTGCCAAAAGCTTGAAAATGCTCTCCTGAAAGGTTTGGCACTAAAAACAGAAGGCTTTTTATCAAAGGAAAATATATCAGCCCTCAAAAACCTAACCGGCAGAAAATATTTTTTTGAAAAAATCCCTAAGCCCCGGGGTCACAATTTCTTTTCTTTTTTTTTTTTGCATTTTAAAATTTTATTGGTTTCCAACCAATTATACATTTTATCCATGTTACAACATTCTTATCCATTTTTGACTTCCTTCAACGTTACTGACAATCATTCGTAGTTATCCTTTCTTACTCATTCCATTCTTACATATTGCCATTTTTCCTCCTTTCTTTCATTATTTCTAATAGACAATACTTATTGGGTCTTTACAGTGCCTCTTTAAAACCCACTAGCGTTGTATTTACATCACAGTTATTTTCCAGATAACGCACAAATTTCTCCCAGTCTTGAATAAACTTTTGGTCTTTGGTATATCTAATTTTCCCTGTTAACCTGTCAAGTTCTACATATTCTGTCAGTTTTTCTCTCCACTCTTCCACAGTTGGGATTTCCTCCTGCTTCCATCTCTGGGCTAACACAATTCTAGCAGCCGTTACCGCATACTGGAAAAGTTTGCGATCTTTCCTTTCAATATCCTTTCTTACCATACCCAATAGGAAGATTTCTGGTTTTTTAGCGAAGGTGTATCTCAGCATTTTTTTCATTTCGTTGTAAATCTCCTCCCAAAACCTTTTAATTTTTTTGCATTCCCACCATTGATGATAGAATGTCCCTTCTTTCTGTCCACACTTCCAACATTTATTGTCTACCTTATACATCTTTGCCAGCTTCACTGGTGTCATATACCACCTGTAAAGCATCTTCATCATGTTTTCTTTCAGTAAGGTACACGCCGTAAATTTTATATTCACCTTCCATAATCTATTCCAATCTTCCAATTGGATACTGTACCCAAAGTCCCTCGCCCACTGAACCATCACTGATTTCACTTCTTCGTCCTTCGTATTCCATTCCAGCAGTATTTTATACATTTTTGACAGATTTTTATGTTCATTGTTTATTATCTCTTTTTATAATAATAATAATAATAATAATAATAATAATAATAATAATAATAATAATAATTTATTGTTTATACCCCGCCCATCTGGCTGGGCCTCCCCAGCCACTCTGGGCGGCTTCCATAAAAACCAAAAATACAATAAAATATCACACGCTAAAAACTTCCCTGAACAGGGCTGCCTTCAGATGTCTCCTGAATGTCAGGTAGTTGTTTATCGCTTTGACATCTGCTGGAAGGGCGTTCCACAGGGCGGGCGCCACTACCGAGAAGGCCCTCTGCCTGGTTCCCTGTAGCTTTGCTTCTCGCAATGAGGGAACCGCCAGAAGGCCCTCGGTGCTGGACCTCAGCGTCCGGGCAGAATGATGGGGGTGGAGACGCTCCTTCAGGTATACTGGACCGAGGCCGTTTAGGGCTTTAAAGGTCAGCACCAACACTTTGAATTGTGCTCGGAAACGTACTGGGAGCCAATGCAGGTCTTTCAAGACCGGTGTTATATGGTCTCGGCGGCCGCTCCCAGTCACCAGTCTAGCTGCCGCATTCTGGATTAGTTGTAGTTTCCGAGTCACCTTCAAAGGTAGCCCCACGTAGAGCGCATTGCAGTAGTCCAAGCGGGAGATAACCAGAGCATGCACCACTCTGGCGAGACAGTCCGCAGGCAGATAGGGTCTCAGCCTACGTACCAGATGGAGCTGGTAAACAGCTGCCCTGGACACAGATTTAACCTGTGCCTCCATGGACAGCTGTGAGTCCAAAATGACTCCCAGGCTGCGCACCTGGTCCTTCAGGGGCACAGTTACCCCATTCAGGACCAGGGAATCATCCACACCTGCCCGCCTCCTGTCCCCCAAAAACAGTACTTCTGTCTTGTCAGGATTCAACCTCAATCTGTTAGCCGCCATCCATCCTCCAACCGCCTCCAGACACTCACACAGGACCTTCACTGCCTTCACTGGTTCTGATTTAAAAGAGAGGTAGAGCTGGGTATCATCCGCATACTGATGAACACCCAGCCCAAACCTCCTGATGATCTCTCCCAGCGGCCGCATGTAGATGTTGAAAAGCATGGGGGAGAGGACAGAACCCTGAGGCACCCCACAAGTGAGAGCCCAGGGGTCTGAACACTCATCCCCCACCACCACTTTCTGAACACGGCCCAGGAGGAAGGAGCGGAACCACTGTATAACAGTGCCCCCAGCTCCCAGTCCCTCAAGACGGTCCAGAAGGATGCTATGGTCGATGGTATCGAACGCCGCTGAGAGATCCAGCAGAACTAGGAAACAGCTCTCACCTTTGTCCCTAGCCCGCCGGAGATCATCAACCAGTGCGACCAAGGCAGTTTCAGTCCCATGATGAGGCCTGAATCCCGACTGGAAGGGATCCAAATGGTCCGCTTCTTCCAGGCGTGCCTGGAGTTGTTCGGCAACCGCTCGCTCAATCACCTTGCCCAGGAATGGAAGATTTGAGACTGGGCGATAGTTGGCCATCGTGGCCGCATCTAAAGATGGTTTTTTAAGAAGCGGTTTAATAACCGCCTCTTTCAGCGGGTCTGGGAAGGCTCCCTCACGGAGGGAAGCATTCACCACCCCACGAAGCCCATCGCCCAGTCCTTCCCGGCTAGCTTTTATAAGCCAGGATGGGCAAGGATCCAGGAGACAGGTGGTTGGTTTCACTCGTCCAAGCAGCCTGTCCACATCCTCGGAGGTAACAGATTGGAATTGATCCCACTCAACTTGACTAGACAGAACTCTAGCACTCTCCCGCCCCGGCCCTGCTCCCACGGTGGAGTCTACTTCTTCCCGAATCTGAGCGATTTTATCTGCAAAAAACTTTGCAAAATCATTGCAGGAGAACATGTGGCCCGTACTGGGCCCTGATGTTGCAGGTGGTTCCGCTAAATTGTGAACCACCTGAAAAAGTCTCCTGCTGCTGTTTTCTGCAGATGCAATAGAGGCGGTGAAGAAATTCTTCTTCGCCGTCGCTATCGCCACTTGGTAGGCTCGACGTTGAGCTCTAACCTGTGTCCGGTCAGATTCGGAATGAGTTATCCGCCACCGGCGCTCTAGCCGTCTCAACGATTGTTTCATTGCCCTCAGATCCGTGGAAAACCACGGGGCTGTCCGGGCTCCATGCAATCGGAGAGGGCGCTTCGGAGCCAAACAGTCAATAGCCCTGGTTAACTCCACATTCCAGCGGGCCACCAGGGAATCAGCTGAAAGGCCATCAACATGGGATAAAGCATCCCCTACCACTCTCTGGAAACCATTTGGATCCATTAAGTGGCGGGGGCGGACCATCCGAATTGGTCCCACCTCCCTGCAGAGGGGATGGGTCGCAGAGAAGTCCAGTTGCACCAGGAAGTGATCGGACCATGGCACTTCTTTCGTTTCGCTTTTACTTAGTGTCAGATCACCAACATCCATAGAGGTAAACACCAGGTCCAAGGCATGTCCACGGCTATGGGTTGGGCCAGACTTATTCAGGGACAGCCCCATGGAGGCCATGCTTTCCACGAAGTCCCGAGCGGCCCCTTGTAAGGTCGTGTCGGCATGGATGTTAAAATCCCCTAGGACGACCAAGCTAGGTGTCTCCAGGAGAACATCCGCCACGACCTGAAGCAGCTCGGGCAGGGAATCCTTGGCGCAGCGGGGAGGTCGGTACACCAAAAGGAATCCTGTACTGCCCCTATTGCCCAACTTCCAGAACATGCACTCAGAAGACTGGGTCTTCCCAATAGGACGCCTGGTGCAAACTAATGACTTCCTAAAAATCACTGCAACCCCCCCTCCCCGCCCACATGACCTGGGTTGCTGTGCGTAAGAGAAACCTGGTGGACAAGCAGCGGCAAGGACAGGCCCATCTGCTTCATCCAACCAAGTCTCTGTTACACATGCCAGGTCAAATCCTCCATCCATGATCAAGTCATGGATGGCAGTGGTCTTATGAATCATTGACCTGGCATTGCCCAGCAGCACCTTCAGGTCATGTGGGTATCCCTTGCTGATTCTAGTATCCATCCGGTCAGGACCAGACCCGGAGGCAGGGATAGTCCTCAGACAACGACTAAACCTGCCTCCTCTGTAATGACATGGTCTGGTCTTAGCGTAACTCCTCCTCCTGCCCGTGATCACTGAGATCGGTTGTCCCAGTGCATCCCCCCCTGTGGAACATGCCCCAGCATTTTTGGTATCTAGATTCTTTTTCCTCATAACCCCTTTCCTTCACCTCTTTTTTGAACATTTCATTAATCTGAAAATAGTGCAGCCAATCGTATGTAAACCCTTTAACTTGGTCGTATGATTTTATTTTCCACTTTCCTCCTTCATTGGTCACCATTTCGTTGTATTTTCCCCACTTTCCTCTCATATTGATTTTCTTTACCCCCATTATCTCTAACGGGGATAACCAGTGGGGGGTTTTTGGTTCTAGTATGTTTTTGTATCTATCCCAGACCTCTATTAACGCGCCTCTGAAAACGTGATCACTAAACCCCTTGTGAGCCCTCTTTTTGTCGCACCATAGGTACGCGTGCCACCCAAATCTGTTATTATATCCTTCCAAATCTAGAAGTTCTTTATTTTCCAACTTTACCCACTCTTTCAACCAGCACAAACATGCTGCCTCGTAATACAGTCTCATGTCTGGTAGGGAGAAGCCACCTCTTTCTTTTATTTCTGTCAGTAATTTAAATTTAATTCTGGGCTTCTTCCCTTCCCAGACATATCTTGAGATCGTCTTTTGCCAGTCTCTAAAATCTTTTGTACCTTTTATTATGGGTATAGTTTGAAACAAAAATAACAACTTAGGGAGCACCATCATCTTAACCATTGATATTCGCCCCCAGAATGATAATTTCATTCTGGCCCAGGTCTCCAGATCTTTTTTTATTCTGTTCCAAACTGGGGTGTAATTATTTTGATATAGATCAATATTCTTTCCAGAGAGCCATATTCCCAAGTACTTAACCTTTCTAACTACCTCAATCCCTGTTCTTTGCTGCAATAATTCAGTCTTATCCTGGTCCAAATTTTTAACAATCATTTTTGTTTTCCCTTTGTTCAATTTAAATCCCGCTATATTACCAAATTTTCCCATCTCGTCCAGAATCTCCTTTATACTTTCTATCGGCTCTTCCACCGTCAGGACCACATCATCTGCGTAAGCTTTGACTTTATATTCATTGTTACCTAAAGTCACCCCTTTAATTTGTTTGTTTTGTCTTATTGCATTTAATAGGGTTTCCAGAATCACTATAAATAACAGTGGCGAGAGTGGGCACCCCTGTCTTGTTCCCTTAGCTATTTTGATATCTTCAGATATAACATTATTGACTATCAGACTTGCTTTTTGCTCTGTGTAGATTGCCCTTATGCCATTCAAAAATTCCTGGCCCACCTCCATCACCTCTAAGTTTTTCATCATAAAGTCCCAGACCACATTATCGAACGCTTTCTCCGCGTCTACAAAAATTAGACATGCTGGTTTGTCGCACCTACTGGATAAGAATTCAATGATGTTAACTATATTTCTTGTATTATCACTTATTTGTCTTCCCGGCAGAAACCCAGCTTGGTCTTTATGTATGATTTTTGATAGTATCTTTTTTATTCTTTTAGCTAAAACACCAGCAAAGATCTTATAATCTGTATTTAATAAAGAAATGGGTCTGTAGTTCTTAATTTGAGTTGGGTCCGAATCTTGTTTTGGAATTATTGTAATAAACGCCTCTTTCCATGTATCTGGAATATCCCTTTCTTTTAATATATTATTCATTACTTCAATCAGCGGGGTTATCAACGTGTCTTTCATTTCTTTGTAATAACTTGATGTAAACCCATCAGGGCCCGGTGCCTTCCCTCTTTTTAATGCTTTTATCACTTCTTCTACTTCTTCTCTACATATTAAGGCATTTAGTTGTTCTTTTTGATCTATCGGAATCTTCCTCAACATCTTTCCTTCCAGATATCTTTCTATTTTTTCTTTGTTGTTCCTTTCACTTTTCCTGTATAGTTGTTTATAATAGTCCACAAACCCTTTCCTGATTTCTTTTGGGTCGGTAATTTCTTCTCCATTTAATTCGATTTTGTTAATTAGTTTTTGTTCTTTTCTTCTTTTTACCTGCCAAGCAAGCCATTTTCCAGATTTATTTGCAAACTCGAAATTTTTTTGTCTTAACCTTTTTATATTCCATTCGACCTCATTATTTATTAACATAGCAAATTGGGTTTGTAGAGCCTTTATTTCCTGCTTTATCTTCTCATTATTAGGTTTTTTAATCAGCTTTTGTTCATTGTCCGTAATCTGTCTCAAAATCTCTCTTGTCTTTTTTTCTTTATTCTTTCTTTTCCATGCTTCTTGTTGGATACATAGGCCCCTCGCCACTGCCTTACTTGCATCCCATACAGTACTCAGTTTTGTCCCTTTATCTAAGTTATCCTGAAAGTATTCTACCAGTTTTTTCTGTATTTTTTCAGCAAATTTTTGGTCGGCCCATAAGTTATCATTCAGTCTCCATCTGAAAGTTTGCTCTTCAACTCCTTTTAACTCCATCTTAATCGGATTGTGGTCTGAGATAACTTTAGCCTGTATTTCGACATCTTGAATCCTTGGTATGAGTTCACTCGAGACCCATATTTGGTCTATTCTTGACATTGATTGGTTTGGTTCCGAGTGGTGCGTAAATTGTTTTTCTAAAGGGTGCCTGAATCTCCAGATATCGATTAGGTTACAGTTCTTAATCATCGTAAAAAAAGTCTTAGGCAACCTCCCTTCTTTACTCTTTGCTTTCCTTAATCTATCCATTTCTGATGATACCACACCATTCATATCTCCCATTATTATAATTTTTTTATCCAAGTATTCAAAAAGTTTTTCTTCCAATAGTCTAAAAAATTCTGTCTTATTCCCATTTGGAGCATAAATTCCGATAATTATCAATTCTTCGCCTTGCCATTTAATTTGGGCCGCTATTATTCTCCCTTCTTCATCTTTAAATAATTGACGGGATTCAATTTTGTTTTTAATATATAGGACAACCCCTCTTTTTTTCTTTTTGTCCGAAGATATAAATTCATTCCCTAACCTTTTGTTAATGAGGATTTTCCTATGTTTTTTGGCCACGTGCGTTTCTTGAAGGCATATAATGTCCAGATTCTTCTTCTTTAGAATATGTCCAATTCCATTCCGTTTCTTCTTATCATTCATTCCATTGATGTTCCAGTTCCATAATTTTAACGTCATTCTCCTTGTCACTATCTAGATTTAAAAGTTTAGGCTTGAAACCTTTCTGTCTCTTCTCCTTCTTCTTCTTCTCCTCCTCTTCCGACTCTCTTTCAGTCTGTTCTTCTTCTTCACCTAATTCAAATTCTTCCCTCCTTCTTATTCCTCCTTCTGCTCCTTTGCTCTCTTCCTCCCCTTGTTGTAGTTCTTTGTATCTTCTTGTGAATTTTCCGATTTCCTCAGGACTTAGCAATCTTCTTTTTACTCCTTTATAAAAGAATGAGACACCTTCCGGAAATTCCCATCTGAAATCAATTTTGTTTTTTTTGAGTAATTGTACCAGTGGCTTGTAGGCTTCTCTTCGTTTCAACAACCTGATTGGAATATCTTTAAATATAATTATATAATTCCCATCAATATAAAGTCTTTTCTCTCTGTTCCTTTGCAGAATCAAGTTTCTCATCTCTCTATCTTTAAAAGTAATTAAGCAATCCCCTGGGAATTTCTTTACCCTACTTGATCTAATTTTGATTCTATATGCATTATGTATTGTCTTTGCCATTTCTTCTTCTGATGTCTCCATCCACTGCGCAATTTCCTTTATTAATCTTTCTCTTATATTCTCGTTTTGCATTTCCGGTACTTGTCTCAACCTTAAATTAACTTCTCTCTGTTTCAGTTCGTTCATTGCGATAGAGTCTTTTATTTCCTCTTGTATTTTATTCAGATCTGCAATCTCATTTCTCATCTTCTCCTCTTCTCGCTTCATCTCTTTCATTTCCTGCTTTGTCTTCTTAAATCCCTCATCCATTCTCCTAGAAACCTCCTTAATCTGTCCTTTCAGTTCACTGACTGTCTCCTCGATCTTTTTATCCATTTTCCCTATTTTGTTGTCTACCTGTTCTAACTTTGTCTCCAGATTCTTTTCACTTTGTTTTATCTCTGCAAACATCTTCAATATTTCTGTTCTAAATTCCGTTTCCTGCTTTGAAGCTCTCCTGTCTGTTGGTGTCCCCCCTTCTGTCCCTTTTTTCTGTGTATGCGACATGTTCCTCTGTATCTCTATGTCTAATATATACTGTGTGCACACTATGTATTTTGGGTTTGAGTCACTGTTAAGTACTCTCAAACACTATTAGATTAACCCCCCAAAGACAAAGAATATCTCCTATATAAGGGGAGGGGGAAAGGTATAGCAAGAAAAAGAACAGATTACAAAAAACACAGTTTCCTTAAGATTTCCTCTCAATGTCCTAGATATTGTCGCTTCCCCTACCCATATGCGGGAGGGGGGTAGTTATTAATCCGCGTTCTTCTTGCCCCAGTCTGGGCTAATCCAGTTCAGGCTGGTCAAGATACTCTTCTTGCCCCTATTCGGGCTAAATCCCACCAAAGCGTTAGACAGGTAGAACTGTACTTTATATTTCAGAGTAGTCCAAAAGACAGTATCTAGATTTGAGGAGTGGTTCAGCTTCCAATATAGTTTTTAAGTTAATATTAATACTAGTCCCAAAATTGTAGTTCAGTAGTGGAGGAGATGTCTCACTTACGTAGTTGTCTCCTAAGTATTTTCACCAAACCTAAGTCCCCTCCACCTAATTTTCAAATTAGTGTTTGGTTTGAATCAAACCAAACTAAGTGGATAGTTCTTCCAACCTAAATCACAAAGAGGGTGGTTCTTCCACCTTAGGGAAAGAGAGTCTTTAAGTAAACTTTCACACTGCCTTTTTCCAACTGTTCATTTTAGTTTGTTTTATAAATTCAGTTCCACTGATTGAACATTCCTTAGCAGTGTTTTAAGCAGGGGGGGGGGAGTCCGTGGAGCCTCCAAATAGTTTCCTTTTATATATATATATATATATATATAAACAAACAAAAAGAAAAAAGTATGTTTTAAAGTAGTCTGGAATGGCGTCGGAAGTCCTTCTAGTCCTCCAGTTAATATGGCGCCGGAGTTTCTTCCTAACTTAATAGCTTCTTCACTGAGGTGTAATCAATAATCCTCTCTATTCTCCTGTAGCCTCAATTACAGTTGTTACTGGATCTCTTTTACTCACGGAGCTTCTCTGTTCCCCCTTTAATTTCTTCTTTTCTCCTTTCTTTTCTTAACCAAAAGTTACTTTTTAACTTAGTTGAACTCAAGTCCGAAAAGTCTCGGGGGAAACAGAAACAGTAACCGCTAGCGGTAACTTACTTTCTCTTTGGGCTCTGCAAACAGTGCTGCGTCTTTTTCAATGATGTCAGACGAGCCGCTGAACTCGGATTCTTCTCTTTTTTAGCCGGGAGCTTTCTTATTATTATCACAAACTCTCAAATTTCATAATAGCAAATCCGGCTTTCTTCGTGTCAAGAGCGGAGCGCTATTCTCTCTGCAGGCTCGGG
Source organism: Podarcis vaucheri (assembly GCF_965113315.1). NCBI lineage: Eukaryota > Metazoa > Chordata > Lepidosauria > Squamata > Lacertidae > Podarcis > Podarcis vaucheri. The sequence continues at coordinate 84,856,543 of NC_138765.1, read as the reverse complement.
GCTTCGCTAGTTAGCCGCCGCCATGGCTGCCCGATTGTCCGCTGCTCGTTCCGTCGCTCTCTTCGCCTCTTTTCAGGGGTTACCTGGCGAACTGGACGAGCGGCTTTAACACCGCCGGGAACCTAGACCTCTAGACACCCTCCAGAGGTTTATTGGGAGGTCTTTGCCCCCTAAGAACCCCCCTTTTCGGCCAGAATAGCTAGGGCTTTCTCACCGGAAAAAACCCTTGCCTGCAACGGGAGCCGCGCTCACGCCGGAAGTGCCGGGGTCACAATTTCAGCCAAAATCTGACTTTTGGCACTTCACTCAAAAATGGTGCCAAAAGCTTGAAAATGCTCTCCTGAAAGCTTTGGCCATGGAAACAGAAGGCTTTTTATCACAGGGCAAGAAATCAGCCCTCAAAAACTTAACCGGCAGAAAGGTTTGGCACTCGAAACAGAAGGCTTTTTATCACAGGACAAGAAATCAGCCTTCAAAAATTTACACGGCAGAAAATATTTTTTTGAAAAAATCCCTAAGCCCCGGGGTCACAATTTCAGCCAAAATCTGAATTTTGGCACTTCACTCAAAAATGGTGCCAAAAGCTCGAAAATGCTCCCCTGAAAGCTTTGGCCATGGAAACAGAAGGCTTTTTATCACAGGACAAGAAATCAGCCCTCAAAAACTTAACCAGCAGAAAATATTTTTTTGAAAAAAATCCCTAAGCAAAACAATTTCAGCAAAAATTCGACTTTTGGCACTTCACTCAAAAATGGTGCCAAAAGCTTGAAAATGCTCCCCTGAAAGCTTTGGCCATGGAAACAGAAGGCTTTTTATCACAGGACAAGAAATCAGACCTCAAAATCTTAACCGGCAGAAAATATATTTTTGAAAAAATCCCTAAGCCCCAGGGTCACAATTTCAGCCAAAATCTGACTTTTGGCAATTCACTCAAAAATGCTGCCGAAAGCTTGAAAATGCTCTCCTGAAAGGTTTGGCACTCGAAACAGAAGGCTTTTTATCACAGGACAAGAAATCAGCCCTCAAAAACTTAACCAGCAGAAAATATTTTTTTGAAAAAATCCCTAAGCAAAACAATTTCAGCAAAAATTCGACTTTTGGCAATTCGCTCAAAAATGGTGCCAAAAGCTTGAAAATGCTCTCCTGAAAGGTTTGGCACTCGAAACAGAAGGCTTTTTATCACAGGACAAGTAATCAGCCCTCAAAAACTTAACCGGCAGAAAATATTTTTTTGAAAAAATCCCTAAGCCCCGGGGTCACAATTTCAGCCAAAATCTGAATTTTGGCACTTCACTCAAAAATGGTGCCAAAAGCTCGAAAATGCTCCCCTGAAAGCTTTGGCCATGGAAACAGAAGGCTTTTTATCACAGGACAAGAAATCAGCCCTCAAAAACTTAACCGGCAGAAAATATTTTTTTGAAAAAATCCCTAAGCCCCGGGGTCACAATTTCAGCCAAAATCTGAATTTTGGCAGTTCACTCAAAAATGCTGCCAAAAGCTTGAAAATGCTCCCCTGAAAGCTTTGTCCATGGAAACAGAAGCCTTTTTATCACAGGACAAGAAATCAGCCCTCAAAAACTTAACCGGCAGAAAATATTTTTTTGAAAAAATCCCTAAGCCCCGGCGTCACAATTTCAGCAAAAATCTGACTTTTGGCAATTCACACAAAAATGCTGCCGAAAGCTTGAAAATGCTCTCCTGAAAGGTTTGGCACTCGAAACAGAAGGCTTTTTATCACAGGGCAAGAAATCAGCCCTCAAAAACTTAACCGGCAGAAAATATTTTTTTGAAAAAATCCCTAAGCCCCGGGGTCACAATTTCAGCCAAAATCTGAATTTTGGCAATTCACTCAAAAATGGTGCCAAAAGCTTGAACATGCTCTCCTGAAAGGTTTGGCACTCAAAACAGAAGGCTTTTTATCAAAGGAAAATATATCAGCCCTCAAAAACCTAACCGGCAGAAAATATTTTTTTGAAAAAATCCCTAAGGCCCGGGGTCACAATTTCAGCCAAAATCTGATTTTTGGCACTTCACTCAAAAATGCTGCCAAAAGCTTGAAAATGCTCTCCTGAAAGGTTTGGCACTCGAAACAGAAGGCTTTTTATCACAGGGCAAGAAATCAGCCCTCAAAAACTTAACCGGCAGAAAATATTTTTTTGAAAAAATCCCTAAGCCCCGGGGTCACAATTTTAGCAAAAATCTGACTTTTGGCAATTCGCTCAAAAATGGTACCAAAAGCTTGAAAATGCTCTCCTGAAAGGTTTGGCACTCGAAACAGAAGGCTTTTTATCACAGGGCAAGAAATCAGCCCTCAAAAACTTAACCGGCAGAAAATATTTTTTTGAAAAAATCCCTAAGCCCCGGGGTCACAATTTCAGCAAAAATCTGACTTTTGGCAATTCACTCAAAAATGCTGCCGAAAGCTTGAAAATGCTCTCCTGAAAGCTTTGGCCATGGAAACAGAAGGCTTTTTATCACAGGGCAAGAAATCAGCCCTCAAAAACTTAACCGGCAGAAAATATTTTTTTGAAAAAATCCCTAAGCCCCGGGGTCACAATTTCAGCCAAAATCTGAATTTTGGCAGTTCACTCAAAAATGCTGCCAAAAGCTTGAAAGTGCTCTCCTGAAAGGTTTGGCACTAAAAACAGAAGGCTTTTTATCAAAGGAAAATATATCAGCCCTCAAAAACCTAACCCGCAGAAAATATTTTTTTGAAAAAATCCCTAAGCCCCGGGGTCACAATTTCAGCCAAAATCTGACTTTTGGCACTTCACTCAAAAATGGTGCCAAAAGCTTGAAAATGCTCCCCTGAAAGCTTTGGCCATGGAAACAGAAGGCTTTTTATCACAGGACAAGAAATCAGCCCTCAAAAACTTAACCAGCAGAAAATATTTTTTTGAAAAAATCCCTAAGCCCCGGCGTCACAATTTCAGCAAAAATCTGACTTTTGGCAATTCACTCAAAAATGGTGCCAAAAGCTTGAAAATTCTCCCCTGAAAGGTTTGGCACTCGAAACAGAAGGCTTTTTATCACAGGGCAAGAAATCAGCCCTCAAAAACTTAACCGGCAGAAAATATTTTTTTGAAAAAATCCCTAAGCCCCGGGGTCACAATTTCAGCCAAAATCTGAATTTTGGCAGTTCACTCAAAAATGCTGCCAAAAGCTTGAAAATGCTCCCCTGAAAGCTTTGGCCATGGAAACAGAAGCCTTTTTATCACAGGACAAGAAATCAGCCCTCAAAAACTTAACCGGCAGAAAATATTTTTTTGAAAAAATCCCTAAGCCCCGGGGTCACAATTTCAGCCAAAATCTGAATTTTGGCAATTCACTCAAAAATGCTGCCAAAAGCTTGAAAATGCTCTCCTGAAAGGTTTGGCACTCGAAACAGAAGGCTTTTTATCACAGGAGAAGAAATCAGCCCTCAAAAACCTAACGAGCAGAAAATATTTTTTTGAAAAAATCCCAAACCCCAGGGTCACAATTTCAGCCAAAATCTGAATTTTGGCAATTCGCTCAAAAATGGTGCGAAAAGCTTGAAAATGCTCTCCTGAAAGGTTTGGCACTCGAAACAGAAGGCTTTTTATCAAAGGAAAATAGATCAGCCCTCAAAAACCTAACCGGCAGAAAATATTTTTTTGAAAAAAATCCCTAAGCCCCGGGGTCACAATTTCAGCTAAAATCTGAATTTTTGGCAATTCACTCAAAAATGGTGCCAAAAGCTTGAAAATGCTCTCCTGAAAGGTTTGGCACTTGAAACAGAAGGCTTTTTATCACAGGACAAGAAATCAGCCCTCAAAAACTTAACCGGCAGAAAATATTTTTTTGAAAAAATCCCTAAGCCCCGGGGTCACAATTTCAGCCAAAATCTGACTTTTGGCAATTCAATCAAAAATGGTGCCAAAAGCTTGAAAATGCTCCCCTGAAAGGTTTGGCACTCGAAACAGAAGGCTTTTTATCAAAGGAAAATATATCAGCCCTCAAAAACCTAACCGTCAGAAAATATTTTTTTGAAAAAATCCCTAAGCCCCGGGGTCACAATTTCAGCCAAAATCTGATTTTTGGCACTTCACTCAAAAATGCTGCCAAAAGCTTGAAAATGCTCTACTGAAAGGTTTGGCACTCGAAACAGAAGGCTTTTTATCACAGGGCAAGAAATCAGCCCTCAAAAACTTAACCGGCAGAAAATATTTTTTTGAAAAAATCCCTAAGCCCCGGGGTCACAATTTTAGCAAAAATCTGACTTTTGGCAATTCGCTCAAAAATGGTACCAAAAGCTTGAAAATGCTCTCCTGAAAGGTTTGGCACTCGAAACAGAAGGCTTTTTATCACAGGGCAAGAAATCAGCCCTCAAAAACTTAACCGGCAGAAAATATTTTTTTGAAAAAATCCCTAAGCCCCGGGGGCACAATTTCAGCCAAAATCTGAATTTTGGCAGTTCACTCAAAAATGCTGCCAAAAGCTTGAAAGTGCTCTCCTGAAAGGTTTGGCACTAAAAACAGAAGGCTTTTTATCAAAGGAAAATATATCAGCCCTCAAAAACCTAACCCGCAGAAAATATTTTTTTGAAAAAATCCCTAAGCCCCGGGGTCACAATTTCAGCCAAAATCTGACTTTTGGCACTTCACTCAAAAATGGTGCCAAAAGCTTGAAAATGCTCCCCTGAAAGCTTTGGCCATGGAAACAGAAGGCTTTTTATCACAGGACAAGAAATCAGCCCTCAAAAACTTAACCAGCAGAAAATATTTTTTTGAAAAAATCCCTAAGCCCCGGCGTCACAATTTCAGCAAAAATCTGACTTTTGGCAATTCACTCAAAAATGGTGCCAAAAGCTTGAAAATTCTCCCCTGAAAGGTTTGGCACTCGAAACAGAAGGCTTTTTATCACAGGACAAGAAATCAGCCCTCAAAAACTTAACCAGCAGAAAATATTTTTTTGAAAAAATCCCTAAGCAAAACAATTTCAGCAAAAATTCGACTTTTGGCAATTCGCTCAAAAATGGTGCCAAAAGCTTGAAAATGCTCTCCTGAAAGGTTTGGCACTCGAAACAGAAGGCTTTTTATCACAGGACAAGTAATCAGCCCTCAAAAACTTAACCGGTAGAAAATATTTTTTTGAAAAAATCCCTAAGCCCCGGGGTCACAATTTCAGCCAAAATCTGAATTTTGGCACTTCACTCAAAAATGGTGCCAAAAGCTCGAAAATGCTCCCCTGAAAGCTTTGGCCATGGAAACAGAAGGCTTTTTATCACAGGACAAGAAATCAGCCCTCAAAAACTTAACCGGCAGAAAATATTTTTTTGAAAAAATCCCTAAGCCCCGGCGTCACAATTTCAGCAAAAATCTGACTTTTGGCAATTCACTCAAAAATGCTGCCGAAAGCTTGAAAATGCTCCCCTGAAAGCTTTGGCCATGGAAACAGAAGCCTTTTTATCACAGGACAAGAAATCAGTCCTCAAAAACTTAACCGGCAGAAAATATTTTTTTGAAAAAATCCCTAAGCCCCGGCGTCACAATTTCAGCAAAAATCTGACTTTTGGCAATTCACTCAAAAATGCTGCCGAAAGCTTGAACATGCTCTCCTGAAAGGTTTGGCACTCGAAACAGAAGGCTTTTTATCACAGGACAAGAAATTAGCCCTCAAAAACTTAACCGGCAGAAAATATTTTTTTGAAAAAATCCCTAAGCCCCGGGGTCACAATTTCAGCCAAAATCTGATTTTTGGCACTTCACTCAAAAATGCTGCCAAAAGCTTGAAAATCCTCTACTGAAAGGTTTGGCACTCGAAACAGAAGGCTTTTTATCACAGGACAAGAAATCAGCCCTCAAAAACTTAACCGGCAGAAAATATTTTTTTGAAAAAAATCCCTAAGCCCCGGGGTCACAATTTCAGCCAAAATCTGATTTTTGGCACTTCACTCAAAAATGCTGCCCAAAGCGTGAAAATGCTCTCCTGAAAGGTTTGGCACTCGAAACAGAAGGCTTTTTATCACAGGACAAGAAATCAGCCCTCAAAAACTTAACCGGCAGAAAATATTTTTTTTGAAAAAAATCCCTAAGCCCCGGGGTCACAATTTCAGCCAAAATCTGATTTTTGGCACTTCACTCAAAAATGGTGCCAAAAGCTTGAAAATGCTCTCCTGAAAGGTTTGGCACTCGAAACAGAAGGCTTTTTATCACAGGACAAGAAATCAGCCCTCAAAAACTTAACCAGCAGAATTTTTTTTTTGAAAAAATCCCTAAGCCCCGGGGTCACAATTTCAGCCAAAATCCGACTTTTGGCAATTCACTCAAAAATGCTGCCGAAAGCTTGAAAGTGCTCTCCTGAAAGGTTTGGCACTCAAAACAGAAGGCTTTTTATCACAGGACAAGAAATCAGCCCTCAAAAACTTAACCGGCAGAAAATATTTTTTTGAAAAAAATCCCTAAGCCCCGGGGTCACAATTTCAGCCAAAATCTGATTTTTGGCACTTCACTCAAAAATGCTGCCCAAAGCGTGAAAATGCTCTCCTGAAAGGTTTTGCACTCGAAACAGAAGGCTTTTTATCACAGGACAAGAAATCAGTGTTGGTTTCTGCTTCCTTCACTGTGCAGCGAAGTGCTTGTCACAAGACAATGTTTACATTCCACAGTCAGAGTACTGTTGGGTTTTCCCACAGGAATGGGAAGCTGGATGTGACGTGCACTGGTTTCCTGTTTTTCACTGGTTCTCTCGGTGTTCGTTATTCCGAGAAGAAGGATGGTTGCTTCTCTGCTCCAGCAGAGGCAAGATGCATGTTTGTAATTTCTCAACAATGAACTGAAAATAAAGCAACATTAAGCATGTGGCACGTACTGTTCATCATTCCGTTGTGCAAAGGACTCTGCAATAAACAATTATGGTTATCGGGCCCAGAAAGACGTAAATCAAACTGCGGAATGCCGGGAGAGGTACAGAGGAACGGATCGCGTTATCTGCTCTGCGCGTCAAGTTTGATTGATGAAGGTATGTGCTCATGCTCCGGGGCAGCCTGCCAGTTTCTAGTTTATGGTTTTATGGCTGGACTTTGAACTTTTAAAAGCCGTTTTGCCGCGACACAGGCTAAGGCACAAGCTCACAGGCTTGGATGGCTGGGGAAAACGAAAGTACTTTTCACAAGTGCTTTTGGAAGTTGTACAGTGACGCAGCTTGATTAAAGCAGCAATGATGGCTAATGCAAAGCTGGCTGAAGCTTTTGGGATTCCTAAGCTCAATAAGAAAAATTACACGGAGTGGGTGCAGTATGCAGAGGCAATTCTGCAGAAAGAAGGTCTGTTTAATGTTATTACAGACAACCCCCCAGCTCCAATTACAGCTGAATGGGCAGCTAAGGATTCCAAAGCAAGGGGAACGCTTACGTTGATAGTATCCCCAGAAGAGCTCTGTCTGTTGCGTGGAAAGACCACAGCCAAAGAAATTTGGAACTCTTTAAGAGAGGCTCACTTGAGGACAGAAGCTGGTTCCTCAATGTACTACTATGCCAAGCTGCATGATATGGCTCTTGCTGAAGGTGGAGATGTGCGTACGCATCTGATGGAGATGCAGAATCTGAGACATGAGTTGCAACAGAGAGGACTCACCTTTCCAGAGGCTGTGTATTCCTTTATGATACTACATTCTTTGGGTCCAAGTTGGGAGTCCGTTGCCACTCAGATTGCTGTTTAACCAACTGCTCAGCTCACAGTAGCCTATGTTACTGCCGTGATCCAGAATGAAGCAGATCGCCGGGGTGCTAGCTGCATGGGTATGGGGGAGTCTTCACAGAAATCATCCCAGAGTGCAGTGGAACCACCAGAGGGCGCCAAAGCTTTGAAGGCAGTGAAATGCTACTCGTGTGGACGTCTAGGCCATATGAAGAGGGAATGCAGATATCCCAAGGCCAAGACAGAGCAGCGAAGCGGAAGTTCATCGCGTGGAAAAGGCCAAAGCAAAGGCAAAGGTCCGGTGTCCAGGACAACGCAGCACAAGGCAATGGTCTCACGCTTCACTCCAAACGTCGCAAAGGTCCAGAAGACGTCTAGATCTTTCTTCGTTGTTGATTCAGCAGCTACCCACCACATGTGCAACGATAAGAGACTGTTCGTGTCTTTTACACCGCAAGAAGGTGCAATTCACCAGGCGGATGACCACACGATCCCCAGTCAAGGCTACGGAACTGTTGTTCTTCACAGTTTGGACTTATCGATACAGGATGTACTTTATGTTCCAGATGCCACACACAATCTTCTCAGAGTGATGCAGCTGAATGAACGGAACATTGACGTTTCCTTCAAGAACAAGAAATGCACCATCACAAAGAAAGACGATTATGTTTTGCATGCTGAATGTGTTGATCGTTTGTTTGTTTTGTATTATGATGATGTTGTGCAGAATGATACTTGTTGCATTGCAGGTTCTAACAAAAGTTTGCATGCAGGATGTATTCATGATTTTCACAGGAAATTTGGTCATTTGCATTTTGAGGCAGTATCGAAAATGCCTACCTTGGTTGAAGGTATGACTATTAAACCCTGCAGGTACCACATGAAGTGCAAAGCATGCGCAGCAAACAAGGTGAAAATGGCTGTGAAAGGTAAGGTGTCTAGTAGGCAAGCTACAGAACCATACCAGATTGTTCATGCTGATTTAGTTGGTCCACTATCGCCCTCTTTGGGTGGCAATAGGTTCTTCATGGTTCTCATTGATGCATTTTCCAGGTATATTTACGTGTACAATCTCAAGCAGAAATCAGAGGCTTTTCCAAGGTTCAAGGAATTCTGTGCTTGGTTGGAAAATGTGCATGGTAAGAAGATAAAAATTCTTTTCACAGATCGCGGGGGAGAATTCACTTCTCAGCAGTTTGAAGCTTTTCTGACTGAGAAAGGAATTCAACACGATTTGTCCAGTCCTCGCTCGCCATGGCAGAATGGGCTTTGCGAAAGGGCAAATCAAACATTGCTTCAAGGGTTAAAAACCTTGCTGCATGATGCCAATCTTCCAGAGAGTTATTGGGCCGAATCTCTCTCATGTTTTGTTTACAGTTACAATCGCAGGTTATCTTCAGCGATTGGTTGTACCCCCTATGAGAAGATGTTTGGCAAGAAACCATACATCAAACACATGAAAATTTTTGGTTCTGACATGTGCATTCACTCGCCACAAAGCTCCAAGTTAGGCAAGCGTGGTTTGCATGGTATCTTTCTAGGTTATCAGAAAGGTTCTTACAGAATAATGATGACTGACTCTAAGACAATTAAACTCACAAGAAGTGTTGAGTACAATGCCAAGTGGGGGGAGAATGTGGGAATTTTCCAATGTTATCCTGATGACAGTGATGAGACTGAGGATAAGCAACAACAACCCACACCCACTGATGAAGGTTCTGATTCTGAGTCTGAAACTGAATCGGATACTTCAGAGGTTTTCAAGAGTGCAAAAGCCTCTATGCGACCCTCTGAAAGCTCTGATCAGGAATTAGAAGAACCATTGTTCACAATAGGTCACTTTTCTCCTAAGAAGGAAGAGGAGAGTGTTGAAGACCAAAGGCTGATTCGTAGGTCACAAAGAGCCACAAAAGGCAGACCTCCAAAGAGATTTGCTGATGAATTTGCTAAGACAGCAGTAGCAGCTGTTAAAAGCTCCAAGAAGGTATTTGAACCTTCAAGTTTCCAAGAAATCCAGGATTTGGATTCAAAGGAAGCTGAGCCATGGTTAAATGCTATGAAGGCTGAGCTTGATTCCTTAGAAAGGAACAAAACTTGGGAGCTAGTTCCAGTAGTTCCAGGAATGAAACTGCTTGGAAGCAAATGGGTCTTCAAAGCGAAGACTGATCAAAATGGCAAGATAGTCAGACACAAAGCCAGATTGGTAGCCAGAGGTTTTGCACAGGTACCAGGTGAAGACTATCACGAGACCTACTCACCCACTGTGAGATATGAGAGCATTAGGCTTATGCTCAAGCTAGCTGCAGAGGAGAATCTACACATTAGTCACCACGATGTGAATGCAGCGTTTTTGTACGGATCTCTAGGTGAATCACTTTATATGCTTCCACCTGATGGCGTACAGGTAAAACAGGGATTTGTTTGTGCTCTGAAGAAGTCCCTTTATGGTCTCAAACAAAGTGCACGGTGTTGGCACACTAAACTCACTGAAGCATTGTTTTCTCTAGGTTTTCAACAAGGGAAAGCTGATCCATGTGTATTTGTCAAAGAGGAGGGGCAAAAGAAGCTGTATTGTTTGTTTTATGTTGATGATATTTTATTCTTTTGGAAAGATGTCACAATGTACAATAACGCCCTAGCTCAACTAAAAGAGCACTTTGACATGAAAGATCTTGGTGAGGTAAACAACTACCTATCTCTGGAAATAGAGAAAGATCAAAGTGGTAACATTCTAGTACACCAGTCAAGGAAAATTGCTGATGTGTTAAGCAAACTAAACCTGATGGATGCTAATCCTGTAGACACACCGATGACAACAGGTTATCAGGTAGAAGATACTGAAGAAGCATTTTCTGACACTACACTGTACAGAAGTGTGCTAGGTAAGCTAAACTTCATTGCCAGATGTTCAAGACCTGACATTGCTGTTAGCTGTAATTTGCTAAGCAGACAAGTCAACAATCCTACTGTTAAGGATTGGAAAGCTCTGAAACGCATAGCACGCTATTTGAAAGGCACTATGCATTACAGACTGAGATTTAACAATCAGAAGTCTGGTGGTCTTGAGATTTTTGCAGATGCAAGTTTTGGAAGTGACACTGCAGACAGGAAAAGTACGTCTGGAGTTTGCTACATGTACAATCAGGGTCTATTTGATTGGTCATGCAAGAAGCAAACAACAATTAGCTTAAGTACTTGTGAAGCTGAACTGAATGCACTGTCTTATTCACTTAAGGATTGTGAATGGTTGTTACAATTGTGCAAAGACATGAAAATTCCTGTCAAATGTCCAATCCAGGTTTACCAGGACAACAAAGCATGTTTGGCTTTGCTAAATTCGGAAGGTTGTAAGCAAAGCACGAAGCACTTGCAGTTGAAGTTGCAACATGCTAGGGAACATATTCAGAAGGGACTCGTAACGGTATCCTATATGCCAGGTAATGAAATTCCTGCTGATGTATTGTCCAAGATTGTATCAAGGGATCAACACTGTACCTATGTACAGAAGTTGGGTTTGTACTGATATTGTACGAACACGCTGCCCAGTGATGTTCACAGAAAGGGGGAGGATGTTGGTTTCTGCTTCCTTCACTGTGCAGCGAAGTGCTTGTCACAAGACAATGTTTACATTCCACAGTCAGAGTACTGTTGGGTTTTCCCACAGGAATGGGAAGCTGGATGTGACGTACACTGGTTTCCTGTTTTTCACTGGTTCTCTCGGTGTTCGTTATTCCGAGAAGAAGGATGGTTGCTTCTCTGCTCCAGCAGAGGCAAGATGCATGTTTGTAATTTCTCAACAATGAACTGAAAATAAAGAAACATTAAGCATGTGGCACGTACTGTTCATCATTCCGTTGTGCAAAGGACTCTGCAATATCAACAATCAGCCCTCAAAAACTTAACCGGCAGAAAATATTTTTTTGAAAAAAATCCCTAAGCCCCGGGGTCACAATTTCAGCCAAAATCTGACTTTTGGCAATTCGCTCAAAAATGGTACCAAAAGCTTGAAAATGCTCCGCTGAAAGCTTTGGCCATGGAAACAGAAGGCTTTTTATCACAGGACAAGAAATCAGCCCTCAAAAACTTAACCGGCAGAAAATATTTTTTTGAAAAAATCCCTAAGCCCCGGGGTCACAATTTCAGCCAAAATCTGACTTTTGGCAATTCACTCAAAAATGCTGCCGAAAGCTTGAAAATGCTCTCCTGAAAGCTTTGGCCATGGAAACATAAGGCTTTTTATCACAGGACAAGAAATCAGCCCTCAAAAACTTAACCGGCAGAAAATATTTTTTTGAAAAAATCCCTAAGCCCCGGGGTCACAATTTCAGTAAAAATCTGACTTTTGGCAATTCACTCAAAAATGCTGCCGAAAGCTTGAAAATGCTCTCCTGAAAGGTTTGGCACTCGAAACAGAAGGCTTTTTATCACAGGACAAGAAATCAGCCCTCAAAAACTTAACCGGCAGAAAATATTTTTTTGAAAAAATCCCAAAGCCCCGGGGTCACAATTTCAGCCAAAATCTGAATTTTGGCAATTCACTCAAAAATCCTGCCAAAAGCTTGAAAATGCTCTCCTGAAAGGTTTGGCACTCGAAACAGAAGGCTTTTTATCACAGGACAAGAAATCAGCCCTCAAAAACTTAACCGGCAGAATTTTTTTTTTTGAAAAAATCCCTAAGCCCCGGGGTCACAATTTCAGGCAAATTCTGCCTTTGGCACTTCACTCAAAAATGGTGCCAAAAGCTTGAAAATGCTCCCCTGAAAGCTTTGGCCATGGAAACAGAAGGCTTTTTATCACAGGACAAGAAATCAGCCCTGAAAAACTTAACCGGCAGAAAATTTTTTTTTGAAAAAATCCCTAAGCCCCGGGGTCACAATTTCAGCCAAAATCTGAATTTTGGCAGTTCACTCAAAAATGCTGCCAAAAGCTTGAAAATGCTCCCCTGAAAGCTTTGGCCATGGAAACAGAAGGCTTTTTATCACAGGACAAGAAATCAGCCCTCAAAAACTTAACCGGCAGAAAATATTTTTTTGAAAAAATCCCTAAGCCCCGGGGTCACAATTTCAGCCAAAATCTGACTTTTGGCAATTCACTCAAAAATGGTGCCAAAAGCTTGAAAATGCTCCCCTGAAAGCTTTGGCCATGGAAACAGAAGGCTTTTTATCACAGGACAAGAAATCAGCCCTCAAAAACTTAACCGGCAGAAAATATTTTTTTGAAAAAATCCCTAAGCCCCGGGGTCACAATTTCAGCCAAAATCTGACTTTTGGCAATTCACTCAAAAATGCTGCCGAAAGCTTGAAAATGCTCTCCTGAAAGGTTTGGCACTCGAAACAGAAGGCTTTTTATCACGGGAAAAGAAATCAGCCCTCAAAAACTTAACCGGCAGAAAATATTTTTTTGAAAAAATCCCTAAGCAAAACAATTTCAGCAAAAATCTGACTTTTGGCAATTCGCTCAAAAATGCTGCCAAAAGCTTGAAAATGCTCTCCTGAAAGGTTTGGCACTCGAAACAGAAGGCTTTTTATCACAGGACAGGAAATCAGCCCTCAAAAACTTAACCGGCAGAAAATATTTTTTTGAAAAAATCCCTAAGCCCCAGAGTCACAATTTCAGCAAAAATCTGACTTTTGGCAATTCGTTCAAAAATGGTGCCAAAAGCTTCAAAATGCTCTCCTGAAAGGTTTGGCACTCGAAACAGAAGGCTTTTTATCACAGGACAAGAAATCAGCCCTCAAAAACTTAACCGGCAGAAAATATTTTTTTGAAAAAATCCCTAAGCCCCGGGGTCACAATTTCAGCCAAAATCTGATTTTTGGCACTTCACTCAAAAATGCTGCCAAAAGCTTGAAAATGCTCTCCTGAAATGTTTGGCACTCAAAACAGAAGGCTTTTTATCACAGGACAAGAAATCAGCCCTCAAAAACTTAACCGGCAGATAATATTTTTTTGAAAAAATCCCTAAGCAAAAAAATTTCAGCCAAAATCTGACTTTTGGCAATTCGCTCAAAAATGGTGCCAAAAGCTTGAAAATGCTCTCCTGAAAGATTTGGCACTCGAAACAGAAGGCTTTTTATCACGGGACAAGAAATCAGCCCTCAAAAACTTAACCGGCAGAAAATATTTTTTTGAAAAAATCCATAAGCCCCAGGGTCACAATTTCAGCAAAAATCTGACTTTCGGCAATTCGCTCAAAAATGGTGCCAAAAGCTTGAAAATGCTCTCCTGAAAGGTTTGGCACTCGAAACAGAAGGCTTTTTATCACAGGACAAGAAATAAGCCCTCAAAAACTTAACCGGCAGAAAATATTTTTTTGAAAAAATCCCTAAGCCCCGGGGTCACAATTTCAGCCAAAATCTGATTTTTGGCACTTCACTCAAAAATGCTGCCAAAAGCTTGAAAATGCTCTCCTGAAATGTTTGGCACTCAAAACAGAAGGCTTTTTATCACAGGACAAGAAATCAGCCCTCAAAAACTTAACCGGCAGATAATATTTTTTTGAAAAAATCCCTAAGCAAAAAAATTTCAGCCAAAATCTGACTTTTGGCAATTCGCTCAAAAATGGTGCCAAAAGCTTGAAAATGCTCTCCTGAAAGATTTGGCACTCGAAACAGAAGGCTTTTTATCACGGGACAAGAAATCAGCCCTCAAAAACTTAACCGGCAGAAAATATTTTTTTGAAAAAATCCATAAGCCCCAGGGTCACAATTTCAGCAAAAATCTGACTTTCGGCAATTCGCTCAAAAATGGTGCCAAAAGCTTGAAAATGCTCTCCTGAAAGGTTTGGCACTCGAAACAGAAGGCTTTTTATCACAGGACAAGAAATAAGCCCTCAAAAACTTAACCGGCAGAAAATATTTTTTTGAAAAAATCCATAAGCCCCAGGGTCACAATTTCAGCCAAAATCTGAATTTTGGCAATTCACTCAAAAATGGTGCCAAAAGCTTGATGATGCTCTCCTGAAAGGTTTGGCACTCGAAACAGAAGGCTTTTTATCAAAGGAAAATATATCAGCCATAAAAAAACTTAACCGGCAGAAAATATTTTTTGGAAAAAATCCCTAAGCCCCGGGGTCACAATTTCAGCCAAAATCTGACTTTTGGCAATTCACTCAAAAATGCTGCCGAAAGCTTGAAAATGCTCCCCTGAAAGCTTTGGCCATGGAAACAGAAGGCTTTTTATCACAGGACAAGAAATCAACCCTCAAAAACATAACCGGCAGAAAATATTTTTTTGAAAAAATCCCTAAGCCCCGGGGTCACAATTTCAGCCAAAATCTGATTTTTGGCACTTCACTCAAAAATGGTGCCAAAAGCTTGAAAATGCTCCCCTGAAAGCTTTGGCCATGGAAAAGAAGGCTTTTTATCACAGGACAATAAATCAGCCCTCAAAAACTTAACCGGCAGAAAATATTTTTTTGAAAAAATCCCTAAGCCCCGGGGTCACAATTTCAGGCAAAATCTGATTTTTGGCAATTCACTCAAAAATGGTGCCAAAAGCTTGAAAATGCTCTCCTGAAAGGTTTGGCACTCGAAACAGAAGGCTTTTTATCACAGGACAAGAAATAAGCCCTCAAAAACTTAACCGGCAGAAAATATTTTTTTGAAAAAATCCCTAAGCCCCGGGGTCACAATTTCAGCCAAAATCTGAATTTTGGCAGTTCACTCAAAAATGCTGCCAAAAGCTTGAAAATGCTCCCCTGAAAGCTTTGGCCATGGAAACAGAAGCCTTTTTATCACAGGACAAGAAATCAGCCCTCAAAAACTTAACCGGCAGAAAATATTTTTTTGAAAAAATCCCTAAGCCCCAGGGTCACAATTTCAGCCAAAATCTGACTTTTGGCAATTCGCTCAAAAATGGTGCCAAAAGCTTGAAAATGCTCTCCTGAAAGGTTTGTCACTCGGAACAGAAGGCTTTTTATCACAGGACAAGAAATCAGCCCTCAAAAACTTAACCGGCAGAAAATATTTTTTTGAAAAAATCACTAAGCCCCGGGGTAACAATTTCAGCCAAAATCTGAATTTTGGCAGTTCACTCAAAAATGCTGCCAAAAGCTTGAATATGCTCCCCTGAAAGCTTTGGCCATGGAAACAGAAGGCTTTTTATCACAGGACAAGAAATCAGCCCTCAAAAACTTAACCGGAAGAAAATATTTTTTTGAAAAATTCCTAAGCCCCGGGGTCACAATTTCAGCAAAAATCTGATTTTTGGCAATTCACTCAAAAATGCTGCCGAAAGCTTGAAAATGCTCTCCTGAAAGGTTTGGCACTCGAAACAGAAGGCTTTTTATCACAGGACAAGAAATCAGCCCTCAAAAACTTAACCGGCAGAAAATATTTTTTTGAAAAAATCCCTAAGCAAAACAATTTCAGCAAAAATTCGACTTTTGGCAATTCGCTCAAAAATGGTGCCAAAAGCTTGAAAATGCTCTCCTGAAAGGTTTGGCACTCGAAACAGAAGGCTTTTTATCACAGGACAAGTAATCAGCCCTCAAAAACTTAACCGGCAGAAAATATTTTTTTGAAAAAATCCCTAAGCCCCGGGGTCACAATTTCAGCCAAAATCTGAATTTTGGCACTTCACTCAAAAATGGTGCCAAAAGCTCGAAAATGCTCCCCTGAAAGCTTTGGCCATGGAAACAGAAGGCTTTTTATCACAGGACAAGAAATCAGCCCTCAAAAACTTAACCGGCAGAAAATATTTTTTTGAAAAAATCCCTAAGCCCCGGGGTCACAATTTCAGCCAAAATCTGACTTTTGGCAATTCACTCAAAAATGGTGCCAAAAGCTTGAAAATGCTCCCCTGAAAGCTTTGGCCATGGAAACAGAAGGCTTTTTATCACAGGACAAGAAATCAGCCCTCAAAAACTTAACCGGCAGAAAATATTTTTTTGAAAAAATCCCTAAGCCCCGGGGTCACAATTTCAGCCAAAATCTGACTTTTGGCAATTCACTCAAAAATGCTGCCGAAAGCTTGAAAATGCTCTCCTGAAAGGTTTGGCACTCGAAACAGAAGGCTTTTTATCACGGGAAAAGAAATCAGCCCTCAAAAACTTAACCGGCAGAAAATATTTTTTTGAAAAAATCCCTAAGCAAAACAATTTCAGCGAAAATCTGACTTTTGGCAATTCGCTCAAAAATGGTGCCAAAAGCTTGAAAATGCTCTCCTGAAAGGTTTGGCACTCGAAACAGAAGGCTTTTTATCACGGGACAAGAAATCAGCCCTCAAAAACTTAACCGGCAGAAAATATTTTTTTGAAAAAATCCCTAAGCCCCAGGGTCACAATTTCAGCAAAAATCTGACTTTTGGCAATTCGCTCAAAAATGCTGCCAAAAGCTTGAAAATGCTCTCCTGAAAGGTTTGGCACTCGAAACAGAAGGCTTTTTATCACAGGACAGGAAATCAGCCCTCAAAAACTTAACCGGCAGAAAATATTTTTTTGAAAAAATCCCTAAGCCCCAGAGTCACAATTTCAGCAAAAATCTGACTTTTGGCAATTCGTTCAAAAATGGTGCCAAAAGCTTCAAAATGCTCTCCTGAAAGGTTTGGCACTCGAAACAGAAGGCTTTTTATCACAGGACAAGAAATCAGCCCTCAAAAACTTAACCGGCAGAAAATATTTTTTTGAAAAAATCCCTAAGCCCCGGGGTCACAATTTCAGCCAAAATCTGATTTTTGGCACTTCACTCAAAAATGCTGCCAAAAGCTTGAAAATGCTCTCCTGAAATGTTTGGCACTCAAAACAGAAGGCTTTTTATCACAGGACAAGAAATCAGCCCTCAAAAACTTAACCGGCAGATAATATTTTTTTGAAAAAATCCCTAAGCAAAAAAATTTCAGCCAAAATCTGACTTTTGGCAATTCGCTCAAAAATGGTGCCAAAAGCTTGAAAATGCTCTCCTGAAAGATTTGGCACTCGAAACAGAAGGCTTTTTATCACAGGACAAGAAATCAGCCCTCAAAAACTTAACCGGCAGATAATATTTTTTTGAAAAAATCCCTAAGCAAAAAAATTTCAGCCAAAATCTGACTTTTGGCAATTCGCTCAAAAATGGTGCCAAAAGCTTGAAAATGCTCTCCTGAAAGATTTGGCACTCGAAACAGAAGGCTTTTTATCACGGGACAAGAAATCAGCCCTCAAAAACTTAACCGGCAGAAAATATTTTTTTGAAAAAATCCATAAGCCCCAGGGTCACAATTTCAGCAAAAATCTGACTTTCGGCAATTCGCTCAAAAATGGTGCCAAAAGCTTGAAAATGCTCTCCTGAAAGGTTTGGCACTCGAAACAGAAGGCTTTTTATCACAGGACAAGAAATAAGCCCTCAAAAACTTAACCGGCAGAAAATATTTTTTTGAAAAAATCCCTAAGCCCCGGGGTCACAATTTCAGCCAAAATCTGATTTTTGGCACTTCACTCAAAAATGCTGCCAAAAGCTTGAAAATGCTCTCCTGAAAGGTTTGGCACTCGAAACAGAAGGCTTTTTATCAAAGGAAAATATATCAGCCATAAAAAAACTTAACCGGCAGAAAATATTTTTTGGAAAAAATCCCTAAGCCCCGGGGTCACAATTTCAGCCAAAATCTGACTTTTGGCAATTCACTCAAAAATGCTGCCGAAAGCTTGAAAATGCTCCCCTGAAAGCTTTGGCCATGGAAACAGAAGGCTTTTTATCACAGGACAAGAAATCAACCCTCAAAAACATAACCGGCAGAAAATATTTTTTTGAAAAAATCCCTAAGCCCCGGGGTCACAATTTCAGCCAAAATCTGATTTTTGGCACTTCACTCAAAAATGGTGCCAAAAGCTTGAAAATGCTCCCCTGAAAGCTTTGGCCATGGAAAAGAAGGCTTTTTATCACAGGACAATAAATCAGCCCTCAAAAACCTAACCGGCAGAAAATATTTTTTTGAAAAAATCCCTAAGCCCCGGGGTCACAATTTCAGGCAAAATCTGATTTTTGGCAATTCACTCAAAAATGGTGCCAAAAGCTTGAAAATGCTCTCCTGAAAGGTTTGGCACTCGAAACAGAAGGCTTTTTATCACAGGACAAGAAATAAGCCCTCAAAAACTTAACCGGCAGAAAATATTTTTTTGAAAAAATCCCTAAGCCCCGGGGTCACAATTTCAGCCAAAATCTGAATTTTGGCAGTTCACTCAAAAATGCTGCCAAAAGCTTGAAAATGCTCCCCTGAAAGCTTTGGCCATGGAAACAGAAGCCTTTTTATCACAGGACAAGAAATCAGCCCTCAAAAACTTAACCGGCAGAAAATATTTTTTTGAAAAAATCCCTAAGCCCCAGGGTCACAATTTCAGCCAAAATCTGACTTTTGGCAATTCGCTCAAAAATGGTGCCAAAAGCTTGAAAATGCTCTCCTGAAAGGTTTGTCACTCGGAACAGAAGGCTTTTTATCACAGGACAAGAAATCAGCCCTCAAAAACTTAACCGGCAGAAAATATTTTTTTGAAAAAATCACTAAGCCCCGGGGTAACAATTTCAGCCAAAATCTGAATTTTGGCAGTTCACTCAAAAATGCTGCCAAAAGCTTGAATATGCTCCCCTGAAAGCTTTGGCCATGGAAACAGAAGGCTTTTTATCACAGGACAAGAAATCAGCCCTCAAAAACTTAACCGGAAGAAAATATTTTTTTGAAAAATTCCTAAGCCCCGGGGTCACAATTTCAGCAAAAATCTGATTTTTGGCAATTCACTCAAAAATGCTGCCGAAAGCTTGAAAATGCTCTCCTGAAAGGTTTGGCACTCGAAACAGAAGGCTTTTTATCACAGGACAAGAAATCAGCCCTCAAAAACTTAACCGGCAGAAAATATTTTTTTGAAAAAATCCCTAAGCAAAACAATTTCAGCAAAAATTCGACTTTTGGCAATTCGCTCAAAAATGGTGCCAAAAGCTTGAAAATGCTCTCCTGAAAGGTTTGGCACTCGAAACAGAAGGCTTTTTATCACAGGACAAGTAATCAGCCCTCAAAAACTTAACCGGCAGAAAATATTTTTTTGAAAAAATCCCTAAGCCCCGGGGTCACAATTTCAGCCAAAATCTGAATTTTGGCACTTCACTCAAAAATGGTGCCAAAAGCTCGAAAATGCTCCCCTGAAAGCTTTGGCCATGGAAACAGAAGGCTTTTTATCACAGGACAAGAAATCAGCCCTCAAAAACTTAACCGGCAGAAAATATTTTTTTGAAAAAATCCCTAAGCCCCGGGGTCACAATTTCAGCCAAAATCTGAATTTTGGCAGTTCACTCAAAAATGCTGCCAAAAGCTTGAAAATGCTCCCCTGAAAGCTTTCGCCATGGAAACAGAAGCCTTTTTATCACAGGACAAGAAATCAGCCCTCAAAAACTTAACCGGCAGAAAATATTTTTTTGAAAAAATCCCTAAGCCCCGGCGTCACAATTTCAGCAAAAATCTGACTTTTGGCAATTCACTCAAAAATGCTGCCGAAAGCTTGAAAATGCTCTCCTGAAAGGTTTGGCACTCGAAACAGAAGGCTTTTTATCACAGGACAAGAAATCAGCCCTCAAAAACTTAACCGGCAGAAAATATTTTTTTGAAAAAATCCCTAAGCAAAACAATTTCAGCAAAAATTCGACTTTTGGCAATTCGCTCAAAAATGGTGCCAAAAGCTTGAAAATGCTCTCCTGAAAGGTTTGTCACTCGAAACAGAAGGCTTTTTATCACGGGACAAGAAATCAGCCCTCAAAAACTTAACCGGCAGAAAATATTTTTTTGAAAAAATCCCTAAGCCCCAGGGTCACAATTTCAGCAAAAATCTGACTTTTGGCAATTCGCTCAAAAATGCTGCCAAAAGCTTGAAAATGCTCTCCTGAAAGGTTGGGCACTCGAAACAGAAGGCTTTTTATCACAGGACAGGAAATCAGCCCTCAAAAACTTAACCGGCAGAAAATATTTTTTTGAAAAAATCCCTAAGCCCCGGGGTCACAATTTCAGCCAAAATCTGAATTTTGGCATTTCACTCAAAAATGCTGCCAAAAGCTTGAAAATGCTCCCCTGAAAGGTTTGGCACTCGAAACAGAAGGCTTTTTATCACAGGACAAGAAATCAGCCCTCAAAAACTTAACCGGCAGAAATTTTTTTTTGAAAAAATCCCTAAGCCCCGGGGTCACAATTTCAGCCAAAATCTGATTTTTGGCACTTCACTCAAAAATGGTGCCAAAAGCTTGAAAATGCTCTCCTGAAAGGTTTGGCACTCGAAACAGAAGGCTTTTTATCACAGGACAAGAAATCAGCCCTCAAAAACTTAACCGGCAGAATTTTTTTTTTGAAAAAATCCCTAAGCCCCGGGGTCACAATTTCAGCCAAAATCTGACTTTTGGCACTTCACTCAAAAATGGTGCCAAAAGCTTGAAAATGCTCTCCTGAAAGGTTTGGCACTCGAAACAGAAGGCTTTTTATCACAGGACAAGAAATCAGCCCTCAAAAACTTAACCAGCAGAAAATATTTCTTTGAAAAAATCCCTAAGCCCCGGGGTCACAATTTCAGCAAAAATCTGACTTTTGGATATTCACTCAAAAATGGTGCCAAAAGCTTGAAAATGCTCTCCTGAAAGGTTTGGCACTCGAAACAGAAGGCTTTTTATCACAGGACAAGAAATCAGCCCTCAAAAACTTAACCGGCAGAAATTTTTTTTTGAAAAAATCCCTAAGCCCCGGGGTCACAATTTCAGCCAAAATCTGATTTTTGGCACTTCACTCAAAAATGGTGCCAAAAGCTTGAAAATGCTCTCTTGAAAGGTTTGGCACTCGAAACAGAAGGCTTTTTATCACAGGACAAGAAATCAGCCCTCAAAAACTTAACCGGCAGAAATTTTTTTTTGAAAAAATCCCTAAGCCCCGGGGTCACAATTTCAGCCAAAATCTGATTTTTGGCACTTCACTCAAAAATGGTGCCAAAAGCTTGAAAATGCTCTCCTGAAAGGTTTGGCACTCGAAACAGAAGGCTTTTTATCACAGGACAAGAAATCAGCCCTCAAAAACTTAACCAGCAGAAAATATTTCTTTGAAAAAATCCCTAAGCCCCGGGGTCACAATTTCAGCCAAAATCTGACTTTTGGCACTTCACTCAAAAATGCTGCCAAAAGCTTGAAAATGCTCTCCTGAAAGGTTTGGCACTCGAAACAGAAGGCTTTTTATCACAGGACAAGAAATCAGCCCTCAAAAACTTAACCGGCAGAAAATATTTTTTTGAAAAAATCCCTAAGCCCCGGGGTCACAATTTCAGACAAAATCTGAATTTTGGCAATTCACTCAAAAATGCTGCCAAAAGCTTGAAAATGCTCTCCTGAAAGGTTTGGCACTCGAAACAGAAGGCTTTTTATCACAGGACAAGAAATCAGCCCTCAAAAACTTAACCGGAAGAAAATATTTTTTTGAAAAAATCCCTAAGCCCCGGGGTCACAATTTCAGCCAAAATCTGAATTTTGGCAATGCACTCAAAAATGGTGCCAAAAGCTTGATGATGCTCTCCTGAAAGGTTTGGCACTCGAAACAGAAGGCTTTTTATCAAAGGAAAATATATCAGCCATAAAAAAACTTAACCGGCAGAAAATATTTTTTGGAAAAAATCCCTAAGCCCCGGAGTCACAATTTCAGCCAAAATCTGACTTTTGGCAATTCACTCAAAAATGCTGCCGAAAGCTTGAAAATGCTCCCCTGAAAGCTTTGGCCATGGAAACAGAAGGCTTTTTATCACAGGACAAGAAATCAACCCTCAAAAACTTAACCGGCAGAAAATATTTTTTTGAAAAAATCCCTAAGCCCCGGGGTCACAATTTCAGCCAAAATCTGATTTTTGGCACTTCACTCAAAAATGGTGCCAAAAGCTTGAAAATGCTCCCCTGAAAGCTTTGGCCATGGAAAAGAAGGCTTTTTATCACAGGACAATAAATCAGCCCTCAAAAACTTAACCGGCAGAAAATATTTTTTTGAAAAAATCCCTAAGCCCCGGGGTCACAATTTCAGGCAAAATCTGATTTTTGGCAATTCACTCAAAAATGGTGCCAAAAGCTTGAAAATGCTCTCCTGAAAGGTTTGGCACTCGAAACAGAAGGCTTTTTATCACAGGACAAGAAATCAGCCCTCAAAAACTTAACCAGCAGAAAATATTTTTTTGAAAAAATCCCTAAGCCCCGGGGTCACAATTTCAGCCAAAATCTGACTTTTGGCAATTCACTCAAAAATGCTGCCGAAAGCTTGAAAATGCTCTCCTGAAAGGTTTGGCACTCGAAACAGAAGGCTTTTTATCACAGGACAAGAAATCAGCCCTCAAAAACTTAACCGGCAGAAAATATTTATTTGAAAAAATCCCTAAGCCCCGGGGTCACAATTTCAGCCAAAATGTGAATTTTGGCAATTCACTCAAAAATGGTGCCAAAAGCTTGAAAATGCTCCCCTGAAAGCTTTGGCCATGGAAACAGAAGGCTTTTTATCACAGGAAAAGAAATCAGCCCTCAAAAACCTAAGCGGCAGAAAATATTTTTTTGAAAAAAATCCCAAAACCCCGGGGTCACAATTTCAGCCAAAATCTGAATTTTGGCAATTCACTCAAAAATGGTGCCAAAAGCTTGAAAATGCTCTCCTGAAAGGTTTAACACTCGAAACAGAAGGCTTTTTATCACAGGACAAGAAATCAGCCCTCAAAAACTTAACCAGCAGAAAATTTTTTTTTGAAAAAATCCCTAAGCCCCGGGGTCACAATTTCAGCCAAAATCTGATTTTTGGCACTTCACTCAAAAATGGTGCCAAAAGCTTGAAAATGCTCTCCTGAAAGGTTTGGCACTCGAAACAGAAGGCTTTTTATCACAGGACAAGAAATCAGCCCTCAAAAACTTAACCGGCAGAATTTTTTTTTGAAAAAATCCCTAAGCCCCGAGGTCACAATTTCAGCCAAAATCTGATTTTTGGCACTTCACTCAAAAATGGTGCCAAAAGCTTGAAAATGCTCTCCTGAAAGGTTTGGCACTCGAAACAGAAGGCTTTTTATCACAGGACAAGAAATCAGCCCTCAAAAACTTAACCAGCAGAAAATATTTTTTTGAAAAAATCCCGTAGCCCCGGAGTCACAATTTCAGCAAAAATCTGACTTTTGGCGATTCACTCAAAAATGCTGCGGAAAACTTGAAAATGCTCCCCTGAAAGCTTTGGCCATGGAAACAGAAGGCTTTTTATCACAGGACAAGAAATCAGCCCTCAAAAACTTAACCGGCAGAAAATATTTTTTTGAAAAAATCCCTAAGCCCCGGGGTCACAATTTCAGCCAAAATCTGATTTTTGGCACTTCACTCAAAAATGCTGCCAAAAGCTTGAAAATGCTCTCCTGAAAGGTTTGTCACTCAAAACAGGAGGCTTTTTATCATAGGACAAGAAATCAGCCCTCAAAAACCTAAGCGGCAGAAAATATTTTTTTGAAAAAAATCCCTAAGCCCCGGGGTCACAATTTCAGCAAAAATCTGATTTTTGGCACTTCACTCAAAAATGGTGCCAAAAGCTTGAAAATGCTCTCCTGAAAGGTTTGGCACTCGAAACAGAAGGCTTTTTATCACAGGACAAGAAATCAGCCCTCAAAAACTTAACCGGCAGAAAATTTTTTTTTGAAAAAAATCCCTAAGCCCCGGGGTCACAATTTCAGCCAAAATCTGAATTTTGGCAATTCACTCAAAAATGCTGCCAAAAGCTTGAAAATGCTCTCCTGAAAGGTTTGGCACTCGAAACAGAAGGCTTTTTATCACAGGACAAGAAATCAGCCCTCAAAAACTTAACCGGCAGAATTTTTTTTTTGAAAAAATCCCTAAGCCCCGGGGTCACAATTTCAGCCAAAATCTGATTTTTGGCACTTCACTCAAAAATGGTGCCAAAAGCTTGAAAATGCTCTCTTGAAAGGTTTGGCACTCGAAACAGAAGGCTTTTTATCACAGGACAAGAAATCAGCCCTCAAAAACTTAACCGGCAGAAATTTTTTTTTGAAAAAATCCCTAAGCCCCGGGGTCACAATTTCAGCCAAAATCTGATTTTTGGCACTTCACTCAAAAATGGTGCCAAAAGCTTGAAAATGCTCTCCTGAAAGGTTTGGCACTCGAAACAGAAGGCTTTTTATCAAAGGAAAATATATCAGCCATAAAAAAACTTAACCGGCAGAAAATATTTCTTTGAAAAAATCCCTAAGCCCCGGGGTCACAATTTCAGCCAAAATCTGACTTTTGGCACTTCACTCAAAAATACTGCCAAAAGCTTGAAAATGCTCTCCTGAAAGGTTTGGCACTCGAAACAGAAGGCTTTTTATCACAGGACAAGAAATCAGCCCTCAAAAACTTAACCGGAAGAAAATATTTTTTTGAAAAAATCCCTAAGCCCCGGGGTCACAATTTCAGCCAAAATCTGAATTTTGGCAATTCACTCAAAAATGGTGCCAAAAGCTTGATGATGCTCTCCTGAAAGGTTTTGCACTCGAAACAGAAGGCTTTTTATCCAAGGAAAATATATCAGCCATAAAAAAACTTAACCGGCAGAAAATATTTTTTGGAAAAAATCCCTAAGCCCCGGGGTCACAATTTCAGCCAAAATCTGACTTTTGGCAATTCACTCAAAAATGCTGCCGAAAGCTTGAAAATGCTCCCCTGAAAGCTTTGGCCATGGAAACAGAAGGCTTTTTATCACAGGACAAGAAATCAACCCTCAAAAACATAACCGGCAGAAAATATTTTTTTGAAAAAATCCCTAAGCCCCGGGGTCACAATTTCAGCCAAAATCTGATTTTTGGCACTTCACTCAAAAATGGTGCCAAAAGCTTGAAAATGCTCCCCTGAAAGCTTTGGCCATGGAAAAGAAGGCTTTTTATCACAGGACAATAAATCAGCCCTCAAAAACTTAACCGGCAGAAAATATTTTTTTGAAAAAATCCCTAAGCCCCGGGGTCACAATTTCAGGCAAAATCTGATTTTTGGCAATTCACTCAAAAATGGTGCCAAAAGCTTGAAAATGCTCTCCTGAAAGGTTTGGCACTCGAAACAGAAGGCTTTTTATCACAGGACAAGAAATCAGCCCTCAAAAACTTAACCAGCAGAAAATATTTTTTTGAAAAAATCCCTAAGCCCCGGGCTCACAATTTCAGCCAAAATCTGACTTTTGGCAATTCACTCAAAAATGCTGCCGAAAGCTTGAAAATGCTCTCCTGAAAGGTTTGGCACTCGAAACAGAAGGCTTTTTATCACAGGACAAGAAATCAGCCCTCAAAAACTTAACCGGCAGAAAATATTTATTTGAAAAAATCCCTAAGCCCCGGGGTCACAATTTCAGCCAAAATGTGAATTTTGGCAATTCACTCAAAAATGGTGCCAAAAGCTTGAAAATGCTCCCCTGAAAGCTTTGGCCATGGAAACAGAAGGCTTTTTATCACAGGAAAAGAAATCAGCCCTCAAAAACCTAAGGGGCAGAAAATATTTTTTTGAAAAAAATCCCTAAGCCCCGGGGTCACAATTTCAGCCAAAATCTGATTTTTGGCACTTCACTCAAAAATGGTGCCAAAAGCTTGAAAATGCTCTCTTGAAAGGTTTGGCACTCGAAACAGAAGGCTTTTTATCACAGGACAAGAAATCAGCCCTCAAAAACTTAACCGGCAGAAATTTTTTTTTGAAAAAATCCCTAAGCCCCGGGGTCACAATTTCAGCCAAAATCTGATTTTTGGCACTTCACTCAAAAATGGTGCCAAAAGCTTGAAAATGCTCTCCTGAAAGGTTTGGCACTCGAAACAGAAGGCTTTTTATCACAGGACAAGAAATCAGCCCTCAAAAACTTAACCAGCAGAAAATATTTCTTTGAAAAAATCCCTAAGCCCCGGGGTCACAATTTCAGCCAAAATCTGACTTTTGGAACTTCACTCAAAAATGCTGCCAAAAGCTTGAAAATGCTCTCCTGAAAGGTTTGGCACTCGAAACAGAAGGCTTTTTATCACAGGACAAGAAATCAGCCCTCAAAAACTTAACCGGAAGAAAATATTTTTTTGAAAAAATCCCTAAGCCCCGGGGTCACAATTTCAGCCAAAATCTGAATTTTGGCAATTCACTCAAAAATGGTGCCAAAAGCTTGATGATGCTCTCCTGAAAGGTTTGGCACTCGAAACAGAAGGCTTTTTATCAAAGGAAAATATATCAGCCATAAAAAAACTTAACCGGCAGAAAATATTTTTTGGAAAAAATCCCTAAGCCCCGGGGTCACAATTTCAGCCAAAATCTGACTTTTGGCAATTCACTCAAAAATGCTGCCGAAAGCTTGAAAATGCTCCCCTGAAAGCTTTGGCCATGGAAACAGAAGGCTTTTTATCACAGGACAAGAAATCAACCCTCAAAAACATAACCGGCAGAAAAAATTTTTTTGAAAAAATCCCTAAGCCCCGGGGTCACAATTTCAGCCAAAATCTGATTTTTGGCACTTCACTCAAAAATGGTGCCAAAAGCTTGAAAATGCTCCCCTGAAAGCTTTGGCCATGGAAAAGAAGGCTTTTTATCACAGGACAATAAATCAGCCCTCAAAAACTTAACCGGCAGAAAATATTTTTTTGAAAAAATCCCTAAGCCCCGGGGTCACAATTTCAGGCAAAATCTGATTTTTGGCAATTCACTCAAAAATGGTGCCAAAAGCTTGAAAATGCTCTCCTGAAAGGTTTGGCACTCGAAACAGAAGGCTTTTTATCACAGGACAAGAAATCAGCCCTCAAAAACTTAACCAGCAGAAAATATTTTTTTGAAAAAATCCCTAAGCCCCGGGGTCACAATTTCAGCCAAAATGTGAATTTTGGCACTTCACTCAAAAATGGTGCCAAAAGCTTGAAAATGCTCTCCTGAAAGGTTTGGCACTCGAAACAGAAGGCTTTTTATCACAGGACAAGAAATCAGCCCTCAAAAACTTAACCGGCAGAATTTTTTTTTGAAAAAATCCCTAAGCCCCGAGGTCACAATTTCAGCCAAAATCTGATTTTTGGCACTTCACTCAAAAATGGTGCCAAAAGCTTGAAAATGCTCTCCTGAAAGGTTTGGCACTCGAAACAGAAGGCTTTTTATCACAGGACAAGAAATCAGCCCTCAAAAACTTAACCAGCAGAAAATATTTTTTTGAAAAAATCCCGTAGCCCCGGAGTCACAATTTCAGCAAAAATCTGACTTTTGGCGATTCACTCAAAAATGCTGCCGAAAACTTGAAAATGCTCTCCTGAA
The DNA here is from genome assembly GCF_965113315.1 of Podarcis vaucheri. Lineage (NCBI taxonomy): Eukaryota > Metazoa > Chordata > Lepidosauria > Squamata > Lacertidae > Podarcis > Podarcis vaucheri. The sequence goes on along the minus strand of NC_138765.1, from coordinate 84,828,645 downwards.
AGCTTTGGCCATGGAAACAGAAGGCTTTTTATCACAGGACAAGAAATCAGCCCTCAAAAACTTAACCGGCAGAAAATATTTTTTTGAAAAAATCCCTAAGCCCCGGGGTCACAATTTCAGCCAAAATCTGATTTTTGGCACTTCACTCAAAAATGCTGCCAAAAGCTTGAAAATGCTCTCCTGAAAGGTTTGTCACTCGAAACAGGAGGCTTTTTATCATAGGACAAGAAATCAGCCCTCAAAAACCTAAGCGGCAGAAAATATTTTTTTGAAAAAAATCCCTAAGCCCCGGGGTCACAATTTCAGCAAAAATCTGATTTTTGGCACTTCACTCAAAAATGGTGCCAAAAGCTTGAAAATGCTCTCCTGAAAGGTTTGGCACTCGAAACAGAAGGCTTTTTATCACAGGACAAGAAATCAGCCCTCAAAAACTTAACCGGCAGAAAATTTTTTTTTGAAAAAAATCCCTAAGCCCCGGGGTCACAATTTCAGCCAAAATCTGAATTTTGGCAATTCACTCAAAAATGCTGCCAAAAGCTTGAAAATGCTCTCCTGAAAGGTTTGGCACTCGAAACAGAAGGCTTTTTATCACAGGACAAGAAATCAGCCCTCAAAAACTTAACCGGCAGAAATTTTTTTTTGAAAAAATCCCTAAGCCCCGGGGTCACAATTTCAGCCAAAATCTGATTTTTGGCACTTCACTCAAAAATGGTGCCAAAAGCTTGAAAATGCTCTCCTGAAAGGTTTGGCACTCGAAACAGAAGGCTTTTTATCACAGGACAAGAAATCAGCCCTCAAAAACTTAACCGGCAGAAAATTTTTTTTTGAAAAAAATCCCTAAGCCCCGGGGTCACAATTTCAGCCAAAATCTGAATTTTGGCAATTCACTCAAAAATGCTGCCAAAAGCTTGAAAATGCTCTCCTGAAAGGTTTGGCACTCGAAACAGAAGGCTTTTTATCACAGGACAAGAAATCAGCCCTCAAAAACTTAACCGGCAGAAATTTTTTTTTGAAAAAATCCCTAAGCCCCGGGGTCACAATTTCAGCCAAAATCTGATTTTTGGCACTTCACTCAAAAATGGTGCCAAAAGCTTGAAAATGCTCTCCTGAAAGGTTTGGCACTCGAAACAGAAGGCTTTTTTATCACAGGACAAGAAATCAGCCCTCAAAAACTTAACCAGCAGAAAATATTTCTTTGAAAAAATCCCTAAGCCCCGGGGTCACAATTTCAGCCAAAATCTGACTTTTGGCACTTCACTCAAAAATGCTGCCAAAAGCTTGAAAATGCTCTCCTGAAAGGTTTGGCACTCGAAACAGAAGGCTTTTTATCACAGGACAAGAAATCAGCCCTCAAAAACTTAACCGGAAGAAAATATTTTTTTGAAAAAATCCCTAAGCCCCGGGGTCACAATTTCAGCCAAAATCTGAATTTTGGCAATTCACTCAAAAATGGTGCCAAAAGCTTGATGATGCTCTCCTGAAAGGTTTGGCACTCGAAACAGAAGGCTTTTTATCAAAGGAAAATATATCAGCCATAAAAAAACTTAACCGGCAGAAAATATTTTTTGGAAAAAATCCCTAAGCCCCGGGGTCACAATTTCAGCCAAAATCTGACTTTTGGCAATTCACTCAAAAATGCTGCCGAAAGCTTGAAAATGCTCCCCTGAAAGCTTTGGCCATGGAAACAGAAGGCTTTTTATCACAGGACAAGAAATCAACCCTCAAAAACATAACCGGCAGAAAATATTTTTTTGAAAAAATCCCTAAGCCCCGGGGTCACAATTTCAGCCAAAATCTGATTTTTGGCACTTCACTCAAAAATGGTGCCAAAAGCTTGAAAATGCTCCCCTGAAAGCTTTGGCAATGGAAAAGAAGGCTTTTTATCACAGGACAATAAATCAGCCCTCAAAAACTTAACCGGCAGAAAATATTTTTTTGAAAAAATCCCTAAGCCCCGGGGTCACAATTTCAGGCAAAATCTGATTTTTGGCAATTCACTCAAAAATGGTGCCAAAAGCTTGAAAATGCTCTCCTGAAAGGTTTGGCACTCGAAACAGAAGGCTTTTTATCACAGGACAAGAAATCAGCCCTCAAAAACTTAACCAGCAGAAAATATTTTTTTGAAAAAATCCCTAAGCCCCGGGGTCACAATTTCAGCCAAAATGTGAATTTTGGCACTTCACTCAAAAATGGTGCCAAAAGCTTGAAAATGCTCTCCTGAAAGGTTTGGCACTCGAAACAGAAGGCTTTTTATCACAGGACAAGAAATCAGCCCTCAAAAACTTAACCGGCAGAATTTTTTTTTGAAAAAATCCCTAAGCCCCGAGGTCACAATTTCAGCCAAAATCTGATTTTTGGCACTTCACTCAAAAATGGTGCCAAAAGCTTGAAAATGCTCTCCTGAAAGGTTTGGCACTCGAAACAGAAGGCTTTTTATCACAGGACAAGAAATCAGCCCTCAAAAACTTAACCAGCAGAAAATATTTTTTTGAAAAAATCCCGTAGCCCCGGAGTCACAATTTCAGCAAAAATCTGACTTTTGGCGATTCACTCAAAAATGCTGCCGAAAACTTGAAAATGCTCTCCTGAAAGCTTTGGCCATGGAAACAGAAGGCTTTTTATCACAGGACAAGAAATCAGCCCTCAAAAACTTAACCGGCAGAAAATATTTTTTTGAAAAAATCCCTAAGCCCCGGGGTCACAATTTCAGCCAAAATCTGATTTTTGGCACTTCACTCAAAAATGCTGCCAAAAGCTTGAAAATGCTCTCCTGAAAGGTTTGTCACTCGAAACAGGAGGCTTTTTATCATAGGACAAGAAATCAGCCCTCAAAAACCTAAGCGGCAGAAAATATTTTTTTGAAAAAAATCCCTAAGCCCCGGGGTCACAATTTCAGCAAAAATCTGATTTTTGGCACTTCACTCAAAAATGGTGCCAAAAGCTTGAAAATGCTCTCCTGAAAGGTTTGGCACTCGAAACAGAAGGCTTTTTATCACAGGACAAGAAATCAGCCCTCAAAAACTTAACCGGCAGAAAATTTTTTTTTGAAAAAAATCCCTAAGCCCCGGGGTCACAATTTCAGCCAAAATCTGAGTTTTGGCAATTCACTCAAAAATGCTGCCAAAAGCTTGAAAATGCTCTCCTGAAAGGTTTGGCACTCGAAACAGAAGGCTTTTTATCACAGGACAAGAAATCAGCCCTCAAAAACTTAACCAGCAGAAAATATTTTTTTGAAAAAATCCCGTAGCCCCGGAGTCACAATTTCAGCAAAAATCTGACTTTTGGCGATTCACTCAAAAATGCTGCCGAAAACTTGAAAATGCTCTCCTGAAAGCTTTGGCCATGGAAACAGAAGGCTTTTTATCACAGGACAAGAAATCAGCCCTCAAAAACTTAACCGGCAGAAAATATTTTTTTGAAAAAATCCCTAAGCCCCGGGGTCACAATTTCAGCCAAAATCTGATTTTTGGCACTTCACTCAAAAATGCTGCCAAAAGCTTGAAAATGCTCTCCTGAAAGGTTTGTCACTCGAAACAGGAGGCTTTTTATCATAGGACAAGAAATCAGCCCTCAAAAACCTAAGCGGCAGAAAATATTTTTTTTGAAGAAAATCCCTAAGCCCCGGGGTCACAATTTCAGCAAAAATCTGATTTTTGGCACTTCACTCAAAAATGGTGCCAAAAGCTTGAAAATGCTCTCCTGAAAGGTTTGGCACTCGAAACAGAAGGCTTTTTATCACAGGACAAGAAATCAGCCCTCAAAAACTTAACCGGCAGAAAATTTTTTTTTGAAAAAAATCCCTAAGCCCCGGGGTCACAATTTCAGCCAAAATCTGAGTTTTGGCAATTCACTCAAAAATGCTGCCAAAAGCTTGAAAATGCTCTCCTGAAAGGTTTGGCACTCGAAACAGAAGGCTTTTTATCACAGGACAAGAAATCAGCCCTCAAAAACTTAACCGGCAGAAATTTTTTTTTGAAAAAATCCCTAAGCCCCGGGGTCACAATTTCAGCCAAAATCTGATTTTTGGCACTTCACTCAAAAATGGTGCCAAAAGCTTGAAAATGCTCTCTTGAAAGGTTTGGCACTCGAAACAGAAGGCTTTTTATCACAGGACAAGAAATCAGCCCTCAAAAACTTAACCGGCAGAAATTTTTTTTTGAAAAAATCCCTAAGCCCCGGGGTCACAATTTCAGCCAAAATCTGATTTTTGGCACTTCACTCAAAAATGGTGCCAAAAGCTTGAAAATGCTCTCCTGAAAGGTTTGGCACTCGAAACAGAAGGCTTTTTTATCACAGGACAAGAAATCAGCCCTCAAAAACTTAACCAGCAGAAAATATTTCTTTGAAAAAATCCCTAAGCCCCGGGGTCACAATTTCAGCCAAAATCTGACTTTTGGCACTTCACTCAAAAATGCTGCCAAAAGCTTGAAAATGCTCTCCTGAATGGTTTGGCACTCGAAACAGAAGGCTTTTTATCACAGGACAAGAAATCAGCCCTCAAAAACTTAACCGGAAGAAAATATTTTTTTGAAAAAATCCCTAAGCCCCGGGGTCACAATTTCAGCCAAAATCTGAATTTTGGCAATTCACTCAAAAATGGTGCCAAAAGCTTGATGATGCTCTCCTGAAAGGTTTGGCACTCGAAACAGAAGGCTTTTTATCAAAGGAAAATATATCAGCCATAAAAAAACTTAACCGGCAGAAAATATTTTTTGGAAAAAATCCCTAAGCCCCGGGGTCACAATTTCAGCCAAAATCTGACTTTTGGCAATTCACTCAAAAATGCTGCCGAAAGCTTGAAAATGCTCCCCTGAAAGCTTTGGCCATGGAAACAGAAGGCTTTTTATCACAGGACAAGAAATCAACCCTCAAAAACATAACCGGCAGAAAATATTTTTTTGAAAAAATCCCTAAGCCCCGGGGTCACAATTTCAGCCAAAATCTGATTTTTGGCACTTCACTCAAAAATGGTGCCAAAAGCTTGAAAATGCTCCCCTGAAAGCTTTGGCCATGGAAAAGAAGGCTTTTTATCACAGGACAATAAATCAGCCCTCAAAAACTTAACCGGCAGAAAATATTTTTTTGAAAAAATCCCTAAGCCCCGGGGTCACAATTTCAGCCAAAATCTGATTTTTGGCACTTCACTCAAAAATGGTGCCAAAAGCTTGAAAATGCTCCCCTGAAAGGTTTGGCCATGGAAACAGAAGGCTTTTTATCACAGGACAAGAAATCAGCCCTCAAAAACTTAACCAGCAGAAAATATTTTTTTGAAAAAATCCCTAAGCCCCGGGCTCACAATTTCAGCCAAAATCTGACTTTTGGCAATTCACTCAAAAATGCTGCCGAAAGCTTGAAAATGCTCTCCTGAAAGGTTTGGCACTCGAAACAGAAGGCTTTTTATCACAGGACAAGAAATCAGCCCTCAAAAACTTAACCGGCAGAAAATATTTATTTGAAAAAATCCCTAAGCCCCGGGGTCACAATTTCAGCCAAAATGTGAATTTTGGCAATTCACTCAAAAATGGTGCCAAAAGCTTGAAAATGCTCCCCTGAAAGCTTTGGCCATGGAAACAGAAGGCTTTTTATCACAGGAAAAGAAATCAGCCCTCAAAAACCTAAGGGGCAGAAAATATTTTTTTGAAAAAAATCCCTAAGCCCCGGGGTCACAATTTCAGCCAAAATCTGATTTTTGGCAATTCACTCAAAAATGGTGCCAAAAGCTTGAAAATGCTCTCCTGAAAGGTTTAACACTCGAAACAGAAGGCTTTTTATCACAGGACAAGAAATCAGCCCTCAAAAACTTAACCAGCAGAAAAAATTTTTTTTGAAAAAATCCCTAAGCCCCGGGGTCACAATTTCAGCCAAAATCTGATTTTTGGCACTTCACTCAAAAATGGTGCCAAAAGCTTGAAAATGCTCTCCTGAAAGGTTTGGCACTCGAAACAGAAGGCTTTTTATCACAGGACAAGAAACCAGCCCTCAAAAACTTAACCGGCAGAATTTTTTTTTGAAAAAATCCCTAAGCCCCGAGGTCACAATTTCAGCCAAAATCTGATTTTTGGCACTTCACTCAAAAATGGTGCCAAAAGCTTGAAAATGCTCTCCTGAAAGGTTTGGCACTCGAAACAGAAGGCTTTTTATCACAGGACAAGAAATCAGCCCTCAAAAACTTAACCAGCAGAAAATATTTTTTTGAAAAAATCCCGTAGCCCCGGAGTCACAATTTCAGCAAAAATCTGACTTTTGGCGATTCACTCAAAAATGCTGCCGAAAACTTGAAAATGCTCCCCTGAAAGCTTTGGCCATGGAAACAGAAGGCTTTTTATCACAGGACAAGAAATCAGCCCTCAAAAACTTAACCGGCAGAAAATATTTTTTTGAAAAAATCCCTAAGCCCCGGGGTCACAATTTCAGCCAAAATCTGATTTTTGGCACTTCACTCAAAAATGCTGCCAAAAGCTTGAAAATGCTCTCCTGAAAGGTTTGTCACTCGAAACAGGAGGCTTTTTATCATAGGACAAGAAATCAGCCCTCAAAAACCTAAGCGGCAGAAAATATTTTTTTGAAAAAAATCCCTAAGCCCCGGGGTCACAATTTCAGCAAAAATCTGATTTTTGGCACTTCACTCAAAAATGGTGCCAAAAGCTTGAAAATGCTCTCCTGAAAGGTTTGGCACTCGAAACAGAAGGCTTTTTATCACAGGACAAGAAATCAGCCCTCAAAAACTTAACCGGCAGAAATTTTTTTTTGAAAAAATCCCTAAGCCCCGGGGTCACAATTTCAGCCAAAATCTGATTTTTGGCACTTCACTCAAAAATGGTGCCAAAAGCTTGAAAATGCTCTCCTGAAAGGTTTGGCACTCGAAACAGAAGGCTTTTTATCACAGGACAAGAAATCAGCCCTCAAAAACTTAACCAGCAGAAAATATTTCTTTGAAAAAATCCCTAAGCCCCGGGGTCACAATTTCAGCCAAAATCTGACTTTTGGCACTTCACTCAAAAATGGTGCCAAAAGCTTGAAAATGCTCTACTGAAAGGTTTGGCACTCGAAACAGAAGGCTTTTTATCACAGGACAAGAAATCAGCCCTCAAAAACCTAACCGGCAGAAAATATTTTTTTGAAAAAAATCCCTAAGCCCCGGGGTCACAATTTCAGCCAAAATGTGAATTTTGGCAATTCACTCAAAAATGGTGCCAAAAGCTTGAAAATGCTCCCCTGAAAGCTTTGGCCATGGAAACAGAAGGCTTTTTATCACAGGAAAAGAAATCAGCCCTCAAAAACCTAAGCGGCAGAAAATATTTTTTTGAAAAAAATCCCTAAGCCCCGGGGTCACAATTTCAGCCAAAATCTGATTTTTGGAAATTCACTCAAAAATGGTGCCAAAAGCTTGAAAATGCTCTCCTGAAAGGTTTAACACTCGAAACAGAAGGCTTTTTATCACAGGACAAGAAATCAGCCCTCAAAAACTTAACCAGCAGAAAAAATTTTTTTTGAAAAAATCCCTAAGCCCCGGGGTCACAATTTCAGCCAAAATCTGTTTTTTGGCACTTCACTCAAAAATGGTGCCAAAAGCTTGAAAATGCTCTCCTGAAAGGTTTGGCACTCGAAACAGAAGGCTTTTTATCACAGGACAAGAAATCAGCCCTCAAAAACTTAACCGGCAGAATTTTTTTTTGAAAAAATCCCTAAGCCCCGGGGTCACAATTTCAGCCAAAATCTGATTTTTGGCACTTCACTCAAAAATGGTGCCAAAAGCTTGAAAATGCTCTCCTGAAAGGTTTGGCACTCGAAACAGAAGGCTTTTTATCACAGGACAAGAAATCAGCCCTCAAAAACTTAACCAGCAGAAAATATTTTTTTGAAAAAATCCCGTAGCCCCGGAGTCACAATTTCAGCAAAAATCTGACTTTTGGCGATTCACTCAAAAATGCTGCCGAAAACTTGAAAATGCTCCCCTGAAAGCTTTGGCCATGGAAACAGAAGGCTTTTTATCACAGGACAAGAAATCAGCCCTCAAAAACTTAACCGGCAGAAAATATTTTTTTGAAAAAATCCCTAAGCCCCGGGGTCACAATTTCAGCCAAAATCTGATTTTTGGCACTTCACTCAAAAATGCTGCCAAAAGCTTGAAAATGCTCTCCTGAAAGGTTTGTCACTCGAAACAGGAGGCTTTTTATCATAGGACAAGAAATCAGCCCTCAAAAACCTAAGCGGCAGAAAATATTTTTTTGAAAAAAATCCCTAAGCCCCGGGGTCACAATTTCAGCAAAAATCTGACTTTTGGATATTCACTCAAAAATGGTGCCAAAAGCTTGAAAATGCTCTCCTGAAAAGTTTGGCACTCGAAACAGAAGGCTTTTTATCACAGGACAAGAAATCAGCCCTCAAAAACTTAACCGGCAGAAAATTTTTTTTTGAAAAAATCCCTAAGCCCCGGGGTCACAATTTCAGCCAAAATGTGAATTTTGGCAATTCAACCAAAAATGGTGCCAAAAGCTTGAAAATGCTCTCCTGAAAGGTTTGGCACTCGAAACAGAAGGCTTTTTATCACAGGACAAGAAATCAGCCCTCAAAAACTTAACCGGCAGAAATTTTTTTTTGAAAAAATCCCTAAGCCCCGGGGTCACAATTTCAGCCAAAATCTGATTTTTGGCACTTCACTCAAAAATGGTGCCAAAAGCTTGAAAATGCTCTCCTGAAAGGTTTGGCACTCGAAACAGAAGGCTTTTTATCACAGGACAAGAAATCAGCCCTCAAAAACTTAACCAGCAGAAAATATTTCTTTGAAAAAATCCCTAAGCCCCGGGGTCACAATTTCAGCCAAAATCTGACTTTTGGCACTTCACTCAAAAATGGTGCCAAAAGCTTGAAAATGCACTACTGAAAGGTTTCGCACTCGAAACAGAAGGCTTTTTATCACAGGACAAGAAATCAGCCCTCAAAAACCTAAGCGGCAGAAAATATTTTTTTGAAAAAAATCCCTAAGCCCCGGGGTCACAATTTCAGCAAAAATCTGACTTTTGGATATTCACTCAAAAATGGTGCCAAAAGCTTGAAAATGCTCTCCTGAAAAGTTTGGCACTCGAAACAGAAGGCTTTTTATCACAGGACAAGAAATCAGCCCTCAAAAACTTAACCGGCAGAAAATTTTTTTTTGAAAAAATCCCTAAGCCCCGGGGTCACAATTTCAGCCAAAATCTGAATTTTGGCAATTCACTCAAAAATGCTGCCAAAAGCTTGAAAATGCTCTCCTGAAAGGTTTGGCACTCGAAACAGAAGGCTTTTTATCACAGGACAAGAAATCAGCCCTCAAAAACTTAACCGGCAGAATTTTTTTTTTGAAAAAATCCCTAAGCCCCGGGGTCACAATTTCAGCCAAAATCTGATTTTTGGCACTTCACTCAAAAATGGTGCCAAAAGCTTGAAAATGCTCTCTTGAAACGTTTGGCACTCGAAACAGAAGGCTTTTTATCACAGGACAAGAAATCAGCCCTCAAAAACTTAACCGGCAGAAATTTTTTTTTGAAAAAATCCCTAAGCCCCGGGGTCACAATTTCAGCCAAAATCTGATTTTTGGCACTTCACTCAAAAATGGTGCCAAAAGCTTGAAAATGCTCTCCTGAAAGCTTTGGCACTCGAAACAGAAGGCTTTTTATCACAGGACAAGAAATCAGCCCTCAAAAACTTAACCAGCAGAAAATATTTCTTTGAAAAAATCCCTAAGCCCCGGGGTCACAATTTCAGCCAAAATCTGACTTTTGGCACTTCACTCAAAAATGCTGCCAAAAGCTTGAAAATGCTCTCCTGAAAGGTTTGGCACTCGAAACAGAAGGCTTTTTATCACAGGACAAGAAATCAGCCCTCAAAAACTTAACCGGCAGAAAATATTTTTTTGAAAAAATCCCTAAGCCCCGGGGTCACAATTTCAGCCAAAATCTGAATTTTGGCAATTCACTCAAAAATGGTGCCAAAAGCTTGATGATGCTCTCCTGAAAGGTTTGGCACTCGAAACAGAAGGCTTTTTATCAAAGGAAAATATATCAGCCATAAAAAAACTTAACCGGCAGAAAATACTTTTTTGAAAAAATCCCTAAGCCCCGGGGTCACAATTTCAGCCAAAATCTGACTTTTGGCAATTCACTCAAAAATGCTGCCGAAAGCTTGAAAATGCTCTCCTGAAAGGTTTGGCACTCGAAACAGAAGGCTTTTTATCACAGGACAAGAAATCAGCCCTCAAAAACTTAACCGGCAGAAAATATTTTTTTGAAAAAATCCCTAAGCCCCGGGGTCACAATTTCAGCCAAAATGTGAATTTTGGCAATTCACTCAAAAATGGTGCCAAAAGCTTGAAAATGCTCCCCTGAAAGCTTTGGCCATGGAAACAGAAGGCTTTTTATCACAGGAAAAGAAATCAGCCCTCAAAAACCTAAGCGGCAGAAAATATTTTTTTGAAAAAAATCCCTAAGCCCCGGGGTCACAATTTCAGCCAAAATCTGATTTTTGGCAATTCACTCAAAAATGGTGCCAAAAGCTTGAAAATGCTCTCCTGAAAGGTTTAACACTCGAAACAGAAGGCTTTTTATCACAGGACAAGAAATCAGCCCTCAAAAACTTAACCAGCAGAAAAATTTTTTTTTGAAAAAATCCCTAAGCCCCGGGTTCACAATTTCAGCCAAAATCTGATTTTTGGCACTTCACTCAAAAATGGTGCCAAAAGCTTGAAAATGCTCTCCTGAAAGGTTTGGCACTCGAAACAGAAGGCTTTTTATCACAGGACAAGAAATCAGCCCTCAAAAACTTAACCAGCAGAAAAATTTTTTTTTGAAAAAATCCCTAAGCCCCGGGGTCACAATTTCAGCCAAAATCTGATTTTTGGCACTTCACTCAAAAATGGTGCCAAAAGCTTGAAAATGCTCTCCTGAAAGGTTTGGCACTCGAAACAGAAGGCTTTTTATCACAGGACAAGAAATCAGCCCTCAAAAACTTAACCAGCAGAAAATATTTTTTTGAAAAAATCCCGTAGCCCCGGAGTCACAATTTCAGCAAAAATCTGACTTTTGGCGATTCACTCAAAAATGCTGCCGAAAGCTTGAAAATGCTCCCCTGAAAGCTTTGGCCATGGAAACAGAAGGCTTTTTATCACAGGACAAGAAATCAGCCCTCAAAAACTTAACCGGCAGAAAATATTTTTTTGAAAAAATCCCTAAGCCCCGGGGTCACAATTTCAGCCAAAATCTGAATTTTGGCAATTCACTCAAAAATGGTGCCAAAAGCTTGAAAATGCTCCCCTGAAAGCTTTGGCCATGGAAACAGAAGGCTTTTTATCACAGGACAAGAAATCAGCCCTCAAAAACCTAACCGGCAGAAAAAAATTTTTTGAAAAAAATCCCTAAGCCCCGGGGTCACAATTTCAGCAAAAATCTGACTTTTGAATATTCACTCAAAAATAGTGCCAAAAGCTTGAAAATGCTCTCCTGAAAAGTTTGGCACTCGAAACAGAAGGCTTTTTATCACACGACAAGAAATCAGCCCTCAAAAACTTAACCGGCAGAAAATTTTTTTTTGAAAATATCCCTAAGCCCCGGGGTCACAATTTCAGCCAAAATCTGAATTTTGGCAATTCACTCAAAAATGCTGCCAAAAGCTTGAAAATGCTCTCCTGAAAGGTTTGGCACTCGAAACAGAAGGCTTTTTATCACAGGACAAGAAATCAGCCCTCAAAAACTTAACCGGCAGAAATTTTTTTTTGAAAAAATCCCTAAGCCCAGGGGTCACAATTTCAGCCAAAATCTGATTTTTGGCACTTCACTCAAAAATGGTGCCAAAAGCTTGAAAATGCTCTCCTGAAAGGTTTGGCACTCGAAACAGAAGGCTTTTTATCACAGGACAAGAAATCAGCCCTCAAAAACTTAACCGGCAGAATTTTTTTTTTGAAAAAATCCCTAAGCCCCGGGGTCACAATTTCAGCCAAAATCTGATTTTTGGCACTTCACTCAAAAATGGTGCCAAAAGCTTGAAAATGCTCTCCTGAAAGGTTTCGCACTCGAAACAGAAGGCTTTTTATCACAGGACAAGAAATCAGCCCTCAAAAACTTAACCAGCAGAAAATATTTCTTTGAAAAAATCCCTAAGCCCCGGGGTCACAATTTCAGCCAAAATCTGACTTTTGGCACTTCACTCAAAAATGCTGCCAAAAGCTTGAAAATGCTCTCCTGAAAGGTTTGGCACTCGAAACAGAAGGCTTTTTATCACAGGACAAGAAATCAGCCCTCAAAAACTTAACCGGCAGAAAATATTTTTTTGAAAAAATCCCTAAGCCCCGGGGTCACAATTTCAGCCAAAATCTGAATTTTGGCAATTCACTCAAAAATGGTGCCAAAAGCTTGATGATGCTCTCCTGAAAGGTTTGGCACTCGAAACAGAAGGCTTTTTATCAAAGGAAAATATATCAGCCATAAAAAAACTTAACCGGCAGAAAATACTTTTTTGAAAAAATCCCTAAGCCCCGGGGTCACAATTTCAGCAAAAATCTGACTTTTGGCAATTCACTCAAAAATGCTGCCGAAAGCTTGAAAATGCTCTCCTGAAAGGTTTGGCACTCGAAACAGAAGGCTTTTTATCAAAGGAAAATATATCAGCCCTCAAAAACCTAACCGTCAGAAAATCTTATTTTGAAAAAAATCCCTAAGCCCCGGGGTCACAATTTCAGCCAAAATCTGAATTTTGACAATTCACTCAAAAATGGTGCGAAAAGCTTGAAAATGCTCTCCTGAAAGGTTTGGCACTCGAAACAGAAGGCTTTTTATCAAAGGAAAATAGATCAGCCCTCAAAAACCTAACCGGCAGAAAATATTTTTTTGAAAAAAATCCCTAAGCCCCGGGGTCACAATTTCAGCTAAAATCTGAATTTTTGGCAATTCACTCAAAAATGGTGCCAAAAGCTTGAAAATGCTCTCCTGAAAGGTTTGGCACTTGAAACAGAAGGCTTTTTATCACAGGACAAGAAATCAGTCCTCAAAAACTTAACCAGCAGAAAATATTTTTTTGTAAAAATCCCAAACCCCAGGGTCACAATTTCAGCCAAAATCTGACTTTTGGCAATTCGCTCAAAAATGGTGCCAAAAGCTTGAAAATGCTCTCCTGAAAGGTTTGGCACTCGAAACAGAAGGCTTTTTATCACAGGACAAGAAATCAGCCCTCAAAAACCTAACCGGCAGAAAATATTTTTTTGAAAAAATCCCTAAGCCCCGGGCTCACAATTTCAGCCAAAATCTGAATTTTGGCAATTCACTCAACAATGGTGCCAAAAGCTTGAAAATGCTCCCCTGAAAGCTTTGGCCATGGAAACAGAAGGCTTTTTATCACAGGACAAGAAATCAGCCCTCAAAAACTTAACCGGCAGAAAATACTTTTTTGAAAAAATCCCTAAGCCCCGGGGTCACAATTTCAGCCAAAATCTGACTTTTGGCACTTCACTCAAAAATGCTGCCAAAAGCTTGAAAATGCTCTCCTGAAAGGTTTGGCACTCGAAACAGAAGGCTTTTTATCACAGGACAAGAAATCAGCCCTCAAAAACTTAACCAGCAGAAAATATTTCTTTGAAAAAATCCCTAAGCCCCGGGGTCACAATTTCAGCCAAAATCTGACTTTTGGCACTTCACTCAAAAATGCTGCCAAAAGCTTGAAAATGCTCTCCTGAAAGGTTTGGCACTCGAAACAGAAGGCTTTTTATCACAGGACAAGAAATCAGCCCTCAAAAACTTAACCGGCAGAAAATATTTTTTTGAAAAAATCCCTAAGCCCCGGGGTCACAATTTCAGCCAAAATCTGAATTTTGGCAATTCACTCAAAAATGGTGCCAAAAGCTTGATGATGCTCTCCTGAAAGGTTTGGCACTCGAAACAGAAGGCTTTTTATCAAAGGAAAATATATCAGCCATAAAAAAACTTAACCGGCAGAAAATACTTTTTTGAAAAAATCCCTAATTTCAGCAAAAATCTGACTTTTGGCAATTCACTCAAAAATGCTGCCGAAAGCTTGAAAATGCTCTCCTGAAAGGTTTGGCACTCGAAACAGAAGGCTTTTTATCAAAGGAAAATATATCAGCCCTCAAAAACCTAACCGTCAGAAAATATTATTTTGAAAAAAATCCCTAAGCCCCGGGGTCACAATTTCAGCCAAAATCTGAATTTTGGCAATTCACTCAAAAATGGTGCGAAAAGCTTGAAAATGCTCTCCTGAAAGGTTTGGCACTCGAAACAGAAGGCTTTTTATCAAAGGAAAATAGATCAGCCCTCAAAAACCTAACCGGCAAAAAATATTTTTTTGAAAAAAATCCCTAAGCCCCGGGGTCACAATTTCAGCTAAAATCTGAATTTTTGGCAATTCACTCAAAAATGGTGCCAAAAGCTTGAAAATGCTCTCCTGAAAGGTTTGGCACTTGAAACAGAAGGCTTTTTTTCACAGGACAAGAAATCAGCCCTCAAAAACTTAACCAGCAGAAAATATTTTTTTGTAAAAATCCCAAACCCCAGGGTCACAATTTCAGCCAAAATCTGACTTTTGGCAATTCGCTCAAAAATGCTGCCAAAAGCTTGAAAATGCTCTCCTGAAAGGTTTGGCACTCGAAACAGAAGGCTTTTTATCACAGGACAAGAAATCAGCCCTCAAAAACCTAACCGGCAGAAAATATTTTTTTGAAAAAATCCCTAAGCCCCGGGCTCACAATTTCAGCCAAAATCTGAATTTTGGCAATTCACTCAACAATGGTGCCAAAAGCTTGAAAATGCTCCCCTGAAAGCTTTGGCCATGGAAACAGAAGGCTTTTTATCACAGGACAAGAAATCAGCCCTCAAAAACTTAACCGGCAGAAAATACTTTTTTGAAAAAATCCCTAAGCCCCGGGGTCACAATTTCAGCAAAAATCTGACTTTTGGCAATTCACTCAAAAATGCTGCCGAAAGCTTGAAAATGCTCTCCTGAAAGGTTTGGCACTCGAAACAGAAGGCTTTTTATCAAAGGAAAATATATCAGCCCTCAAAAACCTAACCGTCAGAAAATGTTATTTTGAAAAAAATCCCTAAGCCCCGGGGTCACAATTTCATCCAAAATCTGAATTTTGGCAATTCACTCAAAAATGGTGCCAAAAGCTTGAAAATGCTCTCCTGAAAGGTTTGGCACTCGAAACAGAAGGCTTTTTATCAAAGGAAAATAGATCAGCCCTCAAAAACCTAAACGGCAGAAAATATTTTTTTTGAAAAAAATCCCTGAGCCCCGGGGTCACAATTTCAGCTAAAATCTGAATTTTTGGCAATTCACTCAAAAATGGTGCCAAAAGCTTGAAAATGCTCTCCTGAAAGGTTTGGCACTCGAAACAGAAGGCTTTTTATCACAGGACAAGAAATCAGCCCTCAAAGACTTAACCAGCAGAAAATATTTTTTTGAAAAAATCCCTAAGCCCCGGGGTCACAATTTCAGCCAAAATCTGACTTTTGGCAATTCGCTCAAAAATGGTGCCAAAAGCTTGAAAATGCTCTCCTGAAAGGTTTGGCACTCGAAACAGAAGGCTTTTTATCAAAGGAAAATAGATCAGCCCTCAAAAACCTAAACGGCAGAAAATATTTTTTTTGAAAAAAATCCCTGAGCCCCGGGGTCACAATTTCAGCTAAAATCTGAATTTTTGGCAATTCACTCAAAAATGGTGCCAAAAGCTTGAAAATGCTCTCCTGAAAGGTTTGGCACTTGAAACAGAAGGCTTTTTATCACAGGACAAGAAATCAGCCCTCAAAGACTTAACCAGCAGAAAATATTTTTTTGAAAAAATCCCTAAGCCCCGGGGTCACAATTTCAGCCAAAATCTGATTTTTGGCAACTCACTCAAAAATGGTGCCAAAAGCTTGATGATGCTCTCCTGAAAGGTTTGGCACTCGAAACAGAAGGCTTTTTATCAAAGGAAAATATATCAGCCATAAAAAAACTTAACCGGCAGAAAATACTTTTTTGAAAAAATCCCTAAGCCCCGGGCTCACAATTTCAGCAAAAATCTGACTTTTGGCAATTCACTCAAAAATGCTGCCGAAAGCTTGAAAATGCTCTCCTGAAAGGTTTGGAACTCGAAACAGAAGGCTTTTTATCACAGGACAAGAAATCAGCCCTCAAAAACTTAACCGGCAGAAAATATTTATTTGAAAAAATCCCTAGGCCCCGGGGTCACAATTTCAGCCAAAATCTGAATTTTGGCAATTCACTCAAAAATGGTGCCAAAAGCTTGAAAATGCTCCCCTGAAAGCTTTGGCCATGGAAACAGAAGGCTTTTTATCACAGGACAAGAAATCAGCCCTCAAAAACCTAACCGGCAGAAAAAAAATTTTTTAAAAAAATCCCTAAGCCCCGGGGTCACAATTTCAGCAAAAATCTGACTTTTGGATATTCACTCAAAAATGGTGCCAAAAGCTTGAAAATGCTCCCCTGAAAGCTTTGGCCATGGAAACAGAAGGCTTTTTATCACAGGACAAGAAATCAGCCCTCAAAAACTTAACCGGCAGAAAATATTTTTTTGAAAAAATCCCTAAGCCCCGGGGTCACAATTTCAGCAAAAATCTGACTTTTGGATATTCACTCAAAAATGGTGCCAAAAGCTTGAAAATGCTCTCCTGTAAAGTTTGGCACTCGAAACAGAAGGATTTTTATCACAGGACAAGAAATCAGCCCTCAAAAACTTAACCGGCAGAATTTTTTTTTAAAAAAAAATCCCTAAGCCCCGGGGTCACAATTTCAGCCAAAATCTGAATTTTGGCAATTCACTCAAAAATGCTGCCAAAAGCTTGAAAATGCTCTCCTGAAAGGTTTGGCACTCGAAACAGAAGGCTTTTTATCACAGGACAAGAAATCAGCCCTCAAAAACTTAACCGGCAGAAATTTTTTTTTGAAAAAATCCCTAAGCCCCGGGGTCACAATTTCAGCCAAAATCTGATTTTTGGCACTTCACTCAAAAATGGTGCCAAAAGCTTGAAAATGCTCTCCTGAAAGGTTTGGCACTCGAAACAGAAGGCTTTTTATCACAGGACAAGAAATCAGCCCTCAAAAACTTAACCGGCAGAAAATATTTTTTTGAAAAAATCCCTAAGCCCCGGGGTCACAATTTCAGCCAAAATCTGAATTTTGGCAATTCACTCAAAAATGGTGCCAAAAGCTTGAAAATGCTCCCCTGAAAGCTTTGGCCATGGAAACAGAAGGCTTTTTATCACAGGACAAGAAATCAGCCCTCAAAAACCTAACCGGCAGAAAAAATTTTTTTAAAAAAAATCCCTAAGCCCCGGGGTCACAATTTCAGCAAAAATCTGACTTTTGGATATTCACTCAAAAATGGTGCCAAAAGCTTGAAAATGCTCCCCTGAAAGCTTTGGCCATGGAAACAGAAGGCTTTTTATCACAGGACAAGAAATCAGCCCTCAAAAACTTAACCGGCAGAAAATATTTTTTTGAAAAAATCCCTAAGCCCCGGGGTCACAATTTCAGCCAAAATCTGAATTTTGGCAATTCACTCAAAAATGGTGCCAAAAGCTTGAAAATGCTCCCCTGAAAGCTTTGGCCATGCAAACAGAAGGCTTTTTATCACAGGACAAGAAATCAGCCCTCAAAAACCTAACCGGCAGAAATTTTTTTTTGAAAAAATCCCTAAGCCCCGGGGTCACAATTTCAGCCAAAATCTGATTTTTGGCACTTCACTCAAAAATGGTGCCAAAAGCTTGAAAATGCTCTCCTGAAAGGTTTGGCACTCGAAACAGAAGGCTTTTTATCACAGGACAAGAAATCAGCCCTCAAAAACTTAACCGGCAGAAATTTTTTTTTGAAAAAATCCCTAAGCCCCGGGGTCACAATTTCAGCCAAAATCTGATTTTTGGCACTTCACTCAAAAATGGTGCCAAAAGCTTGAAAATGCTCTCCTGAAAGGTTTGGCACTCGAAACAGAAGGCTTTTTATCACAGGACAAGAAATCAGCCCTCAAAAACTTAACCGGCAGAAAATATTTTTTTGAAAAAATCCCTAAGCCCCGGGGTCACAATTTCAGCCAAAATCTGAATTTTGGCAATTCACTCAAAAATGGTGCCAAAAGCTTGATGATGCTCTCCTGAAAGGTTTGGCACTCGAAACAGAAGGCTTTTTATCAAAGGAAAATATATCAGCCATAAAAAAACTTAACCGGCAGAAAATACTTTTTTGAAAAAATCCCTAAGCCCCGGCGTCACAATTTCAGCAAAAATCTGACTTTTGGCAATTCACTCAAAAATGCTGCCGAAAGCTTGAAAATGCTCTCCTGAAAGGTTTGGCACTCGAAACAGAAGGCTTTTTATCAAAGGAAAATATATCAGCCCTTAAAAACCTAACCGTCAGAAAATATTATTTTGAAAAAAATCCCTAAGCCCCGGGGTCACAATTTCAGCCAAAATCTGAATTTTGGCAATTCACTCAAAAATGGTGCGAAAAGCTTGAAAATGCTCTCCTGAAAGGTTTGGCACTCGAAACAGAAGGCTTTTTATCAAAGGAAAATAGATCAGCCCTCAAAAACCTAACCGGCAGAAAATATTTTTTTGAAAAAAATCCCTAAGCCCCGGGGTCACAATTTCAGCAAAAATCTGACTTTTGGCAATTCACTCAAAAATGCTGCCGAAATCTTGAAAATGCTCTCCTGAAAGGTTTGGAACTCGAAACAGAAGGCTTTTTATCACAGGACAAGAAATCAGCCCTCAAAAACTTAACCGGCAGAAAATATTTATTTGAAAAAATCCCTAAGCCCTGGGGTCACAATTTCAGCCAAAATCTGAATTTTGGCAATTCACTCAAAAATGGTGCCAAAAGCTTGAAAATGCTCCCCTGAAAGCTTTGGCCATGGAAACAGAAGGCTTTTTATCACAGGACAAGAAATCAGCCCTCAAAAACCTAACCGGCAGAAAAAATTTTTTTAAAAAAAATCCCTAAGCCCCGGGGTCACAATTTCAGCAAAAATCTGACTTTTGGATATTCACTCAAAAATGGTGCCAAAAGCTTGAAAATGCTCCCCTGAAAGCTTTGGCCATGGAAACAGAAGGCTTTTTATCACAGGACAAGAAATCAGCCCTCAAAAACTTAACCGGCAGAAATTTTTTTTTTAAAAAAATCCCTAAGCCCCGGGGTCACAATTTCAGCCAAAATCTGAATTTTGGCAATTCACTCAAAAATGCTGCCAAAAGCTTGAAAATGCTCTCCTGAAAGGTTTGGCACTCGAAACAGAAGGCTTTTTATCACAGGACAAGAAATCAGCCCTCAAAAACTTAACCGGCAGAAATTTTTTTTTGAAAAAATCCCTAAGCCCCGGGGTCACAATTTCAGCCAAAATCTGATTTTTGGCACTTCACTCAAAAATGGTGCCAAAAGCTTGAAAATGCTCTCCTGAAAGGTTTGGCACTCGAAACAGAAGGCTTTTTATCACAGGACAAGAAATCAGCCCTCAAAAACTTAACCGGCAGAAAATATTTTTTTGAAAAAATCCCTAAGCCCCGGGGTCACAATTTCAGCCAAAATCTGAATTTTGGCAATTCACTCAAAAATGGTGCCAAAAGCTTGAAAATGCTCCCCTGAAAGCTTTGGCCATGGAAACAGAAGGCTTTTTATCACAGGACAAGAAATCAGCCCTCAAAAACCTAACCGGCAGAAAAAAATTTTTTGAAAAAAATCCCTAAGCCCCGGGGTCACAATTTCAGCAAAAATCTGACTTTTGGATATTCACTCAAAAATGGTGCCAAAAGCTTGAAAATGCTCTCCTGTAAAGTTTGGCACTCGAAACAGAAGGATTTTTATCACAGGACAAGAAATCAGCCCTCAAAAACTTAACCGGCAGAAAATTTTTTTTAAAAAAAATCCCTAAGCCCCGGGGTCACAATTTCAGCCAAAATCTGAATTTTGGCAATTCACTCAAAAATGCTGCCAAAAGCTTGAAAATGCTCTCCTGAAAGGTTTGGCACTCGAAACAGAAGGCTTTTTATCACAGGACAAGAAATCAGCCCTCAAAAACTTAACCGGCAGAAATTTTTTTTTGAAAAAATCCCTAAGCCCCGGGGTCACAATTTCAGCCAAAATCTGATTTTTGGCACTTCACTCAAAAATGGTGCCAAAAGCTTGAAAATGCTCTCCTGAAAGGTTTGGCACTCGAAACAGAAGGCTTTTTATCACAGGACAAGAAATCAGCCCTCAAAAACTTAACCGGCAGAAATTTTTTTTTGAAAAAATCCCTAAGCCCCGGGGTCACAATTTCAGCCAAAATCTGATTTTTGGCACTTCACTCAAAAATGGTGCCAAAAGCTTGAAAATGCTCTCCTGAAAGGTTTGGCACTCGAAACAGAAGGCTTTTTATCACAGGACAAGAAATCAGCCCTCAAAAACTTAACCGGCAGAAAATATTTTTTTGAAAAAATCCCTAAGCCCCGGGGTCACAATTTCAGCCAAAATCTGAATTTTGGCAATTCACTCAAAAATGGTGCCAAAAGCTTGATGATGCTCTCCTGAAAGGTTTGGCACTCGAAACAGAAGGCTTTTTATCAAAGGAAAATATATCAGCCATAAAAAAACTTAACCGGCAGAAAATACTTTTTTGAAAAAATCCCTAAGCCCCGGGGTCACAATTTCAGCAAAAATCTGACTTTTGGCAATTCACTCAAAAATGCTGCCGAAAGCTTGAAAATGCTCTCCTGAAAGGTTTGGCACTCGAAACAGAAGGCTTTTTATCAAAGGAAAATATATCAGCCCTTAAAAACCTAACCGTCAGAAAATATTATTTTGAAAAAAATCCCTAAGCCCCGGGGTCACAATTTCAGCTAAAATCTGAATTTTTGGCAATTCACTCAAAAATGGTGCCAAAAGCTTGAAAATGCTCTCCTGAAAGGTTTGGCACTTGAAACAGAAGGCTTTTTATCACAGGACAAGAAATCAGCCCTCAAAGACTTAACCAGCAGAAAATATTTTTTTGTAAAAATCCCAAACCCCAGGGTCACAATTTCAGCCAAAATCTGACTTTTGGCAATTCGCTCAAAAATGGTGCCAAAAGCTTGAAAATGCTCTCCTGAAAGGTTTGGCACTCGAAACAGAAGGCTTTTTATCACAGGACAAGAAATCAGCCCTCAAAAACCTAACCGGCAGAAAATATTTTTTTGAAAAAATCCCTAAGCCCCGGGCTCACAATTTCAGCCAAAATCTGAATTTTGGCAATTCACTCAACAATGGTGCCAAAAGCTTGAAAATGCTCCCCTGAAAGCTTTGGCCATGGAAACAGAAGGCTTTTTATCACAGGACAAGAAATCAGCCCTCAAAAACTTAACCGGCAGAAAATACTTTTTTGAAAAAATCCCTAAGCCCCGGGGTCACAATTTCAGCCAAAATCTGAATTTTGGCAATTCACTCAAAAATGGTGCCAAAAGCTTGAAAATGCTCCCCTGAAAGGTTTGGCACTCGAAACAGAAGGCTTTTTATCACAGGACAAGAAATCAGCCCTCAAAAACCTAACCGGCAGAAAATATTTTTTTGAAAAAATCCCTAAGCCCCGGGCTCACAATTTCAGCAAAAATCTGAATTTTGGCAATTCACTCAACAATGGTGCCAAAAGCTTGAAAATGCTCCCCTGAAAGCTTTGGCCATGGAAACAGAAGGCTTTTTATCACAGGACAAGAAATCAGCCCTCAAAAACTTAACCGGCAGAAAATATTTTTTTGAAAAAATCCCTAAGCCCCGGGGTCACAATTTCAGCCAAAATCTGAATTTTGGCAATTCACTCAAAAATGGTGCCAAAAGCTTGAAAATGCTCCCCTGAAAGCTTTGGCCATGCAAACAGAAGGCTTTTTATCACAGGACAAGAAATCAGCCCTCAAAAACCTAACCGGCAGAAAAAAATTTTTTGAAAAAAATCCCTAAGCCCCGGGGTCACAATTTCAGCCAAAATCTGAATTTTGGCAACTCACTCAAAAATGGTGCCAAAAGCTTGATGATGCTCTCCTGAAAGGTTTGGCCATGCAAACAGAAGGCTTTTTATCACAGGACAAGAAATCAGCCCTCAAAAACTTAACCAGCAGAAAATATTTTTTTGAAAAAATCCCTAAGCCCCGGGGTCACAATTTCAGCAAAAATCTGATTTTTGGCAATTCTCTCAAAAATGGTGCCAAAAGCTTGAAAATGCTCTCCTGAAAGGTTTGTCACTCGAAACAGAAGGCTTTTTATCACAGGACAAGAAATCAGCCCTCAAAAACTTAACCAGCAGAAAATATTTTTTTGAAAAAATCCCTAAGCCCCGGGGTCACAATTTCAGCAAAAATCTGACTTTTGGATATTCACTCAAAAATGGTGCCAAAAGCTTGAAAATGCTCTCCTGAAAAGTTTGGCACTCGAAACAGAAGGATTTTTATCACAGGACAAGAAATCAGCCCTCAAAAACTTAACCGGCAGAAAAATTTTTTTTAAAAAAATCCCTAAGCCCCGGGGTCACAATTTCAGCCAAAATCTGAATTTTGGCAATTCACTCAAAAATGCTGCCAAAAGCTTGAAAATGCTCTCCTGAAAGGTTTGGCACTCGAAACAGAAGGCTTTTTATCACAGGACAAGAAATCAGCCCTCAAAAACTTAACCGGCAGAAATTTTTTTTTGAAAAAATCCCTAAGCCCCGGGGTCACAATTTCAGCCAAAATCTGATTTTTGGCACTTCACTCAAAAATGGTGCCAAAAGCTTGAAAATGCTCTCCTGAAAGGTTTGGCACTCGAAACAGAAGGCTTTTTATCACAGGACAAGAAATCAGCCCTCAAAAACGTAACCGGCAGAAAATATTTTTTTGAAAAAATCCCTAAGCCCCGGGGGGGTCACAATTTCAGCCAAAATCTGAATTTTGGCAATTCACTCAAAAATGGTGCCAAAAGCTTGAAAATGCTCCCCTGAAAGCTTTGGCCATGCAAACAGAAGGCTTTTTATCACAGGACAAGAAATCAGCCCTCAAAAACCTAACCGGCAGAAAAAAAATTTTTGAAAAAAATCCCTAAGCCCCGGGGTCACAATTTCAGCAAAAATCTGACTTTTGGATATTCACTCAAAAATGGTGCCAAAAGCTTGAAAATGCTCTCCTGTAAAGTTTGGCACTCGAAACAGAAGGATTTTTATCACAGGACAAGAAATCAGCCCTCAAAAACTTAACCGGCAGAAAATTTTTTTTAAAAAAAATCCCTAAGCCCCGGGGTCACAATTTCAGCCAAAATCTGAATTTTGGCAATTCACTCAAAAATGCTGCCAAAAGCTTGAAAATGCTCTCCTGAAACGTTTGGCACTCGAAACAGAAGGCTTTTTATCACAGGACAAGAAATCAGCCCTCAAAAACTTAACCGGCAGAAATTTTTTTTTGAAAAAATCCCTAAGCCCCGGGGTCACAATTTCAGCCAAAATCTGATTTTTGGCACTTCACTCAAAAATGGTGCCAAAAGCTTGAAAATGCTCTCCTGAAAGGTTTGGCACTCGAAACAGAAGGCTTTTTATCACAGGACAAGAAATCAGCCCTCAAAAACTTAACCGGCAGAAATTTTTTTTTGAAAAAATCCCTAAGCCCCGGGGTCACAATTTCAGCCAAAATCTGATTTTTGGCACTTCACTCAAAAATGGTGCCAAAAGCTTGAAAATGCTCTCCTGAAAGGTTTGGCACTCGAAACAGAAGGCTTTTTATCACAGGACAAGAAATCAGCCCTCAAAAACTTAACCGGCAGAAAATATTTTTTTGAAAAAATCCCTAAGCCCCGGGGTCACAATTTCAGCCAAAATCTGAATTTTGGCAATTCACTCAAAAATGGTGCCAAAAGCTTGATGATGCTCTCCTGAAAGGTTTGGCACTCGAAACAGAAGGCTTTTTATCAAAGGAAAATATATCAGCCATAAAAAAACTTAACCGGCAGAAAATACTTTTTTGAAAAAATCCCTAAGCCCCGGGGTCACAATTTCAGCAAAAATCTGACTTTTGGCAATTCACTCAAAAATGCTGCCGAAAGCTTGAAAATGCTCTCCTGAAAGGTTTGGCACTCGAAACAGAAGGCTTTTTATCAAAGGAAAATATATCAGCCCTTAAAAACCTAACCGTCAGAAAATATTATTTTGAAAAAAATCCCTAAGCCCCGGGGTCACAATTTCAGCTAAAATCTGAATTTTTGGCAATTCACTCAAAAATGGTGCCAAAAGCTTGAAAATGCTCTCCTGAAAGGTTTGGCACTTGAAACAGAAGGCTTTTTATCACAGGACAAGAAATCAGCCCTCAAAGACTTAACCAGCAGAAAATATTTTTTTGTAAAAATCCCAAACCCCAGGGTCACAATTTCAGCCAAAATCTGACTTTTGGCAATTCGCTCAAAAATGGTGCCAAAAGCTTGAAAATGCTCTCCTGAAAGGTTTGGCACTCGAAACAGAAGGCTTTTTATCACAGGACAAGAAATCAGCCCTCAAAAACCTAACCGGCAGAAAATATTTTTTTGAAAAAATCCCTAAGCCCCGGGCTCACAATTTCAGCCAAAATCTGAATTTTGGCAATTCACTCAACAATGGTGCCAAAAGCTTGAAAATGCTCCCCTGAAAGCTTTGGCCATGGAAACAGAAGGCTTTTTATCACAGGACAAGAAATCAGCCCTCAAAAACTTAACCGGCAGAAAATACTTTTTTGAAAAAATCCCTAAGCCCCGGGGTCACAATTTCAGCCAAAATCTGAATTTTGGCAATTCACTCAAAAATGGTGCCAAAAGCTTGAAAATGCTCCCCTGAAAGGTTTGGCACTCGAAACAGAAGGCTTTTTATCACAGGACAA
Organism: Podarcis vaucheri; assembly: GCF_965113315.1. Taxonomy (NCBI): domain Eukaryota; kingdom Metazoa; phylum Chordata; class Lepidosauria; order Squamata; family Lacertidae; genus Podarcis; species Podarcis vaucheri. The sequence goes on along the minus strand of NC_138765.1, from coordinate 84,803,800 downwards.
GAAATCAGCCCTCAAAAACCTAACCGGCAGAAAATATTTTTTTGAAAAAATCCCTAAGCCCCGGGCTCACAATTTCAGCAAAAATCTGAATTTTGGCAATTCACTCAACAATGGTGCCAAAAGCTTGAAAATGCTCCCCTGAAAGCTTTGGCCATGGAAACAGAAGGCTTTTTATCACAGGACAAGAAATCAGCCCTCAAAAACTTAACCGGCAGAAAATATTTTTTTGAAAAAATCCCTAAGCCCCGGGGTCACAATTTCAGCCAAAATCTGAATTTTGGCAATTCACTCAAAAATGGTGCCAAAAGCTTGAAAATGCTCCCCTGAAAGCTTTGGCCATGCAAACAGAAGGCTTTTTATCACAGGACAAGAAATCAGCCCTCAAAAACCTAACCGGCAGAAAAAATTTTTTTGAAAAAAATCCCTAAGCCCCGGGGTCACAATTTCAGCAAAAATCTGACTTTTGGATATTCACTCAAAAATGGTGCCAAAAGCTTGAAAATGCTCTCCTGAAAAGTTTGGCACTCGAAACAGAAGGATTTTTATCACAGGACAAGAAATCAGCCCTCAAAAACTTAACCGGCAGAAAAATTTTTTTTAAAAAAATCCCTAAGCCCCGGGGTCACAATTTCAGCCAAAATCTGAATTTTGGCAATTCACTCAAAAATGCTGCCAAAAGCTTGAAAATGCTCTCCTGAAAGGTTTGGCACTCGAAACAGAAGGCTTTTTATCACAGGACAAGAAATCAGCCCTCAAAAACTTAACCGGCAGAAATTTTTTTTTGAAAAAATCCCTAAGCCCCGGGGTCACAATTTCAGCCAAAATCTGATTTTTGGCACTTCACTCAAAAATGGTGCCAAAAGCTTGAAAATGCTCTCCTGAAAGGTTTGGCACTCGAAACAGAAGGCTTTTTATCACAGGACAAGAAATCAGCCCTCAAAAACTTAACCGGCAGAAATTTTTTTTTGAAAAAATCCCTAAGCCCCGGGGTCACAATTTCAGCCAAAATCTGATTTTTGGCACTTCACTCAAAAATGGTGCCAAAAGCTTGAAAATGCTCTCCTGAAAGGTTTGGCACTCGAAACAGAAGGCTTTTTATCACAGGACAAGAAATCAGCCCTCAAAAACTTAACCGGCAGAAAATATTTTTTTGAAAAAATCCCTAAGCCCCGGGGTCACAATTTCAGCCAAAATCTGAATTTTGGCAATTCACTCAAAAATGGTGCCAAAAGCTTGATGATGCTCTCCTGAAAGGTTTGGCACTCGAAACAGAAGGCTTTTTATCAAAGGAAAATATATCAGCCATAAAAAAACTTAACCGGCAGAAAATACTTTTTTGAAAAAATCCCTAAGCCCCGGGGTCACAATTTCAGCAAAAATCTGACTTTTGGCAATTCACTCAAAAATGCTGCCGAAAGCTTGAAAATGCTCTCCTGAAAGGTTTGGCACTCGAAACAGAAGGCTTTTTATCAAAGGAAAATATATCAGCCCTTAAAAACCTAACCGTCAGAAAATATTATTTTGAAAAAAATCCCTAAGCCCCGGGGTCACAATTTCAGCTAAAATCTGAATTTTTGGCAATTCACTCAAAAATGGTGCCAAAAGCTTGAAAATGCTCTCCTGAAAGGTTTGGCACTTGAAACAGAAGGCTTTTTATCACAGGACAAGAAATCAGCCCTCAAAGACTTAACCAGCAGAAAATATTTTTTTGTAAAAATCCCAAACCCCAGGGTCACAATTTCAGCCAAAATCTGACTTTTGGCAATTCGCTCAAAAATGGTGCCAAAAGCTTGAAAATGCTCTCCTGAAAGGTTTGGCACTCGAAACAGAAGGCTTTTTATCACAGGACAAGAAATCAGCCCTCAAAAACCTAACCGGCAGAAAATATTTTTTTGAAAAAATCCCTAAGCCCCGGGCTCACAATTTCAGCCAAAATCTAAATTTTGGCAATTCACTCAACAATGGTGCCAAAAGCTTGAAAATGCTCCCCTGAAAGCTTTGGCCATGGAAACAGAAGGCTTTTTATCACAGGACAAGAAATCAGCCCTCAAAAACTTAACCGGCAGAAAATACTTTTTTGAAAAAATCCCTAAGCCCCGGGGTCACAATTTCAGCCAAAATCTGAATTTTGGCAATTCACTCAAAAATGGTGCCAAAAGCTTGAAAATGCTCCCCTGAAAGGTTTGGCACTCGAAACAGAAGGCTTTTTATCACAGGACAAGAAATCAGCCCTCAAAAACCTAACCGGCAGAAAATATTTTTTTGAAAAAATCCCTAAGCCCCGGGCTCACAATTTCAGCAAAAATCTGAATTTTGGCAATTCACTCAACAATGGTGCCAAAAGCTTGAAAATGCTCCCCTGAAAGCTTTGGCCATGGAAACAGAAGGCTTTTTATCACAGGACAAGAAATCAGCCCTCAAAAACTTAACCGGCAGAAAATATTTTTTTGAAAAAATCCCTAAGCCCCGGGGTCACAATTTCAGCCAAAATCTGAATTTTGGCAATTCACTCAAAAATGGTGCCAAAAGCTTGAAAATGCTCCCCTGAAAGCTTTGGCCATGCAAACAGAAGGCTTTTTATCACAGGACAAGAAATCAGCCCTCAAAAACCTAACCGGCAGAAAAATTTTTTTTGAAAAAAATCCCTAAGCCCCGGGGTCACAATTTCAGCAAAAATCTGACTTTTGGATATTCACTCAAAAATGGTGCCAAAAGCTTGAAAATGCTCTCCTGAAAAGTTTGGCACTCGAAACAGAAGGATTTTTATCACAGGACAAGAAATCAGCCCTCAAAAACTTAACCGGCAGAAAAATTTTTTTTAAAAAAATCCCTAAGCCCCGGGGTCACAATTTCAGCCAAAATCTGAATTTTGGCAATTCACTCAAAAATGCTGCCAAAAGCTTGAAAATGCTCTCCTGAAAGGTTTGGCACTCGAAACAGAAGGCTTTTTATCACAGGACAAGAAATCAGCCCTCAAAAACTTAACCGGCAGAAATTTTTTTTTGAAAAAATCCCTAAGCCCCGGGGTCACAATTTCAGCCAAAATCTGATTTTTGGCACTTCACTCAAAAATGGTGCCAAAAGCTTGAAAATGCTCTCCTGAAAGGTTTGGCACTCGAAACCGAAGGCTTTTTATCACAGGACAAGAAATCAGCCCTCAAAAACTTAACCGGCAGAAAATATTTTTTTGAAAAAATCCCTAAGCCCCGGGGTCACAATTTCAGCCAAAATCTGAATTTTGGCAATTCACTCAAAAATGGTGCCAAAAGCTTGAAAATGCTCCCCTGAAAGCTTTGGCCATGCAAACAGAAGGCTTTTTATCACAGGACAAGAAATCAGCCCTCAAAAACCTAACCGGCAGAAAAAAATTTTTTGAAAAAAATCCCTAAGCCCCGGGGTCACAATTTCAGCAAAAATCTGACTTTTGGATATTCACTCAAAAATGGTGCCAAAAGCTTGAAAATGCTCTCCTGTAAAGTTTGGCACTCAAAACAGAAGGATTTTTATCACAGGACAAGAAATCAGCCCTCAAAAACTTAACCGGCAGAAAAAATTTTTTAAAAAAAATCCCTAAGCCCCGGGGTCACAATTTCAGCCAAAATCTGAATTTTGGCAATTCACTCAAAAATGCTGCCAAAAGCTTGAAAATGCTCTCCTGAAAGGTTTGGCACTCGAAACAGAAGGCTTTTTATCACAGGACAAGAAATCAGCCCTCAAAAACTTAACCGGCAGAAATTTTTTTTTGAAAAAATCCCTAAGCCCCGGGGTCACAATTTCAGCCAAAATCTGATTTTTGGCACTTCACTCAAAAATGGTGCCAAAAGCTTGAAAATGCTCTCCTGAAAGGTTTGGCACTCGAAACAGAAGGCTTTTTATCACAGGACAAGAAATCAGCCCTCAAAAACTTAACCGGCAGAAATTTTTTTTTGAAAAAATCCCTAAGCCCCGGGGTCACAATTTCAGCCAAAATCTGATTTTTGGCACTTCACTCAAAAATGGTGCCAAAAGCTTGAAAATGCTCTCCTGAAAGGTTTGGCACTCGAAACAGAAGGCTTTTTATCACAGGACAAGAAATCAGCCCTCAAAAACTTAACCGGCAGAAAATATTTTTTTGAAAAAATCCCTAAGCCCCGGGGTCACAATTTCAGCCAAAATCTGAATTTTGGCAATTCACTCAAAAATGGTGCCAAAAGCTTGATGATGCTCTCCTGAAAGGTTTGGCACTCGAAACAGAAGGCTTTTTATCAAAGGAAAATATATCAGCCATAAAAAAACTTAACCGGCAGAAAATACTTTTTTGAAAAAATCCCTAAGCCCCGGGGTCACAATTTCAGCAAAAATCTGACTTTTGGCAATTCACTCAAAAATGCTGCCGAAAGCTTGAAAATGCTCTCCTGAAAGGTTTGGCACTCGAAACAGAAGGCTTTTTATCAAAGGAAAATATATCAGCCCTTAAAAACCTAACCGTCAGAAAATATTATTTTGAAAAAAATCCCTAAGCCCCGGGGTCACAATTTCAGCTAAAATCTGAATTTTTGGCAATTCACTCAAAAATGGTGCCAAAAGCTTGAAAATGCTCTCCTGAAAGGTTTGGCACTTGAAACAGAAGGCTTTTTATCACAGGACAAGAAATCAGCCCTCAAAGACTTAACCAGCAGAAAATATTTTTTTGTAAAAATCCCAAACCCCAGGGTCACAATTTCAGCCAAAATCTGACTTTTGGCAATTCGCTCAAAAATGGTGCCAAAAGCTTGAAAATGCTCTCCTGAAAGGTTTGGCACTCGAAACAGAAGGCTTTTTATCACAGGACAAGAAATCAGCCCTCAAAAACCTAACCGGCAGAAAATATTTTTTTGAAAAAATCCCTAAGCCCCGGGCTCACAATTTCAGCCAAAATCTAAATTTTGGCAATTCACTCAACAATGGTGCCAAAAGCTTGAAAATGCTCCCCTGAAAGCTTTGGCCATGGAAACAGAAGGCTTTTTATCACAGGACAAGAAATCAGCCCTCAAAAACTTAACCGGCAGAAAATACTTTTTTGAAAAAATCCCTAAGCCCCGGGGTCACAATTTCAGCCAAAATCTGAATTTTGGCAATTCACTCAAAAATGGTGCCAAAAGCTTGAAAATGCTCCCCTGAAAGGTTTGGCACTCGAAACAGAAGGCTTTTTATCACAGGACAAGAAATCAGCCCTCAAAAACCTAACCGGCAGAAAATATTTTTTTGAAAAAATCCCTAAGCCCCGGGCTCACAATTTCAGCAAAAATCTGAATTTTGGCAATTCACTCAACAATGGTGCCAAAAGCTTGAAAATCCTCCCCTGAAAGCTTTGGCCATGGAAACAGAAGGCTTTTTATCACAGGACAAGAAATCAGCCCTCAAAAACTTAACCGGCAGAAAATATTTTTTTGAAAAAATCCCTAAGCCCCGGGGTCACAATTTCAGCCAAAATCTGAATTTTGGCAATTCACTCAAAAATGGTGCCAAAAGCTTGAAAATGCTCCCCTGAAAGCTTTGGCCATGCAAACAGAAGGCTTTTTATCACAGGACAAGAAATCAGCCCTCAAAAACCTAACCGGCAGAAAAAAATTTTTTGAAAAAAATCCCTAAGCCCCGGGGTCACAATTTCAGCAAAAATCTGACTTTTGGATATTCACTCAAAAATGGTGCCAAAAGCTTGAAAATGCTCTCCTGAAAAGTTTGGCACTCGAAACAGAAGGATTTTTATCACAGGACAAGAAATCAGCCCTCAAAAACTTAACCGGCAGAAAAAATTTTTTTAAAAAAATCCCTAAGCCCCGGGGTCACAATTTCAGCCAAAATCTGAATTTTGGCAATTCACTCAAAAATGCTGCCAAAAGCTTGAAAATGCTCTCCTGAAAGGTTTGGCACTCGAAACAGAAGGCTTTTTATCACAGGACAAGAAATCAGCCCTCAAAAACTTAACCGGCAGAATTTTTTTTTTGAAAAAATCCCTAAGCCCCGGGGTCACAATTTCAGCCAAAATCTGATTTTTGGCACTTCACTCAAAAATGGTGCCAAAAGCTTGAAAATGCTCTCCTGAAAGGTTTGGCACTCGAAACAGAAGGCTTTTTATCAAAGGAAAATATATCAGCCCTTAAAAACCTAACCGTCAGAAAATATTATTTTGAAAAAAATCCCTAAGCCCCGGGGTCACAATTTCAGCTAAAATCTGAATTTTTGGCAATTCACTCAAAAATGGTGCCAAAAGCTTGAAAATGCTCTCCTGAAAGGTTTGGCACTTGAAACAGAAGGCTTTTTATCACAGGACAAGAAATCAGCCCTCAAAGACTTAACCAGCAGAAAATATTTTTTTGTAAAAATCCCAAACCCCAGGGTCACAATTTCAGCCAAAATCTGACTTTTGGCAATTCGCTCAAAAATGGTGCCAAAAGCTTGAAAATGCTCTCCTGAAAGGTTTGGCACTCGAAACAGAAGGCTTTTTATCACAGGACAAGAAATCAGCCCTCAAAAACCTAACCGGCAGAAAATATTTTTTTGAAAAAATCCCTAAGCCCCGGGCTCACAATTTCAGCCAAAATCTAAATTTTGGCAATTCACTCAACAATGGTGCCAAAAGCTTGAAAATGCTCCCCTGAAAGCTTTGGCCATGGAAACAGAAGGCTTTTTATCACAGGACAAGAAATCAGCCCTCAAAAACCTAACCGGCAGAAAATATTTTTTTGAAAAAATCCCTAAGCCCCGGGCTCACAATTTCAGCAAAAATCTGAATTTTGGCAATTCACTCAACAATGGTGCCAAAAGCTTGAAAATGCTCCCCTGAAAGCTTTGGCCATGGAAACAGAAGGCTTTTTATCACAGGACAAGAAATCAGCCCTCAAAAACTTAACCGGCAGAAAATATTTTTTTGAAAAAATCCCTAAGCCCCGGGGTCACAATTTCAGCCAAAATCTGAATTTTGGCAATTCACTCAAAAATGGTGCCAAAAGCTTGAAAATGCTCCCCTGAAAGCTTTGGCCATGCAAACAGAAGGCTTTTTATCACAGGACAAGAAATCAGCCCTCAAAAACCTAACCGGCAGAAAAAAATTTTTTGAAAAAAATCCCTAAGCCCCGGGGTCACAATTTCAGCAAAAATCTGACTTTTGGATATTCACTCAAAAATGGTGCCAAAAGCTTGAAAATGCTCTCCTGAAAAGTTTGGCACTCGAAACAGAAGGATTTTTATCACAGGACAAGAAATCAGCCCTCAAAAACTTAACCGGCAGAAAAAATTTTTTTTAAAAAATCCCTAAGCCCCGGGGTCACAATTTCAGCCAAAATCTGAATTTTGGCAATTCACTCAAAAATGCTGCCAAAAGCTTGAAAATGCTCTCCTGAAAGGTTTGGCACTCGAAACAGAAGGCTTTTTATCACAGGACAAGAAATCAGCCCTCAAAAACTTAACCGGCAGAAATTTTTTTTTGAAAAAATCCCTAAGCCCCGGGGTCACAATTTCAGCCAAAATCTGATTTTTGGCACTTCACTCAAAAATGGTGCCAAAAGCTTGAAAATGCTCTCCTGAAAGGTTTGGCACTCGAAACAGAAGGCTTTTTATCACAGGACAAGAAATCAGCCCTCAAAAACTTAACCGGCAGAATTTTTTTTTTGAAAAAATCCCTAAGCCCCGGGGTCACAATTTCAGCCAAAATCTGATTTTTGGCACTTCACTCAAAAATGGTGCCAAAAGCTTGAAAATGCTCTCCTGAAAGGTTTGGCACTCGAAACAGAAGGCTTTTTATCACAGGACAAGAAATCAGCCCTCAAAAACTTAACCGGCAGAAAATATTTTTTTGAAAAAATCCCTAAGCCCCGGGGTCACAATTTCAGCCAAAATCTGAATTTTGGCAATTCACTCAAAAATGGTGCCAAAAGCTTGATGATGCTCTCCTGAAAGGTTTGGCACTCGAAACAGAAGGCTTTTTATCAAAGGAAAATATATCAGCCATAAAAAAACTTAACCGGCAGAAAATACTTTTTTGAAAAAATCCCTAAGCCCCGGGGTCACAATTTCAGCAAAAATCTGACTTTTGGCAATTCACTCAAAAATGCTGCCGAAAGCTTGAAAATGCTCTCCTGAAAGGTTTGGCACTCGAAACAGAAGGCTTTTTATCAAAGGAAAATATATCAGCCCTTAAAAACCTAACCGTCAGAAAATATTATTTTGAAAAAAATCCCTAAGCCCCGGGGTCACAATTTCAGCCAAAATCTGAATTTTGGCAATTCACTCAAAAATGGTGCGAAAAGCTTGAAAATGCTCTCCTGAAAGGTTTGGCACTCGAAACAGAAGGCTTTTTATCAAAGGAAAATAGATCAGCCCTCAAAAACCTAACCGGCAGAAAATATTTTTTTGAAAAAAATCCCTAAGCCCCGGGGTCACAATTTCAGCTAAAATCTGAATTTTTGGCAATTCACTCAAAAATGGTGCCAAAAGCTTGAAAATGCTCTCCTGAAAGGTTTGGCACTTGAAACAGAAGGCTTTTTATCACAGGACAAGAAATCAGCCCTCAAAGACTTAACCAGCAGAAAATATTTTTTTGTAAAAATCCCAAACCCCAGGGTCACAATTTCAGCCAAAATCTGACTTTTGGCAATTCGCTCAAAAATGGTGCCAAAAGCTTGAAAATGCTCTCCTGAAAGGTTTGGCACTCGAAACAGAAGGCTTTTTATCACAGGACAAGAAATCAGCCCTCAAAAACCTAACCGGCAGAAAATATTTTTTTGAAAAAATCCCTAAGCCCCGGGCTCACAATTTCAGCCAAAATCTGAATTTTGGCAATTCACTCAACAATGGTGCCAAAAGCTTGAAAATGCTCCCCTGAAAGCTTTGGCCATGGAAACAGAAGGCTTTTTATCACAGGACAAGAAATCAGCCCTCAAAAACTTAACCGGCAGAAAATACTTTTTTGAAAAAATCCCTAAGCCCCGGGGTCACAATTTCAGCAAAAATCTGACTTTTGGCAATTCACTCAAAAATGCTGCCGAAAGCTTGAAAATGCTCTCCTGAAAGGTTTGGCACTCGAAACAGAAGGCTTTTTATCAAAGGAAAATATATCAGCCCTCAAAAACCTAACCGTCAGAAAATATTATTTTGAAAAAAATCCCTAAGCCCCGGGGTCACAATTTCAGCCAAAATCTGAATTTTGGCAATTCACTCAAAAATGGTGCGAAAAGCTTGAAAATGCTCTCCTGAAAGGTTTGGCACTCGAAACAGAAGGCTTTTTATCAAAGGAAAATAGATCAGCCCTCAAAAACCTAACCGGCAGAAAATATTTTTTTGAAAAAAATCCCTAAGCTAAATTCAGCTAAAATCTGAATTTTTGGCAATTCACTCAAAAATGGTGCCAAAAGCTTGAAAATGCTCTCCTGAAAGGTTTGGCACTTGAAACAGAAGGCTTTTTATCACAGGACAAGAAATCAGCCCTCAAAAACCTAACCGTCAGAAAATATTTTTTTGAAAAAAATCCCTAAGCCCCGGGGTCACAATTACAGCCAAAATCTGAATTTTGGCAATTCACTCAAAAATGGTGCCAAAAGCTTGAAAATGCTCTCCTGAAAGGTTTGGCACTCGAAACAGAAGGCTTTTTATCAAAGGAAAATAGATCAGCCCTCAAAAACCTAACCGGCAGAAAATATTTTTTTTCAAAAAAATCCCTGAGCCCCGGGGTCACAATTTCAGCTAAAATCTGAATTTTTGGCAATTCACTCAAAAATGGTGCCAAAAGCTTGAAAATGCTCTCCTGAAAGGTTTGGCACTCGAAACAGAAGGCTTTTTATCACAGGACAAGAAATCAGCCCTCAAAAACTTAACCGGCAGAAAATATTTTTTTGAAAAAATCCCTAAGCCCCGGGGTCACAATTTCAGCCAAAATCTGACTTTTGGCAATTCACTCAAAAATGGTGCCAAAAGCTTGAAAATGCTCCCCTGAAAGGTTTGGCACTCGAAACAGAAGGCTTTTTATCAAAGGAAAATATATCAGCCCTCAAAAACCTAACCGTCAGAAAATATTTTTTTGAAAAAAATCCCTAAGCCCCGGGGTCACAATTTCAGCCAAAATGTGAATTTTGGCAATTCACTCAAAAATGGTGCCAAAAGCTTGAAAATGCTCTCCTGAAAGGTTTGGCACTCGAAACAGAAGGCTTTTTATCAAAGGAAAATAGATCAGCCCTCAAAAACCTAACCGGCAGAAAATGTTTTTTTTTAAAAAATTCCTAAGCCCCAGGGTCACAATTTCAGCAAAAATCTGACTTTTGGCAATTCGCTCAAAAATGGTGCCAAAAGCTTGAAAATGCTCTCCTGAAAGGTTTGGCACTCGAAACAGAAGGCTTTTTATCACAGGACAAGAAATCAGCCCTCAAAAACTTAACCGGCACTCGAAACAGAAGGCTTTTTATCACAGGACAAGAAATCAGCCCTCAAAAACTTAACCGGCAGAAAATATTTTTTTGAAAAAATCCCTATGCCCCGGGGTCACAATTTCAGCCAAAATCTGATTTTTGGCACTTCACTCAATAATGCTGCCAAAAGCTTGAAAATGCTCCCCTGAAAGGTTTGTCACTCGAAACAGAAGGCTTTTTATCAAAGGAAAATAGATCAGCCCTCAAAAACCTAACCGGCAGAAAATATTTTTTTGAAAAAAATCCCTAAGCCCCGGGGTCACAATTTCAGCAAAAATCTGACTTTTGGCAATTCGCTCAAAAATGGTGCCAAAAGCTTGAAAATGCTCTCCTGAAAGGTTTGGCACTCGAAACAGAAGGCTTTTTATCACAGGACAAGAAATCAGCCCTCAAAAACTTAACCGGCAGAAAATACTTTTTTGAAAAAATCCCTAAGTCCCAGGGTCACAATTTCAGCCAAAATCTGATTTTTGGCACTTCGCTCAATAATGCAGCCAAAAGCTTGAAAATGCTCTCCTGAAAGGTTTGGCACTTGAAACAGAAGGCTTTTTATCACAGGACAAGAAATCAGCCCTCAAAAACTTAACCAGCAGAAAATATTTTTTTGAAAAAATCCCTAAGCCCCGGGGTCACAATTTCAGCAAAAATCTGACTTTTGGCAATTCGCTCAAAAATGGTGCCAAAAGCTTGAAAATGCTCTCCTGAAAGGTTTGGCACTCGAAACAGAAGGCTTTTTATCACAGGACAAGAAATCAGCCCTCAAAAACTTAACCGGCAGAAAATACTTTTTTGAAAAAATCCCTAAGCCCCGGGGTCACAATTTCAGCCAAAATCTGATTTTTGGCACTTCACTCAATAATGCTGCCAAAAGCTTGAAAATGCTCTCCTGAAAGGTTTGGCACTCGAAACAGAAGGCTTTTTATCACAGGACAAGAAATCAGCCCTCAAAAACTTAACCGGCAGAAAATATTTTTTTGAAAAAATCCCTAAGCCCCGGGGTCACAATTTCAGCCAAAATCTGAATTTTGGCAGTTCACTCAAAAATGCTGCCAAAAGCTTGAAAATGCTCTCCTGAAAGGTTTGGCACTCGAAACAGAAGGCTTTTTATCACAGGAGAAGAAATCAGCCCTCAAAAACCTAACGAGCAGAAAATATTTTTTTGAAAAAATCCCAAACCCCAGGGTCACAATTTCAGCCAAAATCTGACTTTTGGCAATTCGCTCAAAAATGGTGCCAAAAGCTTGAAAATGCTCTCCTGAAAGGTTTGGCACTCAAAACAGAAGGCTATTTATCACTGGACAAGAAATCAGCCCTCAAAAACCTAACCGTCAGAAAATATTTTTTTGAAAAAATCCCTAAGCCCCGGGCTCACAATTTCAGCCAAAATCTGAATTTTGGCAATTCACTCAACAATGGTGCCAAAAGCTTGAAAATGCTCCCCTGAAACTTTGGCACTCGAAGCAGAAGGCTTTTTATCACAGGACAAGAAATCAGCCCTCAAAAACTTAACCGGCAGAAAATATTTTTTTGAAAAAATCCCTAAGCCCCGGGGTCACAATTTCAGCCAAAATCTGATTTTTGGCAACTCACTCAAAAATGGTGCCAAAAGCTTGATGATGCTCTCCTGAAAGGTTTGGCACTCGAAACAGAAGGCTTTTTATCAAAGGAAAATATATCAGCCATAAAAAAACTTAACCGGCAGAAAATACTTTTTTGAAAAAATCCCTAAGCCCCGGGGTCACAATTTCAGCAAAAATCTGACTTTTGGCAATTCACTCAAAAGCTTGAAAATGCTCTCCTGAAAGGTTTGGCACTCGAAACAGAAGGCTTTTTATCACAGGACAAGAAATCAGCCCTCAAAAACCTAACCGGCAGAAAATATTTTTTTGAAAAAATCCCTAAGCTCCGGGGTCACAATTTCAGCCAAAATCTGAATTTTGGCAATTCACTCAACAATGGTGCCAAAAGCTTGAAAATGCTCCCCTGAAAGCTTTGGCACTCGAAACACAAGGCTTTTTATCACAGGACAAGAAATCAGCCCTCAAAAACTTAACCGGCAGAAAATATTTTTTTGAAAAAATCCCTAAGCCCCGGGGTCACAATTTCAGCCAAAATCTGATTTTTGGCAACTCACTCAAAAATCGTGCCAAAAGCTTGATGATGCTCTCCTGAAAGGTTTGGCACTCGAAACAGAAGGCTTTTTATCAAAGGAAAATATATCAGCCATAAAAAAACTTAACCGGCAGAAAATACTTTTTTGAAAAAATCCCTAAGCCCCGGGGTCACAATTTCAGCAAAAATCTGACTTTTGGACTTCCGGAGGCGGCGCGAAACAAGTAATGGCGGTCCTCTTCGCGCTGAGAAGAGGGGCTCCGCAGAAAAGGGTCGTTCGCTGCGGCAAAGCGACGACCCACTAAGAAAAACCACGAGCAGAGTGAGCTCGTGGCCGTGGGATCCGGCGGGCACCTAGAGCGACCCCCAAAACGAAGAAGGGACCCCGTAAGGGGCTCCGGAAGCGCGGAGGGGAAGCGGTGCTGTGGATTCATCGCTCTTTCTGCGGGAGTGAAGCCGCGCGGCTGTTACGGATGAGCGCCGACCTTTCTTCCTTCTACATTGGATTACAAACCAACTACTCGTGAGTAAGATTCACCTGAGATTGGATTACAAAATTTATGAATTTGGCTGAAAGCGGGAGACGAGAAAAAGGAAGTCCGTCTCCCGATGGTGCTTAGTGATCAAAGGCAAAGGATTTGACAAGCTGGAAGCAGCACAGAAGGGTTTTAAACGAGAGGAAACATACGCTTAGAGAAGCTGGAAACTGAAAGGCAAGTTATTTTTATTTCTTTGGGACTGGCTCTATCTTTCTTTATGGGGACTTTCTCCTCTGCTAAACTTACTAAAAAATTTTAAAGACTTTAAAAACCCAAGCCCCGGACTTGCAGCGGGACAAAAGGCTGTTTTGCAGATACACTTACAAATCTGAAATGGATATTTAGAGGCATCACTGTTGGATACAATTTAACAACTGTACTTTGCACCTTTTAAGAGACTTGTGGTAACATTGTGAGAGCTCTGCTTGAGGGAAAAGGTCTTCTCCAAAGACTATTGTTAATTTACTTAATTGCAGGAACTTTAATGGCGACTGAAATTTTGTTTCTTCCTCCCTGAACTGTAACATTACTCCCTCTAGTGGAGTTTGGGACTTACAATTTCCTGAGAACCAACTTTGCTTTGTCTCTCTGTGGTTTGGTTGTTTACTCCAAGGCCTGCCTTTCCCATGAAATTTTTGACAGCCTGACCTTGAATCCAAAGACAGGTGGGGAATGAGCGACAGAGTAAAAACAAGAGCTGCGTCGAAGGCAGGGAAAGGCAAACTGACACAAACAACCCTATTTTCTCAGGGACGCAGATCTTCAGTCCCTGCCGTCTTGCAGACTGCACCCTCGCCAACAACTCTAGCCGAAGAAGCTGAACAATTAACAGGTGAGGATATGGCATCTGGAGGGTCTAACACTTTGTTAGAGGAAATGTTACAACAATTTGCAATTTTGAACAAAAAGGTGGATGACCAAACTGCAAAAATTGATTTAGCCACATCCTCAATTACCAAACTTTCAGAACAGGTGGCTAAGCACTCACAAGACATTGGAAACCTAAACGACGTAACATCTGAAAATCGAAAATTGGCGGAGGCTGCGAACCAAAAAGCAGAGGCCGCAGCAAAAGGAGTGGAGGAACTGAAAGGAGAGGTAAGACCGCTCCACAAACATATTACCGACCAGCAGGCCTACCTGTCTTTGGTGGAACTGCGAAACAAGGAAAATAATCTGAGATTACGCTCTATCCCAGAGATTGAGAAAGAGGACTTGATAGGTTTTCTAACAGCAGAATTCTCTAAATTCTGGGGTATTAATGAAGACACAGATTTTAAAATAACAACTGCATTTAGATTGGGAAGAGCCGTTGGAAAAGACAGGCCTAGAGACTGTTTGATCATCCTAAGGACTAAACAGGAGAGAGACAAGCTACTTGACCTACATTTTAACAAAGCACTTGTGATACAGGACAGAAGAGCACAAATCTACAAGGACATCCCTAAGCAACTACTGGATCTCAGATCTAACTATACTGACCTAGCTGGACTTTTGAGAGGTAACGGAATACCATACAGGTGGGAGTTTCCACAAGGCCTTTCATTCAAATACAAGGGAAAGAAGATAAAAATCAAAACGAAAGAGGACAGCCAGAAGTTCCTACACGACAACGGAGAAGACTTGCAGAAAGGAGCAGCAGCTATTTGGCCACCACCAGAGTCTGGGAAAGAGCCACCACCTTCGGACTCGGACAAAAAAGAAGACACCCAATAAAGAGTAACAACAGATCGATACAGGATGTCTCTGCAGCTGTATAGTTGGAACATTAATGGCGCGAATTCCCCAGAAAAACGCAAAAGGATCTTCCATATTTTAAAGAAAGAGAATTTGGACATAATTTGTTTGCAAGAAACTCATGTGACCAGGTTACACAAGAAGGTGTTAATAAATAAAAGATTAGGCCAAGAATTTATTTCATCAGACAGAGTTAAAAAGAGAGGCGTGGTGATCTACGCCAAGGAGAACCTTTCACCAAAATTCTTGTTTAAAGATGAACAAGGAAGAATCCTGGCTATTGAAATATCGACCCAAGGAGAGAAAATTTTGATATTAGGAATCTATGCACCAAATGAGGGGAAATCAGAATTTTACAAGAAGCTGCATGAGACATTACTGGACTATCTGGACTATTCTAACATCATTATGATGGGAGATATGAATGGGGTTGTCTCTACCTTTATGGATAAGTCACAGAACCAGAATTTGACCAAAGATGGAAGACTACCAAAAACCTTTTTTGAATTAACTGACAATATGGATTTAATTGATTTATGGAGGACGAGAAACCCCCTTGGTAAAGAAGGAACTTTCTTTTCTGAGGCCCATCTGTCATGGACAAGAATCGACCAAATTTGGACAACTAGAGGGCTGGCACCTAAGACTATAAAAATAGAAATCTGCCCAAAGACATGCTCCGACCATAACGCTTTGAAAATGGAAATGAGACTTACTAGTGCCGATTCCTTCAGATGGAAAATGAATGACAACCTGTTAAGAGATCAAGAGATTGTAAAGAAGGCCCAAAAAGCTTTAAAGGACTACTTTGAAATTAACTTGAATACCTCGGTGGAAAAAAGAATAATCTGGGACGCGAGTAAAGCTGTTATGAGAGGGTTCCTGATACAACAGAATACGATCAAGAAAAAGTTCTGGAATGGTAAAAAGGATAAGATATTGGAGAAGATAAGAG
Organism: Podarcis vaucheri; assembly: GCF_965113315.1. Classification (NCBI taxonomy): domain Eukaryota; kingdom Metazoa; phylum Chordata; class Lepidosauria; order Squamata; family Lacertidae; genus Podarcis; species Podarcis vaucheri. Next base: position 84,788,039 of record NC_138765.1, on the reverse strand, counting down.
ATGGTGAGAAAAAATTAAGATTAAACCCAAAATCAAAGGAGACTTTAAGAGAAATTAAATTCCACCAGTCACAATATGCGAAATTGATTAATCAAGAAGTGGAATGGAAGATTAAACAAATGAAACAAAGATCTTTTGAGTCGGCGAATAAATGTGGGAAACTGCTAGCTTGGCAGTTGAAAAAGAGACAAAAATTAAATTATGTTACCAATCTAGAAGTTGAAGGAAAGAACATTCAGAAACCGGGAGAAATTAGAAAGTGTTTCCAGAAATATTTTAAAAAACTGTATACACAAGGATCCGAGGATGCGACTGAGATAGAACAATTTTTGAAAGAAAACGGCCTTCCAGAATTATCACAAGAAAAGAGATCAATCTTGAACTGTAAAATAACACAACAGGAAATTGAGGATGCCATTCAGAATATGCAGCCAGGCAAATCTCCAGGTCCTGATGGACTCACCTCCAAATACTATAAGACCTTAAAAGACTACTTGACACAACCATTAATGGAGGTTTGTAACCAGATTATGGGGGGAGGGAGGGCACCAGATACGTGGAAAGAAGCATTCATCACACTGATACCTAAAGTGGAAACTGAAAAGACTCAACTTAAGAACTACCGACCCATCTCACTCCTAAACGTGGATTACAAAATATTTGCGGATGTTTTAGCTAATAGATTTAAAAAAGTACTAAATGAAGTAATTCATAAGGACCAAGCAGGCTTTCTCCCAGGTAGACATTTGTTTGACAACACCAGGAACATTATCGATATTCTGGAACTTTTACAAACAAATATTAACACCAAAGCAGTGTTAATTTTTATTGATGCGGAGAAGGCCTTTGACAACATTTCTTGGAAATTTATGAAGAAAAATTTGGAAGGGATGGGAGTGGGAAGGGGGTTTGAGAATGGAATAGAGGCAATCTATTCAGAACAAAAAGCTAAGTTGATAGTGAACAATGTGGTGACAGAAGAACTTCATATTGAAAAAGGAACACGCCAGGGGTGCCCCCTATCCCCTCTGTTGTTTATTTCGGTCCTGGAGGTTTTGCTGAATATGATAAGGGAGGATCGGCAGGTACAAGGAATACGGGTCGGAGCGAAACAATATAAACTGAAAGCATTTGCAGATGACTTGGTTTTAACATTACAGGAGCCAGAACCTAGTACAAAAAGAGTTTTGGAATTGATTCAGAAATTTGGTCGGGTGGCGGGTTTTAAGTTGAACAAACAAAAAACTAAGGTGTTAGGGAAAAATTTGACGGTTATTGAAACAGAGGGGTTTCAGAAGGAAACAGAACTAAACATTGTTAAAAAAGTGAAATACCTGGGGGTCAATCTGTCTTCTAAGAATTTGAACCTATTTAAAGATAATTATGAAAAATGCTGGTCAGAGGTTAAAAAAGATTTTGAAATTTGGTCAAGATTGAAATTATCCTTGTTAGGCCGAATTGCAGTTATAAAAATGAACGTCTTGCCAAAAATGTTGTTTCTGTTTCAAGCCTTGCAGGTCGTGGACAGAGTGGAATGTTTTGGAAAGTGGCAGAGGGATATTTCTAGGTTTGTCTGGCAGGGCAAAAAGCCCCGAATAAAGTTTAAAATACTAACTGATGCAAAGGAGAGAGGGGGGTTTGCCCTGCCGGACTTAAGGTTATATTATGAAGCTGCGGCCTTCTGCTGGATGAAAGATTGGATCTTATTGGAAAACACTGATGTCCTAGATCTGGAAGGCTTTAACAATTCGTTAGGTTGGCATGCGTATTTGTGGTATGACAAGGGGAAAACATATGGAATGTTCAAAAACCATATTGTCAGGAAAGCAATATATATGGTCTGGAAAAAATACAAAGACTTATTGGAAAGTAAAACTCCGAGGTGGATCTCACCAATAGAGGCCAAAGCTCGGAAAACAGCCAATATGGAGGCACATTGGCCGAAATATTGGGAAATAATAGAAAACATTGGAGGTAATTGGAGGTTGCAGAGCTTTGAAAAACTAAAGGATAGGGTGCAAAATTGGCTACACTATGCCCAAATTAATGAGGTTTTTAAGCTAGATAAAAAAATAGGATTCCAGGTGGAAAAATCGAAACTTGAGACAGAGTTGCTAGAACCAAAGACCAAGGTATTATCGAGAATGTACAACTTGCTGCTTAAATGGAACACTCAGGATGAGACAGTTAAGTCAGCCATGATAAAATGGGCTCAAGACATTGGTTACAATATTATGTCTGAAGACTGGGAAAGGTTATGGACCACCGGTATGAAATTTACGGCATGTAATGCCTTGAAAGAAAACATTATGAAAATGGTATACCGGTGGTACATGACCCCAGTCAAGCTTGCTAAGATATACCATTTGTCTGACAATAAATGTTGGAAATGTAAGGAGGCTGAAGGGACATTCTTTCACCTCTGGTGGACTTGTCCAAGATTGAAGGCCTTTTGGGAAATGATTTATAACGAGTTAAAAAAGGTGTTCAAGTACACCTTCCCCAAGAAACCAGAGGCCTTCCTTCTGGGCATTGTCGGCCAGAAGGTGTTAAAAAAGGATAGAACTCTTTTTATGTATGCTACAACAGCAGCAAGAATCCTTATCGCTAAGCATTGGAAGACCCAAGATTTGCCCACACTGGAGGACTGGCAGACGCAATTGATGAACTACATGGAACTGGCCGAGATGACTGCAAGGATCCGAGACTTGGGAGAAGAGGCAATGGAGGAGGACTGGAAAAAATTTAAAGACTATTTGCAGAAGTATTATAAGTTGTATGAAACATAAGACGTCGTATGATTTGGAACGTTAGCCCCAGCAATGAAATTTAATTATTTATGAAACTGATAACACTCATGAAAGAATCAGAGTTTAAACGGGTAAAAAGGATATTATGCTATATTTTTAGAGTAATTGGAGAATAAGAGATTTAAACTCAAATTGCAACTGAAAATATAAAGAAACACACGAAATAAGGGTATAATTTGCTGACAATTTTATTATCAAGAATGCATTTATGTGGGAGATGTGGGGAAGTCCAATGGAAATTTGAAATAAGTTGTCGAAATGGTTGAGATTTTCTGTTCTCTTTTCCTTTTTTCCTTTTGTTCTGCCTTTCTTTTTGTTTTCTTTGTAATTTGGAAAAAATGTAATAAAAATTATTATAAAAAAAAAAAAATCTGACTTTTGGCAATTCACTCAAAAATGCTGCCGAAAGCTTGAAAATGCTCTCCTGAAATGTTTGGAACTCGAAACAGAAGGCTTTTTATCAAAGGAAAATATATCAGCCCTCAAAAACCTAACCGTCAGAAAATATTATTTTGAAAAAAATCCCTAAGCCCCGGGGTCACAATTTCAGCCAAAATCTGAATTTTGGCAATTCACTCAAAAATGCTGCGAAAAGCTTGAAAATGCTCTCCTGAAAGGTTTGGCACTCGAAACAGAAGGCTTTTTATCAAAGGAAAATAGATCAGCCCTCAAAAACCTAACCGGCAGAAAATATTTTTTTGAAAAAAATCCCTAAGCCCCGGGGTCACAATTTCAGCTAAAATCTGAATTTTTGGCAATTCACTCAAAAATGGTGCCAAAAGCTTGAAAATGCTCTCCTGAAAGGTTTGGCACTCGAAACAGAAGGCTTTTTATCAAAGGAAAATATATCAGCCCTCAAAAACCTAACCGTCAGAAAATATTATTTTGAAAAAAATCCCTAAGCCCCGGGGTCACAATTTCAGCCAAAATCTGAATTTTGGCAATTCACTCAAAAATGCTGCGAAAAGCTTGAAAATGCTCTCCTGAAAGGTTTGGCACTCGAAACAGAAGGCTTTTTATCAAAGGAAAATAGATCAGCCCTCAAAAACCTAACCGGCAGAAAATATTTTTTTGAAAAAAATCCCTAAGCCCCGGGGTCACAATTTCAGCTAAAATCTGAATTTTTGGCAATTCACTCAAAAATGGTGCCAAAAGCTTGAAAATGCTCTCCTGAAAGGTTTGGCACTTGAAACAGAAGGCTTTTTATCACAGGACAAGAAATCAGCCCTCAAAAACTTAACCGGCAGAAAATATTTTTTTGAAAAAATCCCTATGCCCCGGGGTCACAATTTCAGCAAAAATCTGACTTTTGGCAATTCGCTCAAAAATGGTGCCAAAAGCTTGAAAATGCTCTCCTGAAAGGTTTGGCACTCGAAACAGAAGGCTTTTTATCACAGGACAAGAAATCAGCCCTCAAAAACTTAACCGGCAGAAAATATTTTTTTGAAAAAATCCCTATGCCCCGGGGTCACAATTTCAGCCAAAATCTGATTTTTGGCACTTCACTCAATAATGCTGCCAAAAGCTTGAAAATGCTCCCCTGAAAGGTTTGGCACTCGAAACAGAAGGCTTTTTATCACAGGAGAAGAAATCAGCCCTCAAAAACTTAACCGGCAGAAAATATTTTTTTGAAAAAATCCCTAAGCCCCGGGGTCACAATTTCAGCCAAAATCTGACTTTTGGCAATTCAATCAAAAATGGTGCCAAAAGCTTGAAAATGCTCTCCTGAAAGGTTTGGCACTCGAAACAGAAGGCTTTTTATCAAAGGAAAATAGATCAGCCCTCAAAAACCTAACCGGCAGAAAATATTTTTTTGAAAAAAATCCCTAAGCCCCGGGGTCACAATTTCAGCTAAAATCTGAATTTTGGCAATTCACTCAAAAATGGTGCGAAAAGCTTGAAAATGCTCTCCTGAAAGGTTTGGCACTCGAAACAGAAGGCTTTTTATCAAAGGAAAATAGATCAGCCCTCAAAAACCTAACCGGCAGAAAATATTTTTTTGAAAAAAATCCCTAAGCCCCGGGGTCACAATTTCAGCTAAAATCTAAATTTTTGGCAATTCACTCAAAAATGGTGCCAAAAGCTTGAAAATGCTCTCCTGAAAGGTTTGGCACTTGAAACAGAAGGCTTTTTATCACAGGACAAGAAATCAGCCCTCAAAAACCTAACCGGCAGAAATATTATTTTGAAAAAAATCCCTAAGCCCCGGGTTCACAATTTCAGCAAAAATCTGACTTTTGGCAATTCGCTCAAAAATGGTGCCAAAAGCTTGAAAATGCTCTCCTGAAAGGTTTGGCACTCGAAACAGAAGGCTTTTTATCACAGGACAAGAAATCAGCCCTCAAAAACTTAACCGGCAGAAAATATTTTTTTGAAAAAATCCCTAAGCCCCGGGGTCACAATTTCAGCCAAAATCTGACTTTTGGCAATTCACTCAAAAATGGTGCCAAAAGCTTGAAAATGCTCCCCTGAAAGGTTTGGCACTCGAAACAGAAGGCTTTTTATCAAAGGAAAATATATCAGCCCTCAAAAACCTAACCGTCAGAAAATATTTTTTTGAAAAAAATCCCTAAGCCCCGGGGTCACAATTTCAGCCAAAATGTGAATTTTGGCAATTCACTCAAAAATGGTGCCAAAAGCTTGAAAATGCTCTCCTGAAAGGTTTGGCACTCGAAACAGAAGGCTTTTTATCAAAGGAAAATAGATCAGCCCTCAAAAACCTAACCGGCAGAAAATATTTTTTTGAAAAAAATCCCTAAGCCCCGGGGTCACAATTTCAGCAAAAATCTGACTTTTGGCAATTCGCTCAAAAATGGTGCCAAAAGCTTGAAAATGCTCTCCTGAAAGGTTTGGCACTCGAAACAGAAGGCTTTTTATCACAGGACAAGAAATCAGCCCTCAAAAACTTAACCGGCAGAAAATACTTTTTTGAAAAAATCCCTAAGCCCCGGGGTCACAATTTCAGCCAAAATCTGATTTTTGGCACTTCACTCAATAATGCTGCCAAAAGCTTGAAAATGCTCTCCTGAAAGGTTTGGCACTCGAAACAGAAGGCTTTTTATCACAGGACAAGAAATCAGCCCTCAAAAACTTAACCGGCAGAAAATATTTTTTTGAAAAAATCCCTAAGCCCCGGGGTCACAATTTCAGCCAAAATCTGAATTTTGGCAATTCACTCAAAAATGCTGCCAAAAGCTTGAAAATGCTCTCCTGAAAGGTTTGGCACTCGAAACAGAAGGCTTTTTATCACAGGAGAAGAAATCAGCCCTCAAAAACCTAACGAGCAGAAAATATTTTTTTGAAAAAATCCCAAACCCCAGGGTCACAATTTCAGCCAAAATGTGAATTTTGGCAATTCACTCAAAAATGGTGCCAAAAGCTTGAAAATGCTCTCCTGAAAGGTTTGGCACTCGAAACAGAAGGCTTTTTATCAAAGGAAAATAGATCAGCCCTCAAAAACCTAACCGGCAGAAAATATTTTTTTGAAAAAAATCCCTAAGCCCCGGGGTCACAATTTCAGCTAAAATCTAAATTTTTGGCAATTCACTCAAAAATGGTGCCAAAAGCTTGAAAATGCTCTCCTGAAAGGTTTGGCACTCGAAACAGAAGGCTTTTTATCACAGGACAAGAAATCAGCCCTCAAAAACTTAACCGGCAGAAAATACTTTTTTGAAAAAATCCCTAAGCCCCGGGGTCACAATTTCAGCCAAAATCTGATTTTTGGCACTTCACTCAATAATGCTGCCAAAAGCTTGAAAATGCTCTCCTGAAAGGTTTGGCACTCGAAACAGAAGGCTTTTTATCAGAGGACAAGAAATCAGCCCTCAAAAACTTAACCGGCAGAAAATATTTTTTTGAAAAAATCCCTAAGCCCCGGGGTCACAATTTCAGCCAAAATCTGAATTTTGGCAATTCACTCAAAAATGCTGCCAAAAGCTTGAAAATGCTCTCCTGAAAGGTTTGGCACTCGAAACAGAAGGGTTTTTATCACAGGAGAAGAAATCAGCCCTCAAAAACCTAACGAGCAGAAAATATTTTTTTGAAAAAATCCCAAACCCCAGGGTCACAATTTCAGCCAAAATGTGAATTTTGGCAATTCACTCAAAAATGGTGCCAAAAGCTTGAAAATGCTCTCCTGAAAGGTTTGGCACTCGAAACAGAAGGCTTTTTATCAAAGGAAAATAGATCAGCCCTCAAAAACCTAACCGGCAGAAAATATTTTTTTGAAAAAAATCCCTAAGCCCCGGGGTCACAATTTCAGCAAAAATCTGACTTTTGGCAATTCGCTCAAAAATGGTGCCAAAAGCTTGAAAATGCTCTCCTGAAAGGTTTGGCACTCGAAACAGAAGGCTTTTTATCACAGGACAAGAAATCAGCCCTCAAAAACTTAACCGGCAGAAAATACTTTTTTGAAAAAATCCCTAAGCCCCGGGGTCACAATTTCAGCCAAAATCTGATTTTTGGCACTTCACTCAATAATGCTGCCAAAAGCTTGAAAATGCTCTCCTGAAAGGTTTGGCACTCGAAACAGAAGGCTTTTTATCACAGGACAAGAAATCAGCCCTCAAAAACTTAACCAGCAGAAAATATTTTTTTGAAAAAATCCCTAAGCCCCGGGGTCACAATTTCAGCAAAAATCTGAATTTTGGCAATTCACTCAACAATGGTGCCAAAAGCTTGAAAATGCTCCCGTGAAACTTTGGCACTCGAAGCAGAAGGCTTTTTATCACAGGACAAGAAATCAGCCCTCAAAAACTTAACCGGCAGAAAATATTTTTTTGAAAAAATCCCTAAGCCCCGGGGTCACAATTTCAGCCAAAATCTGATTTTTGGCAACTCACTCAAAAATGGTGCCAAAAGCTTGATGATGCTCTCCTGAAAGGTTTGGCACTCGAAACAGAAGGCTTTTTATCAAAGGAAAATATATCAGCCATAAAAAAACTTAACCGGCAGAAAATACTTTTTTGAAAAAATCCCTAAGCCCCGGGGTCACAATTTCAGCAAAAATCTGACTTTTGGCAATTCACTCAAAAGCTTGAAAATGCTCTCCTGAAAGGTTTGGCACTCGAAACAGAAGGCTTTTTATCAAAGGAAAATAGATCAGCCCTCAAAAACCTAACCGTCAGAAAATATTATTTTGAAAAAAATCCCTAAGCCCCGGGGTCACAATTTCAGCCAAAATCTGAATTTTGGCAATTCACTCAAAAATGGTGCCAAAAGCTTGAAAATGCTCTCCTGAAAGGTTTGGCACTCGAAACAGAAGGCTTTTTATCAAAGGAAAATAGATCAGCCCTCAAAAACCTAACCGGCAGAAAATATTTTTTTGAAAAAAATCCCTAAGCCCCGGGGTCACAATTTCAGCTAAAATCTAAATTTTTGGCAATTCACTCAAAAATGGTGCCAAAAGCTTGAAAATGCTCTCCTGAAAGGTTTGGCACTTGAAACAGAAGGCTTTTTATCACAGGACAAGAAATCAGCCCTCAAAAACTTAACCAGCAGAAAATATTTTTTTGAAAAAATCCCTAAGCCCCGGGGTCACAATTTCAGCAAAAATCTGACTTTTGGCAATTCGCTCAAAAATGGTGCCAAAAGCTTGAAAATGCTCTCCTGAAAGGTTTGGCACTCGAAACAGAAGGCTTTTTATCACAGGACAAGAAATCAGCCCTCAAAAACTTAACCGGCAGAAAATATTTTTTTGCAAAAATCCCTATGCCCCGGGGTCACAATTTCAGCCAAAATCTGATTTTTCGCACTTCACTCAATAATGCTGCCAAAAGCTTGAAAATGCTCCCCTGAAAGGTTTGGCACTCGAAACAGAAGGCTTTTTATCACAGGAGAAGAAATCAGCCCTCAAAAACTTAACCAGCAGAAAATATTTTTTTGAAAAAATCCCTAAGCCCCGGGGTCACAATTTCAGCCAAAATCTGACTTTTGGCAATTCTCTCAAAAATGGTGCCAAAAGTTTGAAAATGCTCTCCTGAAAGGTTTGGCACTCGAAACAGAAGGCTTTTTATCACAGGACAAGAAATCAGCCCTCAAAAACTTAACCGGCAGAAAATACTTTTTTGAAAAAATCCCTAAGCCCCGGGGTCACAATTTCAGCCAAAATCTGATTTTTGGCACTTCACTCAATAATGCTGCCAAAAGCTTGAAAATGCTCTCCTGAAAGGTTTGGCACTTGAAACAGAAGGCTTTTTATCACAGGACAAGATATCAGCCCTCAAAAACTTAACCGGCAGAAAATATTTTTTTGAAAAAATCCCTAAGCCCCGGGCTCACAATTTCAGCCAAAATCTGAATTTTGGCAATTCACTCAACAATGGTGCCAAAAGCTTGAAAATGCTCCCCTGAAAGGTTTGGCACTCGAAACACAAGGCTTTTTATCACAGGACAAGAAATCAGCCCTCAAAAACTTAACCGGCAGAAAATATTTTTTTGAAAAAATCCCTAAGCCCCGGGGTCACAATTTCAGCCAAAATCTGACTATTGGCAATTCACTCAAAAATGCTGCCGAAAGCTTGAAAATGCTCTCCTGAAAGGTTTGTCACTCGGAACAGAAGGCTTTTTATCACAGGACAAGAAATCAGCCCTCAAAAACCTAACCGGCAGAAAATATTTTTTTGAAAAAAATCCCTAAGCCCCGGGGTCACAATTTCAGCCAAAATCTGAATTTTGGCAATTCACTCAACAATGGTGCCAAAAGCTTGAAAATGCTCTCCTGAAAGGTTTGGCACTCGAAACAGAAGGCTTTTTATCAAAGGAAAATAGATCACCCCTCAAAAACTTAACCGGCAGAAAATATTTTTTTGAAAAAATCCCTAAGCCCCGGGGTCACAATTTCAGCAAAAATCTGACTTTTGGCAATTCGCTCAAAAATGGTGCCAAAAGCTTGAAAATGCTCTCCTGAAACGTTTGGCACTCGAAACAGAAGGCTTTTTATCACAGGACAAGAAATCAGCCCTCAAAAACTTAACCGGCAGAAAATATTTTTTTGCAAAAATCCCTATGCCCCGGGGTCACAATTTCAGCCAAAATCTGATTTTTGGCACTTCACTCAATAATGCTGCCAAAAGCTTGAAAATGCTCCCCTGAAAGGTTTGGCACTCGAAACAGAAGGCTTTTTATCACAGGAGAAGAAATCAGCCCTCAAAAACTTAACCAGCAGAAAATATTTTTTTGAAAAAATCCCTAAGCCCCGGGGTCACAATTTCAGCCAAAATCTGACTTTTGGCAATTCTCTCAAAAATGGTGCCAAAAGTTTGAAAATGCTCCCCTGAAAGCTTTGGCCATGGAAACAGAAGGCTTTTTATCACAGGACAAGAAATCAGCCCTCAAAAACTTAACCGGCAGAAAATATTTTTTTGAAAAAATCCCTAAGCCCCGGGGTCACAATTTCAGCAAAAATCTGATTTTTGGCAATTCACTCAAAAATGGTGCCAAAAGCTTGAAAATGCTCTCCTGAAAGGTTTGGCACTCGAAACAGAAGGCTTTTTATCACAGGACAAGAAATCAGCCCTGAAAAACTTAACCGGCAGAATTTTTTTTTTTGAAAAAATCCCTAAGCCCCGGGGTCACAATTTCAGCCAAAATCTGATTTTTGGCACTTCACTCAAAAATGCTGCCAAAAGCTTGAAAATTCTCTCCTGAAAGGTTTGGCACTCGAAACAGAAGGCTTTTTATCACAGGACAAGAAATCAGCCCTCAAAAACTTAACCGGCAGAATTTTTTTTTTGAAAAAATCCCTAAGCCCCGAGGTCACAATTTCAGGCAAAATCTGATTTTTGGCACTTCACTCAAAAATGCTGCCAAAATCTTGAAAATGCTCTCCTGAAAGGTTTGGCACTCGAAGCAGAAGGCTTTTTATCACAGGACAAGAAATCAGCCCTCAAAAACTTAACCGGCAGAATTATTTTTTTGAAAAAATCCCTAAGCCCCGGGGTCATAATTTCAGCCAAAATCTGACTTTTGGCAATTCACTCAAAAAAGGTGCCAAAAGCTTGAAAATGCTCTCCTGAAAGGTTTGGCACTCGAAACAGAAGGCTTTTTATCACAGGACAAGAAATCAGCCCTCAAAAACTTAACGAGCAGAAAATATTTTTTTGAAAAAATCCCAAACCCCAGGGTCACAATTTCAGCCAAAATCTGACTTTTGGCAATTCGCTCAAAAATGGTGCCAAAAGCTTGAAAATGCTCTCCTGAAAGGTTTGGCACTCGAAACAGAAGGCTTTTTATCACAGGACAAGAAATCAGCCCTCAAAAACCTAACCGGCAGAAAATATTTTTTTGAAAAAATCCCTAAGCCCCGGGCTCACAATTTCAGCCAAAATCTGAATTTTGGCAATTCGCTCAACAATGGTGCCAAAAGCTTGAAAATGCTCCCCTGAAACTTTGGCACTCGAAACAGAAGGCTTTTTATCACAGGACAAGAAATCAGCCCTCAAAAACTTAACCGGCAGAATTATTTTTTTGAAAAAATCCCTAAGCCCCGGGGTCACAATTTCAGCCAAAATCTGAATTTTGGCAATTCACTCAACAATGGTGCCAAAAGCTTGAAAATGCTCTCCTGAAAGGTTTGGCACTCGAAACAGAAGGCTTTTTATCAAAGGAAAATAGATCACCCCTCAAAAACCTAACCGGCAGAAAATATTTTTTTGAAAAAAATCCCTAAGCCCCGGGGTCACAATTTCAGCTAAAATCTGAATTTTTGGCAATTCACTCAAAAATGGTGCCAAAAGCTTGAAAATGCTCTCCTGAAAGGTTTGTCACTCGAAACAGAAGGCTTTTTATCACAGGACAAGAAATCAGCCCTCAAAAACCTAACCGGCAGAAAATATTTTTTTGAAAAAAATCCCTAAGCCCCGGGGTCACAATTTCAGCCAAAATCTGAATTTTGGCAATTCACTCAACAATGGTGCCAAAAGCTTGAAAATGCTCTCCTGAAAGGTTTGGCACTCGAAACAGAAGGCTTTTTATCAAAGGAAAATAGATCACCCCTCAAAAACCTAACCGGCAGAAAATATTTTTTTGAAAAAAATCCCTAAGCCCCGGGGTCACAATTTCAGCTAAAATCTGAATTTTTGGCAATTCACTCAAAAATGGTGCCAAAAGCTTGAAAATGCTCTCCTGAAAGGTTTGGCACTTGAAACAGAAGGCTTTTTATCACAGGACAAGAAATCAGCCCTCAAAAACTTAACCGGCAGAAAATATTTTTTTGAAAAAATCCCTAAGCCCCGGGGTCACAATTTCAGCAAAAATCTGACTTTTGGCAATTCGCTCAAAAATGGTGCCAAAAGCTTGAAAATGCTCTCCTGAAACGTTTGGCACTCGAAACAGAAGGCTTTTTATCACAGGACAAGAAATCAGCCCTCAAAAACTTAACCGGCAGAAAATATTTTTTTGCAAAAATCCCTATGCCCCGGGGTCACAATTTCAGCCAAAATCTGATTTTTGGCACTTCACTCAATAATGCTGCCAAAAGCTTGAAAATGCTCCCCTGAAAGGTTTGGCACTCGAAACAGAAGGCTTTTTATCACAGGAGAAGAAATCAGCCCTCAAAAACTTAACCAGCAGAAAATATTTTTTTGAAAAAATCCCTAAGCCCCGGGGTCACAATTTCAGCCAAAATCTGACTTTTGGCAATTCTCTCAAAAATGGTGCCAAAAGTTTGAAAATGCTCCCCTGAAAGCTTTGGCCATGGAAACAGAAGGCTTTTTATCACAGGACAAGAAATCAGCCCTCAAAAACTTAACCGGCAGAAAATATTTTTTTTGAAAAAATCCCTAAGCCCCGGGGTCACAATTTCAGCAAAAATCTGATTTTTGGCAATTCACTCAAAAATGGTGCCAAAAGCTTGAAAATGCTCTCCTGAAAGGTTTGGCACTCGAAACAGAAGGCTTTTTATCACAGGACAAGAAATCAGCCCTGAAAAACTTAACCGGCAGAATTTTTTTTTTTGAAAAAATCCCTAAGCCCCGGGGTCACAATTTCAGCCAAAATCTGATTTTTGGCACTTCACTCAAAAATGCTGCCAAAAGCTTGAAAATTCTCTCCTGAAAGGTTTGGCACTCGAAACAGAAGGCTTTTTATCACAGGACAAGAAATCAGCACTCAAAAACTTAACCGGCAGAATTTTTTTTTTGAAAAAATCCCTAAGCCCCGAGGTCACAATTTCAGGCAAAATCTGATTTTTGGCACTACACTCAAAAATGCTGCCAAAATCTTGAAAATGCTCTCCTGAAAGGTTTGGCACTCGAAGCAGAAGGCTTTTTATCACAGGACAAGAAATCAGCCCTCAAAAACTTAACCGGCAGAATTATTTTTTTGAAAAAATCCCTAAGCCCCGGGGTCATAATTTCAGCCAAAATCTGACTTTTGGCAATTCACTCAAAAATGGTGCCAAAAGCTTGAAAATGCTCTCCTGAAAGGTTTGGCACTCGAAACAGAAGGCTTTTTATCACAGGACAAGAAATCAGCCCTCAAAAACTTAACCGGCAAAATTTTTTTTTTGAAAAAATCCCTAAGCCCCGGGGTCACAATTTCAGCAAAAATCTGACTTTTGGCAATTCACTCAAAACTGCTGCCGAAAGCTTGAAAATGCTCTCCTGAAAGGTTTGGCACTCGAAACAGAAGGCTTTTTATCACAGGACAAGAAATCAGCCCTCAAAAACTTAACGAGCAGAAAATATTTTTTTGAAAAAATCCCAAACCCCAGGGTCACAATTTCAGCCAAAATCTGACTTTTGGCAATTCGCTCAAAAATGGTGCCAAAAGCTTGAAAATGCTCTCCTGAAAGGTTTGGCACTCGAAACAGAAGGCTTTTTATCACAGGACAAGAAATCAGCCCTCAAAAACCTAACCGGCAGAAAATATTTTTTTGAAAAAATCCCTAAGCCCCGGGCTCACAATTTCAGCCAAAATCTGAATTTTGGCAATTCGCTCAACAATGGTGCCAAAAGCTTGAAAATGCTCCCCTGAAACTTTGGCACTCGAAACAGAAGGCTTTTTATCACAGGACAAGAAATCAGCCCTCAAAAACTTAACCGGCAGAATTATTTTTTTGAAAAAATCCCTAAGCCCCGGGGTCACAATTTCAGCCAAAATCTGAATTTTGGCAATTCACTCAACAATGGTGCCAAAAGCTTGAAAATGCTCTCCTGAAAGGTTTGGCACTCGAAACAGAAGGCTTTTTATCAAAGGAAAATAGATCACCCCTCAAAAACCTAACCGGCAGAAAATATTTTTTTGAAAAAAATCCCTAAGCCCCGGGGTCACAATTTCAGCTAAAATCTGAATTTTTGGCAATTCACTCAAAAATGGTGCCAAAAGCTTGAAAATGCTCTCCTGAAAGGTTTGGCACTTGAAACAGAAGGCTTTTTATCACAGGACAAGAAATCAGCCCTCAAAAACTTAACCGGCAGAAAATATTTTTTTGAAAAAATCCCTAAGCCCCGGGGTCACAATTTCAGCAAAAATCTGACTTTTGGCAATTCGCTCAAAAATGGTGCCAAAAGCTTGAAAATGCTCTCCTGAAACGTTTGGCACTCGAAACAGAAGGCTTTTTATCACAGGACAAGAAATCAGCCCTCAAAAACCTAACCGGCAGAAAATATTTTTTTGCAAAAATCCCTATGCCCCGGGGTCACAATTTCAGCCAAAATCTGATTTTTGGCACTTCACTCAATAATGCTGCCAAAAGCTTGAAAATGCTCTCCTGAAAGGTTTGGCACTCGAAACAGAAGGCTTTTTATCAAAGGAAAATAGATCAGCCCTCAAAAACCTAACCGGCAGAAAATATTTTTTTGACAAAATCCCTAAGCCCCGGGGTCACAATTTCAGCAAAAATCTGACTTTTGGCAATTCGCTCAAAAATGGTGCCAAAAGCTTGAAAATGCTCTCCTGAAACGTTTGGCACTCGAAACAGAAGGCTTTTTATCACAGGACAAGAAATCAGCCCTCAAAAACTTAACCGGCAGAAAATATTTTTTTGAAAAAATCCCTAAGCCCCGGGGTCACAATTTCAGCAAAAATCTGATTTTTGGCAATTCACTCAAAAATGGTGCCAAAAGCTTGAAAATGCTCTCCTGAAAGGTTTGGCACTCGAAACAGAAGGCTTTTTATCACAGGACAAGAAATCAGCCCTCAAAAACTTAACCGGCAGAAAATATTTTTTTGACAAAATCCCTAAGCCCCGGGGTCACAATTTCAGCAAAAATCTGACTTTTGGCAATTCGCTCAAAAATGGTGCCAAAAGCTTGAAAATGCTCTCCTGAAACGTTTGGCACTCGAAACAGAAGGCTTTTTATCACAGGACAAGAAATCAGCCCTCAAAAACCTAACCGGCAGAAAATATTTTTTTGCAAAAATCCCTATTCCCCGGGGTCACAATTTCAGCCAAAATCTGATTTTTGGCACTTCACTCAATAATGCTGCCAAAAGCTTGAAAATGCTCCCCTGAAAGGTTTGGCACTCGAAACAGAAGGCTTTTTATCACAGGACAAGAAATCAGCCCTCAAAAACTTAACCGGCAGAAAATATTTTTTTGAAAAAATCCCTAAGCCCCGGGGTCACAATTTCAGCCAAAATCTGAATTTTGGCAATTCACTCAACAATGGTGCCAAAAGCTTGAAAATGCTCCCCTGAAACTTTGGCACTCGAAACAGAAGGCTTTTTATCACAGGACAAGAAATCAGCCCTCAAAAACTTAACCGGCAGAATTATTTTTTTGAAAAAATCCCTAAGCCCCGGGGTCACAATTTCAGCCAAAATCTGAATTTTGGCAATTCACTCAACAATGGTGCCAAAAGCTTGAAAATGCTCTCCTGAAAGGTTTGGCACTCGAAACAGAAGGCTTTTTATCAAAGGAAAATAGATCACCCCTCAAAAACCTAACCGGCAGAAAATATTTTTTTGAAAAAAATCCCTAAGCCCCGGGGTCACAATTTCAGCTAAAATCTGAATTTTTGGCAATTCACTCAAAAATGGTGCCAAAAGCTTGAAAATGCTCTCCTGAAAGGTTTGGCACTTGAAACAGAAGGCTTTTTATCACAGGACAAGAAATCAGCCCTCAAAAACTTAACCGGCAGAAAATATTTTTTTGAAAAAATCCCTAAGCCCCGGGGTCACAATTTCAGCAAAAATCTGACTTTTGGCAATTCGCTCAAAAATGGTGCCAAAAGCTTGAAAATGCTCTCCTGAAACGTTTGGCACTCGAAACAGAAGGCTTTTTATCACAGGACAAGAAATCAGCCCTCAAAAACCTAACCGGCAGAAAATATTTTTTTGCAAAAATCCCTATGCCCCGGGGTCACAATTTCAGCCAAAATCTGATTTTTGGCACTTCACTCAATAATGCTGCCAAAAGCTTGAAAATGCTCTCCTGAAAGGTTTGGCACTCGAAACAGAAGGCTTTTTATCAAAGGAAAATAGATCAGCCCTCAAAAACCTAACCGGCAGAAAATATTTTTTTGACAAAATCCCTAAGCCCCGGGGTCACAATTTCAGCAAAAATCTGACTTTTGGCAATTCGCTCAAAAATGGTGCCAAAAGCTTGAAAATGCTCTCCTGAAACGTTTGGCACTCGAAACAGAAGGCTTTTTATCACAGGACAAGAAATCAGCCCTCAAAAACTTAACCGGCAGAAAATATTTTTTTGAAAAAATCCCTAAGCCCCGGGGTCACAATTTCAGCAAAAATCTGATTTTTGGCAATTCACTCAAAAATGGTGCCAAAAGCTTGAAAATGCTCTCCTGAAAGGTTTGGCACTCGAAACAGAAGGCTTTTTATCACAGGACAAGAAATCAGCCCTCAAAAACTTAACCGGCAGAAAATATTTTTTTGACAAAATCCCTAAGCCCCGGGGTCACAATTTCAGCAAAAATCTGACTTTTGGCAATTCGCTCAAAAATGGTGCCAAAAGCTTGAAAATGCTCTCCTGAAACGTTTGGCACTCGAAACAGAAGGCTTTTTATCACAGGACAAGAAATCAGCCCTCAAAAACCTAACCGGCAGAAAATATTTTTTTGCAAAAATCCCTATTCCCCGGGGTCACAATTTCAGCCAAAATCTGATTTTTGGCACTTCACTCAATAATGCTGCCAAAAGCTTGAAAATGCTCCCCTGAAAGGTTTGGCACTCGAAACAGAAGGCTTTTTATCACAGGACAAGAAATCAGCCCTCAAAAACTTAACCGGCAGAAAATATTTTTTTGAAAAAATCCCTAAGCCCCGGGGTCACAATTTCAGCCAAAATCTGAATTTTGGCAATTCACTCAAAAATGCTGCCAAAAGCTTGAAAATGCTCTCCTGAAAGGTTTGGCACTCGAAACAGAAGGCTTTTTATCACAGGAGAAGAAATCAGCCCTCAAAAACCTAACGAGCAGAAAATATTTTTTTGAAAAAATCCCAAACCCCAGGGTCACAATTTCAGCCAAAATCTGAATTTTGGCAATTCGCTCAAAAATGGTGCGAAAAGCTTGAAAATGCTCTCCTGAAAGGTTTGGCACTCGAAACAGAAGGCTTTTTATCAAAGGAAAATAGATCAGCCCTCAAAAACCTAACCGGCAGAAAATATTTTTTTGACAAAATCCCTAAGCCCCGGGGTCACAATTTCAGCAAAAATCTGACTTTTGGCAATTCGCTCAAAAATGGTGCCAAAAGCTTGAAAATGCTCTCCTGAAACGTTTGGCACTCGAAACAGAAGGCTTTTTATCACAGGACAAGAAATCAGCCCTCAAAAACCTAACGAGCAGAAAATATTTTTTTGAAAAAATCCCAAACCCCAGGGTCACAATTTCAGCCAAAATCTGAATTTTGGCAATTCGCTCAAAAATGGTGCGAAAAGCTTGAAAATGCTCTCCTGAAAGGTTTGGCACTCGAAACAGAAGGCTTTTTATCAAAGGAAAATAGATCAGCCCTCAAAAACCTAACCGGCAGAAAATATTTTTTTGACAAAATCCCTAAGCCCCGGGGTCACAATTTCAGCAAAAATCTGACTTTTGGCAATTCGCTCAAAAATGGTGCCAAAAGCTTGAAAATGCTCTCCTGAAACGTTTGGCACTCGAAACAGAAGGCTTTTTATCACAGGACAAGAAATCAGCCCTCAAAAACTTAACCGGCAGAAAATATTTTTTTGAAAAAATCCCTAAGCCCCGGGGTCACAATTTCAGCAAAAATCTGATTTTTGGCAATTCACTCAAAAATGGTGCCAAAAGCTTGAAAATGCTCTCCTGAAAGGTTTGGCACTCGAAACAGAAGGCTTTTTATCACAGGACAAGAAATCAGCCCTCAAAAACTTAACCGGCAGAAAATATTTTTTTGACAAAATCCCTAAGCCCCGGGGTCACAATTTCAGCAAAAATCTGACTTTTGGCAATTCGCTCAAAAATGGTGCCAAAAGCTTGAAAATGCTCTCCTGAAACGTTTGGCACTCGAAACAGAAGGCTTTTATCACAGGACAAGAAATCAGCCCTCAAAAACCTAACCGGCAGAAAATATTTTTTTGCAAAAATCCCTATTCCCCGGGGTCACAATTTCAGCCAAAATCTGATTTTTGGCACTTCACTCAATAATGCTGCCAAAAGCTTGAAAATGCTCCCCTGAAAGGTTTGGCACTCGAAACAGAAGGCTTTTTATCACAAGAGAAGAAATCAGCCCTCAAAAACTTAACCGGCAGAAAATATTTTTTTGAAAAAATCCCTAAGCCCCGGGGTCACAATTTCAGCCAAAATCTGACTTTTGGCAATTCAATCAAAAATGGTGCCAAAAGTTTGAAAATGCTCCCCTGAAAGCTTTGGCCATGGAAACAGAAGGCTTTTTATCACAGGACAAGAAATCAGCCCTCAAAAACTTAACCGGCAGAAAATATTTTTTTGAAAAAATCCCTAAGCCCCGGGGTCACAATTTCAGCAAAAAACTGACTTTTGGCAATTCGCTCAAAAATGGTGCCAAAAGCTTGAAAATGCTCTCCTGAAAGGTATGGCACTCGAAACAGAAGGCTTTTTATCACAGGACAAGAAATCAGCCCTCAAAAACTTAACCGGCACTCGAAACAGAAGGCTTTTTATCACAGGACAAGAAATCAGCCCTCAAAAACTTAACCGGCAGAAAATATTTTTTTGAAAAAATCCCTATGCCCCGGGGTCACAATTTCAGCCAAAATCTGATTTTTGGCACTTCACTCAATAATGCTGCCAAAAGCTTGAAAATGCTCCCCTGAAAGGTTTGTCACTCGAAACAGAAGGCTTTTTATCAAAGGAAAATAGATCAGCCCTCAAAAACCTAACCAGCAGAAAATATTTTTTTGAAAAAAATCCCTAAGCCCCGGGGTCACAATTTCAGCAAAAATCTGACTTTTGGCAATTCGCTCAAAAATGGTGCCAAAAGCTTGAAAATGCTCTCCTGAAAGGTTTGGCACTCGAAACAGAAGGCTTTTTATCACAGGACAAGAAATCAGCCCTCAAAAACTTAACCGGCAGAAAATACTTTTTCGAAAAAATCCCTAAGTCCCAGGGTCACAATTTCAGCCAAAATCTGATTTTTGGCACTTCGCTCAATAATGCAGCCAAAAGCTTGAAAATGCTCTCCTGAAAGGTTTGGCACTTGAAACAGAAGGCTTTTTATCACAGGACAAGAAATCAGCCCTCAAAAACTTAACCAGCAGAAAATATTTTTTTGAAAAAATCCCTAAGCCCCGGGGTCACAATTTCAGCAAAAATCTGACTTTTGGCAATTCGCTCAAAAATGGTGCCAAAAGCTTGAAAATGCTCTCCTGAAAGGTTTGGCACTCGAAACAGAAGGCTTTTTATCACAGGACAAGAAATCAGCCCTCAAAAACTTAACCGGCAGAAAATACTTTTTTGAAAAAATCCCTAAGCCCCGGGGTCACAATTTCAGCCAAAATCTGATTTTTGGCACTTCACTCAATAATGCTGCCAAAAGCTTGAAAATGCTCTCCTGAAAGGTTTGGCACTCGAAACAGAAGGCTTTTTATCACAGGACAAGAAATCAGCCCTCAAAAACTTAACCGGCAGAAAATATTTTTTTGAAAAAATCCCTAAGCCCCGGGGTCACAATTTCAGCCAAAATCTGAATTTTGGCAATTCACTCAAAAATGCTGCCAAAAGCTTGAAAATGCTCTCCTGAAAGGTTTGGCACTCGAAACAGAAGGCTTTTTATCACAGGAGAAGAAATCAGCCCTCAAAAACCTAACGAGCAGAAAATATTTTTTTGAAAAAATCCCAAACCCCAGGGTCACAATTTCAGCCAAAATCTGAATTTTGGCAATTCGCTCAAAAATGGTGCGAAAAGCTTGAAAATGCTCTCCTGAAAGGTTTGGCACTCGAAACAGAAGGCTTTTTATCAAAGGAAAATAGATCAGCCCTCAAAAACCTAACCGGCAGAAAATATTTTTTTGAAAAAAATCCCTAAGCCCCGGGGTCACAATTTCAGCTAAAATCTGAATTTTTGGCAATTCACTCAAAAATGGTGCCAAAAGCTTGAAAATGCTCTCCTGAAAGGTTTGGCACTTGAAACAGAAGGCTTTTTATCACAGGACAAGAAATCAGCCCTCAAAAACTTAACCGGCAGAAAATATTTTTTTGAAAAAATCCCTATGCCCCGGGGTCACAATTTCAGCAAAAATCTGACTTTTGGCAATTCGCTCAAAAATGGTGCCAAAAGCTTGAAAATGCTCTCCTGAAAGGTTTGGCACTCGAAACAGAAGGCTTTTTATCACAGGACAAGAAATCAGCCCTCAAAAACTTAACCGGCAGAAAATATTTTTTTGAAAAAATCCCTATGCCCCGGGGTCACAATTTCAGCCAAAATCTGATTTTTGGCACTTCACTCAATAATGCTGCCAAAAGCTTGAAAATGCTCCCCTGAAAGGTTTGGCACTCGAAACAGAAGGCTTTTTATCACAGGAGAAGAAATCAGCCCTCAAAAACTTAACCGGCAGAAAATATTTTTTTGAAAAAATCCCTAAGCCCCGGGGTCACAATTTCAGCCAAAATCTGACTTTTGGCAATTCAATCAAAAATGGTGCCAAAAGCTTGAAAATGCTCCCCTGAAAGGTTTGGCACTCGAAACAGAAGGCTTTTTATCAAAGGAAAATATATCAGCCCTCAAAAACCTAACCGTCAGAAAATATTTTTTTGAAAAAAATCCCTAAGCCCCGGGGTCACAATTTCAGCCAAAATCTGAATTTTGGCAATTCACTCAAAAATGGTGCCAAAAGCTTGAAAATGCTCTCCTGAAAGGTTTGGCACTCGAAACAGAAGGCTTTTTATCAAAGGAAAATAGATCAGCCCTCAAAAACCTAACCGGCAGAAAATATTTTTTTGAAAAAAATCCCTAAGCCCCGGGGTCACAATTTCAGCTAAAATCTGAATTTTGGCAATTCACTCAAAAATGGTGCGAAAAGCTTGAAAATGCTCTCCTGAAAGGTTTGGCACTCGAAACAGAAGGCTTTTTATCAAAGGAAAATAGATCAGCCCTCAAAAACCTAACCGGCAGAAAATATTTTTTTGAAAAAAATCCCTAAGCCCCGGGGTCACAATTTCAGCTAAAATCTAAATTTTTGGCAATTCACTCAAAAATGGTGCCAAAAGCTTGAAAATGCTCTCCTGAAAGGTTTGGCACTTGAAACAGAAGGCTTTTTATCACAGGACAAGAAATCAGCCCTCAAAAACTTAACCGGCAGAAAATATTATTTTGAAAAAAATCCCTAAGCCCCGGGTTCACAATTTCAGCCAAAATCTGATTTTTGGCACTTCACTCAATAATGCTGCCAAAAGCTTGAAAATGCTCCCCTAAAAGGTTTGTCACTTGAAACAGAAGGCTTTTTATCAAAGGAAAATAGATCAGCCCTCAAAAACCTAACCGTCAGAAAATATTTTTTTGAAAAAAATCCCTAAGCCCCGGGGTCACAATTTCAGCAAAAATCTGACTTTTGGCAATTCGCTCAAAAATGTTGCCAAAAGCTTGAAAATGCTCTCCTGAAAGGTTTGGCACTCGAAACAGAAGGCTTTTTATCACAGGACAAGAAATCAGCCCTCAAAAACTTAACCGGCAGAAAATACTTTTTTGAAAAAATCCCGAAGTCCCAGGGTCACAATTTCAGCCAAAATCTGATTTTTGGCACTTCGCTCAATAATGCAGCCAAAAGCTTGAAAATGCTCTCCTGAAAGGTTTGGCACTTGAAACAGAAGGCTTTTTATCACAGGACAAGAAATCAGCCCTCAAAAACTTAACCAGCAGAAAATATTTTTTTGAAAAAATCCCTAAGCCCCGGGGTCACAATTTCAGCAAAAATCTGACTTTTGGCAATTCGCTCAAAAATGGTGCCAAAAGCTTGAAAATGCTCTCCTGAAAGGTTTGGCACTCGAAACAGAAGGCTTTTTATCACAGGACAAGAAATCAGCCCTCAAAAACTTAACCGGCAGAAAATACTTTTTTGAAAAAATCCCTAAGCCCCGGGGTCACAATTTCAGCCAAAATCTGATTTTTGGCACTTCACTCAATAATGCTGCCAAAAGCTTGAAAATGCTCTCCTGAAAGGTTTGGCACTCGAAACAGAAGGCTTTTTATCACAGGACAAGAAATCAGCCCTCAAAAACTTAACCGGCAGAAAATATTTTTTTGAAAAAATCCCTAAGCCCCGGGGTCACAATTTCAGCCAAAATCTGAATTTTGGCAATTCACTCAAAAATGCTGCCAAAAGCTTGAAAATGCTCTCCTGAAAGGTTTGGCACTCGAAACAGAAGGCTTTTTATCACAGGAGAAGAAATCAGCCCTCAAAAACCTAACGAGCAGAAAATATTTTTTTGAAAAAATCCCAAACCCCAGGGTCACAATTTCAGCCAAAATCTGACTTTTGGCAATTCGCTCAAAAATGGTGCCAAAAGCTTGAAAATGCTCTCCTGAAAGGTTTGGCACTCGAAACAGAAGGCTTTTTATCACAGGACAAGAAATCAGCCCTCAAAAACCTAACCGTCAGAAAATATTTTTTTGAAAAAATCCCTAAGCCCCGGGCTCACAATTTCAGCCAAAATCTGAATTTTGGCAATTCACTCAACAATGGTGCCAAAAGCTTGAAAATGCTCCCCTGAAACTTTGGCACTCGAAGCAGAAGGCTTTTTATCACAGGACAAGAAATCAGCCCTCAAAAACTTAACCGGCAGAAAATATTTTTTTGAAAAAATCCCTAAGCCCCGGGGTCACAATTTCAGCCAAAATCTGATTTTTGGCAACTCACTCAAAAATGGTGCCAAAAGCTTGATGATGCTCTCCTGAAAGGTTTGGCACTCGAAACAGAAGGCTTTTTATCAAAGGAAAATATATCAGCCATAAAAAAACTTAACCGGCAGAAAATACTTTTTTGAAAAAATCCCTAAGCCCCGGGGTCACAATTTCAGCAAAAATCTGACTTTTGGCAATTCACTCAAAAGCTTGAAAATGCTCTCCTGAAAGGTTTGGCACTCGAAACAGAAGGCTTTTTATCAAAGGAAAATAGATCAGCCCTCAAAAACCTAACCGTCAGAAAATATTATTTTGAAAAAAATCCCTAAGCCCCGGGGTCACAATTTCAGCCAAAATCTGAATTTTGGCAATTTACTCAAAAATGGTGCCAAAAGCTTGAAAATGCTCTCCTGAAAGGTTTGGCACTCGAAACAGAAGGCTTTTTATCAAAGGAAAATAGATCAGCCCTCAAAAACCTAACCGGCAGAAAATATTTTTTTGAAAAAAATCCCTAAGCCCCGGGGTCACAATTTCAGCTAAAATCTAAATTTTTGGCAATTCACTCAAAAATGGTGCCAAAAGCTTGAAAATGCTCTCCTGAAAGGTTTGGCACTTGAAACAGAAGGCTTTTTATCACAGGACAAGAAATCAGCCCTCAAAAACTTAACCAGCAGAAAATATTTTTTTGAAAAAATCCCTAAGCCCCGGGGTCACAATTTCAGCAAAAATCTGACTTTTGGCAATTCGCTCAAAAATGGTGCCAAAAGCTTGAAAATGCTCTCCTGAAACGTTTGGCACTCGAAACAGAAGGCTTTTTATCACAGGACAAGAAATCAGCCCTCAAAAACTTAACCAGCAGAAAATATTTTTTTGAAAAAATCCCTAAGCCCCGGGGTCACAATTTCAGCAAAAATCTGATTTTTGGCACTTCACTCAATAATGCTGCCAAAAGCTTGAAAATGCTCTCCTGAAAGGTTTGGCACTCGAAACAGAAGGCTTTTTATCACAGGACAAGAAATCAGCCCTCAAAAACTTAACCGGCAGAAAATATTTTTTTGAAAAAATCCCTAAGCCCCGGGGTCACAATTTCAGCCAAAATCTGAATTTTGGCAATTCACTCAAAAATGCTGCCAAAAGCTTGAAAATGCTCTCCTGAAAGGTTTGGCACTCGAAACAGAAGGCTTTTTATCACAGGAGAAGAAATCAGCCCTCAAAAACCTAACGAGCAGAAAATATTTTTTTGAAAAAATCCCAAACCCCAGGGTCACAATTTCAGCCAAAATCTGACTTTTGGCAATTCGCTCAAAAATGGTGCCAAAAGCTTGAAAATGCTCTCCTGAAAGGTTTGGCACTCGAAACAGAAGGCTTTTTATCACAGGACAAGAAATCAGCCCTCAAAAACCTAACCGTCAGAAAATATTTTTTTGAAAAAATCCCTAAGCCCCGGGCTCACAATTTCAGCCAAAATCTGAATTTTGGCAATTCACTCAACAATGGTGCCAAAAGCTTGAAAATGCTCCCCTGAAACTTTGGCACTCGAAGCAGAAGGCTTTTTATCACAGGACAAGAAATCAGCCCTCAAAAACTTAACCGGCAGAAAATATTTTTTTGAAAAAATCCCTAAGCCCCGGGGTCACAATTTCAGCCAAAATCTGATTTTTGGCAACTCACTCAAAAATGGTGCCAAAAGCTTGATGATGCTCTCCTGAAAGGTTTGGCACTCGAAACAGAAGGCTTTTTATCAAAGGAAAATATATCAGCCATAAAAAAACTTAACCGGCAGAAAATACTTTTTTGAAAAAATCCCTAAGCCCCGGGGTCACAATTTCAGCAAAAATCTGACTTTTGGCAATTCACTCAAAAGCTTGAAAATGCTCTCCTGAAAGGTTTGGCACTCGAAACAGAAGGCTTTTTATCAAAGGAAAATAGATCAGCCCTCAAAAACCTAACCGTCAGAAAATATTATTTTGAAAAAAATCCCTAAGCCCCGGGGTCACAATTTCAGCCAAAATCTGAATTTTGGCAATTTACTCAAAAATGGTGCCAAAAGCTTGAAAATGCTCTCCTGAAAGGTTTGGCACTCGAAACAGAAGGCTTTTTATCAAAGGAAAATAGATCAGCCCTCAAAAACCTAACCGGCAGAAAATATTTTTTTGAAAAAAATCCCTAAGCCCCGGGGTCACAATTTCAGCTAAAATCTAAATTTTTGGCAATTCACTCAAAAATGGTGCCAAAAGCTTGAAAATGCTCTCCTGAAAGGTTTGGCACTTGAAACAGAAGGCTTTTTATCACAGGACAAGAAATCAGCCCTCAAAAACTTAACCAGCAGAAAATATTTTTTTGAAAAAATCCCTAAGCCCCGGGGTCACAATTTCAGCAAAAATCTGACTTTTGGCAATTCGCTCAAAAATGGTGCCAAAAGCTTGAAAATGCTCTCCTGAAACGTTTGGCACTCGAAACAGAAGGCTTTTTATCACAGGACAAGAAATCAGCCCTCAAAAACCTAACCGGCAGAAAATATTTTTTTGCAAAAATCCCTATTCCCCGGGGTCACAATTTCAGCCAAAATCTGATTTTTGGCACTTC
Organism: Podarcis vaucheri; assembly: GCF_965113315.1. Taxonomy (NCBI): domain Eukaryota; kingdom Metazoa; phylum Chordata; class Lepidosauria; order Squamata; family Lacertidae; genus Podarcis; species Podarcis vaucheri. The sequence continues at coordinate 84,762,409 of NC_138765.1, read as the reverse complement.
ACTCAATAATGCTGCCAAAAGCTTGAAAATGCTCCCCTGAAAGGTTTGGCACTCGAAACAGAAGGCTTTTTATCACAGGAGAAGAAATCAGCCCTCAAAAACTTAACCAGCAGAAAATATTTTTTTGAAAAAATCCCTAAGCCCCGGGGTCACAATTTCAGCCAAAATCTGACTTTTGGCAATTCTCTCAAAAATGGTGCCAAAAGTTTGAAAATGCTCCCCTGAAAGCTTTGGCCATGGAAACAGAAGGCTTTTTATCACAGGACAAGAAATCAGCCCTCAAAAACTTAACCGGCAGAAAATATTTTTTTGAAAAAATCCCTAAGCCCCGGGGTCACAATTTCAGCAAAAATCTGATTTTTGGCAATTCACTCAAAAATGGTGCCAAAAGCTTGAAAATGCTCTCCTGAAAGGTTTGGCACTCGAAACAGAAGGCTTTTTATCACAGGACAAGAAATAAGCCCTGAAAAACTTAACCGGCAGAATTTTTTTTTTGAAAAAATCCCTAAGCCCCGGGGTCACAATTTCAGCCAAAATCTGATTTTTGGCACTTCACTCAAAAATGCTGCCAAAAGCTTGAAAATTCTCTCCTGAAAGGTTTGGCACTCGAAACAGAAGGCTTTTTATCACAGGACAAGAAATCAGCCCTCAAAAACTTAACCGGCAGAATTTTTTTTTTGAAAAAATCCCTAAGCCCCGAGGTCACAATTTCAGGCAAAATCTGATTTTTGGCACTTCACTCAAAAATGCTGCCAAAATCTTGAAAATGCTCTCCTGAAAGGTTTGGCACTCGAAGCAGAAGGCTTTTTATCACAGGACAAGAAATCAGCCCTCAAAAACTTAACCGGCAGAATTATTTTTTTGAAAAAATCCCTAAGCCCCGGGGTCATAATTTCAGCCAAAATCTGACTTTTGGCAATTCACTCAAAAATGGTGCCAAAAGCTTGAAAATGCTCTCCTGAAAGGTGTGGCACTCGAAACAGAAGGCTTTTTATCACAGGACAAGAAATCAGCCCTCAAAAACTTAACCGGCAGAATTTTTTTTTTGAAAAAATCCCTAAGCCCCGGGGTCACAATTTCAGCAAAAATCTGACTTTTGGCAATTCACTCAAAACTGCTGCCGAAAGCTTGAAAATGCTCTCCTGAAAGGTTTGGCACTCGAAACAGAAGGCTTTTTATCACAGGACAAGAAATCAGCCCTCAAAAACTTAACGAGCAGAAAATATTTTTTTGAAAAAATCCCAAACCCCAGGGTCACAATTTCAGCCAAAATCTGACTTTTGGCAATTCGCTCAAAAATGGTGCCAAAAGCTTGAAAATGCTCTCCTGAAAGGTTTGGCACTCGAAACAGAAGGCTTTTTATCACAGGACAAGAAATCAGCCCTCAAAAACTTAACCGGCAGAATTTTTTTTTTGAAAAAATCCCTAAGCCCCGGGGTCACAATTTCAGCAAAAATCTGACTTTTGGCAATTCACTCAAAACTGCTGCCGAAAGCTTGAAAATGCTCTCCTGAAAGGTTTGGCACTCGAAACAGAAGGCTTTTTATCACAGGACAAGAAATCAGCCCTCAAAAACTTAACGAGCAGAAAATATTTTTTTGAAAAAATCCCAAACCCCAGGGTCACAATTTCAGCCAAAATCTGACTTTTGGCAATTCGCTCAAAAATGGTGCCAAAAGCTTGAAAATGCTCTCCTGAAAGGTTTGGCACTCGAAACAGAAGGCTTTTTATCACAGGACAAGAAATCAGCCCTCAAAAACCTAACCGGCAGAAAATATTTTTTTGAAAAAATCCCTAAGCCCCGGGCTCACAATTTCAGCCAAAATCTGAATTTTGGCAATTCACTCAACAATGGTGCCAAAAGCTTGAAAATGCTCCCCTGAAACTTTGGCACTCGAAACAGAAGGCTTTTTATCACAGGACAAGAAATCAGCCCTCAAAAACTTAACCGGCAGAATTATTTTTTTGAAAAAATCCCTAAGCCCCGGGGTCACAATTTCAGCCAAAATCTGAATTTTGGCAATTCACTCAAAAATGGTGCCAAAAGCTTGAAAATGCTCTCCTGAAAGGTTTGCCACTCGAAATAGAAGGCTTTTTATCACAGGACAAGAAATCAGCCCTCAAAAATCCCTAAGCCCCGGGGTCACAATTTCAGCCAAAATCTGATTTTTGGCAACTCACTCAAAAACGGTGCCAAAAGCTTGATGATGCTCTCCTGAAAGGCTTGGCACTCGAAACAGAAGGCTTTTTATCAAAGGAAAATATATCAGCCATAAAAAAACTTAACCGGCAGAAAATACTTTTTTGAAAAAAAAAGTTGTTCAGACGTCGAGGGCTAATTCTGTTTCCGATTATAAAAACCAATCTGTTTCCACCGAAAAACATTTCCGGGGATCACTTGCAACGGTTTGCCAACATTTTTGAGTGAATTGCAGAACGTCAGATTTTTAGCAGAAATTGTGACCGCGCGGCTTAGGGATTTTTTCAAAAAAAGTTGTTCAGACGTCGAGGGCTAATTCTGTTTCCGATTATAAAAACCCATCTGTTTCCACCGAAAAACATTTCAGGGGATCACTTGCAACAGTTTGCCAACATTTTTGAGGGAATTGCAGAACGTCAGATTTTTAGCAGAAATTGTGACCGCGCGTGTCAGGGTTACTTCCAGATCCTAGCTCACAGAGGATCACGCTAGCCAGCGATCGTTAAATAAAAGTCTTTATTGAGTTACAGTCTCCATTCTCGAGCTGCTGCGTGCAACCCTACGTCTTATGCTTAGATCGGCGAAGCTCCGTCTGAGTCTCCGCCCCTTGCGCACCAACTTAATATCCTAGCCCTGCTCCACCTTTTCCGCCTGACAGTTCTCCTCTGGGTCCCTCTGCCCCCCTGGGTCTCTTCCTTCCGGGATTCTTCTGACGCTGACCCCCCTGACTCTCCTGTCTCCTTGCGCCGGGCTTTAGGACCTGGCTCCCTTTCCGGGCTGCCTACTGCGCCACCTTCCTGTGCATTTGAACTTGGCGCGCGCGCCCAACCTTCCACTTTCCGTCTAACCGTCACTTCGCTCCCCGATGAAGGTGTGGCCACTCCTGACTCGTGCCCTCCCTCCTGTTGCGAGCTGCCAGCGCTTGCTCCCTGGCGCTCTTCCTCTTTCCTACTCTCTGGCGGTGACGTTGGTCCCGATCTCCAACTGCTCCCCTCTGAGTCCCCTCTGGCTCTTTCTTCCTGGGGTGTCCCCCTAGTCTCCCCCCTTGCCCTGGCCACTGGTGCTCCTTTTTGTGAATCTTCTGATTCACTGGAAAGACTCGGAGATCTCGGGTCGTCGTCATCACTCATCCTTTCTTCTGCCTCCTCCCCCTCGCTCTCTGTTTCCTCCCTTGCCCTCGCCTCTGCTCCTGAACCCCTGACATCCATCCCCCCCTCGAAGCCCCCTCTTCCCCCCTCCCCTCCTTCCGGTGCGGGAACTGGGTGCTGCAGTGTCAAGGGGACGAATGTCGGGTACAGTTCGCTTCCCGTGGCGGGCCTCCATCCGAAGTCTTCCGGTTCTTCCTCCCTGCTCTCGTCGACGACGGTCACCTCTGCTTCCATCTCTGTGCCGCCGTGCTCGAGACCCTGGTCGTCCCCGAAAACGTCCATGTCCGTCTCTCCCTCGCTTCCTTCTGGAGGCGTTGCTCGTCCTGGACCCTCCAGCCACTTCCTGCGCCACTGCTCCTCTGGTCGATCATCCCACCAATACGAGGGTTCTGAAGCAGATCCCGAGGGCGACCCCTCCGGGGAACGGGCGTCTCGTGTCGGTTCCTCATCCGAGTCGAACCCCCGGAACGTGCTGGCTGAAAGCGTGGGCGTGAAAAGCCAGTCGTCGAAAACGTCCGCTGGCATTGGCCTATGGGGGAAGAGGGCATGAAACTCTTCCTTGAGCAGAGGTTCATCTAAAGCGTAGCCCGGCACCCAGCTGTTGGCACTGGCCGGGGTGCCCTCCTTAGCGAGAAGGTATTCTACCCCCTCTTCCCCCCATCTGGAGTCCAAAATCTCCGTGACTTCGTTGAGGCGCACCTCCTGTGCCACTCCCCGTTGCCTGGTTCCCTCTCGGAGCGGACTCGGCGCCGTTCCGGGTTCCTGAAACCTGTGCGGTGCCTTGTAGGGAGTGAGCACCGATCTGTGGAACACCGGATGCATTCTGGAACCCTCCGGAAGCGCCAGCCTGAAGGCCACCGGGTTGACCTGCTCTTTGACTTGGTAGGGCCCCAGTTGCTTATGCCCTAGTTTCTTCTTGGCCAACGACCTGGCCGGCACTGCGTGGGCTGCTAACCAGACCCAGTCTCCCACATGGATCTCTTCGCCAACCCTTCTGTGTTTGTCTGCCTGCACCTTGTATGCGTGTTTGGCCAGCTCCAGGTGCCGCCGCAGCTGATCGTGGACCTCCTGCAACTCCGACGCGAACGCATCTGCTGTCTGCGGCTCCCCCTCCACCAGTCTTTCCAGTCCCGGGAAGGTTCTGGGGTGCCTCCCGTTGTTGGCGAAGAACGGCGTGACCCCCGTGGACACGTGCTTCGTGTTGTTGTAGGCGAACTCGGCGAGCGGCAGGTAATCCACCCACGTCGCAGGCTGTTGATTCGCATAGCATCTCAGGTACTGCTGCATGATGGCATTGACCCGCTCCGCTTGCCCGTTGGTCTGCGGGTGTCTCGCCGACGCCAGGTTGATCTTGACGTTTAGGAAGCCCATCAGCTTCTGCCAGAAATTCGAGATGAACTGCCGCCCGCGGTCGGACAGAATAGACCGTGGCAGACCGTGAACCTTGAACACGTGGTCTATGAACAGTTTGGCGGTTTGTTCCGCCGTGGCCACCTTCGCACACGGGATGAAATGTGCCATCTTGGAGAACAAGTCCACCACCACCAGCACGGCCGTCTTGCCCCTCGAGCTGGGCAGATCCGTGACGAAGTCCAGGGCGACTCTCTCCCATGGCTCGACCGGAGTTTGCAGCGGTTCCAACAGTCCGGCCGGCGGTCTGTGCACTGGTTTGGCCCTCTGGCAGGTGTCGCACCTCGCCACGTAGTCCGCGACCTCCCCTCTCATTCCGGGCCACCAGAAATCCCTGGCGACTAATTCCACCGTCTTCTCCTTGCCAAAGTGCCCGGCAGTGGGCGCGTCGTGCAGCTGATGCAGTACCTTGGCGCGAAGTTCGTCTCCCGGCACGTAGATGGCCCCTTTGCGGATGAGCAATCCATCTCTCAGCTGGAACCCGTCGGTCGCTGCCGTGCCCCTTTGCATCTCTGCCATCTTTGCTTGCGTGAAGGAGTCATTCTGCAACGCTCGTCGCACCGCCTCCAGGTCCACTGTCGCCGCAGCGCACGCCCACACTGTTGGCGCGAAGATGTGCATGGCGGCCGCTGGCGTGGCGTCCTCCAGATACTGTGGCTTACGGGAGAGCGCGTCCGCCATGATGTTGGTGTCCCCCGGGACATACTCTATTCGGAAGTCGAAGTTCGCAAAGAACTCAGCCCAACGTATCTGCCTCTGGTTCAGGAACTGTGCCGTGCGCCAGTGCTCCAGATTCTTGTGGTCCGTGCAGACCTGCACCGTGTGCTTGGCTCCAATCAGGAAGTGCCTCCATGCTTTGAACGCTGCATGAATAGCCAGCAACTCCCTGTCCCAGATGGTGTAGTTCTGTTCGGACTTGCTGAGCTTCCTGGAGTAAAACGCTCCGGGCCTCCAAACCCCTTGCGGGTCCTTCTGCAGCAGGACTGCTCCGACGGCCCTGTCCGAGGCGTCTGTTTCAACTCTCATCGGCCTGCTGGGGTCGACATGAAGCAGCTGTTCCTCCGACGCGAAAAGACGCTTGAGTGCCTGAAAGGACTGCTCCGCCTGCGCTGTCCAGATGAACTTCTTTTTCTTGGAACTGAGCGTGTCCGTGATGGCCGCTGTCTGCATAGCGAAGCCTTTGATGAACTTGCGATAGAAGTTCGCGAAGCCGACAAACCGTTGGACCTCCTTCCGGTTGCGTGGGCTTTTCCAATCCAACACCGCTCGAACCTTGGCGCTGTCCATGGCGAGCCCCTTGTCAGACAACTTGTAGCCCAGGAAATCCACCTCCGTCACGTCGAATTGGCACTTCTCCAGCTTGGCGTAAAGCCTATGTTGCTGGAGCCTGCTCAGCACTTCCCTGACGTGTCTGTCATGCTCCTGCTGCGATTCCGAAAAGATCAGGATGTCATCCAAGAAACAGACGCACGTCTTGTAGAGGAGCCCCGCCAACACGTGATGCATGAAAGCTTGAAAAACGTGGGAGCCATTTTGCAATCCAAAAGGCATAACTCTATATTCGTAGGTGCCCAGGGGTGTGAACATGGCTGTCTTCCACTCATCTCCTTCCTGCATGCGAATGAGGTTGTACGCCCCTCGCAGGTCCAACTTGGTGAACACGCTGCCCTTGCGTACTTTTGTGAGGAGGTCGTCGATTCGGGGCATGGGGAAGTCCGATGGCTTGGTGACACTGTTCAAAATGCGGTAGTCCACTACGAGTCTTTTTTGGGGCGTGTCTCGCTTCTTCACAAAGAATACAGGACTGCCCCCCGCTGCCTGGGACTCTCAGATGAAACCGCGCTTCAAATTATGATCTATGAACTCTTTGAGTTCCTGCAGTTCGTCTTCAGACATGGAATACAGCTTCCCTTTGGGCAGCGCCGCCCCCGGCAGCAGGTCAATTTTGCAGTCATATGGTCTGTGGGGGGGTAGCTTGTCTGCCTCCTTCTCGCAGAAAACCTCCAAAAATTCTGCGTACTTGTGGGGAATCGCTTGCAGCGTGCCTAGCAGCAGCTGTGACTCCTCTTGCTCCCCTTCCTGCTGGGGCATGATGCAGTGTTCAGCACAAAAGGAAGAGCCGAAGGTCAGCTGCCTCTGGTACCAAGCCAGCGTCGGGCTGTGCTTGTCCAGCCAACTCATGCCCAATACAATAGGCGTGTCCGAGAGTTGAGTGACGTTGAAGCTGATGATTTCCCTGTGATTTCCAAGCCGCAGCACCATAGGTGGCGTCTGCTTCACCACTTGCCCCCCTAACAGCTCCCTGCCATCCACCGTGACAAGCTGCAGGGGCAGCGTGGCAGGCAGCAACTGTATAGCGTGCCGGTCGACAAAGTCCTGCCCTATGAAGTCTGCATTGCTTCCCGAGTCGACGGTGATTGGCACGTCCATGGTGATTCCATTGGGTAGCTGGAGCGATGCGGTGAGCCTCACTACTGGCTTGGGCGGGAGGGGGTCCATGGGCGGTAAAACCTCTGGGGACTGCTTCACTGACACGTCTGGCTGGGCCCCAGTGCCTCTTCCTCCAGCCAGACATCGTCGTTTCCCTGCTGTGGTTCTCCGTGCTGCGTTGCTGCAGTCACCATTGCTGAGGCTGCAGTGTGCTTGTGGAGCCTCCGGGGACACTCTTTCGCCATATGCCCTGGATCCTCGCAGATATAACACTTCCTGTTCCCTCTAGGAGGCTTCGCTTTCACTGCTGCCGGTGCTAGGGCTCTGGCTGCTGACTGAGCCCTTGCACTCCCAACCTCCATCGGTTCCACCCCTCCCCCTGTTGGAGGCGTGGATTGCGCACGCGCTGCTTCTCTGGGAAGGAAGGAGGAGCCCCTGGCTGGTTCGCGCCCGCTGCGCCCTTCGTCCCTGCTCCACGGACGTTCTTCCAGCCGCACCCCCACCGCCAGCGCCCTCTGAACGATCTCCTGCGTGGTCCGGGGTCTCTCCCCCCTCGCAATCTCATCTTTAACCGAGTTGTGCAAGCCCTCCCAAAAAAGGTCTCTGACAGGAGCCGAATCTCTGTCCCATTCCAGGGCACTGACCAAAGCGAAAAAGCGGGCATGATACTGCCTTACGCTGGCCCTCCCTTGTCTTAGTCCATGCACCTCCTTTCGGGCAAGATCCACGTCAATGCTTGATAAAAAACAGCCATCCATCGCTTTAATAAAGGCGTCCGCATTTTGGAGCGCAGGATCCTTATCTCTCCACAAATTGCGCAGCCATGCTTTTGCGTCTCCATGCAAATGGGACATGATGAACCCCACTTTCTCTTGTTCATCTCTAAAGTCTTTGTGCAGTAGTTGCAGTGCACACATTACGTCTGCTCTAAAGTTGGGGTACTGTTGCAAATTCCCATCGAAGTGCGAGACCAGACCGCCTGTGCGTCTCCCCAACCCAATCCCCTCTGATTTGGGTGTCTGTTGCCCTTGCTTTGTAAGCACGTCCAACCTGACCTGGAGATCCCTGTAGGCGGCAGCTGCTTCCTCCTCTCTCTTCCTGGACGCCAGCGCCTCGGCATTCAGTCGTGAAACTGCTTCTCTGAGTTCCGTTATTTGCTGTTCGGCCGTCATATTGTCTGCCGTTCGTGAGCTCTCTTGTAGGCACCCGCTTTCCCTCCTCTCCGCGAGGCCGTGGATGCCCACAATTTGAAGAGACGGAGCTTACTGTCAGGGTTACTTCCAGATCCTAGCTCACAGAGGATCACGCTAGCCAGCGATCGTTAAATAAAAGTCTTTATTGAGTTACAGTCTCCATTCTCGAGCTGCTGCGTGCAACCCTACGTCTTATGCTTAGATCGGCGAAGCTCCGTCTGAGTCTCCGCCCCTTGCGCACCAACTTAATATCCTAGCCCTGCTCCACCTTTTCCGCCTGACAGTTCTCCTCTGGGTCCCTCTGCCCCCCTGGGTCTCTTCCTTCCGGGATTCTTCTGACGCTGACCCCCCTGACTCTCCTGTCTCCTTGCGCCGGGCTTTAGGACCTGGCTCCCTTTCCGGGCTGCCTACTGCGCCACCTTCCTGTGCATTTGAACTTGGCGCGCGCGCCCAACCTTCCACTTTCCGTCTAACCGTCACTTCGCTCCCCGATGAAGGTGTGGCCACTCCTGACTCGTGCCCTCCCTCCTGTTGCGAGCTGCCAGCGCTTGCTCCCTGGCGCTCTTCCTCTTTCCTACTCTCTGGCGGTGACGTTGGTCCCGATCTCCAACTGCTCCCCTCTGAGTCCCCTCTGGCTCTTTCTTCCTGGGGTGTCCCCCTAGTCTCCCCCCTTGCCCTGGCCACTGGTGCTCCTTTTTGTGAATCTTCTGATTCACTGGAAAGACTCGGAGATCTCGGGTCGTCGTCATCACTCATCCTTTCTTCTGCCTCCTCCCCCTCGCTCTCTGTTTCCTCCCTTGCCCTCGCCTCTGCTCCTGAACCCCTGACAGCGCGGCTTAGGGATTTTTTCAAAAAAAGTTGTCCAGACCTCGAGGGCTAATTCTGTTTCCGATGATAAAAACCCATCTGTTTCCACCGAAAAACATTTCAGGGGATCACTTGCAACAGTTTGCCAACATTTTTGAGTGAATTGCAGAACGTCAGATTTTTAGCAGAAATTGTGACCGCGCGGCTTAGCGATTTTTTCAAAAAAAGTTGTCCAGACCTCGAGGGCTAATTCTGTTTCCGATGATAAAAACCCATCTGTTTCCATCGAAAAACATTTCAGGGGATCACTTGCAACAGTTTGCCAACATTTTTTAGTGAATTGCAGAACGTCAGATTTTTAGCAGAAATTGTGACCGCGCGGCTTAGGGATGTTTTCAAAAAAAGTTGTTCAGAAGTCGAGGGCTAATTCTGTTTCCGATTATAAAAACCCATCTATTTCCACCGAAAAACATTTTAGGGGATCACTTGCAACAGTTTGCCAACATTTTTGAGTGAATTGCAGAACGTCAGATTTTTAGCAGAAATTGTGACCGCGCGGCTTAGGGATTTTTTCAAAAAAAGTTGTCCAGACCTCTAGGGCTAATTCTGTTTCCGATGATAAAAACCCATCTGTTTCCACCGAAAAACATTTCAGGGGATCACTTGCAACAGTTTGCCAACATTTTTGAGTGAATTGCAGAACGTCAGATTTTTAGCAGAATTTGTGACCGCGCGGCTTAGGGATTTTTTCAAAAAAAGTTGTTCAGACGTAGAGGGCTAATTCTGTTTCCGATGATAAAAACCCATCTGTTTCCACCGAAAAACATTTCAGGGGATCACTTGCAACACTTTGCCAACATTTTTGAGGGAATTGCAGAACGTCAGATTTTTAGCAGAAATTGTGACCGCGCGGCTTAGGGATTTTTTCAAAAAAGGTTGTCCAGACCTCTAGGGCTAATTCTGTTTCCGATGATAAAAACCCATCTGTTTCCACCGAAAAACATTTCAGGGGATCACTTGCAACAGTTTGCCAACATTTTTGAGTGAATTGCAGAACGTCAGATTTTTAGCAGAATTTGTGACCGCGCGGCTTAGGGATTTTTTCAAAAAAAGTTGTTCAGACGTAGAGGGCTAATTCTGTTTCCGATGATAAAAACCCATCTGTTTCCACCAAAAAACATTTCAGGGGATCACTTGCAACAGTTTGCCAACATTTTTGAGTGAATTGCAGAACGTCAGATTTTTAGCAGAAATTGTGACCGCGCGGCTTAGGGATTTTTTCAAAAAAAGTTGTTCAGACGTCGAGGGCTAATTCTGTTTCCGATGATAAAAACCCATCTGTTTCCACTGAAAAACCTTTCAGGGGATCGTTTGCAACATTTTGGCACCAATTTTGAGTGAATTGCAGAACGTCAGATTTTTAGCAGAAATTGTGACTGCGCGGCTTAGTGATTTTTTCAAAAAAAGTTGTTCAGACGTAGAGGGCTAATTCTGTTTCCGATGATAAAAACCCATCTGTTTCCACCGAAAAACATTTCAGGGGATCACTTGCAATGGTTTGCCAACATTTTTGAGTGAATTGCAGAACGTCAGATTTTTAGTGGAAATTGTGACTGCGCGGCTTAGGGATTTTTTCAAAAAAAGTTGTCCAGACCTCGAGGGCTAATTCTGTTTCCGATGATAAAAACCCATCTGTTTCCACCGAAAAACATTTCAGGGGATCACTTGCAACACTTTGCCAACATTTTTGAGGGAATTGCAGAACGTCAGATTTTTAGCAGAAATTGTGACCGCGCGGCTTAGGGATTTTTTCAAAAAAAGTTTTTCAGACGTCAAGGGCTAATTCTGTTTCCGATGATAAAAACCCATCTGTTTCCACCGAAAAACATTTCAGGGGATCACTTGCAACACTTTGCCAACATTTTTGAGGGAATTCCAGAACGTCAGATTTTTAGCAGAAATTGTGACCGCGCGGCTTAGGGATTTTTTCAAAAAAAGTTGTTCAGACGTCGAGGGCTAATTCTGTTTCCGATGATAAAAACCCATCTGTTTCCACCGAAAAACCTTTCAGGGGATCGTTTGCAACAGTTTGGCACCATTTTTGAGTGAATTGCAGAACGTCAGATTTTTAGCAGAAATTGTGACCGCGCGGCTTAGGGATTTTTTCAAAAAAAGTTGTTCAGACGTCGAGGGCTAATTCTGTTTCCGATTATAAAAACCCATCTGTTTCCACCGAAAAACATTTCAGGGGATCACTTGCAACAGTTTGCCAACATTTTTGAGTGAATTGCAGAACGTCAGATTTTTAGCAGAAATTGTGACCGCGCGGCTTAGGGATTTTTTCAAAAAAAGTTGTTCAGACGTCGAGGGCTAATTCTGTTTCCGATTATAAAAACCCATCTGTTTCCACCGAAAAACATTTCAGGGGATCACTTGCAATGGTTTGCCAACATTTTTGAGTGAATTGCAGAACGTCAGATTTTTAGTGGAAATTGTGACTGCGCGGCTTAGGGATTTTTTCAAAAAAAGTTGTCCAGACCTCGAGGGCTAATTCTGTTTCCGATGATAAAAACCCATCTGTTTCCACCGAAAAACATTTCAGGGGATCACTTGCAACACTTTGCCAACATTTTTGAGGGAATTGCAGAACGTCAGATTTTTAGCAGAAATTGTGACCGCGCGGCTTAGGGATTTTTTCAAAAAAAGTTGTTCAGACGTCGAGGGCTAATGCTGTTTCCAATGATAAAAACCCATCTGTTTCCACCGAAAAACCTTTCAGGGGATCGTTTGCAACAGTTTGGCACCATTTTTGAGTGAATTGCAGAACGTCAGATTTTTAGCAGAAATTGTGATCGCGCGGCTTAGGGATTTTTTCAAAAAAAGTTGTTCAGACGTCGAGGGCTAATGCTGTTTCCAATGATAAAAACCCATCTGTTTCCACCGAAAAACCTTTCAGGGGATCGTTTGCAACAGTTTGGCACCATTTTTGAGTGAATTGCAGAACGTCAGATTTTTAGCAGAAATTGTGACCACGCGGCTTAGGGATTTTTTCAAAAAAAGTTGTTCAGACGTCGAGGGCTAATTCTGTTTCCGATTATAAAAACCCATCTGTTTCCACCGAAAAACATTTCAGGGGATCACTTGCAACAGTTTGCCAACATTTTTGAGTGAATTGCAGAACGTCACATTTTTAGCAGAAATTGTGACCGCGCGGCTTAGGGATTTTTTCAAAAAAAGTTGTCCAGACCTCGAGGGCTAATTCTGTTTCCGATGATAAAAACCCATCTGTTTCCACCGAAAAACCTTTCAGGGTATCGTTTGCAACAGTTTGGCACCATTTTTGAGTGAATTGCAGAACGTCAGATTTTTAGCAGAAATTGTGACTGCGGGGCTTAGGGATTTTTTCAAAAAAAAGTTGTTCAGACATAGAGGGCTAATTCTGTTTCCGATGATAAAACCCCATCTGTTTCCATCGAAAAACATTTCAGGGGATCACTTGCAACGGTTTGCTAACATTTTTGAGTGAATTGCAGAACGTCAGATTTTTAGCAGAAATTGTGACCGCGCGGCTTAGGGATTTTTTCAAAAAAAGTTGTTCAGACGTCAAGGGCTAATTCTGTTTCTGATTATAAAAACCCATCTATTTCCACCGAAAAACATTTTAGGGGATCACTTGCAACAGTTTGCCAACATTTTTGAGGGAATTGCAGAACGTCAGATTTTTAGCAGAAATTGTGACCGCGCGGCTTAGGGATTTTTTCAAAAAAAGTTGTTCAGACGTCGAGGGCTAATGCTGTTTCCAATGATAAAAACCCATCTGTTTCCACCGAAAAACATTTCAGGGGATCACTTGCAACAGTTTGCCAACATTTTTGAGTGAATTGCAGAACGTCACATTTTTAGCAGAAATTGTGACCGCGCGGCTTAGGGATTTTTTCAAAAAAAGTTGTCCAGACCTCGAGGGCTAATTCTGTTTCCGATGATAAAAACCCATCTGTTTCGACCGAAAAACCTTTCAGGGTATCGTTTGCAACAGTTTGGCACCATTTTTGAGTGAATTGCAGAACGTCAGATTTTTAGCAGAAATTGTGACTGCGGGGCTTAGGGATTTTTTCAAAAAAAAGTTGTTCAGACGTAGAGGGCTAATTCTGTTTCCGATGATAAAAACCCATCTGTTTCCATCGAAAAACATTTCAGGGGATCACTTGCAACGGTTTGCTAACATTTTTGAGTGAATTGCAGAACGTCAGATTTTTAGCAGAAATTGTGACCGCGCGGCTTAGGGATTTTTTCAAAAAAAGTTGTCCAGACCTCTAGGGCTAATTCTCTTTCCGATGATAAAAACCCATCTGTTTCCACCGAAAAACATTTCAGGGGATCACTTGCAACAGTTTGCCAACATTTTTGAGTGAATTGCAGAACGTCAGATTTTTAGCAGAATTTGTGACCGCGCGGCTTAGGGATTTTTTCAAAAAAAGTTGTTCAGACGTAGAGGGCTAATTCTGTTTCCGATGATAAAAACCCATCTGTTTCCACCGAAAAACATTTCAGGGGATCACTTGCAACACTTTGCCAACATTTTTGAGTGAATTGCAGAACGTCAGATTTTTAGCAGAAATTGTGACCGCGCGGCTTAGGGATTTTTTCAAAAAAAGTTGTCCAGACCTCGAGGGCTAATTCTGTTTCCGATGATAAAAACCCATCTGTTTCCACCGAAAAACATTTCAGGGGATCACTTGCAACACTTTGCCAACATTTTTGAGGGAATTGCAGAACGTCAGATTTTTAGCAGAAATTGTGACCGCGCGGCTTAGGGATTTTTTCAAAAAAAGTTGTTCAGACGTCGAGGGCTAATGCTGTTTCCAATGATAAAAACCCATCTGTTTCCACCGAAAAACCTTTCAGGGGATCGTTTGCAACAGTTTGGCACCATTTTTGAGTGAATTGCAGAACGTCAGATTTTTAGCAGAAATTGTGACCACGCGGCTTAGGGATTTTTTCAAAAAAAGTTGTTCAGACGTCGAGGGCTAATTCTGTTTCCGATGATAAAAACCCATCTGTTTCCACCGAAAAACATTTCAGGGGATCACTTGCAACAGTTTGCCAACATTTTTGAGTGAATTGCAGAACGTCACATTTTTAGCAGAAATTGTGACCGCGCGGCTTAGGGATTTTTTCAAAAAAAGTTGTCCAGACCTCGAGGGCTAATTCTGTTTCCGATGATAAAAACCCATCTGTTTCCACCGAAAAACCTTTCAGGGTATCGTTTGCAACAGTTTGGCACCATTTTTGAGTGAATTGCAGAACGTCAGATTTTTAGCAGAAATTGTGACTGCGGGGCTTAGGGATTTTTTCAAAAAAAAGTTGTTCAGACGTAGAGGGCTAATTCTGTTTCCGATGATAAAAACCCATCTGTTTCCATCGAAAAACATTTCAGGGGATCACTTGCAACGGTTTGCTAACATTTTTGAGTGAATTGCAGAACGTCAGATTTTTAGCAGAAATTGTGACCGCGCGGCTTAGGGATTTTTTCAAAAAAAGTTGTTCAGACGTCAAGGGCTAATTCTGTTTCTGATTATAAAAACCCATCTATTTCCACCGAAAAACATTTTAGGGGATCACTTGCAACAGTTTGCCAACATTTTTGAGGGAATTGCAGAACGTCAGATTTTTAGCAGAAATTGTGACCACGCGGCTTAGGGATTTTTTCAAAAAAAGTTGTCCAGACCTCTAGGGCTAATTCTCTTTCCGATGATAAAAACCCATCTGTTTCCACCGAAAAACATTTCAGGGGATCACTTGCAACAGTTTGCCAACATTTTTGAGTGAATTGCAGAACGTCAGATTTTTAGCAGAAATTGTGACCGCGCGGCTTAGGGATTTTTTCAAAAAAAGTTGTTCAGACGTCGAGGGCTAATTCTGTTTCCGATGATAAAAACCCATCTGTTTCCACCGAAAAACCTTTCAGGGGATCACTTCCAACACTTTGCCAACATTTTTGAGGGAATTGCAGAACGTCAGATTTTTAGCAGAAATTGTGACCGCGCGGCTTAGGGATTTTTACAAAAAAAGTTGTTCAGAGGTCGAGGGCAAATTCTGTTTCCGATTATAAAAACCCATCTGTTTCCACCGAAAAACATTTCAGGGGATCATTTGCAACACTTTGCCAACATTTTTGAGGGAATTGCAGAACGTCAGATTTTTAGCAGAAATTGTGACCGCGCGGCTTAGGGATTTTTACAAAAAAAGTTGTTCAGAGGTCGAGGGCTAATTCTGTTTCCGATTATAAAAACCCATCTGTTTCCACCGAAAAACATTTCAGGGGATCACTTGCAACACTTTGCCAACATTTTTGAGTGAATTGCAGAACGTCAGATTTTTAGCAGAAATTGTGACCGCGCGGCTTAGGGATTTTTTCAAAAAAAGTTGTTCAGAGGTCGAGGGCTAATTCTGTTTCCGATTATAAAAACCCATCTGTTTCCACCGAAAAACATTTCAGGGGATCACTTGCAACACTTTGCCAACATTTTTGAGTGAATTGCAGAACGTCAGATTTTTAGCAGAAATTGTGATCGCGCGGCTTAGGGATTTTTTCAAAAAAAGTTGTTCAGAAGTCGAGGGCTAATTCTGTTTCCGATGATAAAAACCCATCTGTTTCCACCGAAAAACATTTCAGGGGATCACTTGCAACACTTTGCCAACATTTTTGAGGGAATTGCAGAACGTCAGATTTTTAGCAGAAATTGTGACCGCGCGGCTTAGGGATTTTTTCAAAAAAAGTTGTTCAGACGTCAAGGGCTAATTCTGTTTCTGATTATAAAAACCCATCTATTTCCACCGAAAAACATTTTAGGGGATCACTTGCAACAGTTTGCCAACATTTTTGAGGGAATTGCAGAACGTCAGATTTTTAGCAGAAATTGTGACCACGCGGCTTAGGGATTTTTTCAAAAAAAGTTGTCCAGACCTCTAGGGCTAATTCTCTTTCCGATGATAAAAACCCATCTGTTTTCACCGAAAAACATTTCAGGGGATCACTTGCAACAGTTTGCCAACATTTTTGAGTGAATTGCAGAACGTCAGATTTTTAGCAGAATTTGTGACCGCGCGGCTTAGGGATTTTTTCAAAAAAAGTTGTTCAGACGTAGAGGGCTAATTCTGTTTCCGATGATAAAAACCCATCTGTTTCCACCGAAAAACATTTCAGGGGATCACTTGCAACAGTTTGCCAACATTTTTGAGTGAATTGCAGAACGTCAGATTTTTAGCAGAAATTGTGACCGCGCGGCTTAGGGATTTTTTCAAAAAAAGTTGTTCAGACGTCGAGGGCTAATTCTGTTTCCGATGATAAAAACCCATCTGTTTCCACCGAAAAACCTTTCAGGGGATCACTTGCAACACTTTGCCAACATTTTTGAGGGAATTGCAGAACGTCAGATTTTTAGCAGAAATTGTGACCGCGCGGCTTAGGGATTTTTACAAAAAAAGTTGTTCAGAGGTCGAGGGCTAATTCTGTTTCCGATTATAGAAACCCATCTGTTTCCACCGAAAAACATTTCAGGGGATCGTTTGCAACACTTTGCCAACATTTTTGAGGGAATTGCAGAACGTCAGATTTTTAGCAGAAATTGTGACCGCGCGGCTTAGGGATTTTTACAAAAAAAGTTGTTCAGAGGTCGAGGGCTAATTCTGTTTCCGATTATAAAAACCCATCTGTTTCCACCGAAAAACATTTCAGTGGATCACTTGCAACACTTTGCCAACATTTTTGAGTGAATTGCAGAACGTCAGATTTTTAGCAGAAATTGTGATCGCGCGGCTTAGGGATTTTTTCAAAAAAAGTTGTTCAGAAGTCGAGGGCTAATTCTGTTTCCGATGATAAAAACCCATCTGTTTCCACCGAAAAACATTTCAGGGGATCACTTGCAACACTTTGCCAACATTTTTGAGGGAATTGCAGAACGTCAGATTTTTAGCAGAAATTGTGACCGCGTGGCTTAGGGATTTTTTCAAAAAAAGTTGTTCAGACGTAGAGGGCTAATTCTGTTTCCGATGATAAAAACCCATCTGTTTCCACCGAAAAACATTTCAGGGGATCACTTGCAACACTTTGCCAACATTTTTGAGGGAATTGCAGAACGTCAGATTTTTAGCAGAAATTGTGACCGCGCGGCTTAGGGATTTTTTCAAAAAAAGTTGTTCAGACGTAGAGGGCTAATTCTGTTTCCGATGATAAAAACCCATCTGTTTCCACCGAAAAACATTTCAGGGGATCACTTGCAACTGTTTGCCAACATTTTTGAGTGAATTGCAGAACGTCAGATTTTTAGCAGAAATTGTGACCGCGCGGCTTAGGGATTTTTTCCAAAAAAAAGTTGTTCAGACGTCGAGGGCTAATTCTGTTTCCGATGATAAAAACCCATCTGTTTCCACCGAAAAACCTTTCAGGGGATCACTTGCAACACTTTGCCAACATTTTTGAGGGAATTGCAGAACGTCAGATTTTTAGCAGAAATTGTGACCGCGCGGCTTAGGGATTTTTCCAAAAAAAGTTGTTCAGAGGTCGAGGGCTAATTCTCTTTCCGATTATAAAAACCCATCTGTTTCCACCGAAAAACATTTCAGGGGATCACTTGCAACACTTTGCCAACATTTTTGAGTGAATTGCAGAACGTCAGATTTTTAGCAGAAATTGTGACCGCGCAGCTTAGGGATTTTTTCAAAAAAAGTTGTTCAGAAGTCGAGGGCTAATTCTGTTTCCGATGATAAAAACCCATCTGTTTCCACCGAAAAACATTTCAGGGGATCACTTGCAACACTTTGCCAACATTTTTGAGGGAATTGCAGAACGTCAGATTTTTAGCAGAAATTGTGACCGCGCGGCTTAGGGATATTTTCAAAAAAAGTTGTTCAGACGTCAAGGGCTAATTCTGTTTCCAATGATAAAAACCCATCTGTTTCCACCGAAAAACATTTCAGGGGATCACTTGCAACACTTTGCCAACATTTTTGAGTGAATTGCAGAACGTCAGATTTTTAGCAGAAATTGTGACCGCGCGGCTTAGGGATTTTTTCAAAAAAAGTTGTTCAGAAGTCGAGGGCTAATTCTGTTTCCGATGATAAAAACCCATCTGTTTCCACCGAAAAACATTTCAGGGGATCACTTGCAACACTTTGCCAACATTTTTGAGGGAATTGCAGAACGTCAGATTTTTAGCAGAAATTGTGACCGCGCGGCTTAGGGATTTTTTCAAAAAAAGTTGTTCAGACGTAGAGGGCTAATTCTGTTTCCAATGATAAAAACCCATCTGTTTCCACCGAAAAACATTTCAGGGGATCACTTGCAACACTTTGCCAACATTTTTGAGGGAATTGCAGAACGTCAGATTTTTAGCAGAAATTGTGACCGCGCGGCTTAGGGATTTTTTCAAAAAAAGTTTTTCAGACGTAGAGGGCTAATTCTGTTTCCGATGATAAAAACCCATCTGTTTCCACCGAAAAACATTTCAGGGGATTACTTGCAACAGTTTGCCAACATTTTTGAGTGAATTGCAGAACGTCAGATTTTTAGCAGAAATTGTGACCGCGCGGCTTAGGGATTTTTTCAAAAAAAGTTGTTCAGACGTCAAGGGCTAATTCTGTTTCCAATGATAAAAACCCATCTGTTTCCACCGAAAAACATTTCAGGGGATCACTTGCAACACTTTGCCAACATTTTTGAGGGAATTGCAGAACGTCAGATTTTTAGCAGAAATTGTGACCGCGCGGCTTAGGGATTTTTTCAAAAAAAGTTGTTCAGACGTCGAGGGCTAATTCTGTTTCCGATGATAAAAACCCATCTGTTTCCACCGAAAAACCTTTCAGGGGATCGTTTGCAACAGTTTGGCACCATTTTTGAGGGAATTGCAGAACGTCAGATTTTTAGCAGAAATTGTGACCGTGAGGCTTAGGGATTTTTACAAAAAAAGTTGTTCAGACGTCGAGGGCTAATTCTGTTTCCGATGATAAAAACCCATCTGTTTCCACCAAAAAACATTTCAGGGGATCACTTGCAATGGTTTGCCAACATTTTTGAGGGAATTGCAGAACGTCAGATTTTTAGTAGAAATTGTGACCGCGCGGCTTAGGGATTTTTTCAAAAAAAGTTGTTCAGACGTCGAGGGCTAATTCTGTTTCCGATGATAAAAACCCATCTGTTTCCACCGAAAAACCTTTCAGGGGATCGTTTGCAACAGTTTGGCACCATTTTTGAGGGAATTGCAGAACGTCAGATTTTTAGCAGAAATTGTGACTGCGCGGCTTAGGGATTTTTTCAAAAAAAGTTTTCCAGACCTCGAGGGCTAATTCTGTTTCCGATGATAAAAACCCATCTGTTTCCACTGAAAAATATTTCAGGGGATCACTTGCAACACTTTGCCAACATTTTTGAGGGAATTGCAGAACGTCAGATTTTTAGCAGAAATTGTGACCGCGCGGCTTAGGGATTTTTTCAAAAAAAGTTGTTCAAACGTCAAGGGCTAATTCTGTTTCCAATGATAAAAACCCATCTGTTTCCACTGAAAAACATTTCAGGGGATCACTTGCAACACTTTGCCAACATTTTTGAGGGAATTGCAGAACGCCAGATTTTTAGCAGAAATTGTGACCGCGCGGCTTAGGGATTTTTTCAAAAAAAGTTGTTCAGACGTCGAGGGCTAATTCTGTTTCCGATGATAAAAACCCATCTGTTTCCACCAAAAAACATTTCAGGGGATCACTTGCAATGGTTTGCCAACATTTTTGAGGGAATTGCAGAACGTCAGATTTTTAGTAGAAATTGTGACCGCGCGGCTTAGGGATTTTTTCAAAAAAAGTTGTTCAGACGTCGAGGGCTAATTCTGTTTCCGATGATAAAAACCCATCTGTTTCCACCGAAAAACCTTTCAGGGGATCGTTTGCAACAGTTTGGCACCATTTTTGAGGGAATTGCAGAACGTCAGATTTTTAGCAGAAATTGTGACCGTGAGGCTTAGGGATTTTTACAAAAAAAGTTGTTCAGAGGTCGAGGGCTAATTCTGTTTCCGATTATAAAAACCCATCTGTTTCCACCGAAAAACATTTCAGGGGATCGTTTGCAACATTTTGGCACCATTTTTGAGTGAATTGCAGAACGTCAGATTTTAAGCAGAAATTGTGACTGCGCGGCTTAGGGATTTTTTCAAAAAAAGTTGTTCAGACGTAGAGGGCTAATTCTGTTTCCGATGATAAAAACCCATCTGTTTCCACCGAAAAACATTTCAGGGGATCACTTGCAACGGTTTGCCAACATTTTTGAGTGAATTGCAGAACGTCAGATTTTTAGCAGAAATTGTGACCGCGCGGCTTAGGGATTTTTTCAAAAAAAGTTGTTCAGAGGTCGAGGGCTAATTCTGTTTCCGATTATAAAAACCCACCTGTTTCCACCGAAAAACATTTCAGGGGATCACTTGCAACACTTTGCCAACATTTTTGAGGGAATTGCAGAACGTCAGATTTTTAGCAGAAATTGTGACCGCGCGGCTTAGGGATTTTTTCAAAAAAAGTTGTTCAGACGTAGAGGGCTAATTCTGTTTCCGATGATAAAAACCCATCTGTTTCCACCGAAAAACATTTCAGGGGATCAATTGCAACGGTTTGCCAACATTTTTGAGTGAATTGCAGAACGTCAGATTTTTAGCAGAAATTGTGACTGCGCGGCTTAGGGATTTTTTCAAAAAAAGTTTTCCAGACCTCGAGGGCTAATTCCGTTTCCGATGATAAAAACCCATCTGTTTCCACCGAAAAATATTTCAGGGGATCACTTGCAACACTTTGCCAACATTTTTGAGGGAATTGCAGAACGTCAGATTTTTAGCAGAAATTGTGACTGCGCGGCTTAGGGATTTTTTCAAAAAAAGTTGTTCAGACGTAGAGGGCTAATTCTGTTTCCGATGATAAAAACCCATCTGTTTCCACCGAAAAACCTTTCAGGGGATCGTTTGCAACAGTTTGGCACCATTTTTGAGTGAATTGCAGAACGTCAGATTTTTAGCAGAAATTGTGACTGCGCGGCTTAGGGATTTTTTCAAAAAAAGTTGTTCAGACGTAGAGGGCTAATTCTGTTTCCGATGATAAAAACCCATCTGTTTCCACCGAAAAACCTTTCAGGGGATCACTTGCAACACTTTGCCAACATTTTTGAGGGAATTGCAGAACGTCAGATTTTTAGCAGAAATTGTGACCGCGCGGCTTAGGGATTTTTTCAAAAAAAGTTGTTCAGAGGTCGAGGGCTAATTCTGTTTCCGATTATAAAAACCCACCTGTTTCCACCGAAAAACATTTCAGGGGATCACTTGCAACACTTTGCCAACATTTTTGAGGGAATTGCAGAACGTCAGATTTTTAGCAGAAATTGTGACCGCGCGGCTTAGGGATTTTTTCAAAAAAAGTTGTTCAGACGTCAAGGGCTAATTCTGTTTCCAATGATAAAAACCCATCTGTTTCCACCGAAAAACATTTCAGGGGATCACTTGCAACACTTTGCCAACATTTTTGAGGGAATTGCAGAACGTCAGATTTTTAGCAGAAATTGTGACTGCGCGGCTTAGGGATTTTTTCAAAAAAAGTTTTCCAGACCTCGAGGGCTAATTCTGTTTCCGATGATAAAAACCCATCTGTTTCCACCGAAAAATATTTCAGGGGATCACTTGCAACACTTTGCCAACATTTTTGAGTGAATTGCAGAACGTCAGATTTTTAGCAGAAATTGTGACTGCGCGGCTTAGGGTTTTTTTCCAAAAAAAGTTTTCCAGACCTCGAGGGCTAATTCTGTTTCCGATGATAAAAACCCATCTGTTTCCACCGAAAAATATTTCAGGGGATCACTTGCAACACTTTGCCAACATTTTTGAGGGAATTGCAGAACGTCAGATTTTTAGCAGAAATTGTGACCGCGCGGCTTAGGGATTTTTTCAAAAAAAGTTGTTCAAACGTCAAGGGCTAATTCTGTTTCCAATGATAAAAACCCATCTGTTTCCACTGAAAAACATTTCAGGGGATCACTTGCAACACTTTGCCAACATTTTTGAGGGAATTGCAGAACGCCAGATTTTTAGCAGAAATTGTGACCGCGCGGCTTAGGGATTTTTTCAAAAAAAGTTGTTCAGACGTCGAGGGCTAATTCTGTTTCCGATGATAAAAACCCATCTGTTTCCACCAAAAAACATTTCAGGGGATCACTTGCAATGGTTTGCCAACATTTTTGAGTGAATTGCAGAACGTCAGATTTTTAGTAGAAATTGTGACCGCGCGGCTTAGGGATTTTTTCAAAAAAAGTTTTTCAGACGTCAAGGGCTAATTCTGTTTCCGATGATAAAAACCCATCTGTTTCCACCGAAAAACATTTCAGGGGATCACTTGCAACACTTTGCCAACATTTTTGAGGGAATTGCAGAACGTCAGATTTTTAGCAGAAATTGTGACCGCGCAGTTTAGGGATTTTTTCAAAAAAAGTTGTTCAGAAGTCGAGGGCTAATTCTGTTTCCGATGATAAAAACCCATCTGTTTCCACCGAAAAACATTTCAGGGGATCAGTTGCAACACTTTGCCAACATTTTTGAGTGAATTGCAGAACGTCAGATTTTTAGCAGAAATTGTGATCGCGCGGCTTAGGGATTTTTTCAAAAAAAGTTTTTCAGACGTCAAGGGCTAATTCTGTTTCCGATGATAAAAACCCATCTGTTTCCACCGAAAAACATTTCAGGGGATCACTTGCAACACTTTGCCAACATTTTTGAGGGAATTGCAGAACGTCAGATTTTTAGCAGAAATTGTGACCGCGCAGCTTAGGGATTTTTTCAAAAAAAGTTGTTCAGAAGTCGAGGGCTAATTCTGTTTCCGATGATAAAAACCCATCTGTTTCCACCGAAAAACATTTCAGGGGATCAGTTGCAACACTTTGCCAACATTTTTGAGGGAATTGCAGAACGTCAGATTTTTAGCAGAAATTGTGACCGCGCGGCTTAGGGATTTTTTCAAAAAAAGTTGTTCAGACGTCAAGGGCTAATTCTGTTTCCGATGATAAAAACCCATCTGTTTCCACCGAAAAACATTTCAGGGGATCACTTGCAACACTTTGCCAACATTTTTGAGGGAATTGCAGAACGTCAGATTTTTAGCAGAAATTGTGACCGCGCAGCTTAGGGATTTTTTCAAAAAAAGTTGTTCAGAAGTCGAGGGCTAATTCTGTTTCCGATGATAAAAACCCATCTGTTTCCACCGAAAAACATTTCAGGGGATCAGTTGCAACACTTTGCCAACATTTTTGAGGGAATTGCAGAACGTCAGATTTTTAGCAGAAATTGTGACCGCGCGGCTTAGGGATTTTTTCAAAAAAAGTTTTTCAGACGTCAAGGGCTAATTCTGTTTCCGATGATAAAAACCCATCTGTTTCCACCGAAAAACATTTCAGGGGATCACTTGCAACACTTTGCCAACATTTTTGAGGGAATTGCAGAACGTCAGATTTTTAGCAGAAATTGTGACCGCGCAGTTTAGGGATTTTTTCAAAAAAAGTTGTTCAGAAGTCGAGGGCTAATTCTGTTTCCGATGATAAAAACCCATCTGTTTCCACCGAAAAACATTTCAGGGGATCAGTTGCAACACTTTGCCAACATTTTTGAGTGAATTGCAGAACGTCAGATTTTTAGCAGAAATTGTGATCGCGCGGCTTAGGGATTTTTTCAAAAAAAGTTTTTCAGACGTCAAGGGCTAATTCTGTTTCCGATGATAAAAACCCATCTGTTTCCACCGAAAAACATTTCAGGGGATCACTTGCAACACTTTGCCAACATTTTTGAGGGAATTGCAGAACGTCAGATTTTTAGCAGAAATTGTGACCGCGCAGCTTAGGGATTTTTTCAAAAAAAGTTGTTCAGAAGTCGAGGGCTAATTCTGTTTCCGATGATAAAAACCCATCTGTTTCCACCGAAAAACATTTCAGGGGATCAGTTGCAACACTTTGCCAACATTTTTGAGGGAATTGCAGAACGTCAGATTTTTAGCAGAAATTGTGACCGCGCGGCTTAGGGATTTTTTCAAAAAAAGTTGTTCAGACGTCAAGGGCTAATTCTGTTTCCAATGATAAAAACCCATCTGTTTCCACCGAAAAACATTTCAGGGGATCACTTGCAACACTTTGCCAACATTTTTGAGGGAATTGCAGAACGTCAGATTTTTAGCAGAAATTGTGACCGCGCGGCTTAGGGATTTTTTCAAAAAAAGTTTTTCAGACGTAGAGGGCTAATTCTGTTTCCGATGATAAAAACCCATCTGTTTCCACCGAAAAACATTTCAGGGGATTACTTGCAACAGTTTGCCAACATTTTTGAGTGAATTGCAGAACGTCAGATTTTTAGCAGAAATTGTGACCGCGCGGCTTCGGGATTTTTTCAAAAAAAGTTGTTCAGACGTCAAGGGCTAATTCTGTTTCCGATGATAAGAACCCATCTGTTTCCACCGAAAAACCTTTCAGAGGATCGTTTGCAACAGTTTGGCACCATTTTTCAGTGAATTGCAGAACGTCAGATTTTTAGCAGAAATTGTGACCGCGCGGCTTAGGGATTTTTTCAAAAAAAGTTGTCCAGACGTCGAGGGCTAATTCTGTTTCCGATGATAAAAACCCATCTGTTTCCACCGAAAAACCTTTCAGGGGATCGTTTGCAACAGTTTGGCACCATTTTTGAGTGAATTGCAGAACGTCAGATTTTTAGCAGAAATTGTGACCGCGCGGCTTAGGGATTTTTAAAAAAAAGTTGTCCAGACCTCTAGGGCTAATTCTGTTTCCGATGATAAAAACCCATCTGTTTCCACCGAAAAACATTTCCGGGGATCACTTGCAACGGTTTGCCAAGATTTTTGAGGGAATTGCAGAACGTCAGATTTTTAGCAGAAATTGTGACCTTAGGGATTTTTACAAAAAAAGTTGTTCAGAGGTCGAGGGCTAATTCTGTTTCCGATTATAAAAACCCATCTGTTTCCACCGAAAAACATTTCAGGGGATCGTTTGCAACATTTTGGCACCATTTTTGAGTGAATTGCAGAACGTCAGATTTTTAGCAGAAATTGTGACTGCGCGGCTTAGGGATTTTTTCAAAAAAAGTTGTTCAGACGTAGAGGGCTAATTCTGTTTCCGATGATAAAAACCCATCTGTTTCCACCGAAAAACATTTCAGGGGATCACTTGCAACGGTTTGCCAACATTTTTGAGTGAATTGCAGAACGTCAGATTTTTAGCAGAAATTGTGACCGCGCGGCTTAGGGATTTTTTCAAAAAAAGTTGTTCAGAGGTCGAGGGCTAATTCTGTTTCCGATTATAAAAACCCACCTGTTTCCACCGAAAAACATTTCAGGGGATCACTTGCAACACTTTGCCAACATTTTTGAGTGAATTGCAGAACGTCAGATTTTTAGCAGAAATTGTGACCGCGCAACTTAGGGATTTTTTCAAAAAAGGTTGTTCAGAAGTCGAGGGCTAATTCTGTTTCCGATGATAAAAACCCACCTGTTTCCACCGAAAAACATTTCAGAGGATCACTTGCAACACTTTGCCAACATTTTTGAGGGAATTGCAGAACGTCAGATTTTTAGCAGAAATTGTGACCGCGCAGCTTAGGGATTTTTTCAAAAAAAGTTGTTCAGAAGTCGAGGGCTAATTCTGTTTCCGATGATAAAAACCCATCTGTTTCCACCGAAAAACATTTCAGGGGATCAGTTGCAACACTTTGCCAACATTTTTGAGGGAATTGCAGAACGTCAGATTTTTAGCAGAAATTGTGACCGCGCGGCTTAGGGATTTTTTCAAAAAAAGTTGTTCAGACGTCAAGGGCTAATTCTGTTTCCAATGATAAAAACCCATCTGTTTCCACCGAAAAACATTTCAGGGGATCACTTGCAACACTTTGCCAACATTTTTGAGGGAATTGCAGAACGTCAGATTTTTAGCAGAAATTGTGACCGCGCGGCTTAGGGATTTTTTCAAAAAAAGTTTTTCAGACGTAGAGGGCTAATTCTGTTTCCGATGATAAAAACCCATCTGTTTCCACCGAAAAACATTTCAGGGGATTACTTGCAACAGTTTGCCAACATTTTTGAGTGAATTGCAGAACGTCAGATTTTTAGCAGAAATTGTGACCGCGCGGCTTCGGGATTTTTTCAAAAAAAGTTGTTCAGACGTCAAGGGCTAATTCTGTTTCCGATGATAAGAACCCATCTGTTTCCACCGAAAAACCTTTCAGAGGATCGTTTGCAACAGTTTGGCACCATTTTTCAGTGAATTGCAGAACGTCAGATTTTTAGCAGAAATTGTGACCGCGCGGCTTAGGGATTTTTTCAAAAAAAGTTGTCCAGACGTCGAGGGCTAATTCTGTTTCCGATGATAAAAA
Source organism: Podarcis vaucheri (assembly GCF_965113315.1). NCBI lineage: Eukaryota > Metazoa > Chordata > Lepidosauria > Squamata > Lacertidae > Podarcis > Podarcis vaucheri. The sequence continues at coordinate 84,735,783 of NC_138765.1, read as the reverse complement.
CCCATCTGTTTCCACCGAAAAACCTTTCAGGGGATCACTTGCAACACTTTGCCAACATTTTTGAGTGAATTGCAGAACGTCAGATTTTTAGCAGAAATTGTGACCGCGCGGCTTAGGGATTTTTTCAAAAAAAGTTGTTCAGAAGTCGAGGGCTAATTCTGTTTCCGATGATAAAAACCCATCTGTTTCCACCGAAAAACATTTCAGGGGATCACTTGCAACACTTTGCCAACATTTTTGAGGGAATTGCAGAACCTCAGATTTTTAGCAGAAATTGTGACCGCGCGGCTTAGGGATTTTTTCAAAAAAAGTTGTTCAGACGTCAAGGGCTAATTCTGTTTCCAATGATAAAAACCCATCTGTTTCCACCGAAAAACATTTCAGGGGATCACTTGCAACACTTTGCCAACATTTTTGAGGGAATTGCAGAACGTCAGATTTTTAGCAGAAATTGTGACCGCGCGGCTTAGGGATTTTTTCAAAAAAAGTTTTTCAGACGTCGAGGGCTAATTCTGTTTCCGATGATAAAAACCCATCTGTTTCCACCGAAAAACCTTTCAGGGGATCACTTGCAACACTTTGCCAACATTTTTGAGGGAATTGCAGAACGTCAGATTTTTAGCAGAAATTGTGACCGCGCGGCTTAGGGATTTTTTCAAAAAAAGTTGTTCAGACGTCAAGGGCTAATTCTGTTTCCAATGATAAAAACCCATCTGTTTCCACCGAAAAACATTTCAGGGGATCACTTGCAACACTTTGCCAACATTTTTGAGGGAATTGCAGAACGTCAGATTTTTAGCAGAAATTGTGACCGCGCGGCTTAGGGATTTTTTCAAAAAAGGTTTTTCAGACGTAGAGGGCTAATTCTGTTTCCGATGATAAAAACCCATCTGTTTCCACCGAAAAACATTTCAGGGGATTACTTGCAACAGTTTGGCAACATTTTTGAGTGAATTGCAGAACGTCAGATTTTTAGCAGAAATTGTGACCGCGCGGCTTCGGGATTTTTTCAAAAAAAGTTGTTCAGACGTCAAGGGCTAATTCTGTTTCCGATGATAAGAACCCATCTGTTTCCACCGAAAAACCTTTCAGAGGATCGTTTGCAACAGTTTGGCACCATTTTTCAGTGAATTGCAGAACGTCAGATTTTTAGCAGAAATTGTGACCGCGCGGCTTAGGGATTTTTTCAAAAAAAGTTGTCCAGACGTCGAGGGCTAATTCTGTTTCCGATGATAAAAACCCATCTGTTTCCACAGAAAAACCTTTCAGGGGATCACTTGCAACAGTTTGCCAACATTTTTGAGTGAACTGCAGAACGTCAGATTTTTAGCAGAAATTGTGACCGCGCGGCTTCGGGATTTTTTCAAAAAAAGTTGTTCAGATGTCGAGGGCTAATTCTGTTTCCGATGATAAAAACACATCTGTTTCCACCGAAAAACATTTCAGGGGATCACTTGCAACACTTTGCCAACATTTTTGAGGGTATTGCAGAACATCAGATTTTTAGCAGAAAATGTGACCGCGCGGCTTAGCGATTTTTTCAAAAAAAGTTGTTCAGACGTCGAGGGCTAATTCTGTTTCCGATGATAAAAACCCATCTGTTTCCACCGAAAAACATTTCAGGGGATCACTTGCAACGGTTTGCCAACATTTTTGAGTGAATTGCAGAACGTCAGATTTTTAGCAGAAATTGTGACCGCGCGGCTTAGGGATTTTTTCAAAAAAAGTTGTTCAGAGGTCGAGGGCTAATTCTTTTTCCGATTATAAAAACCCACCTGTTTCCACCGAAAAACATTTCAGGGGATCACTTGCAACACTTTGCCAACATTTTTGAGTGAATTGCAGAACGTCAGATTTTTAGCAGAAATTGTGACCGCGCAGCTTAGGGATTTTTTCAAAAAAAGTTGTTCAGAAGTCGAGGGCTAATTCTGTTTCCGATGATAAAAACCCATCTGTTTCCACCGAAAAACATTTCAGGGGATCACTTGCAACACTTTGCCAACATTTTTGAGGGAATTGCAGAACGTCAGATTTTTAGCAGAAATTGTGACCGCGCGGCATAGGGATTTTTTCAAAAAAAGTTGTTCAGACGTCAAGGGCTAATTCTGTTTCCAATGATAAAAACCCATCTGTTTCCACGGAAAAACATTTCAGGGGATCACTTGCAACACTTTGCCAACATTTTTGAGGGAATTGCAGAACGTCAGATTTTTAGCAGAAATTGTGACCGCGCGGCTTCGGGATTTTTTCAAAAAAAGTTGTTCAGACGTCAAGGGCTAATTCTGTTTCCGATGATAAGAACCCATCTGTTTCCACCGAAAAACCTTTCAGAGGATCGTTTGCAACAGTTTGGCACCATTTTTCAGTGAATTGCAGAACGTCAGATTTTTAGCAGAAATTGTGACCGCGCGGCTTAGGGATTTTTTCAAAAAAAGTTGTCCAGACGTCGAGGGCTAATTCTGTTTCCGATGATAAAAACCCATCTGTTTCCACAGAAAAACCTTTCAGGGGATCACTTGCAACAGTTTGCCAACATTTTTGAGTGAACTGCAGAACGTCAGATTTTTAGCAGAAATTGTGACCGCGCGGCTTCGGGATTTTTTCAAAAAAAGTTGTTCAGATGTCGAGGGCTAATTCTGTTTCCGATGATAAAAACACATCTGTTTCCACCGAAAAACATTTCAGGGGATCACTTGCAACAGTTTGCCAACATTTTTGAGGGAATTGCAGAACATCAGATTTTTAGCAGAAAATGTGACCGCGCGGCTTAGCGATTTTTTCAAAAAAAGTTGTTCAGACGTCGAGGGCTAATTCTGTTTCCGATGATAAAAACCCATCTGTTTCCACCGAAAAACATTTCAGGGGATCACTTGCAACGGTTTGCCAACATTTTTGAGTGAATTGCAGAACGTCAGATTTTTAGCAGAAATTGTGACCGCGCGGCTTAGGGATTTTTTCAAAAAAAGTTGTTCAGAGGTCGAGGGCTAATTCTGTTTCCGATTATAAAAACCCACCTGTTTCCACCGAAAAACATTTCAGGGGATCACTTGCAACACTTTGCCAACATTTTTGAGTGAATTGCAGAACGTCAGATTTTTAGCAGAAATTGTGACCGCGCAGTTTAGGGATTTTTTCAAAAAAAGTTGTTCAGAAGTCGAGGGCTAATTCTGTTTCCGATGATAAAAACCCATCTGTTTCCACCGAAAAACATTTCAGGGGATCACTTGCAACACTTTGCCAACATTTTTGAGGGAATTGCAGAACGTCAGATTTTTAGCAGAAATTGTGACCGCGCGGCTTAGGGATTTTTTCAAAAAAAGTTGTTCAGACGTCAAGGGCTAATTCTGTTTCCAATGATAAAAACCCATCTGTTTCCACCGAAAAACATTTCAGGGGATCACTTGCAACACTTTGCCAACATTTTTGAGTGAATTGCAGAACGTCAGATTTTTAGCAGAAATTGTGACCGCGCGGCTTAGGGATTTTTACAAAAAAAGTTGTTCAGAGGTCGAGGGCTAATTCTGTTTCCGATGATAAAAACCCATCTGTTTCCACCGAAAAACATTTCAGGGGATCACTTGCAACACTTTGCCAACATTTTTGAGGGAATTGCAGAACGTCAGATTTTTAGCAGAAATTGTGACCGTGCGGCTTAGGGATTTTTTCAAAAAAAGTTGTTCAGACGTCAAGGGCTAATTCTGTTTCCAATGATAAAAACCCATCTGTTTCCACCGAAAAACATTTCAGGGGATCACTTGCAACACTTTGCCAACATTTTTGAGGGAATTGCAGAACGTCAGATTTTTAGCAGAAATTGTGACCGCGCGGCTTAGGGATTTTTTCAAAAAAAGTTTTTCAGACGTAGAGGGCTAATTCTGTTTCCGATGATAAAAACCCATCTGTTTCCACCGAAAAACATTTCAGGGGATTACTTGCAACAGTTTGCCAACATTTTTGAGTGAATTGCAGAACGTCAGATTTTTAGCAGAAATTGTGACCGCGCGGCTTAGGGATTTTTACAAAAAAAGTTGTTAAGACGTAGAGGGCTAATTCTGTTTCCGATGATAAAAACCCATCTGTTTCCACCGAAAAACCTTTCAGGGGATCACTTGCAACACTTTGCCAACATTTTTGAGGGAATTGCAGAACGTCAGATTTTTAGCAGAAATTGTGACCGCGCGGCTTAGGGATTTTTACAAAAAAAGTTGTTCAGAGGTCGAGGGCTAATTCTGTTTCCGATTATAAAAACCCATCTGTTTCCACCGAAAAACATTTCAGGGGATCACTTGCAACACTTTGCCAACATTTTTGAGTGAATTGCAGAACGTCAGATTTTTAGCAGAAATTGTGACCGCGCGGCTTAGGGATTTTTTCAAAAAAAGTTGTTCAGAAGTCGAGGGCTAATTCTGTTTCCGATGATAAAAACCCATCTGTTTCCACCGAAAAACATTTCAGGGGATCACTTGCAACACTTTGCCAACATTTTTGAGGGAATTGCAGAACGTCAGATTTTTAGCAGAAATTGTGACCGCGCGGCTTAGGGATTTTTTCAAAAAAAGTTGTTCAGACGTCAAGGGCTAATTCTGTTTCCAATGATAAAAACCCATCTGTTTCCACCGAAAAACATTTCAGGGGATCACTTGCAACACTTTGCCAACATTTTTGAGGGAATTGCAGAACGTCAGATTTTTAGCAGAAATTGTGACTGCGCGGCTTAGGGATTTTTTCAAAAAAAGTTTTTCAGACGTAGAGGGCTAATTCTGTTTCCGATGATAAAAACCCATCTGTTTCCACCGAAAAACATTTCAGGGGATTACTTGCAACAGTTTGCCAACATTTTTGAGTGAATTGCAGAACGTCAGATTTTTAGCAGAAATTGTGACCGCGCGGCTTAGGGATTTTTTCAAAAAAAGTTGTTCAGACGTCGAGGGCTAATTCTGTTTCCGATGATAAAAACCCATCTGTTTCCACCGAAAAACCTTTCAGGGGATCACTTGCAACACTTTGCCAACATTTTTGAGGGAATTGCAGAACGTCAGATTTTTAGCAGAAATTGTGACCGCGCGGCTTAGGGATTTTTACAAAAAAAGTTGTTCAGAGGTCGAGGGCTAATTCTGTTTCCGATTATAAAAACCCATCTGTTTCCACCGAAAAACATTTCAGGGGATCACTTGCAACACTTTGCCAACATTTTTGAGTGAATTGCAGAACGTCAGATTTTTAGCAGAAATTGTGACCGCGCGGCTTAGGGATTTTTTCAAAAAAAGTTGTTCAGAAGTCGAGGGCTAATTCTGTTTCCGATGATAAAAACCCATCTGTTTCCACCGAAAAACATTTCAGGGGATCACTTGCAACACTTTGCCAACATTTTTGAGGGAATTGCAGAACGTCAGATTTTTAGCAGAAATTGTGACCGCGCGGCTTAGGGATTTTTTCAAAAAAAGTTGTTCAGACGTCAAGGGCTAATTCTGTTTCCAATGATAAAAACCCATCTGTTTCCACCGAAAAACATTTCAGGGGATCACTTGCAACACTTTGCCAACATTTTTGAGGGAATTGCAGAACGTCAGATTTTTAGCAGAAATTGTGACTGCGCGGCTTAGGGATTTTTTCAAAAAAAGTTTTTCAGACGTAGAGGGCTAATTCTGTTTCCGATGATAAAAACCCATCTGTTTCCACCGAAAAACATTTCAGGGGATCACTTGCAACGGTTTGCCAACATTTTTGAGTGAATTGCAGAACGTCAGATTTTTAGCAGAAATTGTGACCGCGCGGCTTAGGGATTTTTTCAAAAAAAGTTGTTCAGACGTCGAGGGCTAATTCTGTTTCCGATGATAAAAACCCATCTGTTTCCACCGAAAAACCTTTCAGGGGATCACTTGCAACACTTTGCCAACATTTTTGAGGGAATTGCAGAACGTCAGATTTTTAGCAGAAATTGTGACCGCGCGGCTTAGGGATTTTTACAAAAAAAGTTGTTCAGAGGTCGAGGGCTAATTCTGTTTCCGATTATAAAAACCCATCTGTTTCCACCGAAAACCATTTCAGGGGATCACTTGCAACACTTTGCCAACATTTTTGAGTGAATTGCAGAACGTCAGATTTTTAGCAGAAATTGTGACCGCGCGGCTTAGGGATTTTTTCAAAAAAAGTTGTTCAGAAGTCGAGGGCTAATTCTGTTTCCGATGATAAAAACCCATCTGTTTCCACCGAAAAACATTTCAGGGGATCACTTGCAACACTTTGCCAACATTTTTGAGGGAATTGCAGAACGTCAGATTTTTAGCAGAAATTGTGACCGCGCGGCTTAGGGATTTTTTCAAAAAAAGTTGTTCAGACGTCAAGGGCTAATTCTGTTTCCAATGATAAAAACCCATCTGTTTCCACCGAAAAACATTACAGGGGATCACTTGCAACACTTTGCCAACATTTTTGAGGGAATTGCAGAACGTCAGATTTTTAGCAGAAATTGTGACTGCGCGGCTTAGGGATTTTTTCAAAAAAAGTTGTTCAGACGTAGAGGGCTAATTCTGTTTCCGATGATAAAAACCCATCTGTTTCCACTGAAAAACATTTCAGGGGATCACTTGCAACACTTTGCCAACATTTTTGAGGGAATTGCAGAACGTCAGATTTTTAGCAGAAATTGTGACCGCGCGGCTTAGGGATTTTTTCAAAAAAAGTTGTTCAGACGTCAAGGGCTAATTCTGTTTCCAATGATAAAAACCCATCTGTTTCCACCGAAAAACATTTCAGGGGATCACTTGCAACACTTTGCCAACATTTTTGAGTGAATTGCAGAACGTCAGATTTTTAGCAGAAATTGTGACCGCGCAGCTTAGGGATTTTTTCAAAAAAAGTTGTTCAGAAGTCGAGGGCTAATTCTGTTTCCGATGATAAAAACCCATCTGTTTCCACCGAAAAACATTTCAGGGGATCACTTGCAACACTTTGCCAACATTTTTGAGGGAATTGCAGAACGTCAGATTTTTAGCAGAAATTGTGACCGCGCGGCTTCGGGATTTTTTCAAAAAAAGTTGTTCAGACGTCAAGGGCCAATTCTCTTTCCAATGATAAAAACCCATCTGTTTCCACCGAAAAACATTTCAGGGGATCACTTGCAACACTTTGCCAACATTTTTGAGGGAATTGCAGAACGTCAGATTTTTAGCAGAAATTGTGACCGCGCGGCTTCGGGATTTTTTCAAAAAAAGTTGTTCAGACGTCAAGGGCTAATTCTGTTTCCGATGATAAGAACCCATCTGTTTCCACCGAAAAACATTTCAGGGGATCACTTGCAACACTTTGCCAACATTTTTGAGGGAATTGCAGAACGTCAGATTTTTAGCAGAAATTGTGACCGCGCGGCTTCGGGATTTTTTCAAAAAAAGTTGTCCAGACGTCGAGGGCTAATTCTGTTTCCGATGATAAAAACCCATCTGTTTCCACAGAAAAACCTTTCAGGGGATCACTTGCAACAGTTTGCCAACATTTTTGAGTGAACTGCAGAACGTCAGATTTTTAGCAGAAATTGTGACCGCGCGGCTTCGGGATTTTTTCAAAAAAAGTTGTTCAGATGTCGAGGGCTAATTCTGTTTCCGATGATAAGAACCCATCTGTTTCCACCGAAAAACCTTTCAGAGGATCGTTTGCAACAGTTTGGCACCATTTTTCAGTGAATTGCAGAACGTCAGATTTTTAGCAGAAATTGTGACCGCGCGGCTTAGGGATTTTTTCAAAAAAAGTTGTCCAGACGTCAAGGGCTAATTCTGTTTCCGATGATAAAAACCCATCTGTTTCCACAGAAAAACCTTTCAGGGGATCACTTGCAACAGTTTGCCAACATTTTTGAGTGAACTGCAGAACGTCAGATTTTTAGCAGAAATTGTGACCGCGCGGCTTCGGGATTTTTTCAAAAAAAGTTGTTCAGATGTCGAGGGCTAATTCTGTTTCCGATGATAAAAACACATCTGTTTCCACCGAAAAACATTTCAGGGGATCACTTGCAACACTTTGCCAACATTTTTGAGGGTATTGCAGAACATCAGATTTTTAGCAGAAAATGTGACCGCGCGGCTTAGCGATTTTTTCAAAAAAAGTTGTTCAGACGTCGAGGGCTAATTCTGTTTCCGATGATAAAAACCCATCTGTTTCCACCGAAAAACATTTCAGGGGATCACTTGCAACGGTTTGCCAACATTTTTGAGTGAATTGCAGAACGTCAGATTTTTAGCAGAAATTGTGACCGCGCGGCTTAGGGATTTTTTCAAAAAAAGTTGTTCAGAGGTCGAGGGCTAATTCTGTTTCCGATTATAAAAACCCACCTGTTTCCACCGAAAAACATTTCAGGGGATCACTTGCAACGGTTTGCCAACATTTTTGAGTGAATCGCAGAACGTCAGATTTTTAGCAGAAATTGTGACCGCGCGGCTTAGGGATTTTTTCAAAAAAAGTTGTTCAGACGTCAAGGGCTAATTCTGTTTCCAATGATAAAAACCCATCTGTTTCCACCGAAAAACATTTCAGGGGATCACTTGCAACACTTTGCCAACATTTTTGAGGGAATTGCAGAACGTCAGATTTTTAGCAGAAATTGTGACCGCGCGGCTTAGGGATTTTTTCAAAAAAAGTTTTTCAGACGTAGAGGGCTAATTCTGTTTCCGATGATAAAAACCCATCTGTTTCCACCGAAAAACATTTCAGGGGATTACTTGCAACAGTTTGCCAACATTTTTGAGTGAATTGCAGAACGTCAGATTTTTAGCAGAAATTGTGACCGCGCGGCTTAGGGATTTTTACAAAAAAAGTTGTTCAGAGGTCGAGGGCTAATTCTGTTTCCGATTATAAAAACCCATCTGTTTCCACCGAAAAACATTTCAGGGGATCACTTGCAACACTTTGCCAACATTTTTGAGTGAATTGCAGAACGTCAGATTTTTAGCAGAAATTGTGACCGCGCGGCTTAGGGATTTTTTCAAAAAAAGTTGTTCAGAAGTCGAGGGCTAATTCTGTTTCCGATGATAAAAACCCATCTGTTTCCACCGAAAAACATTTCAGGGGATCACTTGCAACACTTTGCCAACATTTTTGAGGGAATTGCAGAACGTCAGATTTTTAGCAGAAATTGTGACCGCGCGGCTTAGGGATTTTTTCAAAAAAAGTTCTTCAGACGTCAAGGGCTAATTCTGTTTCCAATGATAAAAACCCATCTGTTTCCACCGAAAAACATTTCAGGGGATCACTTGCAACACTTTGCCAACATTTTTGAGGGAATTGCAGAACGTCAGATTTTTAGCAGAAATTGTGACTGCGCGGCTTAGGGATTTTTTCAAAAAAAGTTGTTCAGACGTAGAGGGCTAATTCTGTTTCCGATGATAAAAACCCATCTGTTTCCACTGAAAAACATTTCAGGGGATCACTTGCAACGGTTTGCCAACATTTTTGAGTGAATTGCAGAACGTCAGATTTTTAGCAGAAATTGTGACTGCACGGCTTAGGGATTTTTTCAAAAAAAGTTGTCCAGACCTCGAGGGCTAATTCTGTTTCCGATGATAAAAACCCATCTGTTTCCACCGAAAAACATTTCAGGGGATCACTTGCAACAGTTTGCCAACATTTTTGAGTGAATTGCAGAACGTCAGATTTTTAGCAGAATTTGTGACCGCGCGGCTTAGGGATTTTTTCAAAAAAAGTTGTTCAGACGTCGAGGGCTAATTCTGTTTCCGATGATAAAAACCCATCTGTTTCCACCGAAAAACCTTTCAGGGGATCACTTGCAACAGTTTGCCAACATTTTTGAGTGAACTGCAGAACGTCAGATTTTTAGCAGAAATTGTTACCGCGCGGCTTCGGGATTTTTTCAAAAAAAGTTGTTCAGATGTCGAGGGCTAATTCTGTTTCCGATGATAAAAACCCATCTGTTTCCACCGAAAAACATTTCAGGGGATCACTTGCAACAGTTTACCAACATTTTTGAGGGAATTGCAGAACGTCAGATTTTTAGCAGAAATTGTGACCGCGCGGCTTAGGGATTTTTACAAAAAAAGTTGTTCAGACGTCGAGGGCTAATTCTGTTTCCGATGATAAAAACCCATCTGTTTCCACCGCAAAACATTTCAGGGGATCACTTGCAACGGTTTGCCAACATTTTTGAGGGAATTGCAGAACGTCAGATTTTTAGCAGAAATTGTGACCGCGCGGCTTAGGGATTTTTTCAAAAAAAAGTTGTTCAGACGTCAAGGGCTAATTCTGTTTCCAATGATAAAAACCCATCTGTTTCCACCGAAAAACATTTCAGGGGATCACTTGCAACACTTTGCCAACATTTTTGAGGGAATTGCAGAACGTCAGATTTTTAGCAGAAATTGTGACTGCGCGGCTTAGGGATTTTTTCAAAAAAAGTTGTTCAGACGTAGAGGGCTAATTCTGTTTCCGATGATAAAAACCCATCTGTTTCCACCGAAAAATATTTCAGGGGATCACTTGCAACACTTTGCCAACATTTTTGAGGGAATTGCAGAACGTCAGATTTTTAGCAGAAATTGTGACCGCGCGGCTTAGGGATTTTTTCAAAAAAAGTTGTTCAAACGTCAAGGGCTAATTCTGTTTCCGATGATAAAAACACATCTGTTTCCACCGAAAAACATTTCAGGGTATCACTTGCAACACTTTGCCAACATTTTTGAGGGAATTGCAGAACGCCAGATTTTTAGCAGAAATTGTGACCGCGCGGCTTAGGGATTTTTTCAAAAAAAGTTGTTCAGACGTCGAGGGCTAATTCTGTTTCCGATGATAAAAACCCATCTGTTTCCACCGAAAAACATTTCAGGGGATCACTTGCAATGGTTTGCCAACATTTTTGAGTGAATTGCAGAACGTCAGATTTTTAGTAGAAATTGTGACCGCGCGGCTTAGGGATTTTTTCAAAAAAAGTTTTTCAGACGTCAAGGGCTAATTCTGTTTCCGATGATAAAAACCCATCTGTTTCCACCGAAAAACATTTCAGGGGATCACTTGCAACACTTTGCCAACATTTCTGAGGGAATTGCAGAACGTCAGATTTTTAGCAGAAATTGTGACCGCGCAGCTTAGGGATTTTTTCAAAAAAAGTTGTTCAGAAGTCGAGGGCTAATTCTGTTTCCGATGATAAAAACCCATCTGTTTCCACCGAAAAACATTTCAGGGGATCACTTGCAACACTTTGCCAACATTTTTGAGTGAATTGCAGAACGTCAGATTTTTAGCAGAAATTGTGACCGCGCAGCTTAGGGATTTTTTCAAAAAAAGTTGTTCAGAAGTCGAGGGCTAATTCTGTTTCCGATGATAAAAACCCATCTGTTTCCACCGAAAAACATTTCAGGGGATCACTTGCAACACTTTGCCAACATTTTTGAGGGAATTGCAGAACGTCAGATTTTTAGCAGAAATTGTGACCGCGCGGCTTAGGGATTTTTTCAAAAAAAGTTGTTCAGACGTCAAGGGCTAATTCTGTTTCCAATGATAAAAACCCATCTGTTTCCACCGAAAAACATTTCAGGGGATCACTTGCAACACTTTGCCAACATTTTTGAGTGAATTGCAGAACGTCAGATTTTTAGCAGAAATTGTGACCGCGCGGCTTAGGGATTTTTTCAAAAAAAGTTGTTCAGAAGTCGAGGGCTAATTCTGTTTCCGATGATAAAAACCCATCTGTTTCCACCGAAAAACATTTCAGGGGATCACTTGCAACACTTTGCCAACATTTTTGAGGGAATTGCAGAACCTCAGATTTTTAGCAGAAATTGTGACCGCGCGGCTTAGGGATTTTTTCAAAAAAAGTTGTTCAGAGGTCGAGGGCTAATTCTGTTTCCGATTATAAAAACCCACCTGTTTCCACCGAAAAACATTTCAGGGGATCACTTGCAACACTTTGCCAACATTTTTGAGTGAATTGCAGAACGTCAGATTTTTAGCAGAAATTGTGACCGCGCAGCTTAGGGATTTTTTCAAAAAAAGTTGTTCAGAAGTCGAGGGCTAATTCTGTTTCCGATGATAAAAACCCATCTGTTTCCACCGAAAAACATTTCAGGGGATCACTTGCAACACTTTGCCAACATTTTTGAGGGAATTGCAGAACGTCAGATTTTTAGCAGAAATTGTGACCGCGCGGCTTAGGGATTTTTTCAAAAAAAGTTGTTCAGACGTCGAGGGCTAATTCTGTTTCCGATTATAAAAACCCACCTGTTTCCACCGAAAAACATTTCAGGGGATCACTTGCAACACTTTGCCAACATTTTTGAGTGAATTGCAGAACGTCAGATTTTTAGCAGAAATTGTGACCGCGCAGCTTAGGGATTTTTTCAAAAAAAGTTGTTCAGAAGTCGAGGGCTAATTCTGTTTCCGATTATAAAAACCCATCTGTTTCCACCGAAAAACATTTCAGGGGATCACTTGCAACACTTTGCCAACATTTTTGAGGGAATTGCAGAACGTCAGATTTTTAGCAGAAATTGTGACTTAGGGATTTTTTAGCAGAAATTGCGGCTTAGGGATTTTTTCAAAAAAAGTTGTTCAGACGTCAAGGGCTAATTCTGTTTCCAATGATAAAAACCCATCTGTTTCCACCGAAAAACATTTCAGGGGATCACTTGCAACACTTTGCCAACATTTTTGAGGGAATTGCAGAACGTCAGATTTTTAGCAGAAATTGTGACCGCGCGGCTTAGGGATTTTTTCAAAAAAAGTTGTTCAGACGTCGAGGGCTAATTCTGTTTCCGATTATAAAAACCCACCTGTTTCCACCGAAAAACATTTCAGGGGATCACTTGCAACACTTTGCCAACATTTTTGAGTGAATTGCAGAACGTCAGATTTTTAGCAGAAATTGTGACCGCGCAGCTTAGGGATTTTTTCAAAAAAAGTTGTTCAGAAGTCGAGGGCTAATTCTGTTTCCGATTATAAAAACCCATCTGTTTCCACCGAAAAACATTTCAGGGGATCACTTGCAACACTTTGCCAACATTTTTGAGGGAATTGCAGAACGTCAGATTTTTAGCAGAAATTGTGACTTAGGGATTTTTTAGCAGAAATTGCGGCTTAGGGATTTTTTCAAAAAAAGTTGTTCAGACGTCAAGGGCTAATTCTGTTTCCAATGATAAAAACCCATCTGTTTCCACCGAAAAACATTTCAGGGGATCACTTGCAACACTTTGCCAACATTTTTGAGTGAATTGCAGAACGTCAGATTTTTAGCAGAAATTGTGACCGCGCGGCTTAGGGATTTTTTCAAAAAAAGTTGTTCAGAAGTCGAGGGCTAATTCTGTTTCCGATGATAAAAACCCATCTGTTTCCACCGAAAAACATTTCAGGGGATCACTTGCAACACTTTGCCAACATTTTTGAGGGAATTGCAGAACCTCAGATTTTTAGCAGAAATTGTGACCGCGCGGCTTAGGGATTTTTTCAAAAAAAGTTGTTCAGAGGTCGAGGGCTAATTCTGTTTCCGATTATAAAAACCCACCTGTTTCCACCGAAAAACATTTCAGGGGATCACTTGCAACACTTTGCCAACATTTTTGAGTGAATTGCAGAACGTCAGATTTTTAGCAGAAATTGTGACCGCGCAGCTTAGGGATTTTTTCAAAAAAAGTTGTTCAGAAGTCGAGGGCTAATTCTGTTTCCGATGATAAAAACCCATCTGTTTCCACCGAAAAACATTTCAGGGGATCACTTGCAACACTTTGCCAACATTTTTGAGGGAATTGCAGAACGTCAGATTTTTAGCAGAAATTGTGACCGCGCGGCTTAGGGATTTTTTCAAAAAAAGTTGTTCAGACGTCGAGGGCTAATTCTGTTTCCGATTATAAAAACCCACCTGTTTCCACCGAAAAACATTTCAGGGGATCACTTGCAACACTTTGCCAACATTTTTGAGTGAATTGCAGAACGTCAGATTTTTAGCAGAAATTGTGACCGCGCAGCTTAGGGATTTTTTCAAAAAAAGTTGTTCAGAAGTCGAGGGCTAATTCTGTTTCCGATGATAAAAACCCATCTGTTTCCACCGAAAAACATTTCAGGTGATCACTTGCAACACTTTGCCAACATTTTTGAGGGAATTGCAGAACGTCAGATTTTTAGCAGAAATTGTGACCGCGCGGCTTAGGGATTTTTTCAAAAAAAGTTGTTCAGACGTCAAGGGCTAATTCTGTTTCCAATGATAAAAACCCATCTGTTTCCACCGAAAAACATTTCAGGGGATCACTTGCAACACTTTGCCAACATTTTTGAGTGAATTGCAGAACGTCAGATTTTTAGCAGAAATTGTGACCGCGCGGCTTAGGGATTTTTTCAAAAAAAGTTGTTCAGAAGTCGAGGGCTAATTCTGTTTCCGATGATAAAAACCCATCTGTTTCCACCGAAAAACATTTCAGGGGATCACTTGCAACACTTTGCCAACATTTTTGAGGGAATTGCAGAACCTCAGATTTTTAGCAGAAATTGTGACCGCGCGGCTTAGGGATTTTTTCAAAAAAAGTTGTTCAGACGTCGAGGGCTAATTCTGTTTCCGATTATAAAAACCCACCTGTTTCCACCGAAAAACATTTCAGGGGATCACTTGCAACACTTTGCCAACATTTTTGAGTGAATTGCAGAACGTCAGATTTTTAGCAGAAATTGTGACCGCGCAGCTTAGGGATTTTTTCAAAAAAAGTTGTTCAGAAGTCGAGGGCTAATTCTGTTTCCGATGATAAAAACCCATCTGTTTCCACCGAAAAACATTTCAGGGGATCACTTGCAACACTTTGCCAACATTTTTGAGGGAATTGCAGAACGTCAGATTTTTAGCAGAAATTGTGACCGCGCGGCTTAGGGATTTTTTCAAAAAAAGTTGTTCAGACGTCAAGGGCTAATTCTGTTTCCAATGATAAAAACCCATCTGTTTCCACCGAAAAACATTTCAGGGGATCACTTGCAACACTTTGCCAACATTTTTGAGTGAATTGCAGAACGTCAGATTTTTAGCAGAAATTGTGACCGCGCGGCTTAGGGGTTTTTTCAAAAAAAGTTGTTCAGAAGTCGAGGGCTAATTCTGTTTCCGATGATAAAAACCCATCTGTTTCCACCGAAAACCATTTCAGGGGATCACTTGCAACACTTTGCCAACATTTTTGAGGGAATTGCAGAACCTCAGATTTTTAGCAGAAATTGTGACTGCGCGGCTTAGGGATTTTTAAAAAAAAGTTTTCCAGACCTTGAGGGCTAATTCTGTTTCCGATGATAAAAACCCATCTGTTTCCACCGAAAAACATTTCAGGGGATCACTTGCAACGGTTTGCCAACATTTTTGAGTGAATTGCAGAACGTCAGATTTTTAGCAGAAATTGTGACTGCGCGGCTTAGGGATTTTTTCAAAAAAAGTTTTCCAGACCTTGAGGGCTAATTCTGTTTCCGATGATAAAAACCCATCTGTTTCCACCGAAAAATATTTCAGGGGATCACTTGCAACGGTTTGCCAACATTTTTGAGGGAATTGCAGAACGTCAGATTTTTAGCAGAAATTGTGACCGCGCGGCTTAGGGATTTTTACAAAAAAAGTTGTTCAGACGTCGAGGGCTAATTCTGTTTCCGATGATAAAAACCCATCTGTTTCCACCAAAAAACATTTCAGGGGATCACTTGCAACGGTTTGCCAACATTTTTGAGTGAATTGCAGAACGTCAGATTTTTAGTAGAAATTGTGACTGCGCGGCTTAGGGATTTTTTTCAAAAAAAGTTGTTCAGACGTAGAGGGCTAATTCTGTTTCTGATGATAAAAACCCATCTGTTTCCACCGAAAAACATTTCAGGGGATCACTTGCAACGGTTTGCCAACATTTTTGAGTGAATTGCAGAACGTCAGATTTTTAGCAGAAATTGTGACCGCGCGGCTTAGGGATTTTTTCAAAAAAAGTTGTTCAGAGGTCGAGGGCTAATTCTGTTTCCGATTATAAAAACCCACCTGTTTCCACCGCAAAACATTTCAGGGGATCACTTGCAACACTTTGCCAACATTTTTGAGTGAATTGCAGAACGTCAGATTTTTAGCAGAAATTGTGACCGCGCAGCTTAGGGATTTTTTCAAAAAAAGTTGTTCAGAAGTCGAGGGCTAATTCTGTTTCCGATGATAAAAACCCATCTGTTTCCACCGAAAAACATTTCAGGGGATCACTTGCAACACTTTGCCAACATTTTTGAGGGAATTGCAGAACCTCAGATTTTTAGCAGAAATTGTGACCGCGCGGCTTAGGGATTTTTTCAAAAAAAGTTGTTCAGACGTCAAGGGCTAATTCTGTTTCCAATGATAAAAACCCATCTGTTTCCACCGAAAAACATTTCAGGGGATCACTTGCAACACTTTGCCAACATTTTTGAGGGAATTGCAGAACGTCAGATTTTTAGCAGAAATTGTGACCGCGCGGCTTAGGGATTTTTTCAAAAAAAGTTTTTCAGACGTAGAGGGCTAATTCTGTTTCCGATGATAAAAACCCATCTGTTTCCACCGAAAAACATTTCAGGGGATCACTTGCAACGGTTTGCCAACATTTTTGAGTGAATTGCAGAACGTCAGATTTTTAGCAGAAATTGTGACTGCGCGGCTTAGGGATTTTTTCAAAAAAAGTTTTCCAGACCTTGAGGGCTAATTCTGTTTCCGATGATAAAAACCCATCTGTTTCCACCGAAAAATATTTCAGGGGATCTGTCAGGGGATGATTAGCTGCTTGTGCTTAAAATAGTGCCCCTTCAGAGTTTGTGCTGCCCCACAAACCTCTGTGTGTGACAGAGCTCCTCAGACATGTCTGCTCTAGTCACTAGTAGAGTCTGACAGTGGCTGCCTGCGGAAGCGCTTCCAGCAAAGAAGTTCCTTAACGGAAACGCGTCTCCTGGACTCACGACGTGGCAGCTTCCGGCGAAGCATGGGTCTCCCTGCAGTTGCTTCTGACACCTCCCCGCTATTTTCGCTGGAAGTGTCTCTCACCCCTTTCTCTCCCCTGCTGTTTCCTGCCTGGGCTGCTGCGTCTCTCTCAGCATTACTGAGATCCTCCTCCAGAGACCCCTCGCTCCCCCTCCTTGTCCCTGCTTTAGCTGCTGACTCTCTCCCAGTCTTTGGGAGCCCTACCACCTCCCTTTCCTCTGATGTCAGTTCCCTGACATCCACCTCCCCTCCAGGGCCCCCTTCTCCCCCGCCCCTACTCTCTCCTCTGGGCGGTGAGGAGCTGAAACCCCGAAAAGAATCCTCTTCATCTTCAGACGTCTCGAACATTTCCCTCCATCGGTCTTCGTTCCGACTCGCTGAATCCTCCTCCACCTCGGAATCAGAGAACCCCTCCAACTCTTCTTCTTCGTCGGTGGTGGCGAAGTATTCCCTCCGGAACCTCGCCACTGGCTGGGGTTTACGAGGGAATCTCTGATGAAAAGTTTCAATCAAAACCTCGTCATCTACATCCTCTGCCCTGACCCAGGTGTTTTCCGACTCCGGCTCCCCTTCCCACATTACCAAATACTCTACTTGCTCTCCCTTCCACCTGGAATCGAGAATCTCCGCTACATGGTAGCTGTGTTCTTTTTCCTCCATAGCTGGTCCCCTATTGACCCTCCCCTCTCTGTCCCCTATATACGGTGACAGCAACGACCTGTGGAACACTGGGTGCAACTTCATGTGGTTCGGTAACCGGAGTCTGAAAGCCACTGGGTTGACCTGTTGCGTGACTTCAAATGGGCCCAGTCTTTTGGGTCTTAACTTCTTACAACCTCCTTTAAATGGTAACCCTTGGGTGGACAGCCACACCTGGTCCCCCACCCTAATGCTTTCCCCTTCCCTTCTGGTTTTGTCTGCCTGCCTCTTATATTCCTCCTTCGCCCTGTTTAAATTAAGTTGGAGCTGGCGATGGATCGCTTCCATTTCTTCAACGAACTGTTCTGCGGCTGGAACGCTCCAGTTCTCCCCTTCCCCCCCTGGGAAGGCTCGGGGATGACACCCGTGATTAGCCAAAAAAGGGCTCATCCCCGTGGACACGTTCTCTGCATTGTTGTAGGCAAATTCTGCCAACGCCAGCTTCTCCACCCAATCATTCTCTCTGTCATTCACATAACACCTCAAATATTGCTGGAGGACACCATTAGCTCTTTCCGCCTGCCCGTTGGTTTCTGGATGACGGGCAGTAGAGAAATTCACCTCTACATGCAATAAGCTCATGAGCTTCCTCCAGAACCTGGAAGTAAATTGTTTCCCTCGGTCAGAAACCACCCTCAAGGGGGCGCCATGCAGCCTAAACACATTTTCCACAAACAATTTAGCGGTTTCTTCCGCTGTGACCGCATGTGAGCAGGCTATAAAGTGGGCCATCTTGGTTAACAGGTCTACCACAACCATGATGGCTGTTTTCCCTTTGGACCTGGGCAGATCAGTCATGAAATCTATTGCCACTGCCTCCCATGGCCTTTCCGGCGTGGGTAGTGGTTCTAATAAACCTGCCGGTGCCCGCCTCTCCCCCTTGGCTCGTTGGCATCGGTCACACCCTCTCACATATTCCCGCACATCTTCCCTGACCTTGGGCCACCAGAATTCCCTGGTAACCAGCCACATGGTTTTGTGTTGCCCAAAATGCCCTGCTGTGGGGCTATCGTGCAGTTGCTTGAGTACCTTTTCCCTCAATTCCCCTTCAGGTATGTATAACGCTCCCTTGTAGTACAACGCCCCATCTCTCTCCTCAAAACCCCCGGGTTTGTCTCCCTCCCTCCTGAGACCCCTGAGTTTGTCCTGGGCGTATTCATCCTGCACCGTTCCCTCTACCAGTTCCCTTTGCCCCACCAATGCCGCCCCACACACCCAGCGGTCCTCGGGAATGACATGGGTCTCTTCGGGTGCACCCTCTCCCTCCAAATATTCAGGTTTGCGTGAGAGAGCGTCCGCCCTAACGTTCTCCGGGCCTGGTACGTAACAAATCTCAAAGTTAAATTTGGAGAACTCCTGGGCCCATCTCAACTGCCGTTGGTTGAGCACTCACGCAGTTCTCCAATACTCTAGATTCTTATGGTCCGTGCACACTTGCACCTTCTGCTGTGCACCAATTAGCAGGTGCCTCCATCTCCGGAAGGCCTCATGAATCGCAAGAAGTTCCCGGTCGTACACCGTGTAGTTCCTCTCAGATTTGTTCAGCTTTCGCGAAAAGAAGGCACACGGTCGCCACTCTGACCCCTCCTTCCCTGGCTGCAGAAGAAGCACCGCCCCTATGGCTCTGTCAGAAGCGTCTGTTTCGACCCTCAGCTTTTTTTGTAAATCCACATGTAGAAGTTGTTCATCAGAGGCGAAGGCCCTTTTCAGTTCCTCAAACGCTCGCTCCGCCTCCCCCGTCCAAACAAACTTCTTTTTACTGCTGAGACAGTCCGTGATGGGCGCCGTCAGGTGGGCGAAGATTCGGATGAACTTACGATAAAAGTTTCCAAACCCTAGGAACCTCTGCACATCCTTCTTGGTCTTGGGTGTTTTCCATTCCAGCACCGCTTGAACCTTGCCGGGGTCCATGGCCAACCCCTTGTCTGACAAGCGGTACCCCAGGAATTCCACCTCCTTGGTATGAAACTGACACTTCTCCAGTTTCACCCACAGTCTGTTGGCTTGCAGCCTGCTCAACACTTCTCTGACGTCTCTCACATGTTGCTCCTCATTCTCCGAATACACCAACACGTCATCTAAGAAGGCCACGCAATTCTTGTAGAGCAAAGGCCCCAGTACGTGGTTCATGAAGGCTTGAAAACACGCGGAGCCTGTTTGTAATCCAAAAGGCATAACGAGGTATTCAAATGCCCCCAAAGGGGTGAACATGGTGGTCTTCCATTCATCCCCTTTCCTTATACGTATCAGGTTGTACGCCCCCCTTAGGTCCAGCTTTGTAAAAATCTTTCCTTTTCGCACCCTGGTCAAAATATCATCAATCCTGGGCATAGGAAAAGCCGCCGGCTCTGTCACTGCATTTAGGCGCCGAAAGTCACATACCAGCCTCGGCTTGTCCGTGTTTTTTTTATCCACAAAAAACACTGGGCTACCCCCCGCTGCCTTGGACTCTCTGATGAAGCCTCTCTTCAGGTTCTTGTCAATGAACGCTCGCAACTCCTGCATTTCCCTGTCTGACATGGCATACAACTTGCCTACAGGAAGCTGTGCTCCAGGGAGTAAATTGATCTGGCAATCAAAGGGCCTATGCGGGGGTAGTTGGTCAGCTTCCTTCTCGCTGAACACGTCGCTGAGATCAGCATACTGTGGTGGCACCTTCCCCTTCTCCATTACTTCAGTCCCTGCTAGGGTGGCTTGGGCCCCTGCTGACCCCTTTTCCCCCCTGCAGTGTTCTAAGCAATGTGCTGAAGCGAAGGAAACCACTCTTTGATGCCAGCCCACCAGCGGATCATGTAAGGCTAGCCAGCTCATTCCCAAAATAATGGGAGCGCCTCCCAAGGTGGCCACATTAAACGCTATCAGTTCTGTGTGCCTTGCCACCCTCATTATCATTGGGACGGTCTGCAAGCTAACTCCTCCTCCCAACAGTTCCCTGCCATCGATCGTGGTCACCTGCAGGGGGTTGCTTAAAGGGATAGTCTGTATCTGATGTTCAGCAGCAAACTCCTTGCTCATAAAATTGCAGGAGCTGCCTGAGTCCAACAGCGCCTTTATTTTTAGGGGGTGTCCATTTTGCAGCTCTAGCGACACTTCAATCACTAGAGCAGGTCGAGGAGCTTCTGGCACGGGCACTTTCACTGCTCTTTGGCCTGGCTGCAGTGCCCTGACGTTGGCAACCAGGCGTTGGCTTTTACCTGCTCCGTTTCTCCCTGCTCTTCCCCCTCAACTGCTCCCACCATCCCTTGCCATTCCTTCCTCTGGGGGCAGACTCTGGCAAAGTGGCCTGGCTGTTGGCAGAGATAGCATTTCCGGGCTCCCTTTCCCTCCTTCTTCGCCCCCTCACTGGGCTTTGAAACTGCGCGCGCGCGGGCTGTTCTGATTTCCATCGGCTCTGCCGGCGGGAAAGCTGGCTCAGGAATGTCTGGAATGCGTAACTCCTTCCAACGTTCCCCTCTCCCTTCCCGCCTCTCCAAGGCTCTTGCCTCCTGGCGCGCTCCAATGGTCAGCGCAGATTTGGTCAGCTGATCCATAGACACCGCCCTGGGGCTCCTGGCCAGCTCGTCCTTCACAGCTGAAGAAAGACCTTCTTCAAATAGCATCTGAATGGGTGCTGCCGATAAATCCCACCCCAATCTGTGAATCAGCATGGTAAATTCAGTCCAGTACTCACGGACAGATCTGCTTCCCTGCTTGCAAGCCATTAGCTGTCTGCGCACCACCCCTTCCTCAATATCGCTGGAAAACATGATATCCATTGCACGAAAGAATTTCATAGTGTCCTTTAGGATATCGTTGTGCGTTGCCATCAGGGGTCGAACCCAGTCCCGCGCCCCCTTCTCAAGATGCCCAATTACGAAAGCAACTCGCGATTCCTCATCAGGGAACTCATCAAACTGCACATTCAGGGCATATTGCATCTCAGTCCTAAAGGCATGGTAATCCTTGGGGTCCCCCCCAAACTTCTGCACAAATCCTGGTACCTTTCTGGGGAACTGAGTGGTTCTCCCCTTTTTGTCAGCATCCTGAGCCCTTCTCTCCTCGAGCCTCGCCGTCTGCAGCGCAAGTTGGACCTCCAGAGCTTGATACCTTTCTTCCAAGCTTGGATCAGCTCCTCCCCCTGCTCCGGCTGGGTCGCTCATGATGCTTTCTCCTGCACAGGCAGCGTACAGAGACTGTCGGACTGCTATTAGGGGATGATTAGCTGCTTGTGCTTAAAATAGTGCCCCTTCAGAGTTTGTGCGGCCCCACAAACCTCTGTGTGTGACAGAGCTCCTCAGACATGTCTGCTCTAGTCACTAGTAGAGTCTGACAGTGGCTGCCTGCGGAAGCGCTTCCAGCAAAGAAGTTCCTTAACGGAAACGCGTCTCCTGGACTCACGACGTGGCAGCTTCCGGCGAAGCATGGGTCTCCCTGCAGTTGCTTCTGACACCTCCCCGCTATTTTCGCTGGAAGTGTCTCTCACCCCTTTCTCTCCCCTGCTGTTTCCTGCCTGGGCTGCTGCGTCTCTCTCAGCATTACTGAGATCCTCCTCCAGAGACCCCTCGCTCCCCCTCCTTGTCCCTGCTTTAGCTGCTGACTCTCTCCCAGTCTTTGGGAGCCCTACCACCTCCCTTTCCTCTGATGTCAGTTCCCTGACAGGATCACTTGCAACACTTTGCCAACATTTTTGAGGGAATTGCAGAACGTCAGATTTTTAGCAGAAATTGTGACCGCGCGGCTTAGGGATTTTTTCAAAAAAAGTTGTTCAAACGTCAAGGGCTAATTCTGTTTCCAATGATAAAAACCCATCTGTTTCCACTGAAAAACATTTCAGGGGATCACTTGCAACACTTTGCCAACATTTTTGAGGGAATTGCAGAACGCCAGATTTTTAGCAGAAATTGTGACCGCGCGGCTTAGGGATTTTTTCAAAAAAAGTTGTTCAGACGTCGAGGGCTAATTCTGTTTCCGATGATAAAAACCCATCTGTTTCCACCCAAAAACATTTCAGGGGATCACTTGCAATGGTTTGCCAACATTTTTGAGTGAATTGCAGAACGTCAGATTTTTAGTAGAAATTGTGACCGCGCGGCTTAGGGATTTTTTCAAAAAAAGTTTTTCAGACGTCAAGGGCTAATTCTGTTTCCGATGATAAAAACCCATCTGTTTCCACCGAAAAACATTTCAGGGGATCACTTGCAACACTTTGCCAACATTTTTGAGGGAATTGCAGAACGTCAGATTTTTAGCAGAAATTGTGACCGCGCGGCTTAGGGATTTTTTCAAAAAAAGTTGTTCAGACGTCGAGGGCTAATTCTGTTTCCGATGATAAAAACCCATCTGTTTCCACCGAAAAACCTTTCAGGGGATCGTTTGCAACAGTTTGGCACCATTTTTGAGTGAATTGCAGAACGTCAGATTTTTAGCAGAAATTGTGACCGCGCGGCTTAGGGATTTTTAAAAAAAAGTTGTCCAGACCTCTAGGGCTAATTCTGTTTCCGATGATAAAAACCCATCTGTTTCCACCGAAAAACATTTCCGGGGATCACTTGCAACGGTTTGCCAACATTTTTGAGTGAATTGCAGAACGTCAGATTTTTAGCAGAAATTGTGACCGTGAGGCTTAGGGATTTTTTCAAAAAAAGTTGTTCAGAAGTCGAGGGCTAATTCTGTTTCCGATGATAAAAACTCATCTGTTTCCACCGAAAAACATTTCAGGGGATCGTTTGCAACATTTTGGCACCATTTTTGAGGGAATTGCAGAACGTCAGATTTTTAGCAGAAATTGTGACCGCGCGGCTTAGGGATTTTTTCAAAAAAAGTTGTTCAGACGTCAAGGGCTAATTCTGTTTCCAATGATAAAAACCCATCTGTTTCCACCGAAAAACATTTCAGGGGATCACTTGCAACACTTTGCCAACATTTTTGAGTGAATTGCAGAACGTCAGATTTTTAGCAGAAATTGTGACCGCGCGGCTTAGGGATTTTTTCAAAAAAAGTTGTTCAGAAGTCGAGGGCTAATTCTGTTTCCGATGATAAAAACCCATCTGTTTCCACCGAAAAACATTTCAGGGGATCACTTGCAACACTTTGCCAACATTTTTGAGGGAATTGCAGAACGTCAGATTTTTAGCAGAAATTGTGACCGCGCGGCTTAGGGATTTTTTCAAAAAAAGTTGTTCAGACGTCAAGGGCTAATTCTGTTTCCAATGATAAAAACCCATCTGTTTCCACCGAAAAACATTTCAGGGGATCACTTGCAACACTTTGCCAACATTTTTGAGGGAATTGCAGAACGTCAGATTTTTAGCAGAAATTGTGACCGCGCGGCTTAGGGATTTTTTCAAAAAAAGTTTTTCAGACGTAGAGGGCTAATTCTGTTTCCGATGATAAAAACCCATCTGTTTCCACCGAAAAACATTTCAGGGGATTACTTGCAACAGTTTGCCAACATTTTTGAGGGAATTGCAGAACGTCAGATTTTTAGCAGAAATTGTGACCGCGCGGCTTAGGGATTTTTACAAAAAAAGTTGTTCAGAGGTCGAGGGCTAATTCTGTTTCCGATTATAAAAACCCATCTGTTTCCACCGAAAAACATTTCAGGGGATCACTTGCAACAGTTTGCCAACATTTTTGAGTGAATTGCAGAACGTCAGATTTTTAGCAGAATTTGTGACCGCGCGGCTTAGGGATTTTTCAAAAAAAGTTGTTCAGACGTAGAGGGCTAATTCTGTTTCCGATGATAAGAACCCATCTGTTTCCACCGAAAAACATTTCAGGGGATCACTTGCAACAGTTTGCCAACATTTTTGAGTGAATTGCAGAACGTCAGATTTTTAGCAGAAATTGTGACCGCGCGGCTTAGGGATTTTTTCAAAAAAAGTTGTTCAGACGTCGAGGGCTAATTCTGTTTCCGATGATAAAAACCCATCTGTTTCCACCGAAAAACCTTTCAGGGGATCACTTGCAACACTTTGCCAACATTTTTGAGGGAATTGCAGAACGTCAGATTTTTAGCAGAAATTGTGACCGCGCGGCTTAGGGATTTTTACAAAAAAAGTTGTTCAGAGGTCGAGGGCTAATTCTGTTTCCGATTATAAAAACCCATCTGTTTCCACCGAAAAACATTTCAGGGGATCACTTGCAACACTTTGCCAACATTTTTGAGGGAATTGCAGAACGTCAGATTTTTAGCAGAAATTGTGACCGCGCGGCTTAGGGATTTTTTCAAAAAAAGTTGTTCAGACGTAGAGGGCTAATTCTGTTTCCGATGATAAAAACCCATCTGTTTCCACCGAAAAACATTTCAGGGGATCACTTGCAACACTTTGCCAACATTTTTGAGGGAATTGCAGAATGTCAGATTTTTAGCAGAAATTGTGACCGCGCGGCTTAGGGATTTTTTCAAAAAAAGGTGTTCAGACGTCGAGGGCTAATTCTATTTCCGATGATAAAAACCCAACTGTTTCCACAGAAAAACCTTTCAGGGGATCATTTGCAACAGTTTGGGACCATTTTTGAGTGAACTGCAGAACGTCAGATTTTTAGCAGAAATTGTGACCGCGCGGCCGGAGGCGGCGCGAAACGAGTAATGGCGGTCCTCTTTGCGCTGCGAAGAGGGGCTCCGCAGGAAAGGGTCGTTCGCTATGGCAAAGCGACGACCCACTAAGATAAACCACGAGCAGAGCGAGCTCGTGGCCGTGGGATCCGGCGGGCACCCAGAGCGACCCCCAAAACGAAGAAGGAACCCCGTAAGGGGCTCCGGAAGCGCGGAGGGGAAGCGGTGCTGTGGATTCATCGCTCTTTCTGCGGGTGTGAAGCCGCTCGGCTGTTACAGATGAGCGCCGACCTTTCTTCCTTAATATTGGATTACAAATCAACTACTCGTGAGTAAGAGTTATTTGAAATTGGATTACAAATTTATGAATTCGGCTGAAAGCGGGAGACGAGAAAAAGGAAGTCCGTCTCCCGGTGGTGCTTAGTGATCAAAGGCAAAGGAACTGACAAGCTGGAAGCATTACAAAAGGGTTTTAAAACGGGAAGCATCATACGTCTGGTGAAGTTAGAAACTGAAGGGAAAGGCAAGTTATCTTTATTCTCCTTGCTATTGTGTTTATTCTACTTGGGGACCCTCTCCTCTGCTGGACTTTTAAAACTTTAAAAACCCCAGTCCCGGGCTTGCAGTGGGCAAAAGGCTGTTTTGCGGATACATATACAAAGTCGAAATGGATACATAGAGGCATCATTGGAGGATACAATTAAATAACTGTATCTTGCACCTCCTGAGAAATTACTGTGGCAACATTGAGAGGGCTCTGCCAGAGGGAAAGGTCTTCTCTAAAGACTATTGTTAATTTATTTAACTGCAGGAACTTTAATGGCGACTGAAACTTTGTTTCTTCTTTCCTGAACTGTAACAATACTCCCTCTAGTGGAGTTTGGGATTTACAATTTCCTGAGAACTAACTTTGTTTTGACTCTCTGTGGTTTGGTTATTTACTCTGAGGCCTGTCTTTCCCATGGAATTTTTGACAGCTTGACCTTGAATCCAAAGACAGGTGTGGAATGAGTGGCCGAGCAAAAACAAGAGCTGCGTCGAAAGCAGGGAAAGGCCAATTGGTACAAACAACCCTGATTTCCCAGGCTCGTAGATCTTCAGTCCCTGCTGTCTTACAGGGAGTTGTACCATCACCAACACCCCCATCTAAGGAAGCTGAACAGTCAACAACTGAGGATATGGCAGCTGGGGGTTCTAGCACTCTTTTAGAGGAAATGTTACAACAATTTGCAATTTTGAATAAAAAAGTGGATGATCAAACTGCAAAAATTGACTTAGCCACATCTTCAATTACCAAACTTTCTGAACAGGTGGCTAAGCATGCACAAGACATTGGGAATCTAAAGGACGCTACATCTGAAAATCGGAAATTGGCCGAGGCTGCGAATGAAAAAGCGGGGCAAGCAATTCAGAAAGTGGACGAATTGAAAGGAGAGGTAAGGCCGCTCCATAAACATATCAGCGACCAGCAGGCCTACATGTCTTTGGTGGAATTGAGAAACAGGGAAAATAATTTAAGATTACGCTCTATCCCAGAGATTGAGAAAGAGGACTTGACTGGCTTCTTGACAGCAGAATTTTCTAAATTCTGGGGTATAAAAGAAGATACAGATTTTAAAATAACAACCGCATTCAGACTGGGAAGAGTTACCAGGAAAGACAGGCCTAGAGACTGTTTGATCATTTTAAGGACTAAGCAGGAGAGAGACAAGCTACTTGACCTACATTTCAACAAAGCACTTGAGATCCAGGACAGAAGAGCACAAATTTACAAGGATATCCCTAAACAACTATTGGATCTCAGATCTAACTACACTGACCTAGCTGGACTTTTGAGAGGCAACGGAATACCATACAGGTGGGAGTTTCCACAAGGCCTTTCATTCAACTACAAAGGAAAGAAGATTAAAATCAAAACGAAAGAGGACAGCCAGAAGTTTCTACACGACCACGGAGAAGACTTGCAGAAAGGAGCAGCAGCTATTTGGCCTCCACCAGGGCTTGGAAAAGAGCTAGCACCCTCGGACTTGGATAAAAAAGAAGACGCCCCATAAAGAGCAACAACAGATTGATACAGGATGTCTCTTCAGCTGTACAGTTGGAACATTAATGGCGCAAATTCCCCGGAAAAACGCAAAAGGATCTTTCATATTTTAAAGAAAGAAAATTTGGACATAATTTGTTTGCAAGAAACCCACGTGACCAGGCTCCACAGGAAGGTGTTAATAAACAAAAGACTAGGCCAAGAATTTATTTCATCAGATAAAGTTAAAAAGAGAGGCGTGGTGATCTATGCTAAGGAGAATTTATCACCAAAATTTTTGTTCAAAGACGAACAAGGAAGAATCCTGGCTATTGAAATACAGACTCAAGGAGAGAAAGTTTTGATATTAGGAATCTACGCACCAAATGAGGGGAAATCAGAATTTTATAAGAAGCTACATGAGACACTACTGGACTATCTGGACTATTCTAACATCATTATGATGGGAGACATGAATGGGGTTGTCTCTACCTTTATGGATAAGTCACAGAACCAGAATTTGACCAAAGATGGAAGACTACCAAAAACTTTTTTCGAACTAACTGACAATATGGATTTAATTGATTTATGGAGGACGAGAAACCCCCTAGGTAAAGAAGGAACTTTCTTTTCTGAGGCCCACCTGTCATGGACAAGAATCGACCAAATTTGGACAACTAGAGGGCTGGCACCTAAGACCACAAAAATAGAAATCTGCCCAAAGACTTGCTCCGACCATAACGCTCTGAAAATGGAAATGAGATTTACTACTGCCGATTCCTTCAGATGGAAAATGAATGACAACCTGTTAAGAGATCAAGAGATTGTAAAGAAGGCCCAAAAAGCTTTAAAGGACTATTTTGAAATTAACTTGAATACCTCGGTGGAAAAAAGAATAATCTGGGACGCAAGCAAAGCTGTGATGAGAGGGTTTCTGATACAACAGAATACGATTAAGAAAAAATTCTGGAATGGGAAAAAAGATAAGATATTGGAGAAGATACGAGAAGGAGAGAAAAAACTAAGATTGAATCCAAAATCAAAAGAGACTCTAAGAGAAATCAAATTCCACCAATCACAATATTCGAAATTGATTAACCAAGAAGTGGAATGGAAAATTAAACAAATGAAACAAAGATCTTTTGAATCTGCGAACAAATGTGGGAAACTGCTAGCTTGGCAGTTGAAAAAGAGACAAAAACTAAACTATGTTACCAATCTAGAAGTTGAAGGGAAAAATATTCAGAAACCGGGAGAAATTAGAAAGTGTTTCCAGAAATATTTTAAAAAACTCTATACACAAGGACCCGAGGAAGCAATTGAGATAGAACAATTCCTGAAAGACAATGGCCTACCAGAACTATCACAAGAGAAGAGGTCAATCTTGAATTGTAAAATAACACAACAGGAAATTGAGGATGCCATTCAGAACATGCAGCTAGGCAAATCTCCAGGCCCGGATGGACTTACCTCCAAATATTACAGGACGTTAAAAGATTTCTTGATACAACCATTAATGGAGGTTTGTAATCAGATTATGGGGGGAGGGAAGGCACCAGATACGTGGAAAGAAGCATTCATCACATTGATACCCAAAGTGGAGACTGAAAAGACCCAACTTAAGAACTATCGTCCCATCTCACTCCTAAATGTGGATTACAAAATATTTGCAGATATATTGGCTAACAGATTTTAAAAAGTTTTAAACGAAGTAATTCATAAAGACCAAGCTGGCTTTCTCCCAGGTAGACATTTGTTTGACAACACTAGGAATATTATCGATATTCTGGAACTCTTACAAACAAATATTAACACCAGAGCAGTTTTAATTTTTATTGATGCGGAGAAGGCCTTTGATAATATTTCTTGGAAATTTATGAAGAAAAATTTGGAAGGGATGGGAGTGGGAAGGGGGTTTGAGAATGGAATAGAAGCAATCTATTCAGAACAAAAAGCTAAGTTGATAGTGAACAATGTGGTGACAGAAGAACTTCATATTGAAAAAGGAACACGTCAGGGGTGCCCCCTTTCCCCTTTATTGTTTATTTCGGTCCTGGAGGTTTTGCTGAATATGATAAGGAAAGATCGGCTGGTGCAAGGAATCCAGGTTGGAGCGAAACAATATAAACTGAAAGCATTTGCAGATGACTTGGTTTTAACACTACAGGAGCCAGAATCTAGTACAAAAAGAGTTTTGGAATTGATTCAGAAATTTGGTCGGGTGGCGGGTTTTAAGTTGAATAAACAAAAAACTAAGGTGTTAGGGAAAAACCTGACAGTTAATGAAGCAGAGGGGTTTCAGAGGGAAACAGAACTAAATATTGTTAAAAAAGTGAAATACCTGGGGGTCAATCTCTCTTCCAAGAACTTGAATTTATTTAAAGACAATTATGAGAAATGTTGGTCAGAAGTGAAAAAAGATCTAGAAATTTGGTCAAGATTGAAACTATCCTTGTTAGGCCGAATTGCAGCTATAAAAATGAACGTTTTGCCAAAAATGTTGTTTTTGTTCCAGGCCTTGCAGATTGTGGACAGAGTGGATTGTTTTGGAAAGTGGCAGAGGGACATCTCTAAATTTGTCTGGCAGGGCAAAAAGCCCCGAATAAAGTTTAAAATACTAACTGATGCAAAGGAGAGAGGGGGGTTTGCCCTGCCGGACTTAAGGTTATATTATGAAGCTGCGGCCTTCTGCTGGATGAAAGATTGGATTCTGTTAGAAAACACTGATGTCCTAGATCTGGAAGGCTTTAACAATTCGTTAGGTTGGCATGCGTACTTGTGGTATGACAAGGCAAAAACATTTGGAATGTTTAAAAACCATATTGTCAGAAAAGCAATATTTATGGTCTGGAAAAAATATAAGGACCTATTGGAGAGTAAAACTCCGAGGTGGATATCACCAATAGAGCCCAAGGCTCGGAAAAAACCCAATATGGAGGCCTACTGGCCGAAGTATTGGGAAATAATAGAAAACATTGGAGGTAATTGGAGGTTGCAGAGCTTTGAAAAGTTAAAAGGTAAGGTGCAAGATTGGCTACATTATGCCCAAATCAATGAGGTTTTTAAGTTAGACAAAAAAACAGGATTCCAGGTGGAAAAATCGAAACTCGAGGCAGAGTTGTTAGAACCAAAGACTAAGTTATTATCGAGAATGTATAACTTGCTGCTTAAATGGAACACTCAGGATGAGACAGTTAAATCAGCCATGATAAAATGGGCTCAGGACATTGGTTATAACATTATGTCTGAGGACTGGGAAAGGTTATGGACCACCGGTATGAAGTTTACGGCATGTAATGCCTTGAAAGAAAATATTATGAAAATGGTATACAGGTGGTACATGACCCCAGTCAAGCTTGCTAAGATTTACCATTTGTCCGACAATAAATGTTGGAAATGTAAGGAGGCTGAGGGGGCATTTTTTCATCTTTGGTGGACCTGCCCAAGAGTGAAGGCTTTCTGGGAAATGATCTATAATGAGTTTAAAAAGGTGTTTAAATACACCTTTCCCAAGAAACCGGAGGCCTTTCTTCTGGGCATTGTCGGCCAGAAGGTGTTAAAAAAGGATAGAACCTTTTTTATGTATGCTACAACAGCAGCAAGAATCCTTATCGCCAAGCACTGGAAGACCCAAGATTTACCCACACTGGAGGACTGGCAGACGCAACTGATGAACTACATGGAATTAGCCGAGATGACTGCAAGGATCCGAGATTTGGGAGAAGAGGCAATGGAGGAGGACTGGAAAAAATTCAAAGACTATTTGCAAAAATATTATAAGTTATATGAATCTTAGGATGCCGTATGACTTGGAAGGCTAGCCCCAGCAACGAAAGTTGATTATATATGAAATTGGATAATATTTATGAAAGAATCAAAGTTTAAATGGGTAAAAATGACAATATGTTATATTTTTAGAGTAAATGGAAAATAAGAATTTAAACTTAAACTGCAATTGAAAATACAAAGAAACACACGAAATAAGGTTATAATTTGCTGATAACTTTATTGTTAAGAATGCACTGTGTGGGAGATGCGGGGAAGTCCGATAGAAATCTGAAACAAGTCGTTGAAATGGTTGTGATTTTCTGTTTTTTTTCTTTCTTTCTATTTTTTATGTTCTTTCTTTTTTCTGTTTTATCTGTAATCTGGGAAAAATGTAATAAAAATTATTATAAAAAAAAAGAAATTGTGACCGCGCGGCTTAGGGATTTTTTCAAAAAAGGTTGTTCAGACGTCGAGGGCTAATTCTGTTTCCGATGATAACAACCCATCTGTTTCCACCGAAAAACCTTTCAGAGGATCGTTTGCAACAGTTTGGCACCATTTTTGAGTGAATTGCAGAACGTCAGATTTTTAGCAGAAATTGTGACCGCGCGGCTTAGCGATTTTTTCAAAAAAAGTTGTCCAGACCTCGAGGGCTAATTCTGTTTCCGATGATAAAAACCCATCTGTTTCCACAGAAAAACCTTTCAGGGGATCGTTTGCAACAGTTTGGGACCATTTTTGAGTGAACTGCAGAACGTCAGATTTTTAGCAGAAATTGTGACTGCGCGGCTTAGGGATTTTTTCAAAAAAAGTTGTTCAGACGTAGAGGGCTAATTCTGTTTCCGATGATAAAAACCCATCTGTTTCCACCGAAAAACATTTCAGGGGATCACTTGCAACACTTTGCCAACATTTTTGAGTGAATTACAGAATGTCAGATTTTTAGCAGAAATTGTGACTGCGCGGCTTAGGGATTTTTTCAAACAAAGTTGTTCAGACGTCGAGGGCTAATTCTGTTTCTGATGATAAAAACCCATCTGATTCCATCGATAAACTTTTCAGGGGATGGTTTGCAACAGTTTGCCAACATTTTTGAGGGAATTGCAGAACGTCATATTCAAAAAAAGTTGTTCAGACGTCGAGGGCTAATTCTGTTTCAGATGATAGAAACCCATCTGTTTCCACCGAAAAACCTTTCAGGGGATCGTTTGTAGCAGTTTGCCAACATTTTTGAGTGAATTGCAGAACGTCAGATTTTTAGCAGAAATTGTGACCGCGCGGCTTAGGTATTTTTTCAAAAAAAGTTGTTCAGAGGTCGAGGGCTAATTCTGTTTCCGATGATAAAAACCCATCTGTTTCCACCGAAAAACCTTTCAGGGGATCGTTTGCAACAGTTTCCAAACATTTCTGAGTGAATAGCAGAACATCACATTTTTGCTAAAATTGTGACCAGTTT
This sequence comes from Podarcis vaucheri, assembly GCF_965113315.1. Lineage (NCBI taxonomy): Eukaryota > Metazoa > Chordata > Lepidosauria > Squamata > Lacertidae > Podarcis > Podarcis vaucheri. The sequence continues at coordinate 84,703,370 of NC_138765.1, read as the reverse complement.
AGGGATTTTTTCAAAAAAAGTTGTTCAGAGGTCGAGGGCTAATTCTGTTTCCGATGAAAAAAGCCCATCTGTTTCCACCGAAAAACCTTTCAGGGGATCGTTTGCAACAGTTTCCCAACATTTTTCAGTGAATTGCAGAACGTCAGATATTTGCAGAAATTGTAATTTTTTCAAAAAAAAGGTTCTTCAGACGTCGAGGGCTAATTCTGTTTCTGATGATAAAAACCCATCTGATTCCATCGAAAAACTTTTCAGGGGATGGTTTGCAACAGTTTGCCAACATTTTTGAGTGAATTGCAGAACGTCAGATTTTTGCTGAAATTGTGACCGCGCGGTTTAGGGATTTTTTCAAAAAAAAGTTGTTCAGAGGTCGAGGGCTAATTCTATTTCCGATGATAAAAACCCATCTGTTTCCACCGAAAAACCTTTCAGGGGATCGTTTGCAACAGTTTCCCAACATTTTTGAGTGAATTGCAGAACGTCAGATTTTTGCTGAAATTGTGACCGCGCAGTTTAGGGATTTTTTCCAAAAAAAGTTCTTCAGACGTCGAGGGCTAATTCTGTTTCTGATGATAAAAACCCATCTGATTCCATCGAAAAACCTTTCAGGGGATCGTTTGCAACAGTTTGCCAACATTTTTGAGTGAATTGCAGAACGTCAGATTTTTGCTGAAATTGTGACTGCGCGGCTTAGGGATTTTTATCTGACCGTGGAAAACAATTTACTTCCAGGTTCTGGAGAAGCTCATGAGCCTACTGCAAGTCGAGGTCAGCTTCTCGACAGCGAGACACCCAGAAACCAATGGGCAGGCGGGAAGGGCAAACAGTGTACTCCAGCAATACTTACGCTGCTACGTTAGCGAGAGGCGGAATGATTGGGTAGAGAAAGTAGCGCTAGCAGAATTTGCGTACAATAATGCTGAACATGTGTCCACCGGTATGAGCCCCTTCTTAGCCAATTATGGGTGTCATCCCAGGGCATTCCTGGGTAATGAGGAACAGAGCTGGAGTGTGCCCGCAGCTGGACAGTTTGTGGAAGAAATGGAAGCGTTACATCAGCAGCTCAAGATGAACCTAGAAAGGGCCAAGGCCAATTACAAGAAGCAAGCAGATAAACACCAAAGGGAAGGGGAAACCATTAGGGTGGGGGATCGCGTGTGATGTCCACTCAAGGGTTACCCTTTAAGGGAGGGTGCAAGAAGTTGCAGCCCAGACGACTGGGGCCATTTGACGTTATACAACAGATAAACCCCGTGGCATTCAAGCTCAGGTTGCCCAACAACATGAAAATACATCCTGTGTTCCACAGGTCCTTACTCTCACCACACAGAGAGGGGCGGGAATTTGAGGGGCGGGAGGTAGAAGTCATGCCACAACCACAGGTAGAAGAAAGGGAACACCAGAGTTCGGCCGCAGAGATAGTGGATTCAAGGTGGCGAGGGCGGCAAGCGGAGTACTTGGTGGCGTGGGAAGGAGAGCCCTGGTCGGAAAATACGTGGGTGCCAGCAGGGGCTGTTGGCGACGAGCATATGGTGGAAGTGTTCCACCGACGGTTCCCAGATAAACCCAAGCCCTTAGAGCGATTCTGGGAGGAACAGTGTGGCACCACAGAGGAGGAAGAGAGTTTCGAAGGGTTTTCAGAATCTGAAGAAGAATCGGATTGAGAGAGTCATTCCTTGGGTGGGAACCTTAGCAGGTGGGAAGAGGTGTTCACACCCACAGATGAGGAGGAAAGCTCATTCCGGGGTTTTCTTGGCTCGCCGACCAGAGAAGAGGCTGCAATAGAGCCCCCGGGTCGGAGGGGGAGTGAGGGGGCCCTGGGAGGGAGGTGGATGTCAGGGAACTGCCATCAGAGGCACAGGAGAAGGAGAGGGTCTCTGATTCTGCAGGAGAAGGTCCCAGCGCTAGAGGGAGACTCAGCTGGGAAGAAGGGGAAGAGAATGAGTGTAACACCAGGGACCCAGGAGAGCAACGGGACAGGGAGGTGCAGGGGCTCCAGGACTCTTCGTTGGAAGTTAGTGAGGAGAGCCCAAGCACCCCGCTGCCCACGCCCACCCTGCGCAGGAGACTCCCGCGCAGTGAGAGGCAGAGACGATTGGGCGTCAAACAACTCTTATGTTGGCAACACTTTAAGAAACGCCCACAGACAGATTCTACGAGTGACTAAGGGCAGCCATGCTGAGATGGGCTGTGCAGTCCGGAGGGTTTAACCAGGCAAACTAATGCTCAAACGGAGCAGGATTACGCACGAGTAACTCCCAACGATTATAGTCGGATTTTTACTGAAATTGTGACCGCGCGGCTTAGGGATTTTTTCGAAAAAAGTTGTTCAGACGTCGAGGGCTAATTCTGTTTCCGATGATAAAAACCCATCTTTTCCACCGAAAAACCTTTCAGGGGATCGTTTGCAACAGTTTGCCAACCTTTTTTTAGTGAATTGCAAAACGTCGGATTTTTGCTGAAATCGTGACCGCGCGGCTTAGTGATTTTTTCAAAAAAAGTTGTTCAGACGTCGAGGGCTACTTCTGTTTCCGATGATAAAAACGCATCTGTTTCCACCGAAAAACCTTTCAGAGGATCACTTGCAACAGTTTGCCAACATTTTTGAGTGAATAGCAGAATGTCAGATTTTTGCTAAAATTGTGACCGTGCGGCTTAGGGATTTTTTCAAAAAAAGTTGTTCAGATGTCGAGGGCTAATTCTGTTTCACATGAAAAAAAACCATCTGATTCCACCGAAAAACCTTTCAGGGGATCGTTTGCAACAGTTTGCCAACATTTTTGAGTGAATTGCAGAACGTCATATTTTTGCTGAAATTGTGACCGCGCGGCTTAGAGATTTTTTCAAAAAAAGTTGTTGAGACGTCCAGGGCTAATTCTGTTTCAGATGATAAAAACCCATCTGATTCCACCAAAAAAGATGTCAGGGGATCGTTTTCAACAGTTTGCCAACATTTTTAAGTGAATAGCAGAACGTCAGATTTTTGCTAAAATTGTGACCGCGCGGCTTACAATTTTTTCCAAAAAAGTTGTTCAGACGTCTAGGGCTAATTCTGTTTCCGATGATAAAAACCCATCTGTTTCCACCGAAAAAGATTTCTGGGGATAGTTTTCAACAGTTGGGAACCATTTTTTAGTGAATAGCAGAATGTCAGATTTTTGCTAAAATTGTGACCGCGCGGCTTAGGGATTTTTTCAAAAAAACTTGTTCAGACGTCGAGGGCTAATTCTGTTTCCGATGATAAAAACCTATCTTTTTAAACCGAAAAACATTTCAGGGGATCACTTGCAACAGTTTGCCAACATTTTTGAGTGAATTGCAGAACGTCGGATTTTTGCTGAAATTATGACCGCGCGGCTTAGGGATTTTTTCCAAAAAAGTTGTTCAGACGTCGAGGGCTAATTCTGTTTCCGATGAGAAAAACCCATCTGATTCCACCGAAAAACCTTTCAAGGGATCGTTTGCGACACTCTGACAACATTTTTGAGTGAATAGCAGAACGTCAGATTTTTGCCAAAATTGTAACCGCGCGGCTTAGGGATTTTTTCAAAAAACGTTGTTCAGAGGTCGAGGGCTAATTCTGTTTCCGATGATAAAAACCCATCTGATTCCACCGAAAAACCTTTCAGGGGATCGTTTGCAACAGTTTGCCAACATTTTTGAGTGAATTGCAGAACGTCATATTTTTGCAGAAATTGTGACCGCGCGGCTTAGAGATTTTTTCAAAAAAAATTGTTCAGACGTCGAGGGCTAATTCTGTTTCCGCTGATAAAAACGCATCTGTTTCCACCGAAAAACCTTTCAGGGGATCGCTCACTCTTGCCCAACCTTCCTGTCCCCTTTGGGACCATTCTGTACAAACCCAACACACACCCCAAAAAATACCTTCAGTCCCAGGCAGTCTGCAAGCAGGAGACAGAGAGAGGGGACCAGTCTAAGGACACAGGGTGGGGAGGAAGATGAACTGAGAGACATGGAGAGATTTGCTAATGACTTTTATTAATCCTTGCAAGCTTTCATCGTACATGAATGCCCGTGGAGAAAACCCACATAAACCGGGCAGGGCCTGACACCGCAAATATAAGTTAGCTAACTTCCGGCAAGGGGCAGGGTAAGTGGAGCTGAGAAGCAAAGGGCCTGAAGGGATGTCAGGCGCTGACTGCCTTTTCCTTGTAGGTGGCCATCATCTTCTTGATCTCAGCAATCGCTTTTCCAGGGTTCAGCCCCTGAAACAAGAACAGGAAAGGCGGAGAAAGTCCTTCAACTGCTAGTGCAACCCCATTGCCAAGTCCGACACAAGAAGGCAACATCTGCTCATCCAAGAGGCATATGGAAATGTGGCAGCAGGTAGGGATCTCCCTTCATCCCTTTGCACGATAACTGGCAGACGGGGAGAGACAAGAGCCCTCAAGGTGCTGCTGGGATATGATTCTCACCTGCAGAAGTCCATGACCACCAACCCTGCTGACTGGCATGATGGGGCTGCTGGGAGTGCAGCAACACCCGGAGTTCCCCATCCTGGCCACCATCTGCCCCTGACCCACATGGACTGAGTCACCCATTTCCAGAGGCTGCCCCCAAGAAAACACAGCAGAGCAGCCTGCATAAACAAGCCCAGAACAGCCGCACGGAGTCAGTACCTGCTGGACTCACATGGAGCCAGAAGCATCCCCATGTCCTTCTCAAAGTGTCCCAATAGCATTTCTGGCCAAGCCCCTGGGGGAAAGGGGAGAGAAACGACTGCAGGTTCTTCCCTCCCCTCCATTCCCCCAGTGTGGACTGTGCTGGTGGGGTGAAGGGGGAGAGCCCTCACCTTGGGGCAGGTCTTTGTGCAGTTCATGATGGTGTGGCAACGGTATAGGGAAAAGGGGTCCTGCAGCTGAGCTAGGCGCTCCTCTGTGTAATCGTCCCGGGAGTCAATCATCCAACGATAAGCCTGGAAGACAGAAAAAGAGGGTGCTGGGTGTGAATGTTTGCACAGAAGAGGGGCTTACATGCCCAGGGGTCTCCCTAAAGCCTCCTTCCCCCTCCCTCTGCCTTTCACCATGACACCTTTTGCCCATTCAGCTGGCTCCCTCTTCTCTTTCCAGGGTCTTCTGCACCCACCTGCTGGCCCACCAGAAACGCACCCCCTTGCTCCTGTCCATCCCAGCCTCTCCCTCCTTCAACCTGAGAACCACTGAGCATCTCCCCATACCTGGTCCTCCCCTCCCCTCATACCCCATTGATGATTGGCAGGAGTCTCCCTGCCCCACTGGCAACATGGACTGAGTTCTGGGCTTCCCCACCCGGCTATTCCCTGGCAGCCAATGGGCACTTCTGGTCTTTTTACCTGCATGAGCACAGCGGGGCCCAGGTACTTGTCTCCGTTCCACCAGTAGCTGGGGCAGCTGGTGCTGCAGCAGGCACAGAGGATGCATTCGTATAGCCCGTCCTGGCAGGGAGCAAAAGAGGAGCCACAGAGTCAAAGGAGTACTTAGCATCTGCCATGAGGGAAAATGAAGCGCAGCCCCACCAGAGGAACACCTTGTGTGGGTCCCAATCCACCCAGACAACCACCGGGGAAGTGAACAAAAGCAGGGGAAGGGGACTTGGTGAGCCGCCACAATTCCAGTTTGTTCCCTAGCAAGTGGTTTTCAGGGGTGCGCTGCCTTGAAACACGGAAAGCTCCCTCCCAAACTGCAGTGGCAAGGAGCAGCCACTGACAGAGCCACTGAAAAGTCACTTAGAGGTCTTCTGAAACCACCCAAGACAGGGTACCACTGTCACCACATCAAATGGCAAGTATGTAAGTCAAGAACTGTGCAGTGTGTGTGTGTGTGTGTGTGTGTGTGTGTGTGTGTGTGTGTGTGTGTGACAGCTTGTGTGCAGCAACTGCAGCTCCTGTTTCACTACATGTCCCCCCCCCCCCCGTTTCAGTCTCTTCCAGGTTTTTTCCCTTCTTACGTCTTACTTCTCTGCCAGGTAAATTTACTCCTGAGTAAGCTTCATTTAAAGGAAACTGCAATGGGGGGGGGAGCAATCTTTCCTAAGGTACCCTGCATCTCACTTTCCTATGTGTGGTTATTAAAAAAATAATAATCTAAATTAGGTTTACTATTCCTCTAGTTCGGGAAAAATTGTTCACTTTTGTATTCCTTTTAAATCAAATCTATGGGTGTTTTAACTATGCTTTATAAGAGATCCTCTCCCTATCTTAGGAAAAAATGTTCACTTCAATCTTCCTTTAAAGATCATTTCTCTAGGAACTTGCACTCTTTAGTCTAAGGAAGCAAACTCACTCAAACTATCTCAAGATCTGCTAAAAGGGTTCTGTGTAAAGTTGGGTACTTTTATTTTCCTATTCCTTAGTACATGTGCGTGCTTGCATGATAGGAGCATAGATGTGTCAGGAGTGCTCTGATGGTGTTTCCTGCTTGTCAGGGGGTTGGACTCGATGGCCCTTGTGGTCTCTTCCAACTCTATGATTCTATGATGTTTGGCATGGAGATCCCCTGCCTGACTCCAGGCTCTGCCATAATGGAACTGCCCTCCTCCCACCTGGCTTCAGGCTGAAGGACCTTTGAAGATGAGCCACCCTCGGTTTGCTCCAAAGGCTCCTGTAAGACCCTTCAAGGGGAGGAAGGCCAGCGATCTGCTGAAGAAGGCCACTTGGGGGCATGAAGCGGGAGAGGGGGGGTTCCACCTCTCCGCTAAGAACTGCACCAGTCTTTTAGCCAGGCTCGATGTGCAGACCCCTGCCCAATTGCCCCAGGCAACTCAGCTTTGCCTCCGAGTGACCAGGCAGGACTCCTTGAGAAAAGGAGGCCATTTTCATCTCCTAGACTACCTCAGCCTCGAAGCCCAGAGCAGCAGCAGCAGCTGCTGCCACTCAGCAAAATGAAGGATGCACAACTTCCTGGGCAGAAAGAGAGGCTGAGGTGGGGTGGGGCAGATTCATGGCTTGAAAGGGGGATTTAGACAAATTCACTGAGGAGGACAAGGCTTTTGATAGCTACGGTTATGCAATACTTCCATTGCCAGAGGTAAGAAGCCTTCATGTGCCAATTGCTGGGGACCAAAGGGCCAGAGAGTGGTGTGTGCTCCTGTCCTGCTCAAAGATGCCCCACAGGAAGAGAGGATATTGGGCAAGATGGGCCTGATCCTGCTTCAGGGCTCTTCTTAGGTGCCCATAAAAACTAGTGGCAGGGGCTTGGTGCACAATGTCCTGGGTTCAGTTCCCGGAGGCACTTCTTAAGCAGAGCTCTTGGGTAGCAGCAGGGACAAGAGAGGGCTTCTTCTGACAGTAGAGGAGCAGAACCCTGAAGTAGAGTAAGCCAAGCAGGCCTCTCAGTGATGAGGGTCTCAAGACAGGAAGGAGGGGTGACCCGGGGAGGTGAGACTGCAGCTGCCAATACTAGAGGCTGCCTCCCCATGGGAAGAAGTTAAGACAGGCCAAAACACCAATGAAGCAGAATGAAAAGAAAAGAAGAGTAATGACCAGCTTCTCCCGATCTTCTATGGACTGGAGGTATTGCTCTTTGCCTTGCTGGGACTCATCCTTCTTTTTCAAATACGGCTGGATGGCTTTGTACTGGGCATAGAAGTTGCTCAAGTCCTGGAATGAGAAAAAGCATTTGTTGAGTGCAACGGACTCAAGAAGGGGCAAAGCCTGGGCCCAGTTGGACAGCCCCCTACGTCTCAGAGCCCCTCACCCCCGTACAAGGGCAGGGGGCCATCTCAGAGACAAAAACATGGCACCCCAATACATTCTGCTATATTTCCTTAGTTCTCCTGCTTCCAAAGAAATAACAATACCTTCTGCCAACTGGGCTACAAAGAAGGTGTGAACTTACTGGTACAAGATCCTTCACCACATACATGTGGGGGAGAGGGTATATTTTGGCAACCTTGCCAAGGTCGGTGTCAATCCTCGTGGTACAAGCCAAACTGTTGCCTCCACCAATGTTCATTGCGCAGGAGCCACAGATGCCTAGGAAAGGGGAGAGGACAAGTCACAACAGGGCTGGCGGCTCACTGCCTCCCACCATAGGAATACAGAAAACTGCCTCACATCAAGTCAGGCCATGGGTTCATTATCAGCACAATGGCTCTCCAAATTTCAGGCAGGGGTCTCTCTCAGACTGACTGAGAGTTGCTGGGGACTGAACCTGGGACCTTATGCATGCAAAGCTGTTGCTCTGCCACTGAACTAAGGCCCTTTCCTGGTCCTATGCAAAATCTCCACCTTCCTACATCTAAGATCCTCACGTCAAAGCTGTTTTAATTTTTAAAAGGAAGCATTGCTTCTCTTTCCTCAAAGCCTCGTATAAAGCAGTTAATCTTGTGGCAATTTGAAGAGACAGTGCAAACTCTTTCAGCATTTGTTTGCTTCTTGTTTTACAACAGGCCTAAGCGGAGAGAGTATGTTATTAAACAGAGCTATTTATAGCCACGTTATGTATGCCAATTACAGATCTAATTATAAACAACAGAGAACGCTTCTCTCAAAGAGCTTTGAGGTTATATCCAAAGCCTTTTTTCCTGGGCAGTCATGGGTCTTTCCCAGCATACTTTCCTCAACCTGATGCCTTCCATAAGTTTTATACCACAGGTTCCCAATCGGTGGTCCACGCACCCCAGGGGGTCCGCATAACCCACCCAGGAGGTCCATGGCAGCATTCACATACAATAATTACCATAGAGATATCAACATTTTCAAAAGCCCATGGCTTTTGAATTGAAAACCGTTGTTTTTGACTACAGTTACTATCATCAGCCTCGGTCATGGCTATGGGGTCAGAGGATGCTGAAGCTGATAGGAGTTAGTCCTACTCAGAGTAGCCCCATGAAAATTAATGCTCATTATCAGCTTAGGTCCATTAATTGCAATGGGCCTATGTTGAGTAAAACTTAGCTGGATTCAACCATTAATCTTTTAAGCAATTCTGATTCCTAAGTCTGGTTAGACTGGCTTTAACCATCTCAACCTCAAAACGTGCAAAAGCTGCCATGTGTTGATTTCAGAATTTGGCCTCTTCACAAGGTTTTAGCAGGTGATGGAGAGAGGTGGCTCTCTCCCATTTAGGCCAACCTAAATCGAGTTGTTCAAATGCTCTGACAGCAGAAAGGCTGTGATGTGAACAGGTAGGAGGTGGGCCTTGCCTTGACCATCCCTCACCTGAGCCCACCTGGGCTCCTCAGAAGAAAGCAAACAGGGCCCAAGTTTACCTTCTCTGCAGGACCTGCGGAAGGTCAGGGTGGAGTCCATTTCATTCTTAATCTTGATCAGGGCGTCAAGAACCATCGGTCCACATCTAGAAAGAGAAATACCAAGTTCTCTGCTCATCTCTAAGTCCACTGCTCTCCTTCCTTTCCTTCCTTATATGGTCCCCCCACCACACATGGGATAAATGGGATAAAGCAGAAGAAAGATGTCACCGCATTACCACAGCAAGGTCACAACCTGTCCAAGCCACCAAATATGATGCCAGGTCACTTGCTAGCAGCAGCAATTCAAATGTTTTTGAAAAGCAGGCGGCGGCTGCTCTGAAGCGAAGTCCAGCTGGAGGCAAGCTACATTTCTGTGTGCTATGTTGGCCGGACTTAACGTGTGGCCCTGCTGAAGGTGCCTGCTACAATTTTCCCATGCTCTGATGAATGCCTCCATCTTGGGTTACCAAACTGAAGGCACCTTCATCTTTGTGCCTCAACACCTGATACCAACGCCCTTTGCTTGCTGCCATTGATTGCACTGTTATAATTGCTATACAGCCCTCCCCTCCCTCAATGGATCACCTTGTTGGTCAGAGAAATGAACAAAAACGGAGACAAGGCCAGGCTGTAGAAAGCAAGGCTGCCTTTTCTTTATTGGCTGTTTCATTTGCAAACAAGAGTCCCTCCCCGTTACCCCGCCTTGTAAGAGAGGTGAGAAGCCTCAAGCAAAGTTGTGTAACATCTTTCAAAACCTCAGAAAGTATTCACCCCCCTTTTACAGAAAGACCGCCCCAAAACATCACAGATACATGACAAGTCTGTCAATTGAGATGCCTGACAATACCTGATAATTGCCCTTCCTGGCCTGGCCTGAAATGGTGGATACCTTGACACCAGAATCCATTGTCAATGAGCTTTTTCTTTTATACATAGATATTGGCTCTTTTGACAAGTCCACTTCCTCAGGAAGAATTTCCTGCTATGTGACTGGAGAGGGTCTTTGGGGTTGACCAAAGCTAAACTTGGCCTTGGACTTGTTCTGTGTTTTCGTTTCATTCTCATGATTTAGAGATGGATGCCATTTTATTTGAAGGCAAAAGGAGATATCTGGGATTATGCATTTATGTATGTATACTCCTGGCTGTGTGTGTATTGTATAACATGTTATAATTGTTACGTAACATATAAATTGTTGTATAACATGTTATAATTGTATAACATGATGCATAGGAGCACCCAAGGGTGGGCAACATCCCTTGGCGGAGGGCAGAGGGGTCTTGTCCAGCCCCTTCTTCAAAGCACTACTCACTTGTTCAGATCAACTTCATATGTCTGCATACGAGGTTTCTCCCCGGGGTTGTCTGGGTTCCACCGATATATTGCAAACTTCTTAATGCGAGTGGCTGCCTGTGTGTCAGGCGCGGCGGCAGCAGCAGCTGCGTGTGCCCTGCGGCAAACCTGTACACCAAGGAAGAAGGAAAGGAGACGCAAGCCATGAGCAAGAGGCATGCACAGCAGGGCACACAGTTCCATCTCTGAGACAAGTGTGCGCTTGGGGCCAGCCAGAGTTTACTACCACCAACATTATGTCTCTTTTGCACTGCGGGTGGGGGGACTTGGACTGAGGGTGCCTTGCTTGAAGCAATGCAGACACAGTTGGTAGGGGCACCTTGCCCTCCTCCATTGCCTGGTAGGCTACGGCCGCTGCTCCCTCCTTCCCGCCGCTGCAGCTGCCCGTAGCATTTGGTGGTGGGTACTTCCCCCCCTCCCCATTCGAGAATGGAGACATAGGAACCAACTCCTAGGGGCCAAGGTCCCTTTGCTCCCTCCCCCCAAGTCAATGAACATTGCCATTCAATGCCCCCTCCAAATTTTATTCAATCTGGCAGCCCTGGGCGGAGATGCCCAGGCATCAGCCTCTGCCCCTCCAGCCCCTCTCCGCTGCAAGCAGAGTCCCCATCTGCCCTTCCGGCTACAGCGGTCAGGAATGAAGATAGGGAGCGGGGCGGCCGCATAGCTGTCAACTTTTCCCTTTTCTTGCGGGGAACCCTATTCGGAATAAGGGAATTTCCCTTAAAAGAAGGGACACGTTGACAGCTATGGGCGGCCGGGAGGACGCCGCTGCTGTTGCTCCCTCGGCAAAAGCCTCCTGGGTCGGACCCAGCCGCCCAGGCAGCCACGTTCCTCGGAGCCAGGACGGCAGAGGACAGGACTGGCCAGCGGCCCGGCACCTTCCTCCTTTTCCTCACTGAGGACTAGCCGCCTCCCGAGGCCAACCGCTGCGGAGCCCCTCCACGCGCCCCCCCCCGGACACTCCGGCCTCGCTCGCCTGCAGCAACCGCAGCGCCCCCGCCGGGCCTCGCCGAAAGGACAAGGACGCGCCCGCCGCCCGCTCAGCCGCCAACGCCGCCGCCACCGCCACGGTCACAGAACCCGCTGCCATCTTGCGCCCTCTGAGCGGACACCCTGACAGCTGCTTCCGGAAGGGGAGGGGCCGTAATGCCCACTTCCTGTCTGCGGACATATTGAAAGAGGCGACGGGGGAATGCGCCTTGTTGGGAGTGGCCGTGGGTACGCAAGCACGTAGGTGCGCGCGGGAGGAGGCGGTCCCGCGGCGTTTGGAGCGCCTGACGCGAGAGTGGGGCTTTCGACGTCGGCCGTAGTGGGACTAGTGCGGCCGCCATGTTGAGGGTGGCGGGAGGAGGAGAACGTAGACACAAGAAAGCGCAAGAGCTGAATTACTCCTGACTGCGGCCATGGACGAGACCTCCCCTTGCTCCCGAGTTAAGGGGCTCGTGCGTGCGCGCTCCCTGCCCCTGCTCAAAAGTTGCCGTGGGTGTGTCGGGGGGTCCCAGGGAGGGTCGCGGAGCTCCGAGGATCGGGGTGTCCCGACGGTCGCCTGGTGGGTGTGCCACGTGCTATGTTCACGTGTAAATGGGGAGACGCGCGTTGAGCACGGAGAAGGCTGCTGCGATTCTCCCGACCCGCCGCCTTCCTGAGTCCTTCCAGCAACGGGTAGCCTCCCGACTGTGGAGGCAGAGCAGAGCCATCGCGGCTTGTAGCTGTTGGCTACCCTCTCCCCCAGAAATTTGTCTACTCCTTTTGTAGAATCGCAGTGGTCATCTGGTCCAAACCCCTGCAATTAGGGTTGCGACCTTTGTTCTGGCAAAACACAGTGGTACCTCGGGTTAAGTACTTAATTCGTTCCGGAGGTCCGTTCTTAACCTGAAACTGTTCTTAACCTGAAGCATCACTTCAGTTAATGGGGCCTCCTGCTGCCCCCACGACGCCAGAGCACGATTTCTGTTCTCATCCTGAAACAAAGTTCTTAACCCGAGGTACAGTGGTACCTCAGGATGTGAACGGGATCCGTTCCGGAGCCCCGTTCACATCCCGAACAGAACGTAAGACGCGACTCCGCGGGTCACATTTCAGCGCTTCCGTGCATGGGCGTGACGTCATTTTGACCGTCTGCGCATGCACGAGCGACGAAACCCAGAAGTAACGCGCTCCTTTACTTCCGGGCCGCCGTGGAGCACAACCCAAAAGCGCTCAACCTGAATCGTATTTATCCCGAGGTATGACTGTACTCCTGCAGTTCAAAAGCATGTCAAAGTGCAAGTAGATAAATAGGTACCGCTCTGGCGGGAAGGTAAATGGTGTTTCCGTGTGCTGCTCTGGTTTGCCAGAAGCGGCTTAGTCATGCTGTACGCCGGCTCCCTCGGCCAATAAAGCGAGATGAGTGCCACAACCCCAGAGTCAGTCACGACTGGACCAAATGGTATGGGGTCCCTTTACCTTTACCTTATGAATGTATTATTTCTGGGTTAGCGGAGGCTGTAACCTGAAGCGTCTGTAACCCGAGGTTCCACTGTATAGGACAGGATAGCGGTATTGGCGTGCTTTTCTTTTTCCACCTGGTGCTGAAATGACTTCAGAGCAATCCATTGCAGTCTACTGCAGCCTAACTCTTACATTTGTCACACGCACATAATTTTGTAAATCTGTGCTTTGCTCTCCGGAGCTGGAATATACGACCTTTTCCACACATACGCAGTCCTGTGCAACAATGCATGCAGTAGGCGGGGACATATTCTGATGAGGGGATGAGCTTTCTTCCACTTGTTAAATTTCTGAAGAAGAGGGAGAAAGGGTGGTTGGAAGGAGTTACTTCTCCCCCGCCCGGCTCCTCTCTCAAATATCATGCAGATCATGTTCAGAACAGAGGCTTCTGGGCTACACTGACACGGAACGACTTGTTGCTGGAGCCTCGGAAGGGACAGGGCCTGGTGCTCCCAGGTGGATGGCTACAGGGGACTGGAAAGGACAAACATAAAACCCTTGCCCTGGTTTGCTCCACCTTGGGACCAGGTGAGAAGATGGAATGAGGCGAAAAAAGGAAAGGAAAGAAGTGAGAGGCAGGGGGAGCAGCAGCAGCCGCAGGGCAGAAATAGGGGAAATACAGGACAAAGTGTGCCCTGTATTGAATCACTTTACATTGAAATAAGGGACAATCCTGTATTCTACAGGGTGGGTGGCAACCCTGCCTGCAGTGCAGGAATCACAGCTCAAGAATGACCACACAGAGATTTTACTTTCTTGGGCTCCATGATCACTGCAGATGGTGACAGCAGTCACAAAATTAAAAGACGCCTGCTTCTTGGGAGAAAAGCAATGACAAACCTAGACAACATCTTAAAAAACAGAGACATCACCTTGCCAACAAAGGTCTGTACAGTGGTACCTCGGGTTACATACGCTTCAGGTTACAGACTCCGCTAACCCAGAAATAGTGCTTCAGGTTAAGAACTTTGCTTCAGGATGAGAACAGAAATTGTGCTCCCGCAGCGCGGCAGCAGTCGGAGGCCCCATTAGCTAAAGTGGTGCTTCAAGTTAAGAACAGTTTCAGGTTAAGAACGGACCTCCGGAACAAATTAAGTACTTAACCCGAGGTACCTGTATAGTTAAAGCTATGGTTTTCCCAGTAGTGATGTATGGAAGTGAGAGCTGGACCATAAAGAAGGCTGATCGCCGAAGAATTGATGCTTTTAAATTATGGTGCTGGAGGAGACTCTTGAGAGTCCCATGGACCGAAAGAAGATCAAACCTCTCCATTCTGAAGGAAATCAGCCCTGAGTGCTCACTGGAAGGACAGATCCTGAAGCTGAGGCTCCAATACTTTGGCCACCTCATGAGAAGAGAAGACTCCCTGGAAAAGACCCTGATGTTGGGGAAGTTGGCGGGCACAAGGAGAAGGGGACAACAGAGGACGAGATGGTTGGACAGTGTTCTCGAAGCTACCAGCATGAGTCTGACCAAACTGCGAGAGGCAGTGGAAGACAGGAGTGCCTGGCGTGCTCTGGTCCATGGGGTCACGAAGAGTCGGACATGACTAAATGACTAAACAACAAATGGTTTCTTGGGAGAAGCTATGGAAAAAAGATATGGAATTCACTGCCTGTTGCGCTTTAAATGAAAACTGTTTGAAAATGATGGACTCATAGAATCTTAGAGTTCGAAAGTACCCAGGGGTCATCTAGCCCAACCCCCTGCGATGCAGGAATCTCAGCTAAAGCATCCATGACAGGTGGCCATTCAACTATTGTTTAAAAGCTTCCAAGGAAGAGGGAGAAGAGTCGGTGGAAGAAGATTGGAAGAAATTTAAAGACTATCTACAGAAATATTGTAAAATTAATGAATGTTAGAATGATGTTGGATAGAAATTAAGTGGTTTTCAGCTGTAATACTATAAGGGAATATGAAAAGTGGATTTTAATAGGTAAAAATTTAACGTTACAATAGCTTAAGATTAAAGACTAGGATAAACAAAGAGGGTAAGGATTTGCTGAACCAACAAACTGAACTGGAATACAAAAAAGGGAGGTGTGAGGAGGTCCGGGAAATAAGCTAATGAAAAATAAGTAATGGAAAGAATGAGTTGTTTTTAACCATTTTTATTTTGTATTTTCTTACTTTTTATTTTTATTTTGTAATACTTTGAAAATCTTAATAAATATCTTTTAAAAAAAAAAGCTTGCAAGGAAGGAGAGTCCATCACCTCTCGTGGGAGTCTGTTCCAGTGCTGAACGGCTCTTACTCCTCCAGAAGGAGGAGGACTACCAAGAAGAATGGAAGAAATTTAAAGACTATTTAGCTAAATATGTCAAAATAATTTAATTAGAAAAGCTTGCAAATACAAGATAGGCTTAGGATTTAAGTACGTAAGGATAGAATTCAAGATCTTTAAAGACAAATTTGAAAGAATGAAAGATGTTAAGTGACTAAGTTTACTTTTCGAGAAAATTGAGTTTGGAAAACCGTTAAAATGATATACAACGAAATTCAACCAAGGGGATTTGAGGAAGTCACTAAATAATGTTACCAAGATTTAAATAGGATATATGTTTGTGTGTTTTAAAAGTTTTGGAAAATTACGGTAATTTAAAAAAATGGGGGGGAGGGAGTTTTTTTTTCTTCAAATGTTTAGTTAGAATCTCCTTTCTTGCAACTTGAAGCCATTGATTCGAGTCCTACCCTCCGGAGCAGGAGAAAACAGAGAAGCGGACACGGAGCAATGGATCCAAACTCCAAGAAGGAAGATTCCACCTAAACATTAGGAAGAACTTCCTGACAGTAAGAGCTGCTCGACAGTGGAATTTGCTGCCAAGGAGTGTGGTGGAGTCTCCTTCTTTGGAGGTCTTTAAGCAGAGGCTTGACAACTGTCAGGGAACTGCCATCAGAGGCAAGAGGAGAGGTAAGACGCTCCAATGATGCAGGGGAGGGAACTAGCAAGGAGAGAGAGAGAGCTTCCTCTGGGGAAGGAAATCCAGGGGACACCAGGCAGGAAGGAAAGGTGGAGAGTACTGCGGAGAGGAGGCTCCGAGACTCTTCCAGTGAAATCAGCAGACAGAGCACTGGACCTCCGCTTGGCACGCCCACACTGCGCAGAAGGCTTCCGCGCAGAGAATCTAGGAGGAGACTGGGCGTCAAAGAATTTCTATGTTGGAAGAAATTTAGGAGATGCCCACTCACGGATTCTGCCAGTGACTAAGACAGTCGCGTTTCAAGGGCTGTCAAACCAGGGAAAGTTTTAGCTATACGACTAGCTTGGAGCAGTTTGCAGTTTACGCACAAGCAACCCCAATTCCCATTACAACAACCATATGTCAGGAGTGCTCTGATGGTGTTTCCTGCTTGGCAGGGGGTTGGACTCGATGGCCCTTGTGGTCTCTTCCAACTCTATGATTCTAACAAGCATGCTCCCTCCTCCAAGTAACAGCCCTTAAAATATTTGAAGATCGCTATCATATCTTCTCTCAGTCTCCTCTTTTCCAAGCTAAACATGCCCAGCTCCTTCAAGCGCTCCTCATAAGGCTCTTGATCATCCTACTTGCCCTCCTCTTCACACATTCCAGCTTGTCAACATCCTTCTTAAATTGTGGTGCCCAGAATTGGACACAGTATTGCAAACGTGGTCTGACTAAGGCAGAATAAAGTGGTACTAGTACTTCCCCTGATACTTCTGTTGATGCAACCTAGATGTACAGGTGGTATTTAACGTCATAACACAGACAGAAATGTCATTCTTTCGGATGTGGTGGGCATGTACAAGGCTAAAATCTTTGGGGAAATGATTTATAACGAAATGAAGAAGCTGTTCAAGAGTGCTATTCCCAAAAGACCTGACGTTTTTCTTATAGGGATAACAGGGACAGACATTCTGAAGAAGACAACCAAACTATTTATACATGTGACAACATCAGCTAGAATATTGTATGCACAGAAATGGAAAGAAGAAAAGGTTCCAGTGAAGGAACAATGGCTTTTAAAAGGACTGTGTGGAAATGGCAAAGTTGAGAACAAAATTAAGACACCAAAATGATGAACTTTCTGTAGAAGAGTGGAGGCCTTTTTCGACAATTCAGATTATTCCTACTTAAGTGTAGAACCTTGTATTTGTTCCTATTGAGATTCATTTGAGTTAGCTTTGGTCCCATTCTCCAATCTGTTAAGGTCCAATTGAATCCCAGTTCTTCTCTTCTGTTTGGAGTCATCTGCAAACTGGAGGAGCATCCCTTCAGTTCTTTCTCCCAAGTAAAGATGCTGAACAACACCAGGCCTGGGACAGAACCCTACAGCACCCCACATGGCACTCCCCCCCCCCAGGATCAGTGTTCTTTAGGTTCTGACAGTCAGCTCCAAATCCACCCAACATTGACATTGCCTGCCCTGCCTTTTACCAGCTTCTCAAGAAGGCTTTGTGGAAAGCCTTGATGAAATCAAGACGTTTTACATCCACAGCTTCCCCCTGATCCACCAAGCTTGCAACTCTTATCAAAAACAGAAGTAAGGTTGGTCTGGCATAACTTGTTCTTTAGAAGCCTGTTATGTACTGAGTTGAATAGGATCCAAACTGCAGCAGTCTGATTGGTCCTAGAACAATAGGATCCAAAATGCAGCAGTCTGATTGGTCCTAGAACAATAGGATTCTGAATGCAGCAGTCTGATTGGTCCTAGAACAATGCAGCAGTATGATTGGTTGGCAGGAACCACCCAATCCTGCTCCAGATAGAAGTGAATCCACAACCTGATTGGCTTACAGTAGAATTCCGGAATTAGCCAATCATGTGCAGCCCATTGTGTAAATAATGTACCGTATATAAAGCAGATACTGTGAGGGGACTTTCATTCATTCCTCCTCACCACTATGAGCCGAATAAAGAGCATGAAATCACTTTGCGACTCTGAGTATATTTCAAAGCCCATGCTTGCTCTAGCGACCTCAGTATACTTTTCTAAGTCCTCACAGACCAATTGTTTAATTATCTGTTGTAAGACCTTTGCTGGTATCGAAGTCAACCTGTCTGATTTGTAGTTCCCTGGTCCTCTTCCCTCCCTTTCTGAAGATTGGGGCAGTTGCATGCCTCCAGTCTGCAGAGACCTCACCTGTTGTTGTTCTTCCCTGCTCCTCCTCTCTGGTTTTAATTAAGTGGGATGGGGTTGAAATGTGTGGAAACCCGCTGCCTTTAAAGCAAGGTAGCATTAGGACCCAGGGGAGAGGCTGCATTGCAAGACAGATTTCTTTCCCCCTCTCTTGAAAGTGGGCAAAAGAGATCCAGTCTCTGGGAGGATAGCAGGGGGACTGAGAGGAAAAGAGACCTTCAGACCAGTAAGTCACTCCTGTGTGTCTCTGTGCATGCACAGAGGTTTTGTGCCATTTTGGGATGTTCCTCTTTAGAGCTCACCAGTAGGCAAGAGTGGTGGGCAAAATGTACAGGGACCGTTTTGCCTTCAGTCAGGATCACGACCCCCCCCCCCAAAACTAAAGCAAATGGCAGTGGAGGAGTAAGGGGGTGGGGTGGGAATCATTCGTGTTTTTCGGAAAGGCAGGTTTACTTTTCTTGTTTTAACTCCAGCTTTTAATCCAGAGCAAAGGTGGCTTTGAGGGGTCCCTGGTTCACTTTTGTCTAAATACCAAATTGCATGTTGGCGTTGTTTTAAGGGAATTTCCAATGGAAGGGGAAACTTTTGAAGGATGAAGAAAAGGTAGTGAGATTAAGGACAAGATGTGTGCTCTATTCATTGTAAATGCAACAACTCAGTGAGCGAGTTGGCTGGGCAGATGTTGAGCGCCCCCCCCCCTTTCCATTTCCTGATGTCTGGAATTTTGGCTGGGGGCAGAGAGGAGGGGGATTGCGTTTCTTGGAAAGTCACTATGAAAGCTCTTGTAAGTAAGGGCTTTGGGGGGGGAGACATTGTGGGTTGATTTTGGAGGTCCAAAATCCTTGCAATATCTGTGTTGGTGGTGGAGGAGGGGGCGTTCCCTTTTGTTCTCTGCTCCCTCTCCTGGCCTTTGGAGGAGGGGGCTTTTCCTAGAAGGTGGGGTTTCAGGGGGTTCCTGAGGCATTCTTTCCTTTGCAGGAGCTGACTGATTGTTCCCAGATGTGCCTTGCAAAAAAACATCTGGTTTCCCTAAAAGTGTTACCCTCCCACATTTGAGGAGGGCCTTTTCTCTCTCCCCCCCCCCCATTTCAGCATCTTCTGCCAAAAGCATCAGTGCAGTGGGGGCCTTGCAGGAGGGAGGGAGAGTGGGAGCAGGGTCTGGGAAGGGAATAGTCTTTTCTGGCTAGAGGGGGACGGTGGGGGGGGGGGTTCTTTGATGTGGAGGAGGGAGGGCTCAACTACCACATCTTGCTCCAATGCCCCTAGTGAACTTGCATCACATCTCTGCCCATGCGCAAAGGGCTTTCCCCCCCACACCATGTAATTGGAGCCAGCCCGACCTACAAGCCAAATTTAATACATCTATTTAAACCAATTGCTGAGAAGGAGGCCCTACAGTCACTATGTGCTTAATTATCTTCTTGGGATGTGGGGGGTGTTAGGTTTGGGGGGACACCGTTGTGCTCCTCCTGGGGTAGTTTTCCACCTTTTTCCCCAAAATTTTTTATTGGTTTTCCAAATTTATAATAAACATAAAAGAAAAACTTTACAATAGAAAAAACAAACCAACATTTATCCTAACTGTTATAATCCCACTTTTGTTACCATTGTTAGATGACTTCCTCAACCCCCCCCCCAGCTGAGTTTCTATATAGCTCATTGTAGCAGTTTTCCAATACTATTTTCAAATAAAATTAACTTAGTCAATTAACATCTTTGTTTCTTTTCATATTTACTTCTATCCATAGCGTTGTGCAATTTAACATATTTAACTCCTAAGCCAATTTGGTACTCGCAAGTAATTCTACTTACAGTGGTACCTTGGGTTACATACGCTTCAGGTTACATATGCTTCAGGTTACAGACTCCGCTAACCCAGAAATAGTACCTCAGGTTAAGAACTTTGCTTCAGGACGAGAACAGAAATGGTGCAGCGGCAGCAGGAGGCCCCATTAGCTAAAGTGGTGCTTCAGGTTAAGAACAGTTTCAGGTTAAGAACGGACCTCCGGAAAGAATTAAGTACAGTGGTGCCCCGCAAGACGAATGCCTCGCAAGACGGAAAACTCGCTAGACGAAAGAGTTTTCCGTTTTGGAGGTGCTTCGCAAAACGAATTTCCTATGGGTTTGCTTCGCAAGACGACAATGTCTTGCGAGTTCCTGCTGGGTTTTTTCTCTCCCCCCCCCCTTTTCTAAGCCGCTAAGCCGCTTATCAGCTGATCAGATCAGCAGATAAGCCGCTAATAGGGCTAATCCGCTAATCCATCAATGGGCTTGCTTCGCAAGACGAAAAAACTGCTAGACGAAGAGAATCACAGAACGGATTCTTTTCGTCCTGCGAGGCACCACTGTACTTAACCTGAGGTACCACTGTATATTATCTTAGAGCATTTAACTAAATAATCCTTGAATTTCTTCCATTCTTCTTGGTACTCCTCCTCTTTCTGTTCGCGGTTTTTTCCGGTCAGGGCGGCCAGCTCCAAAAAGTCCATCGTCTGGTAGTTTGGCCACCTTTGGCCCCTACCCTGGACTCTCACATGTGGCTTCCAGAAACTGACAGCAGCCACATGCTGGGAGCAACATCAACTGCCCAGGTAAACTAGGTGAGGGTAGCCGGTGGATCTCAAACCCTCGGGTGAGTTAGGGTCTTCCCCTGCCTGCAAAGACAGGCTCTGGGAGATTGAGCAGACGTAACCAAGAGTGGGTCTAATGGTCAAGAAAGTGGCTTCAGCCTGTGCTGTAGAAAGAAGCGAGGGGCAGATGGGGCTCATCAACCTGAGAAGATAGCTCACCAAGAAGGAAACGCTGATCCTAAACTTTTGTGGGTGCATTTACCTCTTGTTACGTTCCTGCACTTGTTTACAGTTTGCCTAATTCCTATGACATGGACGCGGGTGGCGCTGTGGGTTAAACCACAGAGCCTAGGACTTGCCGATCAGAAGGTCGGTGGTTTGAACCCCCGTGACGGGGTGAGCTCCCGTTGCTCGGTCCCTGCTCCAGCGTGGTGTAGTGGTTAAGAGCGGTGGACTCGTAATCTGGTGAACTGGGTTTGATTCCCTGCTCCTCCACATGCAGCTTGCTGGGTGACCTTGGGCTAGTCACACTTCTCTGAAGTCTCTCAACCCCACTCACCTCACAGAGTGAAAAGGAGAGGGAAAAGGAGATTGTTAGCTGCTTTGAGACTCCTTAAGGGGAGTGAAAGGTGGGATATCAAGTCCAAACTCTTCTTCTTCTTCCCCTGCCAACCTAGCAGTTCAAAAGCACGTCAAAGTGCAAGTAGATAAATAGGTACCACTCCGGTGGGAAGGTAAACGGTGTTTCCGTGCGCTGCCTTGGTTCACCAGAAGCGGCTTATTCATGCTGGCCACTTGACCTGGAAGCTGTACGCCGGCTCCCTCGGCCAATAAAGTGAGATGAGCGCCACAACCCCAGAGTCGGCCACGACTGGACCTAATGGTCCGAGGTCCCTTTAACTTTACCTTTAATTCCTATGACAAGGGGAGCAATCATGTTTTAAGCTGGCTGCACTGGAGATGCCCAGCCAAAGGACAAAGCAACTCTCTCCCTCTCTCCTGAACTGTGCAAACAGGCATGGCGAGAGAGGGGGGGGCTGGGGATTTTGCGGCTGTTGGAGATGGATTCAGAATCCCAGCGTGGAAGAGGTCCTGCTGGCAGCCTGCTGCAGCATCCACCCCCACCAGACTCTTAAATGACTTCTGCAGAGGCAGGGGAAAGCATTCCAGGAAACTTTCCTCAACTACGAGTCGGGTTCCAGGCCAGGCCTCTTTGTTCAGAGCACCTGGGCATCTATTTTAGTATCTGGCAAGGAGCTTTGTGCCTCTTTCCTTTCCTCTTCCCCTTCCCGCTCCTGCAGTGTTGGGCAACGATGCATGGAGAAATCGAAGCAATTAAAAATAAAAAGGGCACTGCATTGCTGGAAAGTGGTCAGGTTGAGTTTCTTTCAACAGAACATTTCCTGACAGCATCTCCCCTCTTAATTGGTGTTTCTGGTCTTTTGTGACCTCCAGGCTTGAAGCCCTGCACCGCCTTCTACAGACATAAAAAGGGTTACAGGGAGTCCATGTTTAGGCTCCCTGCTCATTGTACCCGCAGCCTGCAAAATTATGGTGGGAACAACACTGACACAACAAGGATGGTGAGCAGCCATGGTTTTTGTTTTTTGTTTTTAAAGTGGTGCTTCAGGTTAAGAACAGTTTCAGGTTAAGAACGGACCTCCAGAACGAATCAAGTTCGTAACCCGAGGTACCACTCGTGAGCAGCCATGTTAATTGAGATCCTGTTCTTTCGGTCTCTTGACGGACAGGTATTCAGATGCTGAGGGTCTTGGAGACAGAACTACCGTATTCTTCTCTCCATAAGACGCACTTTTTTCTTCCTAAAAAGTAAGGGGAAATGTCTGTGCGTCTTATGGAGCGAATGTGTGGTCCCTGGAGCCGAATTGCCCAGGGGCAAAAAGCAGATCATGTTTTCTTTTTTGAAAGAGGGAAGTGGGTGTTGAAACAAAGCTGCTGATCATTTGCCGAGAGAGATAAGGGACACTAGAGATAAAGGAGGCTGTTGTGTGGGGCCACAATGGTGCAAAAACGTGATTACAAAGCACGGATCCACATGGATTGTCAGGATTTTTGCATTGGGTCACCCCAAATTCACCATCAGATCACATAGCATGTCCCTGGCTACAACCTGCACACAAAAAATCATGCACCCACTGTCACGTGGGGCCTCAATGGCGCAAAACGTGGTTACAAAGCACAGATCCACATGGATCCTCAGGATTTTTGCATTGGATCACCCCAAATTCACCATCAGATCACATGTCTGTGGCCACAGCAAGAACCACAAAAATCATACGTCCACTGTTTCGTTCAGAATATATTTTTTCTTCTTGTTTTCCTCCTCTAAAAACTAGGTGTGTCTTATGGTCAGGTGTGTCTTATGGAGCAAAATATACTGTATATATTTCAACCGCCTATGGGGTACATTTCCTTAGGCATCTCTTGCAGGGGCTGCATGCAAAACCATACCCTCCAAGTGTCCTGGTTTTCCAGGGACAGTCCCGGAATTGTGAAAGCCCTCCCAGTTTCTGATTTCATCCCGGGGTGTCTCCATTTCCCCTGCCAGTGCTGAGCTCTGGTGCTTGTCCTTAACGACAGTTTGTGGCTGTGCGAGAGCATCCCATTGCCAGCCTCCTTCCTTGGGCAGCTCATAGTGGCTGCTGGAGAGTTGGCAAGGAGACGAGGCTGCAGCCAGTTCTGAGGGGCAGGAAGACAAAGGGAGCGTAGCTGTTGTAAATAAAAAAAATGCCCTTTTCCCTTATGGGGTACCCAAGAGCCCATATAGAGTCCTTACATAGGTTCCCTATTGGTAGGAGAAAATAACAGAGGCCAACCAGAGAATATTGAGAAGCAAAGCAGCTAGTAAGCCTGATCTTTATTGATCTGTTGCAACAGGGTGCTCCCCTTCACACGCAGGAGAGAAAGAGGACCCACAAAAATGTTGTGCAAGGGTTTATAAAGAGTTTTGAAATTCCCATCCTCTAGATCAAGACCACCCCCAGAAACATTATGCATACATCACAGAAGGGGTGTAACCTAAGACCACCCCTCGGATACATCCCACCTACATCACAGAAATTTAAATGTTGTTTTTCTCCTGTCACAGTTTATCTCCTGTCTGGCAAGTTACTTGACTGGATTTCCTGGGGAGCCTGGCCATTCTTTTGTAGTGGTAAAATACTTATTTCCTGGGCCAGGTCACAGGCTCACACCTTATTCATATCTTAAATGTGTCCTTAAGACAGGATTTGTGAGGAAAGAGACAGTGGGGAGACTTTTCCAGTTTGACCTTGCAGAGAAAACATTTGGTCAGTTTAGGAATCAAAATGGTTCCAGGTTGGCCTTCCTGTGCTGATCTATGTATGTGCGGTTATGAACATTGCCATATATCTAAGACCATAAAATTCCTATCACATAGCGAAGCAGAGTTCAAGGAGTCCTGATACTTTATTTTTTAAAAAAATGTTGTGTGTCTGCGTCTAATCTTGCCCCTTTCTAAACATTTATTTACTATGTGTGTGTCTTTCGTTTTGTAAATCTACCAAGGAATAAAACGAAATCGGGACTTGCCCATCTTCTGATAGGAAGCACTCCGCAGGGGAGGGAAAACGTTGGGGGGAGGGTCGAGGAAGGTCAGTTTTGGGGAGTGAGAAATGTCCCTACAGTGGTACCTCGGGTTAGGAACTAAATTCGTTCCAGAGGTCCGTTCTTAACCTGAAACTGTTCTTAACCTGAAGCACCACTTTAGCTAATGGGGCCGCCACACTGCCGCTGCACAATTTCTGTTCTCATCCTGAAGCAAAGTTCTTAACCCGAGGTAATATTTCTGGGTTAGTGGAGTCTGTAACCTGAAGCGTATGTAACCTGAAGCGTATGTAACCCGAGGTACCACTGTATTTTCATCTGAGGAATGTTGGAGGGTATGCAAGACCTGAGTCATCTTTCAGCGCAAATGTAGTTTATCTGAATGAATTCGCCATGGCCCTCAGGGTGACAGCAGTGAGCAATCATTCTTTGACGAAGACGTTGTGGAGGGTTCTCAGCAGTTAAAAATGGGGAGGGGGCAACCAGGGGCAGCCTTCCTGCGGGTTCTGTGCAGCTCTTGGCTTTGTTCTGAAAGCTCTGTGCAAGCAGTCAGTTTAGACTTCTGGAATGAGCTATTTAACCATCAGAGGAGGAGGAGGGGTGACCCCTCCCACCTTTGGCTTCTTCCACAGTTAACATGTGTCTTCCCCCTGACTCCCCACAACGCACACTAAGGAATGCAGCCCTCAGGCGGAAAACCGCTTGCCTGCCCCAGCTTTTGGCGAGAGCTCTTGGTTTTGTGTTGCTTGTTAAATGTACAATGTTCAGTCAACAGAACATTTGGCAGGTGCCCCCTTTCCAGTTTTCCTCTCCCCGCCAGGGTACCGCAAACCACATCTGGCTATGCGCTTCTGATGGAAATTGCAGCGTCCCCAATGGAAACCAACAATAACAACTGGGCTCCGCTGAGCCTATACATTTGACTTTCTTTGTGCCTAAATCCCTCCCAAAGGTTTCCCGGGTCTCCAGTGCCATTTGGAGACAGATTTATTGGTTCTGCAGCAGGGCACAAGATCAACAGGGGCTTTGCAAAGTCTGCACAACTTTTTGAGAGCTTGTTTTGAGGGAGGGGCAGGCCTTCTGCTTTCCAATCCCAACAGAAGCTGAAGGCAGGAGGTGGAGGAGGTGTATGCAGACACTGCTAGGCCTGCAGAGGCCATGCCTGGCAGGATCCAGGGGGTCTCTTGGGAGTGGAAAGAAATCTCCATCTTTCTTTCAGACAGGAGACAGCCCAGATCTCCTCTAAGGTGTGTTTTTCTGCACAGTTGCCATGTGATTACTTGGCATGCCAATAAAATAAATGCGTAAGGGCGGCCGTATGAAACATAAAGGTAAAGGGACCCCTGACCATTAGGTCCAGTCGTGGCCGACTCTGGGGTTGGGGCGCTCATCTCGCTTTATTGGCCGAGGGAGCCGGCGTACAGCTTCCAGGTCATGTGGCCAGCAGGACTAAGCCGCTTCTGGCGAACCAGAGCAGCGCACGGAAACACCATACCTTCCCGCTGGAGCAGTCCCTATTTATCTACTTGCACTTTGACGTACTTTCGAACTGCTAGGTTGGCAGGAGCAGGGACCGAGCAACGGGAGCTCACCCCGTCGCAGGGATTTGAACCGCTGACCTTCTGATCGGCAAGTCCTAGGCTCTGTGGTTTAACCCACAGCGCCACCCACGTCCCGTATGAAACATATTGCAGTACAAAATGGCATTAAAACATAAATATGGGCACACTTTCCATAAGGATAGATGTGAACAGCCAACACAAATGTCAAATGAATGGTTGTACTTTAGCCCAAGCTGTGCTGCTCAGCCTTTTCCCCTTCCTGACCCTACAGGTGTTTCTTCCCCAGCCCAGCAAGACTGCCCCAGACTGAGAATGAGGAGGACACTGAATCTCTTCCTCCTGTGCCTGCCAGGTGAGTGGAACCACATTTCAAAACAATGGAGCAAAGTAATGGAAGCAATCTGATCCAGGGCTCTGCCTCCAGAACCTCTCTTAACTTGCTGCCCTGGAAAATACAAGGTGTGACCGGAAAGTTCGGTGAATGGTCACAGAAATCAGACAGCGAGAAATATTCAAACATACATGCCTTTTGTTGTTGTTGTTTAGTCGTGTCCGACTCTTCGTGACCCCATGGACCAGAGCACGCCAGGCACTCCTGTCTTCCACTGCCTCCCGCAGTTTGGTCAAACTCATGGTGGTAGCTTCGAGAACACAGTCCAACCATCTCGCCCTCTGTCGACCCCTCCATCTTTCCCAACATCAGGGTCTTTTCCAGGGAGTCTTCTCTTCTCATGAGGTGACCAAAGTATTGGAGCCTCAGCTTCACGATCTGTCCTTTCAGTGAGCACTCAGGGCTGATTTCCTTCAGAATACATGTCTTACAGGCCTTCAAAGTAGGCCCCCTCTGATATAATGCACCGTTGACAACGTTCTTAGAACTGTTGGAAACTTCTGGAGAAGCCCTCTTTTCATAATGCTTTCAGTTCCCTCATCAGAGCAGCTCAGACGTGTGAAATGTTGGGAAATCTTTACGCTTTCAGTGCAGTTTTGGAAAAAGAAAGAAATCCGGTGGGGCCAGATCGGGAGGATATGCAGGGTGGGACAACTCAGTAACCTCAATAACGATTTCACACGGAATATGCAATTATTCCGCCATCCGGATGCACAAATGCCGATCCCGCATCAATAACTCATGGACTCTGTCGACATTTGCTGCCGTTCAGCTCGTCAGCGGTCTGCCAAACCGAGGGTCCTCTTCGATGGTTTGATTTCTGTGACAATTCACCGAACATTCCGGTCACACCTTGTATAAAAAAATGATCATCAAGAGCTTTTGGGGGGCAGGTGTAATTTGTGTGTGTGTGTCTGTCCAGCTGTCCAGCGAGAGAAGCATTTCGGGGAATGAATGTGGCTCAGGGGTGGAGAATCTTCGCATGCAGAAGGTGGGCTGCGCTGGTGTGCCTTTTCCATTTGGCCCTTTGGGGAGCCCAGCTTGGCTCTTGCTGCAGAGTGCTCGGGGCAGGCAGACGCTTCCTTCTGGATTCTCGCAGTATGCAGCTGCAGCCCCTAGACTGCACCCGTGGTCTGGTGGTGATGGGGAGACCCAGCTGAGCCCCTGCCTCTTTCTAACCAGCAGCACTCCTGGCTCAAGGGCAATACGACATCGAGGACCCGGCCTACCATGACACACCTTACGTGCCTTACGAAATAGGTGAGTGCATTGCAGCCTAGAGGAAACTCCCTACTCCCTGTCTCATGCCATTCAAATCAAGGGCACTAGGCTGTGCATACCTTAGAACTCTCTCCATCTGGGGAGCAGCCAAAGGTTGCAAACCCCAGGATCTCCCAGCCACAATGTGGGGAAATGCTATCGCCTCTGCCCCCCGCTCCTCATCCTTCCAAACACAACCTCAGTGGAATTAAACTTCATCTTTGGTGTTATGTACTGAAGTTCTCACCCTGGGCCAGCAGGGGGATACTGTAGATAGTTTTCATTCAGGTCCGCATATGCAAATAAGGGATTGAAAGTGACGTTCAGTGATTGGATAGTTACAGAAAGTGGTTACTGTTTCTTTGTAGTTGAGCTCTATATAAGCAGGTTGGCTGAACCCTTCAGTTCAGTTCTGTTCTGGCCTGTGAATAAACAAGAGCTGTTTGAAGAATCGCTGTGTCGCCTGATATGTTCACCCACAACCAAACATTTTCCTTCCTTCTTTTTTTTTAGACAGCCAAGATTATTATGACTATGCTGGTAATGGTGAGTCAACTTTTCCCTCTGCTCTGTGGGAGTTTGGGGGAAGGGAAGAACTTATTTCCACCACGATCCCCCTCAAAAGCACGTCCTGAGCCTTAGACTTTGGGGTGGAAATGGGAGAGCCAGGCTGGCTGAAGCTGAACCTCCTCCTTTTCCCTCCCCACTTTCCACAGCAGACATTGCTCCGCAGACCCCGGAGGAGCAATATCAGTACCAGTCCCAACAGCAGAACCAGCAGGAAGTCATCCCTGCACCAACCCAAGGTAAGCCCACCTTCTTTTGGTAGGGAGGTGTTGTGCAAGGGGCATTGCACCACAACCACCAGAAGGAGAAGCAAGGGGAACAATGTGGGGAATCAGGGCCAGATTAAGACCTTCAGAGGCCCTAAGCACTTAAAAGATCTTGGTGCCCCCATATATATCCAATTCAAAACATAAACCGTACCATCAAATTTTAAGTTTTCAAAACGAAACAGAACCTGCAGTAAGATGGAAAATGTTTATTTTTGCATACTCCCACTTTGTTTATATTTGAATTTTTTTAATCCGACTTTTAGCCAAGTCTTTGATCAGATCCTCAAAACCAATCTTACGTAACATCTGCTTCTACAGTTAGTAGAGAACAGGCATCCAGTCTGCCTTGTCGCATAGTTGTTCTGAAGTTAAATATACGTCAGCTGAGAAAATGAACGCTCAGCTGAGCAACGGGTGACCATTGATGTTAAAAATCCGGCCATGGAAAATTTCTGTGGTTCCCCCCTCACTTTCCCTTGATGTCCTAAGCATGGGCTTATTTTGCCTAACGGTTAATCCACCTGGTGGGGGGGGGGGACAACGCTTGGCCCCTGTTGCTGGGAGCTGTGCAAAAAATGTCAGACTCCTCCTCTTCTGGAAGGTCCAAACTGATCTGCTTCAGTTATAGAGAGTTTAACTATTGAGATATCCCTGGCTGGCTGTGCTGTGGCATTCATATTCTGGTGTAAATAAAGGCAAGGCCACGAGCCCATCCCTGTTTGCACCTGTGCTGGTCCCGGGGGTAAGGTACCGTGAGTGTAGCAGAGTCCACACGAAGAGGGGCGAGGTCCGATGCAGAGAGCCGGGCGGGGAACAGGAACGCTGGAACAGAAGGCTGAGCAGGTAACAGGAACGCCGGATGGTCGGGAACAGGAGGCCGAGCAGGGAACAGGAGTACTGGATAGTCAGGAACAGGAAGCCGAGCAGGGATCAAGAACACAGGAAGGTCCGTAGCCAACAACGACGTTGCTCCCGCAACCTGGGGCCGGCCTGACTGGGCTTTTATCCTCTTCTAAGGTCAGGGGCGGTCCCGACCCCCGGGAGCCCCGCCTCCTCTGGCCTTAAGGCAAGCACTCCTCCTGGGGGCAACCAGTTCCCTTTGCCTCTCTGCCCTAAGCCTCTGCAGATCAGGAGAGGCCGAAGGGTTACTGGGCCCTGGAGGAGGCTCACCTGTGGCCACTGAGTCATCAAGCCCCTCTGGGGCCAGAAGGGCTTCACCTGGGGCCAGCTCCTGATGCACTGCCACAGGTGCAGGCTCCTCAGCATCTAGGCCTTGCCCCAGTTCAGCCGGCCCTGGAGGCGGGGACTCCTGTGCAGGCTGGGATTCCTCTGTTTCATCCTCCGAATCGGAATCCCAGGCCATCACAGCACCTGTGCTTGCAATGAAAACTATCAAGAGCCCTGAAGTTGGATCTGTAACCCTAATTCTCTTTCCCCCTACCTAACCTGTTCTAGATGTTCCCGAGACAGAACCCACTGAACCAGGCCCCCTCGGTAAGTAAGCATGCTGTAAAATTTGGGGTTGCTTGTGTCAGGAGCTCGTCCTACACTCGAGTAGGACCCTGGCAGAGACACATGCCCAACTGGCATGTTCTCTCCCTCCTGGTCGTTCGTTCGGGAGCTTCAAAAGTTTTCTTCAGCCCGAACATCACAGCGACCGATGCCAACAGACATTGGCACACTTAGGGGTCCGCAGAGTCTGCGCAGTTCGCGTGAGAGACCTCAGCATTTTGGCTAATCTACTTTATTTACATATAAACACACACGGAGCACTGCAACATGGCTCCCTCTCTCTCTCTAGCATCAGACAGCAAAGAGAAAGAGCAAAAGACAATAGTCCCACTTCACGGAACACAGTAACACAAACATCCTGTCTCCGTCACTTCCCACTCTGTGGAGTCAAAACATATACCGTCATGTGATAGACAACAATCCCATGACTGCAATCACAGAGCAGGAATTCTAACAGCTTGGTGGAATTTAAATCAGCTTCCCAGCTGAGACATTCATGTTCCCATTCTTATTTGTAACCACGATACTGTGCTTTCTTAACGGGGAGGGGGTTATGATCAAACCCTCCCGATTTTCCAGGGACAGTCCTGGAATTACAAAAGCCATCCCAGCTTCCAGTTTGATCCCAGAATGTCCCTATTTTCCCTGCCTGTGCTGAAACTGCTGCCGAGAGCAGGGAGGGAGATGAGCCTTGTACCAAACGGTGGCGGCAGCTGGCCGAGTTTCGTGTTTTCGTTCTTATAAACCAGCCTGAAAATTCTTTTGAATGAAAGCCAGTATAGGAATGAATGGAAACGCTTGTGATCATTGCTCAAGTTGCTTGCCTCTTAAGTGTTAGTGAATGAAGGCAGCCTATTGCAGCTCTGAGCTCAGCGTTGACCCCAGTGCCATGACTTGATGCTTTGGCCTGTAGACTCTGGCACAGCCTTTCTCAACTTGTGGGTTGATGAACTACAACTCCCATCACCCCTAGCTAGCAAGGCCAGAGCTCAGGGATGATGGGAGTTGTAGTCCAACAACATGTGG
Source organism: Podarcis vaucheri (assembly GCF_965113315.1). NCBI lineage: Eukaryota > Metazoa > Chordata > Lepidosauria > Squamata > Lacertidae > Podarcis > Podarcis vaucheri. Next base: position 84,672,487 of record NC_138765.1, on the reverse strand, counting down.
GGACCCACAGGTTGAGAACCGCTGCCTGAGGGCTGGTGTCATCCAAAACAACCTCTGCCCCTGAGGCTCTACAGAAGAAATCGCCCCACCCCAAAGCTCAGGGGGTCACTGCACTTGTAGTAACTCTCTCCATCCCCTTCCTCTCCATTCCCAGACTGCCAGGAGGAGCAGTATCCCTGCACCAGACTCTACTCGGTCCATAAGCCTTGCAAACAGTGCCTGAACGAAATCTGCTTTTACAGGTGAGCAGCCACTGGAGGAAGGTCACTATCTGGCTTAGGGAGAGTCCTTCACCCAAAGACCCACAGAGGATGGGGACAGATCTAAAGAGGGTGTTCACTTGCACCTCCGCCAGGCATGGAAAGCACCTCTGTTGCTCTTTCAAAGCTCGCAGTAGATGGAGGCCCCCCCAAACATCTGGATGGGCCACAGTTGGTTGCCTTCTCTGCAGAGATTTGAGCAGAGCTGGGTGATATCTGGTTTCCAACATCGCCATATATCGCCAGCTAGGGACATGGGTGGTGCTGTGGTCTAAATCACTGAGCCTCTTGGGCTTGCCAGTCAGAAGGTTGGCGGTTCGAATCCCTGCGACAGAGTGAACTCCCGTTGCTCGTTCCCAGCTCCTGCCAACCTAGCAGTTCGAAAGCACGCCACTGCAAGTAGATAAATAGGTACCACTGCGGTGGGAAGGTAAATGGCATTTCCGTGTGCTCTGGCTTCCATCATGGTGTCCTGTTGTGCCAGAAGCAGTTTAGTCCCGCTGGCCACTGACCCGGAAAGCTGTCTGTGGACATACGCCGGCTACCTCGGCCTAAAAGCGAGATGAGCGCTGCAACCCCAGTTGCCTTTGACTGGACTTAACCGTCCAGGGGTCCTTTACCTATATCACCAGCTAAGCATCGCAATATACCAATATATATCACGATGTCTGAAATAAGGATGGAGCTACGCAGAGTCACTGGCTGGTTTCACAGTTTTCCCCACATTGTGATTCTTTCATAGTACACGTACACATACCAGATCAAAAATTATAAAACCTATATTAGATTTTGTTGTTGTTGTTTAGTCATTTAGTGGTGTCTGACTCTTCGTGACCCCATGGACCAGAGCATGCCAGGCACTCCTGTCTTCCACTGCCTCCCGCAGTTTGGTCAAACTCATGCTGGTAGCTTTGAGAACACCGTCCAACCATCTCGTCCTCTGTCGTCCCCTTCTCCTTGTGCCCTCCATCTTTCCCAACATCAGGGTCTTTTCCAGGGAGTCGTCTCTTCTTATGATATGGCCGAAGTATTGGAGCCTCAGCTTCAGGATCTGTCCTTCCAGTGAGCACTCAGGGCTGATTTCCTTCAGAATGGAGAGGTTTGATCTTCTTGCAGTCCATGGGACTCTCAAGAGTCTCCTCCAGCACCAGAATTCAAAAGCATCAATTCTTTGGCGATCAGCCTTCTTTATGGTCCAGCTCTCACTTCCATACATCAGTACTGGGAAAACCATAGCTTTAACTATATGGACCTTTGTTGGCAAGGTGATGTCTCTGCTTTTTAAGATGCTGTCTAGGTTTGTCACTGCTTTTCTTCCAGAAGCAGGCGTCTTTTAATTTCATGACTGCTGTCACCATCTGCAGTGATCATGGAGCCCAAGAAAGTAAAATCTCTTACTGCCTCCATTTCTTCCCCTTCTATTTGCCAGGAGGTGATGGGGCCAGTGGCCATGATCTTAGTTCTTTTGATGTTGAGCTTCAGACCATATTTTGAGCTCTCCTCTTTCACCCTCATTGAAAGCTTCTTTAATTCCTCCTCACTTTCTGCCATCAAGGTTGTGTCATCTGTATATCTGAGGTTGTTGATATTAGATTAGAAGGTGATTTCTAAGGCATCTGGCCCTCAGTGTGCTCTGTTCTGTGGTCCGAGATACTGATCCCCACTCCAAATGCCTGCCAAGGCAGAGGATTAAGAAGCAGTGCTTTTTAATTTTTGAATGCCAGAAATCAACTTCACCACTTAACAGCCATTGCTGTCCTCTTTTAACGGGCTTTGTGCGCAAGCCAATGTCACAGGAGGACCTTGAACCCTGGAAGGTGGGAAAGGGTGGTATTGCTCACTAATATCTTGGGCAGAGTGAAACGGCGGAAAATGTTCTAGTGCAGAAACGGCCCCGGAGGGGCGAGGCCCAACTGCAGGCCTGCGACGTTCTCTTCACCCCCTCGCACAATCTCTCCTTAGCCTCCGCCGCGTTTACGTGATCAATAAGGAGATCTGCATCCGCACCATCTGTGCCCATGAAGAGCTGCTCAGAGGTAAGCAGGCCTGAATGCGCCACCTTTCGCCCCCCCCCCATGCGTTGCCTCGGAAAGCCCAGCAGATGAAGCAGTCCTGGGGGCAGACATGGGCTGCGAGGGCCAGGGGTGGGCAGTAGCTTTCCAAAGAGGGCATCTAGCCCTGATACGATGGATCTCCGCCTGCTTATGAGGTCTCTGAGGGGCTTGAGGAGACCTCTGTTTGCTCCCCGCTTCCCCCTGCAGCTGACCTTTGCCGGGACAAGTTCTCCAAGTGTGGTGTCATGGCGACCAGCGGCCTCTGCCAGAGTGTGGCCACTTCCTGCGTCAGAAGCTGTGGCGGCTGCTGAGCTGGAGCTGGACAAGAGGGGAGCCCTTTCTGCACCACGGCCGCCGCCGCAGGAGCCCACCCCCAGAGGAGGAGGGAGAGTGACTCAGCCGCAAGACCGCCTCTCCTGACTGGCGTTTTGCTCCTTCTGCGTGGCCTCACAGGAAGTCCTTGGTGCTATTTGAGGCGGCGGCGGGGGGCAAGGGCAGAGTCCCACCTTGTGCACATTCATAGTCTAGTGTGTTTCATTTTCATTACTTTTTTTTTTATTAAAAAACGGTGCTAGAGGGAAAGCAGCTTAACCCGTGATTCACGGGCTCTGCAGGGGCCGGTGGGATATTAAAAACCACTAGGAGGGCCAAGGGGCTATTAAGACCCCCGTTTCCATTTCCCCACCACCATGAAGCGCAACCAAAGGTCAGGGTGCAGCTGTTTTTACTTCCCCCATAGCTGTACGCCTACTTTTTGTATGATTCCCCCTCCCTACTTTTCTACAAAACGTTTAAATAAATAAAACAAACCCCAAAGTATTGCAATTTCTTTCCTCCAAGAACCAACCGAGTGTGAGGAGGTTTTTATTCTTGTTCACATTTATCCATAATAACAAACACCACCAGAAATATAAAAATATAAGTTTCTACGTTCGTTGATTAATGGTTACACAAAGAACCAAAGAAAGAGAAATATATACATACACAATTAGTGTGAGCATTTTGGTAAAAAACAACCACCACCAACACCACCTTGGTCACATTTAAGAAAGGGAGGAAACATCAGCCTAGACGGATTGACCTGTGTCTCCTCTCAGGCCCCTCTCCCTGCAGGGCTTTGCCTGCCCCCTCACGAGCCCCACAGCTGCCCATGGGGCAGGGGGAAGAATAGCGCTATTTGAAAATAAACTGTGACAAAATGCATCTCTTTGCAATGGTGAGCCGAAGGGAGGAGTTTCAGATGCAGTCCAAATAGGCGTCAATTAAAATAAAAAGTGCGGCTTGTGGCCAACATTAGTCCTATTCAGAGTAGACCCAGTGGAATGAATGAACTTCAGCCTATTAATCTGAATCGGTCAGATCTGAGCAAATGGGCAAGAAAAAAAGAAAGCTTGCCATTTGCCTTTTACACAAATCAATGGAGAGGTTTGCAGATCCCAGAAGCAGGCTGGCCAAATGGTGGTTAGCTTGTTTAGTAGTAAGAAGGTGGGACACAGGGTTGTTCGGTGTGTGTGTGGGGGGGGTGTCCAGCCTAAGGGGCCGAGAGGATGGATGCTGGGGTGAACTTGGCTTGGCCCTTCCGTACCTCCTGGTGCAGCTGCTCCTTCAGGGTGGAGATCTGTGGGAGAAGCAGGAAGCAGGGGTCATTTGGGTCCTCCTGTGGTCATAGCACCCCCCTGCCCCCCGGACTGCCACGGAGGCAGAGAAAGAAGCGCACCTGCTCCTCAAGGCCCTTGACCCGCTGCCGGTGAGCCCTCTCCCGGGCATCCAAGGTGTGTTCTGCCTGGAGCTGAGAGCTGCGCAGCCGTTCGGCCTCCAACTGCAGGTCCTGCCGGTGTCGGGTTGAGGAGTCCACCCTGGTCTGGGCCTGCTCCAACTCTGCCACCTGTGCCTGGGCAAGGAGAGGGTGGAGGAAAACCTCGCCAGGGGGGGCCAGCACCTTCTCGAGCCTCATGGTTGCTGGGAAAACCTGCCGCCTCCCCAGCAAATCTCCCAGAATTCAATAGTTGCTACCACCTCTGCTTTCAACCGACAGCCAAGTTCCTAGTCCTTAAGACTGGAGATAAGCCTCAGAAGCATGTGCAGCACCTACTGATCTCCTGCCAGCCTATGCAAAGGCCCATCAGGGGGTGGTCAGTGTTGTGCAGAGCTCCTTTTGCCCCTCCGTGGTTGAACCAGAGAAATGAGGCAAAAATGGGCTATGCTGAATCCTTTAGCTCCTTGTGGGGTTGGCAACGCTCGCATTTCCTTAACAGGGCCAAAGGCAGAACTGGCAGGAGGAGACCAGCAGGCAGTTCTCTCTTTCCCCTCCAAACTCCTTGTAGAGAGAGACAGGGCTCCTTGTCTCCTCCTAGCCAAAGCAGCTGGATAGCTCAGTTGGTTAGAGCATGGTGCTGATAACACCAAGGTTGCAGGTTCGATCCCCGCAAGGGACAGCTGCGTATTCTTGCATTGCAGGGGGTTGCACTAGATCATGGACAGGCAAACTAAGGCCTGGGGGCTGGATCCGGCCCAATCGCCTTCTAAATCCGGCCCACGGACAGTCCGGGAATAAGCGTGTTTTTACATGAGCAGAATGTGTCCTCTTCTTTAAAATGCATCTCTAGCTTATTTGTGGCACCTGCCTGCTGTTTTTACATGAATAGAACGTGTGCTTTTATTGAAAATGCATCTCTGGGTTATTTGTGGGGCATAGGAATTAATTCCCCCCCCAAAAAAAAATATAGTCCAGCCCCCCACAAGATCTGAGGGACAGTTGACCGGCCCCCTGTTGAAAAAGTTTGCTGACCCCTGCACTAAGTCCCTTTCCAACTCTAGGATTCTGTGATTCTATGGCTGAGGTCCAGCCTTGGGCCGTGGGGGAGTTGGAGCAGGCAGGGCTGCTCCCCTGGGAAGCACTTGGGTCAGGCTTGCCAGAGTGGCCTGGGAAGGGCACCAGGACTCCATGCTATAGGGTCCTCCAGATGGTGCCGAGCTTCTCCTCCAGGGGGAAGGCAGCCCAATCAAAGGAGAGAAAGCAGTTGAGCCCACCAATCGGAATGGAGGAAATTCGAGTTGGGAAATTCAAGCGTCGCCTAAAAGCGGGGAGCAGAGCCTGGCCAGGTAACCGAGTCAGATTTCCCAAGGAGGAAACCCCACAGAGACCACTTGGGAAGGGGCCTACTCCTGAGTAGGTGTGCCTAGGACCGCTGCAGCAGATGGAGAAAGGAGATGTGATGGCTCTCCTACAAGGCAACCGCAGACAGAGGGACAGGGTACAAAATGTACCATACTAGGAACGACTTCTGTTAAAGGTAGAGAGTTGCTAATGAAGTCTTAGTTCTTGGTATGGTGGTCGCCTCTGCACATTCCCCCAGACAGACTGGAACATTTGAGTCAGCTGTGGGGGGAGGAAAACCTTCACTGGGGGGCAGGGAGAGTCGTTACCAGAAGGAGCCGGATCTGTTGCTGAGCCTCCGTCAACTCCTGCTCCAAACTGGCAAGGGACCTGTCCAGGCGACCCTTTTCGGCAGAGAGGCGCACAGAGTCCTCGTGGGTCTTCAGCTTCTCCCGCTCCACCTGGGGGGGGGGTGTCAAAGCAGAGGTGTCAGGAAGCTGAGTGCCCGCCCCCTACCCCCCGCTGCCTCTTGCGGATGTGTTTCTTCACAGAAAGGCACTCTGCGCATGCTCAAGCTGTTCTTTCAGGAGGAAGGCAAGCTCCGAGAGACCACCTGCCCATCCCGCTGGCCCCTGCCCTCCCTTCTGCTTGGACCCCGAGGGGCTTGCCTTGTCGAGGGTCTTCCTGAGGGCGTTCCTGTCCTTCTCCAGGCGCAGGGACGAGCGCTCTGCCTCCCGCTTCTCGTTCTCCAGCTGCGCCAAGGCACGCTGCAGGCTGCTGACGCGCTCCTGGAAGAGGCGCCTGTCGCCCTGCACCTTCTGCAGGCTCCGCAGGCCGATGGCTTCGCTTTCCTGGCTCTGGCGCAGCAGCTGCAATGGAAGGGAGGACAGAAAGGCAATGCGGAGCTCTGCAGGTCGCCCTGGCGGGACCATTCAGCTCCCTCCGCCCCTGCCCACCTGTCTGGTTCAAACCACATGGTACCTCTGGGGCAACAGGTGGGAGGCTCAGGGGTGGGGAGGCCCGGCTCTGGGCACAAGATCCCACCCCCAACCCCCAAAACTTCCATTAAAAAAAACCCCGACGAAAACATCTCAGGCTCGAGTCTGCCAGACCCTGCTGGGACCTCAGGAGGAAGTTCTGCAGCTACCGTATTTTTTGCTCCATAAGACGCACCTAGTTCTTAGAGGAGGAAAGGAGGAAAGCCCCGTTTTGGGGGGGATCAGCTCACAGTTTTGCAGCTTCTTTTGCAAAGGGAAAAGTCCCGGTTTTTTGAGGATCAGCTCAAAGTTGTTGAGCTTACTTTGCAAAGGGAAAAAATCCTGGTTTTATGGGGTTCAACTCACAATTCTGCAGCTTCTTTAGGAAAGGAAAGGGAGCTATTTCTACAGTTTCCAGACACATAATCTAATGTCACTGGGGAAACAAACAGCCTCCGTCTGCAGAACATTCAATGGAGGCCTGGGCAAGGGGGCGGAGCCAGAAAGGGAGCCAGCGATCGACCACACATTCACTCCATAAGACGCACAGACATTTTCCCTTATTTTTAAGAGGGGAAAAGTGTGTCTTATAGAGCGAAAAATACGCTACTTCCCAAGCAATACAGTGGTGCCTCGCAATACGAAATTAATCTGTTCTGCGAGTTTCTTTGTCTTGCGGATTTTTTCGTCTTACGAAGCACGGATGCACCCTGGTACTGTATTATAATGGGATAGCGGGCAAAGCACAAAGCGGGGGCTCCCCAGCAGGAGGAGTTTCCCCAGCCTGGAGCATCTGTTGCTGGGAAGAGGCAAAGACACCCCCTCCCACCTCCCCACGAAAACAGCCCCCCTTCCTCTGTCGCCAAGCCTTGCCACGTCTTCGCTCCGCCAAACTGCGTCCCACATCAAAGCTCCAGCCCGCTCCTCTCCCTCTCTCTCCACGAGGTGCCAAAGGAAGTTCGAGCCCAGGAACCGAGGGCGGACGCACGAAGCGCATGGCGCGGACTCTCCCTTGCTCCCCCCTTTACCTTGCACCATGCCACCGGGCTCCCCACAGTCTCGGCAGCTGCTCCCGGCTTCTTCCCACCCCCGCAAAGGCGCCTTTGCGGCGGCCCAAGCGCAGTGGATGCCTCCTCCTCCTCCTTTGTCCCGCCTCCTCCTGCCTTCGCGCAGTTAGGGCAAAATGGAGCAGTCACGTGGGGAGGGGGAGAGAGAGAGAGAGAGGCAGAGGCGGCAGCGGCGCAGAGACCCAGCCAGATTCGCTGGATCCCAGCCCACCTGCCTCCTCTGTGCCCTCTCCAGAAGAGAATCCCTCTGGAAAAGGTAGGTCTCTCCCTCGCTCGCTCCCTGCCAGCCCAGTTCCCACTTCAAAAGGAAACAAACTCGCAAGAGGTTTCGTCTTGCGAAGCAAGCCCATAGGGAAATTCGTCTTACGAAGCACCTCAAAAACCGCAAAACCCTTTCGTCTTGCGAGTTTTTCATCTTCCGAGGCATTCGTCTTAAGGGCACCACTGTAAAACCATTCTGCATTGTATTATGCATGCCTGGCAGAATTTGCACAGCAGGTCGCAGAATTCCATTTTCCCTGGAGTATTTTTGCTGGAGGAACCTGCTGCCACTGCCCCCCAAGTTTTCCGCTGGGAGCCTTTCCTCCAATCCCCCCAACCCCATGCTCTGTCCAGGGACTCACTTCTTCCTGCTGCTTGACCAGCCCCTCCAGCTCTCCCTTCTGCAGTTCCAACTCCCCCTGCTGCCCCTTCATTGCCTGGAGCTGCTCGGAGAGGATCCCGTTCTGCTTCTTGGCTTCCGAGAGGGCCTGGCGGGCCGCATCCAGCCGCTCCTGAAACAGGCAACAACGTGGACGTGGGTTCTTGCTGTGAAGCCATCCCCCCCTTCCCCCCTTCTGCTGCCTCGCCTGCCCTTCTTGGAGGTGGGGGGACTTACCAGTGGGGCCAACCTAGGGCGAGGAGGCAGCAGATGCCAGCCCAAGGGCCTGCCTGGCACTCTGCTGATCAGCCCCCTTACCTGCAAGACCCTCCGGTCGTGCTCACTGGCCCCCAGGGCCTTCTGCAGCTGCAGCACTTTCTCCTGGGCTGAGCTGGCACTGTTTTGGCTCTCGGAGAGGGAGGCGCTGAGCCCCTGTACCTTCTCCTTCAGGGAGCTCTCGGCCTCTGTAGCCTTCGCCAGAGAAAGACTCAGGCGGTCTAAGGAGAGCTGCAGGGAGCTGGCCTTCTGCTCTGCCTCAGACACCTGCGGGGTGGGAGAGGACACAGATTAGGCTGCCCGGTTCAGACCCACCAGGTGTCCCTATTTTCCAGGGACAGTCCCAGATTTACAGAAGCCGTCCCGGTTTCCGATTTGATCCCAGAATGTCCCGCTTTCCCTTAGGACAGGGGTCTGCAACCCGCGGCTCCGGAGCCGCATGTGGCTCTTTTACACCTTTGCCGCAGCTCCGGGGCGGATACTAGCGAGGGGAGGAGGCGCATTGTGCGCCCCGACACTCCCCACTGTGGCGGGCACTGTACTGGCTGTGACATCACATGGGGGCGGTGCGTGCGTTAGTCACGCACCGTCCCGACGTCACCTTCCCGCCCGCCTGCCCGCCCGCCCGCTACATTGTAAGGGGCATGTATGGTGGTCACTGCATTGATAGGGGGCATGTACGCTGGTCACTACATTGTAAGGGGCATGTACGCTGGTTATATTTATATTTATATAAATTTATATAAATTTATATATTTATATGTACGCTGGTTATATGTACGCTGTTTATATGTACGCTGGTTAAATGTCGCAATGGTTTTGCGGCTCCCAGGTTTTTTTTCTTCGGAAACGGGTCCAAGTGGCTCTTTTTGTATTAAAGGTTGCAGACCCCTGCCTTAGGACGTCCCTATTTTCATCGGAGAAATGTAGGAGGAAAAGGAGTTATGCAACACACACACACCCAAGACAAGGAGAGAATTAACTATACAACCTTTAGAAGACACCTGAAGGGAGTCCTGTATAGTGAAGTGTTTTTAAAAAAATAATAATAATGTTTTATTATGTTTTTATATACAGTGGTACCTCGGGTTAAGAACTTAATTCGTTCTGGAGGTCCGTTCTTAACCTGAAACTGTTCTTAACCTGAGGTACCACTAATGGGGCCTTCCACTGCCACCGTGCGATTTCTGTTCTCATCCTGAAGCAAAGTTCTTAATTCAAGGTACTATTTCTGGTTTAGTGGAGTCTGTAACCTGAAGCGTCTGTAACCTGAGGTACCACTGTATATTGGAAGCCGCCCAGAGGGGCTGGGGCTACCTAGTCAAATAGGTGGGCTAGAAGAAGGAGGAGGAATAAGAGGTATTTATACCCTGCACATCTCGCTGGGCTTCCCCAGCCACTCTGGGCAGCTACCAACAGAATATTAAAAACACGATAAAACATCAAACATTACGAACTTCCCTAAACAGGGATGCCTTCAGGTGTCTTCTAAAAGTCAGATAGTTGTTTATTTCCTTGACATCTGGTGGGAGGGTGTTCCACAGGGCGGGCGCCACTACCGAGAAGGCCCTCTGCCTGATTCCCTGTAACTTCGCTTCTCACAGGGAAGGAGGGAATCGCCACAAGGCCCTCGGAGCTGGACCTCAGTGTCCGGGCTGGAAGATGGGGGTGGAGACGCTCCTTCAGGTATACTGGGCAGAGGCCGTTTGAATCGGACGTCCCTATTTTCTTTGGAGAAACGTTGGAGGGTATAGAAGCCCAACGGTTCTTGAGAGGTGGCAGCCAAAGAAATCCTCTTCCCCACTTGCCGGTTGCATGTCCTGTCCACAAACTGTGGCCAAGCAGAGCCGGCTGCCACCTCCTGTGATCGCAAGAAGCCTTCCAAGCTCTGACCATGGAGGTCCTGGGTTCAACCCCAGAAGCACCTGCAAGAGGGACGGGGAAAGCTGAACCCCTACCCTGCCCACCCAGCCACCCTCCTCTCAGAGGCCCCAGAGAGCAGCTGCTGCCAGTCCAGGCAAGGCTGATCAGGCTGGCTTGAGGGGGGTCACCTGTCTCTGCAGGATGTCGATTCTGTCATGCAGCCCCTGGATCTCCGCCTCGTGGTCGCTCAGCACCAGCTTGGACCTCTGCAGCTCGCCCTCCAGCGACCGCCTCAGGAGCTCCAACTTGGTGCTACGGCTCTCAGAGGCATCCAGGATGTCTTTGAGGCGACGCTTCTCCAGCTCCAGCTTGGCCTCGCCGGCCTTCATCTTGCCGATCTTCTCCTGAGGGAAGAAGAGAGGAGGGAGAGGGCGGCCATTGCCAGTTGCCTCAGGCCTTTTCTGAGGAAACTGGCCGGGTTGAAGAAGCCCCAGCAGAGGGAACAGAGAGCTTAGAGCAGCGGTAGGCAACCGAAGGCCCGTGGGCTGGATGCGGCCCAATTGCCTTCTCAATCCGGCCTGCGGACGGTCCAGGAATCAGCGTGTTTTTACATGAGTAGAATGTGTCATTTTATTTAAAATGCATCTCTGGGTTATTTTGGGGGCATAGGAATTCGTTCTTCTTCTTTTTCCCCCAAAATATAGTCTGGCCCACCACATGGTCTGAGAGATGGTGGACTGGCCCACGGCTGAAAAAGGTTGCTGACCCCTGGCTTAGAGGGAATGAAAACCTGCTGAGAGGCAGAACTGGACAGCAGGCCAAACAGCGTTTTGGGGGGCACAGAGGGGTCCAAGAGCTACACTTTGCCAGGGTCTTCTTGCTCCTCTCAGCCAATGGCTTCTGGGGGTCTCTCTGGCAACTCTGAAGGACTCCAGAGGAATCCCAATGATAATTTGGGGCTCTGTGCTTCATCTGCATTCATTGCCTTAGAATTTGCCTCCTTTTTCCCATTGGGAAGGATATGCTTCCTTTCACTTTTCCTCTGCATAAATTATTGCTCTTTTTATGGTGGATGGGAGGGGGTCAGTGGTTTCAAGGAGGTGCCTGAGACACAAAAACTTCCGGCAATTCCCTCAGTCCTGAAGGAAAACTCTTTCCCTCTAAATTTGCCTCCTTTCCTCCGAGAATTTGGGCATCTCACATTTGTCCGGGGAGGAAATGACCTGGAATAGGACTCCCCCCCCCCTTCACACACACAAAAAGGTAAAGGTAAAGGACCCCTGACAGTTAAGTCCAGTCATGAACGACTCTGGGGTTGCAGCGCTCATCTCGCTTTACTGGCCGAGGGAGTGTTTGTCCGCAGACAGTTTATCCGGGTCATGTGGCCAGCATGACAAAGCCGCTTCTGGCGAAACCAGAGCAGTGCATGGAAACGCCGTTTACCTTCCTGCCGGAGCGGTACCTATTTATCTACTTGCACTTTTACGTGCTCTCGAACTGCTAGGTTGGCAGGAGCAGGGACCGAGCAAAGGGAGCTCACCCCGTCGCGGGGATACGAACCGCCGACCTTCTGATTGGCAAGCCCTAGGCTCAGTGATTTAGACCACAGCGCCACCCACGTCCCTTGTTTCACACCCACAACTACATGGTTAAAAACCTCCAGTGTTAACCATGCCAAGCAGGGGGGGAAGGCAGCCTTGAAAACAACCATTTTCTTCTCATCTTGCCATATTGGCGATTAATTCTCCCCACCAGCACTCAAGAGATTTCACTGCTCTCCTCCAGCCAAATTACCTCACCCACACAAGTGCCACCCTTTCCACAGAGAAGCCAGGACCAGCTCCAGGCACGGAAAAGCACTCTGCACATGCTCAGTGGCACTTTAAAAACAAAACAAAACCCCAAACCTTCTCGTTGTATCAACAGTTTTCAGAGCAGTTCAAGTATCACGCGGGAACATTTCACAAGAATTTGACCAGCTCAGCAACATTCACCAAGAAAGAATGTCTCTTCTGAGCCAACATTTAAGCAAACGTTTTCTAGCATTTTATTAGGCATTGGTCACACGCTTTAGTGCCCCCCCATGCCTCCTGCTCCTTTCTCCCCATCCCCTCATGCCTCCCCCCATCGCATGGGGACCCCTTCTTCCAACTCTCAACCCAAGAAAAGGGAACAGCAGCCTCTTTCTCTATGAGAAACGGTGCCAAGCTCAGGGAGAGCATGACTGGTGGCCCAGACCCGAGCTGGACCTGCTGCTGCTCGCCCCCCTCTCCCTCATCAGCTCAGCCTATTCCTTGGCCTCTGCCAGGCCCCTTGGCAGCCACCCAACTTTGTTCCTTGATTGGAGCAAAATTTACACCAGGAGGCTTAGTTTGGTCAGAATTGAGTATACACTTTCAGAGTTAACGCTAAATACATTACTTCTGGTCAATGAACCACCATAGCTGCTGGATGGCCATGAAAATTTGCGTCCCTGGCTTTTTAGACTCATCTACCCAGACGCGGGTGGCACTGTGGGTTAAACCACAGAACCTAGGACTTGCCTATCAGAAGGTTGGCGGTTCGAATCCCCGCGACGCGGTGAGCTCCCGTTGCTCGGTCCCTGCTCCTGTCAACCTAGCAGTTCGAAAGCACGCCAGTGCAAGAAAATAAATAGGTACCACTCCGGCGGGAAGGTAAACGGTGTTTCCGTGCCCTGCTCTGGTTTGCCAGAAGCGGCTTAGTCATGCTGGCCACATGACCCAGAAGCTGTATGCCGGCTCCCTCAGCCAATAAAGCGAGATCAGCGTGACAACCCCAGATCTGCCACAACTGGACCTTTACCTTTACCCAGATATTATCTGAAACCAAAGAGGCATGTTGGTTGCCAGATGTGGATTTTCCCCACCCCGGCTCTCCTACCCCACCAGAGGAGTAGCCCACACAGATCAGCTGAGATCTAGGCCTTGTGTGTGTAAAATGACCCTTCCTGGCCCATCCAGTGATGGACCTGGTGACTGGGGAGGGAGCTTCAAGTCCACTGTCCGTCCCCCCACCCCCTAAGTTTTGCTGCCAGGACCAAAACTGAGTCCTTCCAGGAGTGAGGAGGACGGGCAGCGGAGGTGGAACTCACAGACCGATCTTCTGCCGGCACCTTCCTCACCCTGCGGTCCCGCTTCCCTGCCTAGCGTGGCCTCACCTGGGTGGCCCTGCGCTCGCTGTCAGCCGCCTGCAGGCTCCGCTCCAATGCGGCCAGCCTGTCCGCCAGGGCCTTGCGCTCCCTCTCGTTCCGGCGCAGGGTCTCCTCCTGCTGCATCAGGGCCGTCTGGGCACTGCTCAGCTTCCCGTCCGCACTGCGCCTCCCTGCAGAGGAGGAAAGAGGGCACAGCGCTCAGCGGGCAGAGGCAGGGCAAGGCAGGGCTTGTGACCCTTGAAATCTCCCCTAGAAATCTCCATCTTGGTGGAAAGCAATTACACATCACGGCATGGAGCTCCCAGTGACTCAGGGGAGTCAGCAAATCCCGCCTCCCCCCCAATCTCTCAGAAGGAAATGGCGTCACCCACCCCAGACCCTTAAGGCTGATGAGTAGAAAGAGACCTCCTTTGCCCCACCCCCTCACATGGGCTCCATCCTGCCACATTCTGCTAGGTCCTTAAGGCCAGGCCAGGCAAATTCATGACCCAGCTCCTCTTAGATAGGGGGCACCCCGCACTTCACTTCCCCAGTGGGAAATGCAGTTTAACGGCTTAGCTGATGTTTTCTTAAACCCACCCCCTTGCTCTTCGTACAAAACTCAGGAGGGGGTGTTATTCAAAGGAACCTTTGAAAAAAACCACCACAGAAACGAGGCTGGTGGTGATTAGGGCTGGGTGATATATCAATATATCATCCAAAAGGGATTTGAAATCCGTAATGTGATATCGGTTTCATAGCTTCTGACCTGGCAATATATCATGAATCACGCCGTTTGTGTGTGCTGTGCAAAAATCACAATGTGGGGAAAACCATGAAGCCAGCCAATTCCTCTACACAGCTTCATCCTTATTTCAGACATTGCGATATATCAGCATATTGCAATGTTTAGCTGGTGATACAAAGTTGAATACCAACTCCATTCTTATTTCAGGCACTGCGAAATATCAGCATGTTGCAATGTTTAGCTGGTGATACGAAGTTGAACACCAACTCCATTCTTATTTCAGACACTGCGAAATATCAGTATATTGCAATGTTTAGCTGGTGATACAAAGTTGAATACCAACTCCATTCTTATTTCAGACACTGCGAAATATCAGTATATTGCAATGTTTAGCTGGTGATACAAAGTTGAATACCAACTCCATTCTTATTTCAGACACTGCGATATATCAGCATATTGCAAAGTTTAGCTGGTGATATGAAGTTGAATACCAACTCCATTCTTATTTCAGACACTGGGATATATCAGCATACTGCAATGTTCAGCTCGTGATCTATCGCGATGTTGGAAACCAGATATCGCCCAGCCCTAAGGGTGACACAGCAGAGTAGACAGAGACCTCCGACCCCACCTCTGACCCACCTTCATCGCATTCGGCCACCTGCTTCTGCAGCTGCTGCACTCGAGTCACAGCGACGTCCCGCTCGGCCTCCATCTCTGCCAGCTGGCCGTTCAAGGTGCCCAGCTGGGAACGGGCTTCGTCCTGGACCCCAAGGAGGACAGACGGGAAGGGGGAGAGGAAGGGAGGAAGAACAACAAGGCAACTGGCTGTCAGGATCTGAGCATGGAGGGGGCCCACGAAGGCTCAGAACCTCGTGGGAAAGCAGAGATCCACCCGCCCCTGCGCCAGCCATACCCGCTCTCGCTGCGTCTCCCTCAGTTCTTGCAGGAAGTCCCGGAGCGCAGAGCGCACCACCTCTGGGTCGATGTCGGCTACCAGCTGTTCGCTCCGACTGGGGGAGCCAGCAAGCTCCGGGGAGAGGGGGCGGGAGGCCAAGCTGCCTGCCTGCGGTGTGGGGCTGCCTGGCGCATCTGCGGTGAC
Organism: Podarcis vaucheri; assembly: GCF_965113315.1. Lineage (NCBI taxonomy): Eukaryota > Metazoa > Chordata > Lepidosauria > Squamata > Lacertidae > Podarcis > Podarcis vaucheri. The sequence goes on along the minus strand of NC_138765.1, from coordinate 84,657,252 downwards.
ATCCCCTAGAAAGAGAAAGCGTGAAGGTTGTGGAAGAAAGGGGTTAAGTTTACTGCATTTACTGTATTAAAAGAAAATATTATGAAAATGATGTATAGATGGTACTTAACCCCGGTGAAACTAGCAAATATGCATCATACGAATAATAACTTACGTTGGAAATGTAAAGAAAAAGAAGGTACTTTCTATCATATGTGGTGGAGGTGTCCTAAGGTGAAAGACTTCTGGGAAAGGATTTATAATGAGTTGAAAAAAAATGTTGAAAAATACATTTGTTAAGAAACCAGAAGCCTTTCTACTTGGAATAATAGGATTGGAATTGTCCAAAAAAGATGTTAGATTGTTTTTGTATGCCACTACAGCGGCAAGACTTTTATTAGCCAAAAATTGGAAATCACAAGAGATACCAACAATAGAAGAATGGCAGGTGAAGATGTTGGACTTTATGGAGCTGGCCGACCTGACTGGAAGACTCCGCAACCAGAAAGAAGGGGAGACACATGAGGATTGGAAGAAATTTAAAGAATATTTAGCTAAATATTGTAATATAAGATAAAGAGAAAATTCTTGGAAGTAATAAATAGGCTTAGGGGTAGAATAAGAATATGTGTAAGTAAATATTAAGGATGAGAATATTAATAAAGGAGATGAGGTTAGTAAAGGAAAGGAGTTAATATTATTAGAAATATGAATTTGGAGAACAGGTGATATAATGAAATTCAGTTAGAGGGGATTTGAGGAAGTTGGTTATCAATGTATTGAAATTATGGATGTGAAGTAATAATTCTCTTTTGTGTTCTTTCTTTTTTCTTGTATGTTTTGATATGTTTTGTAACTTTTTCTTTCTTTCTGTGATAATTGTGAAAATCAATTAAAAAAAATGATTAAAAGAGAGAGAGAAAGCGTGAAGGAAGTGGCTGCCAGTGTCAAAAAGCCGCCAAGATCTCGGCGAAAGGCCAGTGGACAGTGGATCTACACCCCCCCCTTTCAGAGTGTGGTACTTACCTTTCGGGGGGGAGAAAAGCCTCTTGGGGGAGCCGCCACGGGCCCTGAAGGCAGGGCTGGGGGCGCGGCCCCCATGGCCGATGCCCATTGTGCGCCGGAGGGCCGAGTGGAGGCGGCCCAGCTTGAACTCCACGTCGCGCTTCAGGCCCTCCACGCGGGCGAGCTCCGCTTCCAGGCCATGGACCCGTCCTTCGGAGGCGCTCAGCCGCAGGCTCAGCTCAGCCCCCTCGGCCTGCGCCTTCTCCAGCTTGATCTCCAGGTTGCGGCCGTTGTCCACCAGCTTCTTCTCGTTGCCGCGGGCCTCCTCCAGGCTCCCCAGAAGGCCCCTCTCCCGCAGGCGGAACTCGCCCTCCAAGTCCACAATCTTCCTCTGCAGGTTGAGGAGCTGGCGAGGAGAGAAGAAGAGGCACAGGCTGGGCAAGCATATCAACCGCCCCAGACTCTGTGTTCACCATCAGAGGCCCTTCTTTGTGTGCCTCCTCCAGGTGAGGTCTGGAAGGTGGCAACGCGAGGCGGGGCCTTTTCTGCAGTGGCTCCCTGTTTGTGGAACACTCTCCCCAGGGAGGCTCTCCCAGCGCTTTCATTACATATATTCAGGCGCCTGGAGAAACCAGGCCTTTGGCGGATTAATATCCTACAGCCATTTAAATATGTCTGTGGGACGGTTGGGTTATTGTTTTGTTGTCTTGGTTTAATTATTTACTGGTGTATTTTATTCTGTGAACTGCCTTGAGATCTTTGGATGAGGGGCGCAGTATATAAATTTAATAAATAAAATTTATCTCCCGCTTGGACTACTGAAATGCGCTCTATGTGGGGCTACCTTTGAAGGTGACTCGGAAACTACAGCTAATCCAGAATGCGGCAGCTAGACTGGTGACTGGGGGCGGCTGCCAAGACCATATAACCCTGGTCTTGAAAGACCTACATTGGCTCCCAGTACGTTTCTGAGCACAATTCAAAGTGCTGGTGTTGACCTTTAAAGCCCTAAATGGCCTCGGCCCAGTATACCTGAAGGAGCGTCTCCACCCCCATCGTTCTGCCCGGACGCTGAGGTCCAGCTCCGAGGGCCTTCTGGCGGTTCCCTCATTGCGAGAAGCAAAGCTACAGGGAACCAGGCAGAGGGCCTTCTCGGTAGTGGCGCCCGCCCTGTGGAACGCCCTCCCATCAGATGTCAAAATGATAAACATCTACCTGACATTCAGAAGACATCTTAAGGCAGCCCTGTTCAGGGAAGTTTTTAATGTATGATATTTTAGTGTTCTTTGGTTTCTATGGAAGCCGCCCAGAGTGGCTGGGGAAACCCAGCCAGATGGGCGGGGTACAAATAAATTATTATTATTATTATTATTATTATTATTATTATTATTATTATTATTATTATTATAAAATAAGTCTGCTGGGGGCCACATACAAGAAGTGGGCAGAGTCAGAGGCAAAGAAGTGCTCCCAGCTTCAGTTTTCACCAGAGGAACCTCAGAGTAAAACTGTTAGTCTTGTGCAGGTCTACTCAGAAGTAATCTCCTAAATAAGCGCAACAAGCAACTAAGGGGGAAGGATGCAGTCCATCCCCCCTTAGTCAGTGGTAGGGCTGACAGAATGAGATCAATAATTTTATAAGTGGTGTGCCCTTGTTTCTCAGTTTGATCCTTTTACATGGTTGGGTCTGTTTTGTGGTCTTTTATGTCATTACTTTTTACCGATTATAGTTTAGTAATTATTTACTGTAATTGTTAAGTGCAAACTGCTTAGTTATTACTTGCTGATATTTAATTTTACTGTTTACTATGCTATTCTAAGTGATCACTGGATATTGCTTTGTTCCGTATGAGTTGCTTTTTTAAAGTTATGTTTTTATTGTGACTTTTTTGAATTGGATCAGATAGCTATTAGGAGTGTGATCTGTGCTATTCTGTTGTTTCTTTGGCTCAAAATCCGCCTTGTGTATAGTAATACAGAAAGGCGGGATACAAATAAAAAAAAGAAATGAAAGGAAGTGCACATGACAGGTCAGAAACGGAGCTTTCATCCAAGGGCACCCTGAAGCCTGGGCTCAGGTCAATCGCACTCTGCCGTGGGAATTCGCCATATATCAAGGTCCCAGGAAGCAGCGCCCACCCCAAAAGAGCTTGAGGGGATTTCCTGGCTGCCCAGGACAATGCCCAGTTGCAAAAGATTTGCAGGCCAGGCCCTCACCTCCTTCCGGGTCGACTCCCGTGTGGCTTCACTCTCCACGATCTTCTGCTTGAGGCTGAAAGACTCCTTCCTGCTCTCCTCGTCCCGCTGCTCATCCAGGGCCACCCGGGCCTGGAGCTCAGCCATTTCTTGGCTCTTCTTGGTGTTTTCGCTGTCCAGCATCTTGACCTGTGCAAAGGGCGACAAAGGGAGGGATCCTGGTTCTTGCAAGCTGAGAAAGAGCGAAGGGGGTGGACCCGGAGGTGGACGGGCCCTTGTCTTTTCAGAGGGGAAGAAGGAGGTTTGAGAGGGAAGGAGGATGTGGCGCTGCAGCAGGCTGCCGCCATTCGCGGCTCATTTCGGCCTGTGGAAAACAGGTCCTGCAGGCTCCTGAACAGTTTCCAAAGCCTGCCAAACCTATTGGAGCCAAAGGTGGAACAAGCTTCCGAAATATCTTCCACAGCGCTCTTGGAAGCTAGCTGCCTCCAACCAGATAAACAGAGAGAAGGTGGGTGGAGGGAGGGAGAGAGATTCAGAAACAAAAACAAAACAGGCATGCAGGTGGCGCTGTGGGTTAAACCACAGAGCCTAGGGCTTGCCAATCAGAAGGTCAGCGGTTCGAAGCCCTGCCATGGGGTAAGCTCCCATTGCTTGGTCCCTGCTCCTGCCAACCTAGCAGTTCAAAAGCACGTCAAAGTGCAAGTAGATAAATAGGTACCACCCCGGCGGGAAGGTAAACAGCGTTTCTGTGCGCTGCTCTGGTTCGCCAGAAGCGGCATAGTCATGCTGGCCACATGACCCGGAAGCTGTACGCTGGCTCCCTCGGCCAATAAAGCGAGATGAGCGCCGCAACCCCAGAGTCGGTCACGCCTGGACCTAATGGTCAGGGGTCCCTTTACCTTTTAAGGCTGGGTGAATTCTGGTTTTCAACACTGTGATATATCACCAGCTAAACATTACAATATACTGATATATCACGATGCCTGAAATAAGGATGGAGCTATGTAGAGGCATTGGCTGGCTTCACGGTTTTCCCCACATCGTGATTTTCTGCTCTTGTGAGAGACCTGAGGCGGCAGAGTTAAAGGGACTGCAGGGATCAAGAAGCATTGGTGGTATTCCCCACACTGCGGTTTTTGCATAGCACACGCACACACACACATCATGATTTGCAATATATTGCCAGGCCAAAAATTAGGAAACCGATACCACTATGTGGACTTCAAACCAGTTTCAGATGATATATCGCCCAGCCCTAGCAGCGGCATGAAAACGTGAGAAAGAGAACTGGGGAAGAGAAGAGAGAACGCGTCAAGGAGGAGGGAGCAAGAAATAGGGGGGTGATGGAGCCCCACAGTGAATGACCAGGAACCCCCACATTCAGGCACCACATCTAACAAGATGGCTGTCTAATTCTTTTGTTCTAATTACCCATGTACTATCAAACTTCCAATCCAACCAGAAAACCTAAAAAATTGATTCTGAGAGACATGCTCATTATAGACTATGCACCAGGGATCCCATTTAACACCAGAACAGAAACGAAAACCATCAGCTGAGCCCATTGATCAACTTCAAACTTCTGAGCAGCAGCCCAAGGATAGCAGCCAAGGCAGCAAAACTCTCTGAGAGACGAGACGATAGCCAGTTTCCTTCTCACTGAGCTCACTGCCCAACTGGATAAGCCGAGACGAGATCTAAGGCAAGATCTAACCTTAGAGTTAAAAGCACCTTTGACCCCGATCGAGAAAAGACTCGACATGGCAGAAACCCAGGTCTCTGATGTCCCAAAGCTCTAAACTCAGGAATCAGACAGATGGGGGAAATCAATAAACGAGGAGCCAAAACTAGAGAGAGAAAGCTTTTGTCTGAAGGAAGCAAGCAATAATTCTCTCCAACGTGAGAGGCCTACCAGAATCTCTGGAAGACCAAGATTTACTTCCTTTTATGATTTCCTGGTTTAATCATATGTTCCCTAATCTTTTTCTTTTTTTAATAAGATATTTATTGAGATTTTCAAAGTGTTACAAAATAAAATAAAAGCAGAAGAAAATACAAAATAAAAATAGTTAACAAAGTAGAAAAAGAAAAAAAAATAGCAAACCCCTTCCAACCATACGAATACAAATTCAAAAATAAGAAAAAGATACAGGGGGGAAAAATACAAAAATACACCACAAACAATTAAGAACATTTAAAAACAAATTCATTATTCTCCAATCCTCAACTGTCATTACCTTCTTTCTTTGACCTCCTCCTCCTCCCTTTCTTTGTATCCTAGTTATTAATTATCCCAGCAAATCCTTTCCATATTTCATAATATCTTATCTTTCTATAGAAAAATAAACCTTAAAGCTTAAAACTTAAATCTTATCCTTACCAACTTCTCATAACCATAATATTCTTTCATAATTCTTTAAACATCTTTACTAAAGCCGAGTAATTTCATTCCAACATTTTTCTGACATTCATCAATTTTATAAAACAGTTCTAATGGTAAAAAAAAGAAATACAAACAGATCCAATCTTCATCCAACGTCCCTTCCATATGTTCCCTAATCTTAAGCTTAATGCCTCTGATCCAGGGTTAGCCGACAGAGCAGGCCAGCACTTCCAAACTGTCAACAGCAGGTCCAGAGTCATTATTTTCGAACTTCTCTGCTTTTCTACTAAGGAGACCATTTTAAAAGAACTTTCTATACTTGACGGTCTGGAATGGGAGGGCCAAAATACACCTATTATGCAGGATTTGTGTCTGGCAACCTTAAATCACAGGCGTGCCTTTAAAACCTATACAGAAAAATGCTGGAATGCACTATAGACGGGGCTACCCATTCAACCCGACAGTGCCGCTGGAAGGGGTACAATGTGAAGCATCAACCCGCAAGGAGGCAAGACAACTCATGAGCGTGCTAAAACTGTCTGTACTGAACAACCTCAAAGCCAGCACCTATGATTCAGACCCATCAACAATGTTCTATGTTGGCAGGAGCTGCAAGATTGCCCCAAAACATCTCAAAAGCGCTGCTTTCAGTGCACTGAAACCCACCATGTCCCAGGAATCGGAAGAGGGTATGTATGGGAAATCTATCTGGAAGATATTTGCATTTTGAGGAGATAGTGCTCTAACATGGTTATCATTCCTGTTCCTGTTTGCTTCCCCCCTTTAAGCTCTTTGATGGCTGAAAAACAGCCTTTAATTTCCTAGTCCTAATCTGTTGGAAGGACGTGGGTGGCGCTGTGGTCTAAACCACAGAGCTTAGGACTTGCCGATCAGAAGGTTGGCGGTTCGAATCCCTGTGATAGGGTGAGCTCCCGTTGCTTGGTCCCTGCTCCTGCCCACCTAGCAGTTCAAAAGCACGTCAAAGTGGAAGTAGATAAATAGGTACCGCTCCGGCGGGAAGGTAAACGGCGTTTCCATGCACTGCTCTGGTTTCGCCAGAAGCAGCTTAGTCAAGCTGGCCACATGACCCGGAAAAACTGTCTGCGGACAAATGCCAGCTCCCTCAGCCAATAAAGCGAGATGAGTGCCGCAACTCCAGAGTTATTCACGACTGGACTTAACTGTCAGGGGTCCTTTACCTTTACCTTTTTAATCTGTTGGAAGGTAGTGATATTGCTGAGTACAGTGGTACCTCGGGTTACTGATGCTTCAGGTTACAGACTCCGCTAACCCAGAAATAGTACCTCGGCTTAAGAACTTTGCTTCAGGATGAGAACAGAAATTGTGCAGCGGCAGTGGGAGGCCCCATTAGCTAAAGTGGTACCTCAGGTTAAGGACAGTTTCAGGTTAAGAACGGACCTCCAGAACGAATTAAGTTCTTAACCCGAGGTACCACTGTACCTTCTTTTGATGTTGGACATTGTTTGAAGAAAGTGAGGCATTGGAAGAGGTGGCTAATGAATAATCTGTTCGTAGCTGGTAGCACATAGGCAGTCAGGCAAACCACACAGGTTAGCTATCTATAAATCAGATGGTGTTGGGCCAAGTTCTGAGAAGCTCCTGCACAGACTGATCGATCGCAGGGCCGTGCAAACTAAGGCTACCTGGGGGAGTCGTTTCTCTGCTTCTTGAGGGCTTCCAAGTGGCATATCGAAGTGCTTGCTTGGTAATGTATACAATGCTTGCTGTTCAGAATAAAATCTTTAACCTTCTCACTCACTTGTGTTTGAATTGCCTCTGAATCTCATTTTAAAAGAGCCGCATTTGGCAAGACTTACCGTATTTTTTGCTCCATAAGACACACTTTTTTCCTCCTAGAAAGTAAGGGGAAATGTCTGTGCGTCTTATGGAGCAAATGTGTGGTCGATCGCTGGCTCCTTTTCTGGCCTCACCCCCTTGCCCAGGCCTCCATTGTTGAATGTTCTGCAGACGGAGACTGTTTGTTTCCCCAGCAACATGGGACTGGCTGAACAGATTATCTGTCTGGAAACTGTAGAAAGGGCTCCCTTTCCTTTCCTAAAGAAGCTGCAGAACTGTGACTTGAACCCCATAAAAACAGGATTTTTTCTGTTGAGCAAAGTAAGCTCAACAACTTTGAGCTGATCCTCAAGAAAGGGGGGCTTTCCCCCTTTCCTCCTCTAAAAACTAGGTGCGTCTTATGGTCAGGTGTGTCTTATGGAGCAAAAAATACGGTAAATTGGCCAGAGCAGTAGTCCACAGAATACCTAGTCTCGCCTTTGCATCAACTAACTGTGCACCTGCTGTCTCTTCCCACCCAGTGGAAAGGGAGGCTGAGTTGTGGTTCCCACTTCCCTGGCAGCCCCTCCCCTCTCCCGTGCCAGGCCTTACCTGCCGCCGCAGCTCCTGCAGTTCCCGGCGGGCCTCCAGCCGCGAACGCTCCACATCCTGGAGGCTGCTGCGGAGGTCGGCTGCCTCCTTGCCCACAGCTGCCCGGGCCTCCTCCAAGATGGTGACTTTCTGCTCCTTCTCCTCGTTGGCCCGCTTCAAACTGGAGGCAAGCAGAGAGGAGGGGTGTTTGGATGCCAGCGACGTGGTCCTTCCGGCCCCCAGGGGGAGAGGCCCAGGAATCAACCACCAAGATGGAGCCAAGCTGCGAAGCTATCACATGTTTCCTCTGTCCACTCCGTGGAACTGACTTTGCCATTTTGCCCCTTTTACAGACAAAGAACCGAGGCCGAGAGACACCATGTGGGGTGGAGGAAGAGATTAAATCTGTGGCAGAGGTGGGATTTAGGCAGTCAAATCCTACCCCCCTCCATTCTCCCCTTCCCTGGAGCAGAAGGCAGCAGGGCAGTGGCGTAGCGTGGGTTGTCAGCACCCGGGGCAAGGCAAGTAATTTGTGCCCCCTAACCCGTGGATTTTAGCACTCGGGGTAGGGGCAGAGAGCTGCGAGTGCGAGCGCCCCCCCAGATGTTGCGCCTGGTGCGGCCGCCCCCCCTGCACCCCCCACGCTACGCCACTGCAGCAGGGTCCTCTCTCTCCCCACCTGACGCGCTCGCTCTCGGCCCTCTTCACAGCAACGCGCAGCTCCCCATTGGACCTCTGCAGGGCCTCCTTCTCCTTGGCCTCATCGCTCAGGCTCCTCCGCAGGTCCACGGCCTCCTTGCGCTGAGCCTCCAGGGCCTCGTGGGCCTCCCGCGACTTGCGGTGCGCTTCCAGCAGCTCCCGGCGGGTCTGGTCCCTCGCGTCCTCCACCATCTGCACCTGCATCTTCAGCTCCTCCACCTGGCCAGGAAGAGGGTGGAGCAAAGAGCCAGAGTTGGGCTCCTGCCAGGAATTCTGAAGCTGTCTGAAGCGGGAGGGCAGGAGTGTGGGGAGCTGCCTTGTGCAGGGTTAGGCCCTCAGCCTGTCCACCTCTGCTGTGATGGGCAGCGGCAGGTGCTCTCCTGGGTTCAGGCAAGGGCTTGAACCCAGGGCCTTCTGCATGCAGTGCAAAGCAGCTGCTCCACTGAAGGGGTAACAGACCTCCTGCAGAATAATGGTGGGATAACCAGCCTCACAGAACCAGCATGCTTAAGTCTAATTAATGCATGAAGGGGTTAATGCCATAGAGTAAGCTGTCTTGCCAGGCTTAGCAATGTCCATTGCCCTCACCTTGGGAGGAAATAGGTACCGTATTTTTTGCACCATAACACTCACTTTTTTCCTCCTAGAAAGTAAGGGGAAATGTCTGTGCGTGTTACGGAGCAAATGCCTACGGATGACAGGGGGATCTGCTGCAGTCGTGAGCAGAGGATCCATGGTTACAGCTTGCACCAAAAAAATCACGCACCCACTGTTGCCTGGGGCCACAATGGTGCAAAAACATGGTTACAAAGCATGGATCCACATGGATCCTCAGGATTTTTGCATTGGGCCACCCCAAACTCACCGCCAGATCACATGTCTGTGGCTGCAGCATGAACCACAAAAATCATACATCCACTGTTTCGTTTAGAATATTTTTTTTCTTGTTTTCCTCCTCTCAAAACTATGTGCGTGTTATGGTCAGGTGCGTGTTATAGAGCGAAAAATACGGGTATTTTGGTCTTCCGCGGACTATCAGAGCAGCTCAGGTGGTGGTGTTACTGTCACTGACTCTCAATGAAGGCCTCCCTCCCTCCCATCACCCCCTCACCTCGCGGAGGGCTGACTCTCGCTGCTTCATCAGATCCCTGGCCTGTTCGTGGAGGACCTTCACCTCCCGTTCGTGGCCCATAATGGCCTCCTCAAACTGGGCACGCAGGTCCCGCAGCTCCGAGTTCAAGGCGTTGATGGTGCTCTGCAACAAGGCGAAGAAATGGAGCTCTCTGGCCTAGAAGACGCGCCCCCCACCCCTCAGCAGCCAGGCACCATTTTGTCTTGGTAACGGAGATAGGGAAGAATATTCCACAGGGAGAAAATACAGAAAAGGCCATGGAGGAAGAGGCCTGAACAAAGCTCCACAGAGCTTCTGCTTTTGGCTTATCCTTGCATAACGCTCCATATGTTACCAGCCCGGGTGGGCTTGCATGCAGTGCTATTTTTCTAGAAAAGGAGGTGCCGGAACTCACCACGAACACCTCCCTTGTTCTCTTATAATGGCAATGGCACCCGACTAAGTTCCGGCTTTAAAAAAGAAAAAGCTTGTATGCAACACAGGATGAAGCACCAGGCAAAGGGTGCGACCTCCTGAGAAACTCAGATCATGCTTAGAACAATAAAGGAAAAGATGGAGCAGGTTTCTAGCCCTCAGTGTCGAAAGCAAGTTGGAAACATCCGCTTCCATGTCTGCTGTCGAAAAGGGAGAGGCAAAATAAAGCTTCCAGCAGCTCCTTGCTGCAGGAAAAAGTTGTGTATGGGGTGGGGGGGAATGAGGGGTTCAGCAAAAAACCAAAAGTACAATTCGAGCCTGCCCCATTCACCTAAGCTGAGCCAGGTTGCAGGAGCTGGCCCTTCGTGGTGCAAATATTGCCCGCCTGCTTCCACACACATTTGTTCTCCATCAGACAGCCCCCCCCCGACCCTGACTCTGCCACCGCCTACCCGCTCTTGCTCCTGTAGACTCTGAGCGTCTCGCTTGTGCCTCTCCGCCTCCAGGCTGATGCTGGCCAGGCTCTGTTGCGCCCCTGAAAGCTTCTCCAGGAGAATGGCCTTCTCCGACTCCTTGAGAGAGAGCGCCTGGGGGCAAGGGGGCGAGGGAGTCAGTAGTGGCCTCTGGAGCAGCAGGGAGACCCACTGGGGAGCCACATCTCCACTCTTGTAGCCCTCCTGCGCACAGAGGGAGGCTCAACGCCACAACTGCCACATTGGCGGAACAGCGAATCGTGCAAATTTGACGCCTCAGTGGTCTCTGGAGCTAGGTGGGCTGCTTCTCTTTCTCCACCCCAAAGCCTTGGGCTATGGCCAGTGAGGAGAGGCACCAGGCGACGTTCCTCTGTGGCAAGATTGGGTGTCCTGCTCTTTTCTATGTGATTAAACAAGAATCCCCTCCCCTAATGAGTCAGAAATGTCATTTTAAGGACTTAAGCTGTGGATTTAAGGCTGTGTGGAGATAAATTTTCGAACCAAAGCAATGTTCCAAGACGAAGCTAGAAAGTTAAGAGTTTTGGAATGACGCAGTTAAAAATGCCGTCGCCATTTTGGGAGGCAGTGTTGTAGCCCTTGAGTCTGGGAGGAGAAAGAGAGAAACAGAGTTGTTTACATATCGTGGATTAACTCCTCAGTGGGACTTAAGAGTGACAACTGCCTAATTTATGATGGAAAGAGCGATGTTATCTACGAAGGAGATGATATATGGAAACCATCTGGACTTAGATTGGAAGAACGGGAAATTCACACAGGATTATTACATTTGCTTATCGGCTTAAGGAGACTAACAGAAGAGATCGTAAAGGAAAAAGAGAAATTATATGAACAAGATATGATGTGGAAACACCAAGATAAGATTGGATAGAACTATGAATTTTGTTTGGACTGATTGGGACTGATTTGGACATTAATGCAGTAATAAGAAGATGATTAGAATCCCTCTTTGGATCTTGAAGTATGGGTTCCCCCAACAAAATTTAAAAATTTGGCTTTGTAATTTGGAATCTATGTGATGTGATTTAATTTGATGTGATTGGCCAGTTAATAAAATTTTTTTTAAAAAAAAAAAGATTGGGTGTCCTGCTTTGGGGAATTTACAGTGTGTGTGGAGTCTTGCAGAGCTGGCAGTGGACTGGGGCCTTGCACCCAGTGGCATAGCATGGGTTGCCAGGGCCCGGGGCCATGCAGAGCGGTGTGGTGGGGTAAACAGATGGAGCGTGCATGCATATTCAACAGCCTGAAAGAAGAATTGTTCCATTGCCTGGTGAGGTCGCTTCCTGCTTCGCACGGAGGAGCCATGTGATGGAAGCGTACAACTTCAATACAGCGGCACCGGGGGTTGAAATTTTGCACCCCTAAGAATTTTGCCCCCGGGGCAACCTCCTCCATGGGCCCCCCATGCTACGCCACTGCTTGCACCTCCTTCCTTCCCCGTCCCCCAGACTTTCACCTGCTGCTTCTCATTCTCGGCCAGAAGGAGTCCCTCGTCCCGCTCCTGCTGGAGGCTGGTGATCTCCTCGCTCAGCTCCTCCTTCTCCGCCTCGTGGCGGGCCAGGATCTCCTCGCGCTCTTGGCTCAGCCGCTGCAGCATCTCCTCGCGCTCTGCTTCCAGCTCCAGGCGCAGCGCCTCCTGCCAGGCCGTCAGGGTGAAGAAGCTCAGGAGTGGACCCTCCCCTCCCCATGTGGACAAGGAGATGGGGCCCCCAGCACCCATAGCAAGGCCTCCGCCACAGCCAAGTTTCAATGGCTAAACGCCTCTCCCGGTATGCCCCACGGAGGACCTTAAGGTCCATATATAGCAACACCCTAGAGGTCTCGGGCCCTAAGGCCCTAAGCCAGAGCCAGGGCTTCTCAACACTGGTGGAATGCTCTGTCTCTTGAGACCAGGGCCCTGAAGGATCTGATTTCTTTCCGCAGGGGCTGTAAGACGGAGCTGTTCCACCTGGCCATTGGCTTGGAGCCAATTTGATTCCCTCCACCTCTTTCTTTTTTCCTTTCTCCTCCTGTGATGAGGCTGCATTTTAATATTTTAATTATTTCAATTTTTTAATATTGTATTTTAATCTTGTTTTTGAGTTGCATTCATTCAACTTGTTTTTATTATTGCTTGTTAGCCGCCCTGAGCCTGGTCTTGGCTGGGGAGGGCAGGGTCTAAATAAAATTTATTACCGTATTTTTCGCCCCATAGGATGCACTTTTCCCCCTCCAAAAATGAAGGGGAAATCTGGGTGCGTCCTATGGGGCAAATGCAGGATTTCGCTGAAGCTTGGAGAGCGAGAGGGGTCGGTGTACACCGACATCCAAAGCCTAGACATCCGCAGCCTAGGCAGCCCTGCGGGAGTTCCCGTAGGGCTGTTTAGGCTGCGGATAGCAACCTGCTTCCCGGAGCACCGGGCGCCCCGAAAGCAGAGCACCCGGCGCTTCAGGAAAACATCCACAGCCTAGGCAGTTCCCGCAGGGCTCCCCACACTGCGGATATCAGCCTGCCGCCCAGCACGCAAGGCGCCCTGAAGCAGAGCACCCCGCACGCCGGGCAGACATCCGCAGCGTGGGGAGCCCTGCGGATAGCAGCCTGCCGCCCGGCGTGCGGGGCACCCTGAAGCAGAGCGTCCCTTGCGCTTGGCAGACATCGGCCAGCCCCACAAGCTCAGGGGACAGTGGGGAGGCGCCGCGCCGCCATCCCGCTGTTCCCCGACCTGGTTTTGGGGGTGAAATAAAGGAAAACACTTTTTTCCTTTATTTCCCCCCCAAAAAAAAACCTAGGTGCATCCTATGGGACGAAAAATACGGTATTATTATTATTAAAAAGAATCACTCCTTGTCAATCAACCGAAAGCTCTCATACCAGGCGAGTGAGTGCTTGGCCCAAGATTGATTCCAGGATGATATCTGGGTTTTCGACATCGCGAAATATTTCCAGGTTTAAAAATTACGAAACCAGTATCACGATATGGACTTCAAACCAGTTTTGGACAATATATTGACATATCGGCCCGCCCTATCCTGCAGTATTATTATTATTGTTATTGTTGTTGTTATTGTTATTATTATTAGAATTTATATACCACCCTATACCCGGAGGTCTCAGGGCGGTTCACAAAAAAGGATCACAGTATATAAAATAAAAACAATAACCCAATAACAAAAAGACCCACATTTTAAAAGGGTATAGGATGTTGATTAGGTCAACCAAAGGCCTGGTTAAAAAGGAACATTTTTGCCTGGTGCCTAAAGGTGTGTAATGAAGGCGCCAGGCGAACCACCCTGGAGAGAGCATTCCACAGACAGGGAGCCACTGCAGAGAAGGCCCCGTTCTCATGTTGCCACCCTCCAGAGACTTCTCAAGGAGGAGGCACACGAAGGAGGGACCAAAAGATAGGAAATGAAAACCCGTAAGGTTAATGGAATTTCATTTTAACCAAACCAAAAAAAAACAAAACCTAAAAATTGAGGGAAGCAGGGAACATGTGACAGGCAAGCATGTTAACATGCTGGGGTGAAAGTTGAGCAGGAAAAAGAGGCTTCTCCCTCATAGTTGGGGGTCACCCAATGAGGTGGGTGGGCAGGAGATTCAGGATATTAATTTCTTTATTTATTTTATTTATACCCCGCCCTCCCTGGCCAAGACCGGGCTTAGGGCAGCTAACATCAGGTATAAAAACAATTGATTAAAATACAACTTAAAAACAAGATTAAAATGCTACTTAAAATGCAGCCTCATTTCAGTGGAAGCCCAGATCAAAAACTGTTGGGGGGGGGGATAAAAGAACTGTTTCAGGCAACACGGTGCCCCTGGCTTTTAAAAAGGGTCAGACAGATTCCTGAAGGGGAGGGATAGGGTCACCTGCCAACGTCTGAGCAGCTGCACATGCTTAACAGCTTAGGGACAGCGAGAGCCAGCAAAGAGCAAATGGCCTGCATGTCTGGGATCTGGCCGGCACTTTTGTATCCATTCCTGCGAGCCCCACCAACATCTGGGGCCTTCTGCAATCCAGGCTCCTCACTCCTCTGCAGTTCTGTCCCCCGAGGGCAGCGTGTTACCTGAGGAACAGAGCGGTCCTGGACCGAGCCCTCTGCACCTGACCGGGGGAGGGGGCGGGGGCGGCACGTACTTTCTCCCTCTGGAGACGGTCCACGTCCTCCTCGTGATCCGCCTGCGCACTCCTCAAGGCGGCCTGGGTCTCCTGCTCCGTCTGAATGAGCTTCTGGGCTGTCAGGTCCTTGTCTCGCTCCAGTCGGCTCACCTCGGTCTCCATCTCCTTGCGGACGGCCGTCAGCTCCGCTGGGGCAGGACAGACGGACAGAGGTCAAGACAGCAAAGGGGATAATAAATAATAATAATTTATTATTTATACCCCGCCCATCTGGCTGGGTTTCCCCAGCCACTCTGGGCGGCTTCCAACAGAACACTAAAATACAATAACCTATTAAACACTGAAAGCTTCCCTAAGCAGGGCTGCCTTCAGATGTCTTCTAAAAGTCTGGTAGTTGTTGTTCTCTTTGACATCTGGTGGGAGGGCATTCCACAGGGCGGGTGCCACTACCGAGAAGGCCCACTGCCTGGTTCCCTATAACTTGGCTTCTCGTAGCGAGGGAACCGCCAGAAGGCCCTCAGCACTGGACCTCAGTGTCCGGGCAGAACGATGGAGGTGGAGACGCTCCTTCAGATATACTGGACCGAGGCCGTTTAGGGCTTTAAAGGTCAGCACCAACACTTTGAATTGTGCTTGGAAATGTACTGGGAGCCAGTGTAGGTCTTTCAAGACCGGTGTTATATGGTCTCAGTGGCTGCTCCCAGTCACCAGTCTAGCTGCCGCATTCTGGATTAGTTGTAGTTTCCGGGTCACCTTCAAAGGTAGACCCACATAGAGCGCATTGCAGTAGTCCAAGCGGGAGATAACTAGAGCATGCGCCACTCTGGCAAGACAGTCTGTGGGCAGGGAGGGTCTCAGCCTGTGCACGAGATGGAGCTGATAAACAGCTGCCCTGGACACAGAATTAACCTGCGTCTCCATGGACAGCTGTGAGTCCAGAATGACTCCCAGGCTGCGCACCTGGTCCTTCAGGGGCGCAGTAACCCCATTCAGGACCAGGGAGTCCTCCACACCCGCCCATCTCCTGTCCCCCAAAAACCTCAGATGGAGCAAGGAGGGGCGTTTAACTGAAGAGGGGCTTGATTGGGGGCAGCCACTGCATGCAAGGGGGCGTGGCTTGGCTTGAGAGGGGGGCGGCCTAGCAGCTGAAAGCCCCGCCTCTGTTGGGAGAAAGCCCCGCCCCCTTCTAAAGAACAGGAAAGCAAGGAGGGTCCCAGGTGCATTCAAAGGGGGCAGGCACACAGCTTAAAAGCAGGTACATCTGCCGGTGAAGTCGGATAATAAAAACCTCCATCTGCACTCCCACACCCAGTCACTGAAGGGAAAGAGACGGGGGTGGCACAAGAGGACCCAAAGGAAGACCTTCCTCCCAGGGTACCTTGCAAGGCTTCCTTGGCATGGAGCAAGCCCTGCCTCTCGGCTTCCAGCTGCTCCTTCCGGGTCTCCAGCTGGGCGAGGTGCTGCTGGATCTCAAAGAGGGTCGTCTCCAAGGCGTCTTTTTCAGACCTGGGCAGAAGGGGAGAGGGGGAACAACAGAAGGACTGTATTATCATTCCCCCCCATCTTTTGTCGTTTTCGTCTTTGCTCATCAGCCATCTTGCATCTATTCTGCCTGGTAGGCTCTGTCTGCATCCTCTTTTGGGGCTTAGGCCAGAAATCCCAGCTGGGTCAGTGAGGAGACATGTCTGTGTGCATCAAGGTGGAGATGCAAAGCTGAGAAAAGGGAAGCAGCTGAGCAGAAGATGCCTCTCTGCTGGGGCAAAGGCTCTGCCTCCGTGCAGCCTCCCCTGCCCCAGCCTGCTTGCAAACACTGTGTGAGATGGCTACCATCTTCCAGCAACCTCAGGGGGGACAGAAGAACCAGCTGGACAACTGTTGTGGTTCTGGACAGTTGAGAGTTAACACTCCCATGAGGTGTTCTTATTAACTGGGTGCACTGCCCATATAATCCGGGCATTTTCCTTTGATCAGTGGGCTGGGCTCTCTCTGGGCTGTGAGAGAGTTACCATATTTATCGCTCTATAAGACGCACCTGACCACAAGACACACCTAGTTTTTAGAGGGGAAATGCAAGAAAAAAAATTCTTTAAATGGAGTGCTGAGCAGAGCCTGTATGCATCCCAGGCTCTGCTCAGCGCTCCATTTCACGAGCCGCGTGGAGCATGTGTGCGGCGCTTGCACACACTTGTTCTAGCTTCTGGCTTAGTGGGCCTTTGCGGGAGGTGGTAGAAGGGACAGAGCGCAGCTAAGCCAGAAGCTAGAACAGCGAGAGGGAGCGCAGCGCAGCGATCCCTCTCGCTGTTCTGGCTTCTGGGATAGCTGTGCAGCCTGCATTCGCTCCATAAGATGCAGACACATTTCCCCTTACTTTTTAGGAGGGGAAAAGTGCATCTTATAGAGCGAAAAATACAGTAGTTTCATTTTGTTAGCGGCAGAATGCTGCAAGCATGCAGCTTGATTCTGTAGTTTTTCTTTTGTTTCTGTATGCTTCTAAATAAACAGCTGATAGAATAGGGCTGAGTTATTGAAGACACCACATTGACACAGACAAAGCCATTTTATGCTGCGTATCAACTCTGCTAACATCCGACAACTGAGAAGAGAGCAGTGTGGGCGCCATAGAAGTGTCAGAGTGCTCGTAAACAGACTAATTGCAGTGCCGATTCAGCAGACCCCGTGGGTCAAAGGATTTACAACCCACAAACTTCACCAACAACCCGCTGTCCCTCCCTGCCAGCCCCATAACAAAGCCCCAGGCTAATGGAAGAAGATTGGAGGAAATTTAAAACTTATTTGCAGAAGTACTTTAAAATTTTTGAATGCTGATGACATTGAAATGAATTGCAGGGGCTCTAGCAACATGGTAAAATGTAAGATTGGATTAATAATAGATAAACTAACAGGACACGAATTTGCCGAATTAATTATTAAAAGGGATACAAGAACGGGAGACGTGAGGAAGTCAGGAAAATAAGTTAACCAAAGATGAAATTAAGAAAGAGGGAATTTTTGTTTTTTTCTATGTGTGTTTTTCTCTTTTTTTCTTTCTTCGTGTTTAAAGTGTGTATTTTTTGTATTCTGTAACTTTGTATTTCCTCTGTCTTTGTATTTTTCTGAACTTTTTTATTGTTAAAACTTAATAAAATATTGATAAAAAAAAATAACAAAGCCCCAGGCTAGGAGGCAGGAGGGCTATGTTTTAAATCTCCACCCTTTTCACGGAGCTCATTGGGCAACCTTGAGCTGGTCGCTGCAACTCTCAGCCTCATGGGGCTGTTGCAAAGAGGAAACGGGACAGTGAACTGTGTTGGAGCTCCTTGGAGGAATGGTGGGACGCAAATGGAAGAAATAAATCAGAATAAATAATAATAGGTGCTAAAGTGGGGGCACACACGCACATGAATTGATTTTAGAATGTATTTCAATTTATTGATTGTGGTTTTATGTAAATTGTGTTATTTTTATTGTTGTTAGCCGCTCTGAGCCCAGCTTCAGCTGGGGAGGGCGGGATATAAATAAATTATTATTATTATTATTATTATTATTATTATTATTATTATACTACATACCTGAGGCCAGAGATCTCCTCTGCCAGGCCCCGGTTCTCTCGCTCCGAGGCTGCCAGCTGCACCACCAAGCTGGCTTTTTCCTTCATCAGCGACTCCTTCTCCTTGGCTGCCCGCAGAGATGCTTCGCTGTGGCGTTCTAGCTCCCTTCGCACCTGCCCCAGCTCCTCACCGGTGGCACTCCTGTGGCGGGAAAGCTGAGCGGGAGAGAAAGAGAGGGAGGGAAATGATGTATAGATGGTATATAACACCAGTACAGATGGCAAAAATGTACAAAACCGGCTCAAATACTTGTTGGAAATGTAAAGAAAAAGAAGGGACCTTTTATCATATGTGGTGGGAGTGTAGAGAAGTTTTTAAAAAATGGGAAATGATATATAATGAATTGAAAAAAATGTTTAAAATGACGTTTGTAAAAAAAACCCAGAAGCATTTTTGTTAGGGATTGTAGGACAAGACCTGCCAAGGAAAACAAAGAATTTATTCATGTATGCTACAACAGCGGCAAGAGTCTTGATAGCACAAGGATGGAAGAATGAGGAAACCCCGACAAAAGAACAGTGGCAAGAGAGATTGATGAATTATGCAGAACTGGCCAAATTGACTTACAAGTTGCGAGACAAGGACAACTGTGACTTCAAGGAGGAATGGGTACTTTTTACAAACTATCTAAAAAGACAACAAAATGAACCGGACTCCTTGGCAGAATTTGAATAAACATACACAAATTTATTGGTTGATAACATGATGGATAGATATGTAAGGATATGTACAATTTTATAATACGCAGAGAAAATATGTGAAGAGAAATCAGGGAGAGGAGCTGAGGGAAGTCCTGGGGGGGGGAACAATGTATGTGATTATAGGGTTTGATAATTTGTTATGTGGAAATTGATCAATAACAAATATTTAATGGGGGGAAAGAAAGAGAGGGAGAAAAGGAAGGAGGGAGGGGCAGCTTAGACACCACTTAGATGCCCCCTTGGCTGTTATGGTCCCTCTCTGTTCCCCCAGCCCCTCCACCCAGCAGGGCTAAAGCAAGAGCGTGCTGTTGACGATGCCAACCTCAGCCCTGCAACAAAAACCATTCAGCCACTGCCAGCTCAGCAGATCCCAGATTTGGCTGCGACTATTAGAAAACATTAGCTTTGCAAGCTCTGTGTTATGAAGACCTGAGCGACACAGCTTCTGCAAAGGTCTGCTCCCGAGATCTCAGTTGTGAGCTCTCTTGCAACTGAACATTACATTCTCGTGAGCTGCCCTGAGATCATGTGATGGGCGGAATATAAGTCTAGTAAATCACCACCATCATCAAAGTGGTGGAGGTCTGTGAGGAATGACCAGAAACTCAGACATCGCAATGATCAACTAGCTTGCACTACGTAGCTGTGTCCTGTCTTGCAGCACAATCTGCTTTGAGCTTTAGAAAAGTGAATTGCAGACAGAGCAGCAGCAGGAGGATGATGAAGATGAAGAAGTTTGGATTTGATATCCTGCTTTCTCACTACCCGAAGGAGTCTCAAAGCGGCTCACATTCTCCTTTCCCTTCCTCCCCCACAACAAACACTCTGTGAGGTGAGTGGGGCTGAGAGACTTCAGAGAAGTGTGACTAGCCCAAGGTCACCCAGCAGCTACATGTGGAGGAGCGGGGAATCGAACCCGGTTCACCAGGTTACGAGACTACCACTCATGACTGTTATAAGAATTTTAAGGTCTCAAATATAGAATAAATATTCACAAACGCACACATATCTAAGTATATGAACCAGGTGTCTGAAACAGTATAGGAGAGCAATCCTGAAGCCATTTTGACTCTCCCAGTGACCTCAAATATTCCTCTGCAGGAAGGGAGGCAAATGGGAAAAGCTTCCCCATTGTCTTTTTGCTTACAAATCCTGTCTTGAGGGCGCAGTTGTGTATGAATAGGGTGAGCCTGTGACTTGGATTCAGGAACTAAAGTATTAACCATCACAGAAGAAAGGCTAGTGTACCCAGGTAATGCAATCAGCGACCATTATTAGGTATCCTGGCAGACAGGATTTCTGTTGTAGACCGCCTCCTTCTGCGATGTATGTATGATGTTTTTGGGGGTGGTCTTGGGCTACAGGTTGGGCAATTTCAAAAGTCTACATAAGGGTTTGCACACCATTGTTCTGGGTTCCTCCTCCCTCCTGCGTGTGGTGAGTGAAGACCCTGTTGCAACAGTTGGATAAAGATCGGGCTTACTAGCTGCTTTGCTTCTCAGTATACTCTGGTTATATACTGCCAGTGTGGTGTAGTGGTTAAGAATGATGGACTATATACGCTTAGGCACCAAACGGCTCCTTAAATGACAGTCACCAAAACAGACTGTCTAGTTGCCATTTGGGGCAAGATAGCTCTAAAGTCTTATTTTTCAAATGGCCCACTGACTGTGATTGGTTCTCAGTTGAACATCTGGCTAGTTCTGATGGCAGCCTTGAGCTAGGCTAAGAGCTTTGAGAGCTTAAAAGAAGAAAAGTCGCTTGATCTAGGGACAATCCACGTATACACTGGCCCATTCCGACCTCTTTTTCTTAATGGTGACACGGATCATTTACAATGTAAGAATCTTCACAACTGTGAGCAGGCAGGGTAGTGGGAGAGCCAGTATGGTGTAGTGGTTAAGAGCGGTAGACTCGTAATCTGGGGGACCGGGTTTGATTCCCCGCTCCTCCACATGCAGCTGCTGGGTGACCTTGGGCTAGTCACACTTCTCTGAAGTCTCTCAGCCCCACTCACCTCACAGAGTGTTTGTTGTGGGGGAGGAAGGGAAAGGAGAATGTTAGCCGCTTTGAGACTCCTTAAAGGGAGTGAAAAGTGGGATATCAAATCCAAACTCTTCTTCTTCTTCTTCTCTGTTATTTCATCCTACCAATAGGCAACCCACTTAAGGATTCTATACAGGCTCTTGGATAAGGGAAAGGGAGCAGGTTTTTTTCTCCTAACAGGACAAAGGCTGCCTGCCAGTGCTGCCCTCACCTGTCCCAGCTGCTCCTGGAGCTGCCCTCTTTCCTTTTGCAGGATCAGCACCTCCTGCTCCAGCGTCGCCCGGCTCTGCTCCACAGCCTGCAGGGAGTGGCCCAATCCGTGGCGCTCTGTGTCCAGGTCCAGCTTCTCCTGCTCCAGCCGCACCAACTCGTCCCGGATCGTGGCTTTCTCCTGCTCCACTTCCTGCTTCTTCCCCAAGAGAGAAGACTTCTCTTCTTCTAGCTGAGCCCAGAAGGGTGGGGAGGGAGAAAGCGGGAGGATGGCAGTGAGGGTTACTCAGCACACAGGATGCTGAGCAGGGAGAAAGCTGTTCTGTCTTTCTCCCCCCCCCCAAAAAAAAAAAAAACACACACACACACACGTATATACACAATAGGACACCTCTCACAGAAAGTTGTTTTGCCATCGTTGGCATGACTGTATACTTTGGAAAAGCCAAAAACACACACACACACCCGTTTATAACAGATTTAATTCACACAGAAATGGAAAATGTATGTGTAGTGTCGAAGTTTTGAAATGGAAAACGGCTAAATGTGCATTGCTGAAGGGTTGCTAACATTGGGTGCTTTCCAGTATTGTTTTCTAAAGGACTCTGAGCTCCTTAATGAGGTAATGAATAACTGCTGATTGTTTTGGAGAGTGAAACTTTAATCATGTGATAAAGGTATTGAGTTGCAAATTCGCCATCTTGAAAGCTTGGCGGATGTTCAAGTTTCTCTGAACTATGCATGCCAATGACTCTCCAAGAGATGCATTAGCCTAAGGCAGGCATAGGCACACTCGGCCCTCCAGATGTTTTGGGACTACAATTCCCATCATCCCTGACCACTGGTCCTGTTAGCTAGGGATCATGGGAGTTGTAGTCCCAACATCTGGAGGGCCAAGTTTGCCTATGCCTGGCCTAACGCCAACTGAGGCTTGGATGGGGGAAGAGACATAGTTTGGATTTTTGAAATCTTTTATTTCTAAGAAGACGCTGAGCCTGTGCTGGACAGAACAAGATAATGTATGGAATTTTTTTTGGATGTATCTTTGATGCTTATGTTGTTTTTAAAAGAGTTCAGCAAGCAAAAATTTGAATAATATTTTCATGCGCCCAGACAATGATTCCTTCCAAAAGGAGTCAGTTCTTACGCTTCCAGTCGCTTCAAATTGCGCAATATTAATACCTGCAACATCTGCTGTCCCAAATAATTATGGGCAAAGCAGTGCTGGACCTGGTGCCCAAGCTGGAAGGAGGTACCGTATTTTTCGCTCCATAAGATGCACTTTTTTCTTCCTGAAAAGTAAGGGGAAATGTCTGTGCGTCTTATGGAGCGAATGCATGGTCCCTGGAGCCGAATTGCCCAAGGGCAAAAAGCAGATCATGCTTTTTTTTAAAAAAAGAAAGAGGGAAGTGGGTGTTGAAACAAAGCCACTGATCGGCAAGCGATCTGGAAGGAGATAAGGGACGCTAGCAATAAAGGAGGCTGCCTGGGAGGGGGGAGGTAAAGACAGAAAACTTGCATGGAGAGGAAACAGGAATACTAAAGCAAGGAGAGAAATTAGAAGAAAAGGAAGAGCAAAAAAACTGCTCCAGCTAAGGAAAAGACACTAAGGCAAACAAGAGGGAAGGGGGGTGTTGAAAGGAAGCAGCTGATCGATAAGCGATCGGGAAGGAGATAAGGGACGCTAGCGATAAAAGGAGGCTGCCTGGGGTCACCCCAAATTCACCATCAGATCACATAGCATGTCCTACAGCCTGCACCAAAAAAATCACGCACCCACTGTTGCGTGGGGCCTCAATGGTGCAAAAACATGGTTACAAAGCACGGATCAACATGGACCCTCAGGATTTTTGCATTGGGTTACCGCAAACTCACTGTCAAATCACATGTCTGTGGCCACAGCATAAACCACAAAAATCATGCATCCACTGTTTCATTCAGAATATTTTTTTCCTTGTTTTCCTCCTCTAAAAACTAGGTGCGTCTTATGGTCAGGTGCGTCTTATGGAGCGAAAAATACGGCGCTTCCTGAGCAGGAACTGTTTTTCCTGCCTCTGCTCTGTCATGGACAAAGACCTCCAGACATTCTCCCACTCCCTGACAAACCCTACACTCTGACACCTCCTTCTGGCACAAATCCTTCAGATGTGGACGCTCTCGGTTTGCAGACAATACAAGACACACTTCTCTCTCTGCAGCCACTAGCCCCCCTCCCTCTTACCTGGATGATTATCCGGTTGAGCTCCATCTTATCCTGTGCCAGCCCCTCGTTGAGGGCACTCATCTTGGAGAGCGAGTCGCGCAGGGAGGACTCCTCCGACTTCAGGCGGCTCAAGGCCAGCTCCAGCTCAGCCCGGCTCGCCTCGGCCTGGGACGGGAAAAGAAAGGAGGTGCAAAAGAGCCTGTGACCCCAGGTGCCAAACCCAGGCCCCTGCAAGAAGCAAGAACCATCCCACAAAGGCCTGGTGCCTCAGGTTCCATATGAACCTTCCCGGACCTTGAGATCATCTTCTGAGACCCTCCTTCGTGTGCCTCCTCCTAGAGAGGTCCGGAAGGTGCAACACGAGAACGGGGCCTTCTCTGCAGTTGCTCCCCGTCTGTGGAATGCTCTCCCCAGGGAAGTTTTCATTACACACCTTTAGGCGTTCCTTTTTAACCAGGCCTTTGGTTGATCTGATTGACACCCTATGCACTTTTAAAATGTGGCTCTTTTGGGGGGGAGGGTGTTATTGGGTTATTGTTCTAATTTTGATTTTATATATTGTGATCTTTTCTGTGAACCGCCCTGAGACCTCCAGGTATAGGGCGGTATAGAGATTCAGTAAATAATAATAATACAGTGCTGCCTCGCAAGACGAAAAGAATCCGTTCTGTGATTCTTTGTCTAGCGTTTTTTTCGTCTTTCGTCTTCCCGCCGGAGTGGTACCTATTTATCTACTTGCACTTTGACGTGCTTTCCAACTGCTAGGTTGGCAGGAGCAGGGACCAAGCAACAGGAGCTCACCCCATTGATGGATTAGCGCTATTAGCGGCTTTTAGCAGCTTATCGGATCAGCTGATAAGCGGCTCAGCGGCTTAGAAAAAGGGGGGGGACCAGCAGGAACTCGCAAGACATTTTCGTCTTGCGAAGCAAGCCCATAGGAGATTCGTTTTGCGAAGCACCTCCAAAACGGAAAACTCTTTTGTCTAATGAGTTTTCTGTCTTGCGAGGCATTCGTCTTGCGGGGCACCACTGTAATAATATATATTTTTTTAAATACACCTGCTTGCTGGGACTAGAGCAAAGCAAGCTGCCAAGACAGGCTGAAGGCTGCCTGTGGCCTAATCCTGCAGGACCCACCTCATGGTCTCAAGGAAGCATGATGGTGTACATGCTCTGGATCCCCAAACACAGGCATGAGGGCAGCCTTAGCCTCATTGATTGCACTTCTTGTTTCGGACGTACTGAAAGGCACCTGGGTGGGCTGCCAAATTTTATTTATTTATTTAATTTGTATACAGCCCTCTATACCTGCAGGTCTCAGGGCCGTTACAACATAAAATCAGAATATACAAACGCAAAATACATAATAAAAAGAAAAGCAAAAGCATCCCAATAACACACCCACCCACCCTGCAGCCTTCCCCTAACATTATTTTTTTTTGACAAGGTAATAATCCTAAATAAATAAGAATAAAAAAGTGGATGCACACCCCGAGACCATTCCATTGTAACTATCCAGCCTCCAAAACTTCAATGCCTCTTGCGATGGTTTGACCCCTTTCTGTTTTAACAGTACAAATTCTAAAAACACCTTCCATATCTCCTTGAAATCATTTCTCCTGCATATTGCCCATCTTAATGGTAAAGGTACTCCTGACTATTAGGACCAGTCGTGACCAACTCTGGGGTTGCGGCGCTCATCTTGCTTTATTGGCCAAGGGAGCCGGCGTACAGCTTCTGGGTCATGTGGCCAGCATGACTAAGCCGCTTCTGGCAAACCAGAGCAGCGCACGGAAACGCCATTTACCTTCCCGCCGGAGTGGTACCTATTTATCTACTTGCACTTTGACGTGCTTTCCAACTGCTAGGTTGGCAGGAGCAGGGACCAAGCAACAGGAGCTCACCCCATTGCGGGGATTCGAACCGCCAACCTTCTGAACGGCAAGTCCTAGGCTCTGCGGTTTAACCCACAGCACCACCCACGTCCCCATCTTACCTTAATGTTAATTCATCATTAATAGCTATATCCCACACTTCTTTATGCTATCCTTCCATTTTATATTCTGCTTGCCCCTTCCACTTCCTAGCTATCATAATTCGTGCAGCTGTCAATAAATTTGTGAGCAAGTCCTTCCTAGCCAACGAACCTTCCGCCCCAGGCATCCCCAACCTTCGGCCCTCCAGATGTTCTGGACTACAATCCCCATCATCCCTGACCACTGGTCCTGTTAGCTAGGGATCATGGGAGTTGTAGGCCAAAACATCTGGAGGGCCAAAGGTTGGGGATGCCTGTTCCACCCCATCGTAAATTGATAATAATACTACCTCTGGACCCCCAACACATTTCAGAAGGGCACTGGGTGTGCAAGTCTCTCCCTCCCCAGCAGCTGCCTCCTTGCCTTGGACAGGGCTTCATCGCCCTCGGCCTTCTCATGCTGAGAGACCTCCTTCTCTAGAAGGGCTTTGCTCAGGGCTTCCTTCACCAGCACAAGCTCCTTCTTCAGGCTGGACTTCTTTGCTTCCAGCTGCTCCAGCTGCTTGCGACTGGGAGACAGAAGAGGGGAGAAACTGAAATTGAAATACTTTATTGTCACTTGTACAACTTGTATACACAAGCACCCCCCACTCAGCTCTCTTAGTCTTAATTCCCCTCGTTTACTGACGCACACCCACCAAACCCAAAAGTCAGTTGCCCTGTTGTTATCTTTTCATTCAGCAGCCTAACAGCCCACGGATAGAAGCGGTTCTTTACCCTGTTGGTGCGACTAATCGTGCTTCTATATCATCTGCCTAAGGGCAGGAGATCAAGAAAGTGCCGGCCAGGGTGTGAATCACCCCTGAGAATTGTCCTCACTCTTCTGAGGCAACGTTCTTCCACTATTTCATCCAGCGGATTCACGGGACAGCCCATAATATCTTGTGCTGTATTCACCACCCTCTGTAGACACTTCCTATCAGTTGATGTCAAACCAGCGTACCACACCATGATGCAGTATGAAAGGACACTTTCTATTGTTGACCGGTAGAAGGAGATCATCAAACGTTGATTGACATTGTTCTTCCGCAATACTCCAACAGAGATGGAGTCTCTGTTGGGCTTTCTTAACCACCTGGGTTGTACTGATTTTCCAAGTAAGATCTTCTCTGAGATAAACTCCTAGGAATTTAAAGGAAGAGACTCTCTCCACACAGCCCACCCCGATGTACAGCGAGGCTAGTTTTCTCTTCCTCCGAAAGTCCAACACCATTTCCTTTGTCTTGCTGATATTAAGGTGCAAGTTGTTCCCTAGGCACCACATGATTCCTGGGCAGACAACATTCAACGTTTTTGCAGAGTCCGCTGCTTTTGACTTGGTGTTTTGAAGGAAGCTCCATACCCAGTGGCGTAGCGTGGGTTGTCAGCACCCGGGGCAAGGCAAGTAATTTGCGCCCCCTAAGCCGTGGATTTGCGCCCCCTAATCCGTGGATTTGCGCCCCCTAACCCTAACCCCCAGATGTTGCGCCCGGTGCGGCCAGCCCCCCCTGCACCCCCACGCTACGCCACTGTCCATACCTTCCCAGCATGCCTCTGTGCCACTGCAAGATGTCCCCCAACCCTAGTGCCAGAGAACTGGACCTGAGACCTCGTCAGCTTCAGTCCCTCTCGAAGAAAGGGGACACCCACCCCCAAGAAAAAAATCTCACCAATCTCCCACTTTACCTCCGCTCAATTTCCTTCCGAGCCCTTTCCTGGTCCTTTAAGATGTCCTCTTTCTCCTCTTCCAGGCCATCACGCTGTCGCTGAAGGTCGATGTTAGCCAGCTGAAGTTTCTCCCTTTCCAGATGGAGGACCTCCAGCTTCTGCTGCAACAGCTGAAGGTTCTTTTCCAGGTTCGTCTTCTCGCTGGAGAGGAGAAAGGAGGGGACACTACAGCACGGACAGTAAGGGAGCAGAGGACAGCGCCCATTCCATCAACTTCCCACAACAGCCGTTGAGGCTGTTCCGTCCCAGTGCATTCACAACCATGACCATCTCTCTTTCTCTTGAGAAGAGGGTGAGTCCCACGGGCAAGTGGACAGACATCTGTTAAGGGCAATAAGTTTAAAATAACCAAAAAGAAAAAAAGAAAAGAAGGTAATATAAGGTTAGCCTAAATTTACTACCCATTGTGTGTTTTGGTTGTTCTGCACAATCTGTCGACTTGAGGGAACTGGAAACCAGGGTCCCAACAATCATAGTATTCTTCTCTGCTGAACTGTGTTTATTGGTGCTTAGGTCATTTTAGACATCAGGGAAATTTTTAATGTGTGACATCTTAGTGTGTTTTTGGTCTTTTAAGTCAGATGGGCAGGGTATAAATTATTATTATTATTATTATTAGGAAAGGGATGTGAATTGGAAATAACTGGGAAAACAATGCAGCAAAAAGAGGCGGAGTAAAAGGTAAAGGGACCCCGGACCATTAGGTCCAGTCGTGGCGCAACTGGGGTTGCGGCGCTCATCTCGCTTTATTGGGCAAGGGAGCCGGCGTACAGCTTACAGGTCATGTGGCCAGCAGGACTAAGCTGCTTCTGGTGAACCAGAGCAGCGCATGGAAACGCCGTTTACCTTCCCACCGGAGTGGTACCTATTTATCTACTTGCACTTTGAGGGGCATTCGAACTGCTAGGTTGGCAGGAGCAGGGACCGAGCAACTGGAGCTCACCCCATCGCGGGGATTCAAACCGCCGACCTTCTGATTGGCAAGTCCTAGGCTCTGTGGTTTAACCCACAGCGCCATCCACGTCCCCCCAAGAGGCGGAGTACAAGAAGCCAATTTTTGGAAACGCTGGGGGCAGTAACTCTCCTTCAGGTATCCAGGGCCAAGGCCAAGTGAGGGACTCCCCGCTCCAACAGCACAGTGCTGAATTACTCCTCCAGACTGGAAAGAAGGCAGCCCAGAGCGCTGACTCACACAGAGACACACAAGCCTCCTCTGGATGCAGGTTGTTCAGTGCAGAGGGGGGTTCAGTCTTTATATGCCAACATACACACAAGCCCTTTCAGCGGCGGCGGCTGGGAAGGAGACACAGCCAGGGCAGGAACTCAGACAGAGAAGCGGTGGGGAAATTTCACAAAGGCATGCCTTGCCTTCCTGGTGCTCCTTGCTTCCTTCCAGAGGGCAATTTGAGGTGCCTCACCTGCCCAGCAGTTCCGCAGATGACCGAAAGCGGTTGGCATCGTGAGCCGCGTCCTCCTTGGCTTGCGACAGCCTTTCCAGGTCCCCCTTCAGTTGCAGGATCTTCTGCTCCAGGGAACGGCGCTCGTTGTCGCTCTCTGCCAACTGTCTCTTCAGGGACGACACAAGGTCCTGCGCAGCCTCGTATTTCCCCCGGAGGTCCTGGGTGTAAAAAGTAAAAGCCAGCAGCAACGTCAGGCTCAGGAACAGACCGGCAGGTAGCAAAGCCCACACCCAGATGAGGAAAAGGAGAACTCTGATCGCTGGGGTTGTTACCACTGTATTTCTCTCCCAGAGAGCAGCTCACAGCACAGCAAAGAACCACCACCATAAATGAAGCAGTTAAAGGATGTCTAAAATGACCTAAGCACCAACAATCACAATTCAGCAGAGAAGGATACTACAATTGCTGGGACTCTGGTTTCCAGTTTCCTCAAGTCGACAGATTGTGCAGAACAACCAAAACGCACAATGGGTAAAATAAAAAAATTCCTTCCAGTAGCACCTTAAAGACCAACTAAGTTAGTTCTTGGTATGAACTTTCGTGTGCATGCACACTTCTTCAGATACGTATCTGAAGAAGTGTGCATGCACACGAAAGCTCATACCAAGAACTAACTTAGTTGGTCTTTAAGGTGCTACTGGAAGGATTTTTTTTATTTTGACTATGGCAGACCAACACGGCTACCTACCTGTAACTGGCACAATGCGTAGTAAATTTAGGCTAGCAAGGAGGGCTTACTTGTCGGCCTTGCATTCTGGTTGCACATGTTTTGTGTACATGTTTACTTTCTCTATCTATTGTTGTCTTGTACAATTCTATGGAAGCCTCCTGAGAATCTCTCTTTCTGACTGTCTTTCCCAAAGGTAAGGCCCCTGGACGGTTAAGTCCAGTCAAAGGTGACTCTGGGGTTGCGGCGCTCATCTCACTTTCAGGCTGAGGGAGCCAGTGTTTGTCCACAGACAGCTTTCCAGGTCATGCGGCCAGCATGACTAAACCACTTCTGGTGCAATGGAACACCGTGAGGGAAACCAGAGCACACATAAATGCCATTTACCTTCCCACCACAGTGGTACCTATTTATCTACTTGCACTGGTGTGCTTTCAAATTGTTAGGTTGGCAGGAGCTGGGACAGAGCAATGGGAGCTCACCCCATCGCGGGGATTGAACTGCCGACCTTCTGAGCGGCAAGCCCAAGAGGCTCAGTGGTTTAGACCACAGTGGCACCCATGTCCCCTGTGTCTTTCCAAAAACCAGGCTATTAGCCCCCCCCCCCCATATCATGGCAGGTGATGAGGCTGCCAACTAAGTCTGCAAAACCAGAGGTGAGAGGCCGGATGCCATTTGGAAAACAGGTGTCCCTGATCCGGGTGACAAGAATCAGAATAAGTTATGGAAAACGAGACCAACTGAGGACATTTGCACGGTCTAGACAGGGAAGAAACCCAGTTTGTATTCCTGCTCTCACACAGGGAGAGTGAGCGATGCCTTTTTGGGGGTGGCCTCTCCCCTTGCAGTTTAGGGACTCCTCTCTCCCCTTCCTGCCCCCAATCTTGAGTGTCAGTCAGTCAAGTTTATTGCTTATAGACAAAGGCTGCTGCAATGTATACAATGTCAGTCAATAAAATATATACTAGTTTGACACAAAAACTTAAAACATTTACATTGTCAAAACATGACCTAATCTGCACAAAACAATAGAACCTCCTTAATATATAAATTGAAACATTAGACAATGAAATTTATAAGCTAAAATCACCGTGGGGCCTCTAATATATTAAAAGTAATATTAAACAATAAAAGACAATTATGTACAACGTTTAGTGAGAAAGATACAGCTTGGTGTAGATGGGGTCAAATAAATACATCTCCTTTGCAGTTGATAGCTATCTCAGCTATATAATATTTTTCTAATTTTCCTGGCGGCAGTTGCAAAAAGTGCTACACGCCAGGCCACATACTTATCAATGTCTGCAAGGAGATATAGAATCATGGCCCAATCTTAAGTGAGACAAACACTGTTTAGGGAAGCTTTTCAATGTTCAGTGTTTTATTATGCTTTTATATATGTTGCAAGCGGCCCAGAGAGGCTGCGGAAAAATTATTATTATTATCCTCTCCTGCACTCCCTTCCATGAAGTGGGCCTGCTCAGGATTTTGGCATGGGCCTTCTTCCCCCAAAGTGCCCCACCTGCCTCCCTGGCCTTTGGGGTGATTGGGGCTGTGGGGTGGGAACCGGACGCCCCCTCCTCCCTCACCTGAAGCTGCAGCTGGCGCTTCTGCAGGGCTGACTGCACCACCACCAGCGTGGAGTCTGGGAAGATGGGGGACAGGCTGCGGCGGTGGGGGGAGGAACGGCGCAGTGGGGAGGGCGTCCGGAAGCTGGAGGACAAGCCCCGAAGGCTGAGCCCAGTGGCGTCGCTGTCTGAGGTGTCCGTGGCCGGGAGGTGGATGGCACTGTCCGCGTCAGAGATCACGGCCTACAGGGAGAACAAAAATAAAAGCTCACAGTGGGACCAGGCAGAAGTGCCCCCTTGGCTGCATACCTGTATACCTGAAGGAGCGTCTCCACCCCATCGTTCTGCCCGGACACTGAGATCCAGCACCGAAGGCCTTCTGGCGGTTCCCTCGCTGCGAGAAGTGAGGTTACAGGGAACCAGGCAGAGGGCCTTCTCGGTAGTGGCGCCTGCCCTGTGGAACCCCCTCCCAGCAAATGTCAAGGCAATAAACAACTAGTAAAGGTAAAGGGACCCCTGACCATTAGGTCCAGTCATGACTGACTCTGGGGTTGCGGCTCTCATCTTGCTTTATTTGCCAAGGGAGCCGGCGTAGCTCACCCTGTCGCGGGGATTCGAACCGCCAACCTTCTGATTGGCAAGTCCTAGGCTCTGTGGTTTAACCCACAGCGCCACCCACGTCCCTAATAAACAACTATTTTACTTTTAAAAGACACTTGAACTTCCTGTTTAGGGAAGTTTTTAATGTCTGACACTGTATTGCTTTTGATACTTGGCTGGAAGCCACCCAGAGTGGCTGGGGAGACCCAGTCAGATGGGTGGGGTATAAATAATAAATTATTATTATTATTATTATTATTATTATTATTATTATTATTATTATTATTATTATTACATCCCAGCTTCAAAAGAGATGAGCCAGACACCACGAAAGGGACAGTGGGGATCCTCTGCACTGTACCTGAGCGAGGTCGCGCAGGGTCTGCTGCAGCAACTCAGATTCTGTCCGCAGGGCTTCCACCTCCTCGGCCTCCGCCGCAGCCTGTTCCTGGGCATGGGAGGCTTCCTGGAACCAGACATGGGGCAGGACTATCAGCAAAGCAAGAGGGCCTCTCTAACAGGTTCTGGCTGCTGGGCATTTGCAGGCAGGCAGCTTGGAAGGAACTCAAAGGAACAGAGGATCCACGAAGAAATAAAGAAAATGCTAAGAATATCATATAGTAAAAGGCGAGAGGCATTCCTTTTAGGAATTTTAAATGATGATATTCCAAAAGACAAAACTAATTTTTACTTATACGCGACGTCTGCAGCAAGAATCCTGGTAGCTAAGTATTGGAAAGGGGAAGTTACCCACTAGGGGAGAGTGGTTATGTAAGCTTTCAGAATATTTAGAATTAGCCAAATTGAAAGACATAATAAAACAAAAACCAAAAAGTGAAGTTAAAAAAAGAATGGGAGTGCCTAAATGAATAGCTCAAAAGTCAAGGTTCGAGGATAGAAATCTGGCTGAGTCTGGAATAAGCTTGTGAAGTGAAATGATAAGAAAGAGGGTTTTATATCTAGATGTTAGGATAGAGATGATAAGGAAAACAGGAAGACACAATGAGAGATAAAGGAGGTGCTGTGGGATTGGTGGAAGTCAATGTTTGTTTTTCGTTTTAGTGTTTATATTATTAACTTGTAAGATATGGATTTGCTTTGTTTTGTTTTTTGAATGTTGGTTTTTGTGTTTTGTGTATTGTTATTTTTCAATATTTTTCGTGTTGTTGTTGTTGTTGTGTGGAAAATACTAATAAAATTTATATTATAATTAAAAACCAAACAAAACAAAACAAAAGGAAGAGAGGAGGCTGCCTGACACTCGAAGCCCACCTGCCTCAGTCTCGTCTACACTGGCTAAACAGCAGCTCTCCAGAGTTTCAGTCCTTCCCAGCCATACCTGGTTCTACTTTCCAGGGATGATTCCTTAACCTGCTGGGTGCCCCAAAGATGGAGCAAACTTGTTTTCAGCTGCTACAGACAGTGGCATAGTGTGGGGAGTGCAGGGGGGGCCGGCCGCACCAGGCGCAACATCTGGGGGTTAGGGTTAGGGGGCGCAAATCCACGGGTTAGGGGGCGCAAATCCACGGGTTAGGGGGCGCAAAGTACTTGCCTCGCCCCGGTGCTGACAACCCACGCTACGCCACTGGCTACAGAGAGGGGAACACCCAAAACCACCAAATTCAAAACACGAGAAAGGAGATTCCCAATCAACGTGAGGAAGAACGTTCTGAGGGTCAGAGCAATCCAGCCGTGGAACAGACTCCCTCGGAAGGTGGTAGACTCTCCTTCATGGGAAGTTTCTTAGCAGAGGTTGGCTGGATTGATGTCTGTCAGAGAGCCTTCGGCTACGATTCCTGCATTGCAGGGGTGTGGACTGGATGACCCTTGGGGTTCCCTCTGCAGTTCTACAACTCTATGATTCACCCAGGCAGGGTTGGAAGGGCTTTAGGCATTAATAAATCTCCCCCCTCTGGTTCCACCCCCCAGTTTTTCATCCATGGCAAAGCTCAAATGAAGTGGGACTTGAGTGAGAAGTATGGGAAGAAGATTAGACCATAACGTACACACACATACACACACCAAAGGAGGACGAGGAAATTTACCCTTGTCCTCAAAGGAGGCAGAGCAGAGAGGAGTTGGGAAGTGGGAAGAAAAGCTTAGGAAAACTCTTTCTCTCTCTTCCCTTTTTAAACATCTCAATATAGAAGAAGACACCTTCACCCTGGTATGGCTCCCCTTTATCACATACACAGCCCAACAGGACAACGACAAAAATCCACCCACGGCATACAAATCAATATGGCTAACCTGATCCAAAACACCCACCCACCCCACTCACACATGAAAACAAAGACCACCACAGCCAACCGCAAATGAACAACCACACCCTAGGCCAACCCCAGCCTCTCTCACCACCAAAGGAACACAAGCGAACAGCAAAGAACCGGCACAAGCAACGCTGACACCAAACCCAATACAGTGGTACCTCGGGTTAAGTACTTAATTCGTTCCGGAGGTCCGTTCTTAACCTGAAGCACCACTTTAGCTAATGGGGTCTGCCGCCGCGCCGCCGGAGCACGATTTCTGTTCTCATCCTGAAGCCAAGTTCTTAACCTGAGGTACTATTTCTGGGTTAGGGGAGTCTGTAACCTGAAGCGTATGTAACCCGAGGTACCACTGTAGTAAGTAAAATAGAAACTTTGCCACCCGACCCCCCATCTCCCCCCCCCACTTCTTTCCCCCTTATCTCCCCAATGTCTCAACAAATGCAACTGATTTGTAAAAACGTTACATGGAAAAAAAATATATACGAGAGAGAGAGAGAGAGAGAGAGAGAGAGAGAGAGAGAGAGAGATTGCACACACTTTTGTAAATCAAGAAAAACATACATACATACATACATACATACATACATAAATAAAGGGAACATTGGAGCACAGAAAGCAGAAGGAGGAAGACAAAGGTGGGATGAAAGCAACAGAGTCCCAGGCTCAAGTGGGACAGGAAGGGGAGGGGGGACACATGCCAGCCTGGGGGGGGCAGAACCAGGGGGGCCGCGGCACCAAGAGTGGAGAGGCCCCTTAGGGCCACACGGCCCCTGCCAGAGAAGATGCCTGGCGAGCTTCTTCTTCTTGAGGGCTACCCAATGCACCCCATCATCCTCCCCCTCCCAAACCCAGCTGCCTCCTCTCACCAAACTCTCCAGCTTCTGGGTCAGCGCCTCAATTGCCTTGGTCTTCTCCGCGTTCTGGCCTTTCAAGCGCTCCAGGCTGGACGTGACTTCGTTGATCCTGGAGGGCAAGGGAAGAGAAAGCCTTGGTGGTCAGTTCTGGGCCGGTGGGGGCGCTCAGGGGTCCTTTCTGGCCTTGCGGGGGCGGCGGAGAGCTTCGGAAGTAGTCCTCTTGCAGGCAAAGCAGATAGGCCCTGCGCCTGAGCCAAGCTCCTCAGCAGAAACCCCAGATTGGCAGGGTATAAATAATATATATAAGGTAAAGGTACCCCTGCCCGTTCGGGCCAGTCTTGCCAGACTCTAGGGTTGTGCGCTCATCTCACTCTATAGGCCGGGAGCCAGCGCTGTCCGCAGACACTTCCGGATCACGTGGCCAGCGTGACAAGCTGCATCTGGCGAGCCAGCGCAGCACACGGAACGCCGTTTACCTTCCCGCCGGAGCAGTACCTATTTATCTACTTGCACCCGGGGGTGCTTTCGAACTGCTAGGTTGGCAGGCGCTGGGACCGAACGACGGGAGCGCACCCTGCCGCGGGGATTCGAACCGCCGATCGGGAAGTCCTAGGCACTGAGGTTTTACCCACAGCGCCACCCGCGTCCAAATAATACACACACACACAAATATATATATTTCCCCCCAGCCAATCTGGGTGGCTCCCAACAGAAATAAATAAATAATTATAATTAGAAGAAGAAGAAGAAGAAGAAGAAGAAGAAGAATGCAACAAAACATCAGACATTAAAAAACTTCCCTAAACAGGGCTGCCTTCAGACGTCTTCTAAAAGTCAGATACAGTGGTACCTCGGGTTACGAACTTAATTCGTTCCAGAGGTCCATTCTTAACCTGAAACCGTTCTCAACCTGAGGTACCACTTTAGCTAATGGGGCCTCCCGCTGCTGCCGCGCCGCCGGAGCACGATTTCTGTTCTCACCCTGAAGCAAAGTTCTTAACCCAAGGTACTACTTCTGGGTTAGCGGAGCCTATAACCCGAAGTGTTTGTAACCTGTGGTGTTTGTAACCTGAGGTACCACTGTAGTTGTTTATTTCCTTGACATCTGATGGGAGGGCGTTCCACAGGGCAGGTGCCACCACTGAGAAGACCCTCTGCCTGGTTCCTTCTACCCTGACCACAGGCCATGCTGGAGGCCAGAGCAGGCTTCACCGCCAGGTGCTCAACCTGTGTCCCCCAACCGTTCCCCCCTCCCTGTTACCTGTTGCCCAGCTCGGCCTTCTCCATGTCGCAGCGGACCTGCAGCTGGATCATGTCGCGGACTTTGTCCTTCAGCTGCTCCTCCAGCTGCGCCATCAGCAGCGCCTGCTTCTCCAGGGTGGCGCCGGTGCTGCTCTCCGACAGCCGCAGGTTGCTGCTCAGGTTCAGGCAGGCAGCGTGGACCGTGCGGCTGGAGCGGGAGAGTTCGTGGCCCAGCTCAGAGAGGTCCCTGCCGAGACAGGGAGCAAGAGGAGTTGCTCAGGGGAGAGAAATGCAGGCAATAATATACCGTATTTTGCGCTCTATAAGACGCACTTTTCCCTTTCTAAAAAGTAAGGGGAAATGTGTGTGCGTCTTATGGAGCGGATGCAGGTAGGAGGCTCTGCTCAGCGCTCCCTTTCAAGAGCCGCTGGAGCGTGTGTGCGGCTCTTGGGGGCTTTTCCGCTCTTTAAAGCGAGCGCGGCTCTTGGGGGAGCCTTAGCCGTACGCAGCCTCTCCTGGGCAGAGGATGAAGGCTTCCCTTGCCAGGGAGAGGATGTGCGCGGCTATTCCATAAGGCAGGACAGCAAGCGGGATCGCTGCGCAGTGTTCCCGCTTGCTCTCCTGGCTTATGGGATTCAGAATATTTTTTTTCTTGTTTTCCTCTTCCAAAAACTAGGTGTGTCCTATGGTCGGGTGCCTCTTATAAGCGAAAAATACGGTAAGTACAGTAGTACCTCTGGATGCGAACGGGATCCGTCACTACTTCTGCGCATGCACATGACGTCATTTTGAGCGTCTGCGCATGCGCGAGCGGCGAAACCCAGAAGTAATGCGTTCTGTTACTTCCAGGTTGCCGCGGAGCATAACCTGAAAAAGCTCAACCTGAAGCGACTTTAACCCAAGGTATGACTGTACCGACATCGCAAAGGAGCAGAAAAGACTTTTTATGTCTGGGACAACAGCCACTCAGATGCTACTAGCCCAGAGATGGAAAGAAGACAAAGGAGAGAGAAATGGCAAGCTAAGTTGATGGACTACGTTGAAATGACAAAGCTGGCTGGAAAACTCACGAACCAAGAGGACAATTTTTTTAAAAAAGGATGGGAAAATGTTTATAATTTATCTAGAGACCCCTGCAAGCAAATAGAAACATTAGCAGGATTTGAAACCCACTTGTAATGTAACAAATACTATGGATAATATGATTTAAAATATAGAATACGGAATAATATGCAGCTGTAAATGTTGACAATAGGACCCATGGAGGGGATGGGGTGGAAGTTTTGAGATTCAGAGTAATCTCTATAGTATATGGATTTGCATTTGGAATGTTATAAATTTGTATTTGTAAAATCAAAGAAAAATGATTTCAAGAAGACAAAAAGAAATGCAGGCAACAGCATGCACCTCCTCCTCACGAGCCACTGTGCAGGCAGCACCACCAAGAGTGCGCTTAAAACTGTGCTCTGGGCTTCTTAAGATTCCCAGCTACCATTTTAGTTCAGGTTACTAGACCTCATGTGGTACGCTGATCTAGCATGATTTTCAAATGACTAGGGTAAGGTGCTCAAAATGATGAGCAGACCAGGGGAAAAACATTCCACACAAAAAAAGCACTGAGAGGGACATCTGCTCGATTTAATCAATTAGTATATTTTTGTGCAAATTATTATTTTTTTATTATTTATTGAATTCATATACAACCCTGTACCCGGAGGTCTCAGGGCGGTTCACAGAACAAAATCAAAATATAAAATGACAAAATATATACAGTCATACCTTGGATCTCGGACGCTTTGGCTCCCGAACGTTTTGGCTCCTGAGTGTCGCAAACTCAGAAGTGATTGTTCCAGTTTGCAAACTGGTTTTGGAAGCCGAACATCCGACGGGGCTTCCGATTGGCTGCAGGAGCTTCCTGCAGCCAATCAGAAGACGCGCTTGGGTTTTTGAATGTTTTGGAAGTCGAATGGCCTTCTGGAATGGAGTCTGTTCGACTCCCAAGGTACAACTGGAATCAAAATGAAAACAACAAACCAGTAACACACACACCCCAAAACCCCACCACATTTTAAAAGGACAGAATCAAGCCGTTTTGTATAACTTATCAATTATACACAGATCTGCCCAGTTTTCTCAGTGGCTGTTTTTGGAAATGTCCACTAATACTGGCTCCAAGGGAGTTTGTTGCACAATCAGGACCAGATTTAGGTTTGATGAGGCCCTAAGCTACTGAACGTAATGGGGCCCTTTATATGTCCAGATGTCCTTTGTCAACAGCAAATTGTCATTTTTGTGTGTGTTGAATATACGCTATATGGTAATTTATGGACCTAATAGATATCTAAAGCCATTTGCACATGTTGCCATGGAACCAGTACATGCAGAATGTAGGCACCCTATGTATAGAAACGAGCAAACCAGTGATATTTTAGGGCAGGGGTGGGCAACCTAAGGCCCGGGGGCCGGATGCGGCCCAATCGCCTTCCCAATCTGGCCTGTGGACAGTCCAGGAGTCAGCGTGTTTTTACATGAGTAGAATGTGTCCTTTTATTTAAAATGTACCTCTGGGTTATTTGTGGGGCCTGCCTGGTGTTTTTTCATGAGTAGAATGTGTGCTTTTATTTAAAATGCATCTCTGGGTTTTTTGTGGGACATAGAAATTTGTTAATTTTTTTTCAAAATATAGTCCGGCCATCCACATGGTCTGAGGGACGGATAAAAAAGGTTGCTGACCCGTTTTAGGGAACAGGCTAGCAGGCGGGGCCCATTACTTACCGTATTTTTCGCCCTATAGGACGCACTTTTTTCCCTCCAAAAATGAAGGGGAAATCTGGGTGCGTCCTATGGGGCGAATGCAGGCTTTCGCTGAAGCTTGGAGAGGGGCACCGACCCCTCTCACTCTCCAGGCTTCAGGAAGACAGCCGCAGCCTAGGCAGCCCTGCGGGATAGTGGCCTGCCTCCTGGAGCGCCGGGCGCGCTGAAAGCAGAGCTCCCGGCGCTTTGGGAACACATCCGCAGCCTAGGCAGCCCTGAGGGAGGTCCCCGCAGGGCTCCCCACGCTGCGGATAGCACCCTGAAGCAGGGCGCCCCTCGCGCCAGGCAGACATCGGCCAGCCGCACAAGCTCGGGGGACAGCAGGGAGGTGCAGCGCCGCCATCCCGCTGTTCCTCAACCTGGTTCGGTTTCCCCGACCTGCTTTTGGGGGGCAAATAAAGGGGGGAAATTCCTTTATTTTCCCCCCAAAAAACTAGGTGCGTCCTATGGGACGGAGCGTCCTATGGGACGAAAAATACGGTACATCATAGGAGCCTACACAACACAAAACACTGTTGCTGTATGTAGGTTTTATTTTATTTGTTTTTTTATCTTATATTTTGGAAATGTACATCCAGGGTTTTTTCCTTTGATTTTTTGGGGGGCCCCCGAGAGAGTGGGGCCCTAAGCTATAGCTTATTTAGCTTATACGTAAATCTGGCACTGGGCACAATAACAACAGCAGCTTGAGCCTGGGCAGTGCGGACAGGCCCAGCGTTAAGGCTGTGGCCAAGGCTCCTGTTCTGAGGGCTGACCTTTCCATCGTGGTCTTCATCTCCCCAAAGTGCCTCCTGAACCCCACCACTTGCCGCCAGAGGGTGAGCAGGCGGCTGTGCTCATTGCGGAAGTACGTGTTGAAGGTCTGCAAGGGAGAAGGAGAAGCCGCAGGCTGAGGACGGTGCCGGCAACGAGAAAGCCCTTCTGCAGTGCTAGCCCCAAAAAAGTCAGCAGTCGGGGGGCAGGCAGCCGGCTTCTCAGGGAGGCAGGTCCTGCAAGTTCCCCCCTCATTTCATTTTTATTTTATTTTTTTTAACTAACCACCAAAACACAAACAGTAAAACCCCCCAGGCGGCTGATACATTGGGTATACAATACTCAATAATATATATATTCAATAATAACATTTTCAAATTAACCATATGTACACTTCTATATACCTTAACACTCCTCCTTCCACAACGTTTATTTAACTTTTAACATTTTAAAGGTAAAGGTAAAGGGACCCCTGACCATTAGGTCCAGTCGTGGCCGACTCTGGGGTTGCGGCGCTCATCTCGCTTTATTGGCCGAGGGAGCCGGCGTACAGCTTCTGGGTCATGTGGCCAGCATGACTAAGCCACTTCTGACGAACCAGAGCAGCGCACGGAAACGACGCTTACCTTCCCGCCAGAGCGGTACCTATTTATCTACTTGCACTTTGACGTGCTTTTGAACTGCTAGGTTGGCAGGAGCAGGGACTGAGCAACGGGAGCTCACCCCGTCGTGGGGATTCAAACCGCCGACCTTCTGATCGGTAAGTCCTAGGCTCTGCGGTTTAACCCACAGTGCCACCCGCGTCCCTTTAACATTTTAATTGCCCCAAGTTGTTCAAACCTACTCAAATAATTCAATATCTTCTCAAATCAATCCTCCTCTTTCTCACTGACCTTAAACCCTTTCATTCTATGTATCTTCATGGTTAGATATTCTAAAATTATAATATTATTCAGTTTTTGGCTCCATTGGTTCACCCCTAGCTTTTCTGCACTTTTCCAATTGCTTGCTATAACCTGTCTGGCTGCAATAACCATTAATTTTACCCATTTGCATTCCTCTTTCCCCCCTCATTTCAAAACCTGCCAAACCCTTTTCACCAGAGGCGACGAAGGCACCGAGGACAGGCTCTGTGCTCTGGCATCCCTCTGCCTCTTCTCAGACCGCTTTCCATCCCTCCCCAAACCTGCCCCCTACCCAAGCCCCCCACCCCACCCCAGGTTCTCCCATGCCCCAGACCTCCTCCTCTCGCCTCCAGTCCACCTCCCGCTGCTCCAGCTCATCCCGGGCCTTGGTCCAGTCAGCCGTCAGCTTGCGGATGTCCTCACTGAGGGCCTGGTTGGCTGTGTTCGCCTGGTCCAGCTGCTCCCTCAGCATGGCATTGACCTGGGCAAGGCTGGTGCTCCTGCAGGTGACAGGGGGCAGCAGGTAAGGAGGCAGGTCTATTTGTTTTTTTATATATACTGGTAATCTTTTCTTTAAAAAAACCCGGAAGCCTTTCTTTTAGGAATTCTAGGTGCCGAAATCCCAAGGGAGCTGAAAAGACTATTTAAGTATGTGACCATGGCTGCGTGGATGTTACTGGCCCAGAGATGCAAAGAAATTCCTGCCGGAGAAGAATGGCAGATCAAATTGATGGATTATCCTGAAATGGCCAAAATGACCGGAAGAATCAGAAATCAGGAAGACCAAAACTTTAATAAGGAATGGGGGAAATTTATAACGTATCTCAAAAACCATTGTACAGTGGTGCCTCGCAAGACGAAAAGAATCCGTTCTGTGATTCTCTTCGTCTAGCGGTTTTTTCGTCTTGCGAAGCAAGCCCATTGACGGATTAGCGGATTAGCGCTATTAGCGGCTTTTAGCAGCTTTTAGCGGCTTATCAGCTTATCGGATCAGCTGATAAGCGGATTAGCGGCTTAGAAAGGGGGGGGAGGAAAAAAACCTGCAGGAACTCGCAAGACGTTTTCGTCTTGCGAAGCAAGCCCATAGATTCGTTTTACGAAGCACCTCCAAAACGGAAAACTCTTTCGTCTAGCGAGTTTTCCGTCTTGCGAGGCATTCGTCTTGCGGGGCACCACTGTATACAGTGAAAATCATTAGTAGGATTGGAATATGACTCATAGTCTAACGGTGAATTTTGGACACACTGGAGAGGTAAAAGATTTGGATGGTCATAAAAGATGCAGGAGGAAATGATTAACAACAGGACCCACAAAGGGGAGGAGGGGGGTCCAGGAGATTCCATGGAATCTTGTTTTTATGTTGTATGTTGGATAATGTAACTGTAAAATTTTAATCTGAAGAACGAAATAAATATTACTATTTTTTTTTTTTTAAAAAAAAGGTACATAAAAGGTAAAGGGATCCCTGACCGTTAGGTCCAGTCGCGGATGACTCTGGGGTTGTGGCGCTCATCTCGCTTTATTGGCCTAGGGAGCCGGCGTACAGCTTCCGGGTCATGTGGCCAGCATGAGAAAGCCACTTCTGGCAAACCAGAGCAGAGTATGGAAATGCCATTTACCTTCCTGCCAGAGCGGTATATATATATCTATTTGTACTTTGTGCTTTCGAACTGCTAGGTTGGCAGGTACATAAACGAACGCAAATGGCTTGCAGAATCTTTCTGTTTGTTTGCTTAAATTAGGTTGATTTCCAGGGGGTGCTGAGTAATTTATTTATTTTTCTGAAAATTTATTATTTACATGCCACCCATCCGACTGGCTTGCCCCAGCCACTCTGGGAGGCTCCCAACAAAAAAACCAGTAAAAGCGCAACACAATATCACGCACTAAATACGTCCCCAAATAAGTTTGGGAACCAATCGCTTAGGGGATGGACAAAAGGGGTTGGGGTTTAGTGACTTGGGTGAGCTGTGCCTTGTAAAAGCCCCCCGCCCTGCCCTGCCCTGCCCTGCCCCCCCTCCCACACTGGCCTTTGTTGCTCTTCTTCCAGCCGGATGAGAGCACTTTCCAGATCACTGCTGTGCTCCTCCTCCTGCCGCAAGCGTGATTCTGTGATGTCCAGACGGCTCTGCGGGAGAAGGGAGCAGAGAGAAGCCGCCGCTGGGGCTTTGACAGACATGCACGGGCTCAAAAAACGCTTAGCTCTGGAAGCTGGGGCAGCGGGACTCTGCGCCGGAGCGTGTCCAGAAAGGAGCAGCGTTTATCTGAGCATGCACAAAAGCACGGCTTAGTCCAGGCTTCCTCCCCCCTCCCCAGAAGATTCCACACCGAATCCCAGTCCTCAAATATGTGCAGGGATCCAGAGCATGTGAAGAGGGCCACCCATTCACGAAAAGGGCACCCCAACGGCAACAGGGAAAACCCATACACTTCTGGGAAGCAAAAACAGCCGACAGTTCGAGGCCTGGAGGGAGAGAGGGAGCAGAAAGCAAGACCCCATATGAAAGAGGCACTCACCACTAGGCGCTGCTGCTCCAGCTCTGTCGATTTCTCAAGCAGTTGCTCTTCTTGCTCCCCACACTTCTTTTTGTACTGGACAACCTAGAGAGGCGGGAGGTATGGGCTTCAAACTGGTTCTGGACAATAGATATCGCCCAGCCCTAATCGCAGTATCGGTTTCCTAATTTTTGAGCCGGCAATGCGAATCATGAGGGGTGCATGTGTGTGTGTTTGCTCTGCAAAAATCACAACGCAGGGAAAACCATGGAGCTGGCCGACGCCTCTACAGAGCTCCTTATTTCCGAAACCGTAATACAGTGGTACCTTGGTTGTCGAACTTAATCCATTCTGGGAGTTCGGAACCATTCAAAAACCAAGGCGCAGCTTCTGATTGGCTATTGGAGCTTCAATCAGAAGCTGCGTTGGACGTTCGGCTTCCAAAAAACGTTCGCAAACTGGAACACACACTTCTGGGTTTGTGGCGTTCAGAGCCAATTTGTTTGGGAGCCAAGCCGTTCGAGTACCGAGGTACCACTGTATATCGGTAAATTGCGAGGTTTAGTTGCTGACATATCATGATGCTGAAAACCAGGTATTGCTCCATTCTACTCATCGACCTGATCGGCAGGTGCCGCCATGGGGCAGGGGAAGGGCTGGGTCAACTGTCAACTTACAGATTTGAAAATAATAGCTATCAACTTACAGATTTGAAAATAAGGGACCAGCAGCCTCAAAAATAAGGGATCAGCTGCCCAAATAAGGGATTTGGCTTAGCTTATAGAGAAATCCGGCAC
Organism: Podarcis vaucheri; assembly: GCF_965113315.1. NCBI lineage: Eukaryota > Metazoa > Chordata > Lepidosauria > Squamata > Lacertidae > Podarcis > Podarcis vaucheri. The sequence continues at coordinate 84,613,529 of NC_138765.1, read as the reverse complement.
TGATGGAGCCATGCTGCTTTTGCTGCGACTGACTGCGTTTTGCAGGGGATTGGACTACATGATCCTAAGGGTCTACAGCTCTGACCAAAGAAGAGGGGCAGACAGAACTGATGAACGACCTCGAGATGGCAAAGCTTACAGGCAGAATTAGAAAGCAGGAAGAGGACCTCTTTAATAAAGAATGGGGGAAGTTTATAATTTATTTGAAAAGCTATTGTAAAGAGTTACATGCATTGGTAGGATTGACAGAAAACTTGTAGTAAAAATTTGACTATAGATGGACAAATGATTTATAAAAATAGAGTTATGAAAGGGATGCAGAGGGGGAAATCACTACACTAAGATGCTGCACTGGTTGGAGGGGATGCTAAGCAGCACGTCGGGGCTGCCACCGTCCTGGCGCGAGGAGTTCCATTGGCCCTTCCCCGCCTGAGAGAGAGGGAGGGAGGGAGGGAGACTCCCACCCATGCCGCCCACGAGCCCAGCATGAGGCGGTTGCGGCGCTGCGGCGGCAGCTGAAGCACCGCCCTTCTGCGTCCCTCCCCATCCCCTCCTCTTCCTCCTCCCTCAGGCCGCCTCATCAGCCGCCTCCGGCTTCCCCTGGCGGCATGGCCCAAGTCTCGCAAGAGAGGGCCTGCCTGCCTGCCCACCGCCACCCGTCTCCTCACGACGTGCCCCCTCATGCCTGCTCTCTCTCGCGCGGCGGAGGACCCCGAGCTGCTGCTTCCCTCCCGAGCCGGGCGAGCATGAAACCCGGGAAATTTAAGGGACATCATCAATCCGGGACAGCAGCGGGAAACGGCGCTGGGATAAGGGAGTTTCCCGCCAAATAAGGGACGGTTGACAACTATGGTTGGCGGTGCCGCTGGCGCATGGAGGGACTTATGGGGGTCTCACCTTGGCTTGCAGCTTCTGCACCAGCTGGGCCTGCCGCTGCTGCCCCTCCTGGTAGGCCTGGAGCTTCCTCTTGTAGCCTGCCTGCTCTTCCTCCAGCCGCCGGCGCAGCTCCACGTTCTGCTGAGCCAAGCTCTTATTCTCCAATGCCTCCCTTTCCCGCTCACCCGACTCCAGGCGCAGCGCTTGCTCCAGCTGAGGAGTCCAAGGAAAGAAAGGGGAAGAGGATCAGGGCCCCTCGTGCCTAAACCTCGACTGCCCCAACTCCCAGGAAGAGCGAGAGAGCCATCCTCTAAGCTTGTGCCCATTGCCCATCACGGTTGCGTGGAACTCCCATGTCCCAAGGCAGTCTACCCTCTGGGTACCAGTTGCCGGAGGGCCTTGGGGAGCCCGCAGCCTGTCAAAAGAAGCCACCTCTGGGCTGATGGACTGCAGAGGACCGCCGCAAGGCTAAGAAGAAATAACAGCCAGACTGACCCACACACACCAATTTGGCAACTAATCCTTTTTTTTTTAATCAATCTTCCCAAGCCTGGGACAATTTAAACACAGAGCATCTGCAGGAGATTGCCCTTTGCTCCCACTTTCAAAGGCTTTGTCAAAAGGGTTGTGCATGGTTTTGTTTTTGTTTTTAACAGAAAAATGGCTTAGGGGGAAAAATTGGGCGCAAGATGTAGAATGCAGGAGCGAAGTTTGCCCTCTTCCCAGGCAACGGCTGCCATGGCAACCTGCAGCCCATTTAAATTATCCTGGTAGTCGCCATGGTCACCGGAGCATGTGAGCCCAGCCCCCAATACAGTCTTGTAAGGAGAGGAGCCCCCCAGCCCCCCCCCAGAGCAGAAATTCTTAGGAGAATTGTTTCCTACAACCAAGAGGTAGGCAGACCCAGCTATGCTTTGAAGAAAACATCCCTCTGGTTCAGAGCTCTAGAAGGTTTCAGGAGCCAAAATAAAACCCCCAGCCTGAGCATATATTCCTTTGGTTATGGACTCCCCAATCTCAGCCTCAGTTCCCCACCCCCAGCTGCAAAAGACGGAAGACAACACTGTCTTTCTGTACAGAGCTGTTGCAACGATTATGGCAGCCCCTTGAAATTTGATTTATTTGGTTTTTTTAAGAAAAGCCCTGGGGTGCCATTGGCAGCCCCTTGAAAATTGCTGATTTATTCCGGTGCCATCTCAGGAGCCAGCTGAGCCCCTCCCTCCCTCACATTTCTAAGATGGGGCCTGGTAGCAATCTAAACACAAAGAAAGATTTTTTCGGGGGGGGGGGTACGGAATGCTTCATCCTGATGTGAAATTACAGAGAATTAAACTAGCTAGCTAGCTAACCTACCGAGATTTCTTTGATCCAACAGACAGCCCTGCTTTGAACACTGGGGAGCACGAGATCACTGTCAATACGTATTTTTTGTGTGTGCCTCCTTCCTTCCAAGGCGTTTCACGCCTGGTTCTTAAATCCACTAATTCAGGTCAAGCGTGAGCGGCAGGGCACATGCAGGTCTCAACCAGCCCGGGTGCCATTCAGTCAGCCGGACCTGTCCAGGCAGGCCAAAGCTTTTGGACATGGAGGAAGAATTTTAAAATGCTCAATTCCGCCTCCCACTCCCCCCAATACTCTGGAAAGCAGCCAGAAAATGTTTTCCATAGAGACCCTTAGCCAGAATTGAGCACAGGAGACAAGACTGGGGTGGGGGGAGCAGGGCATGCTGGGAAACTGACCAAGGAAATAATGGAACCCATTCTAGTATGCCAGGACTTTTTTGGTTTTTGGAAGGGGCCAAGTTGGATCCTGGCAGGGCCCTCTGATGCCTCTCTTTCTCCAGCTCCTCAAATCTCCTTTGCCAGAGCTCAATCCCATGGCGGGTCCACAGAGAACCCCTCCCTCTGCAACAGCGCATCTGTAAACAGCTCAAGTCACCCTCACCCCAACAGAGTCTGCGCCTTCCTACTTGCATTGAGTGTTCGAAATTAGCCACGCGCCAGGAGCATTTTGCACCTGGCTGCTGGTCACTTGTGACCAAGTGCAGATGGCACATGACATCTCCACCATCTGGGAATCATTGGATCTGGACTGCTTTGACACACTAATACCACATCCTGTGGAATTCTATGAGTTATATTTGATCTGCACAATCAGAATAATGATGATGATGATGATGATGATAAATTTATTTATATTCCGCCCTCCCCAGCCAAAGCCGGGCTCAGAGCAGCTAACAAAAATAAAACAACAATAAAAGTACCACAGCATTATTTTGGCTTTACATGCTATCCCTAGAACAGAACCTGCACAAAAGATGAGAGTCGACTGGACCATAAAACCTATTCACTAGCTCTATTATTCATAAAAGTAGAAAACTGCAAAACATCATTGGGTTGCTAGCCTCCAGTACAGACTGGATGAATCTCAGGAACCAAAATGTTTTTTCTGTGCAGCCTGAGCAGAAGCAGTAAACAACATTACATTCGTACATTGGTTGTCAAACGCCTTGGTACTCCGGCGTTTTGGCTCCTTGGAAACCCGGAAGTGAGTATTCCAGTTTGCGAATGATTTTTGGAAGCCGAATGTCCAACGCGGCTTCCGATTGAAGTTGTGCCTTGGTTTTTTAACCGTTCCAGGAGTCGAATGGAATCCAGGAACGGATTAAGTTTGACGACCAAGGTACCACTTTATAGTTAATTGTTGAAGCTTGTTTTCACTTATGAAGAAGAAGAGTTTGGATTTGATATCCCACCTTTCACTCCCCTTCAGGTGTCTCAAAGCGGCTAACAATCTCCTTTCCCTTCCTCCCCCACAACAAACACTCTGTGAGGTGAGTGGGGCTGAGAGACTTCAGAGAAGTGTGACTGGCCCAAGGTCACCCAGCAGCTGCATGTGGAGGAGCGAGGAAGCGAACCCGGTTCACCAGATTACGAGACTACCGCTCTTAACCACTACACCATACTGGCTCTCCCACTACCCTGCCTGCTCACAGTTGTGAAGATTCTTACATTGTAAATGATCCGTGTCACCATTAAGAAAAAGAGGTCGGAATGGGCATATGTACGTGGATTGTCCCTAGATCAAGCGACTTTTCTTCTTTTAAGCTCTCAAAGCTCTTAGCCTAGCTCAAGGCTGCCATCAGAACTAGCCAGATGTTCAACTGAGAACCAATCACAGTCAGTGGGTCATTTGAAAAATAAGACTTTAGAGCTATCTTGCCCCAAATGGCAACTAGACAGTCTGTTTTGGTGACTGTTACAGATAGGTAGCCGTGTTGGTCTGCCATAGTCAAAATAAAAAAATTCCTTCCAGTAGCACCTTAAAGACCAACTAAGTTAGTTCTTGGTATGAGCTTTCGTGTGCATGAACACTTCTTCAGATACACTGAAACAGAAGTTGCCAGACCCTTCTATATAGTGAGAAGGTGGGGAGGGGTATTACTCAGAAGGGTGGTGGGAATGGGAAATTGGCAGGTAGCTAAGATGAGCCTGTTGACGACTCTTAACAACTGTAATAGGTCTTACAGGAAAAGGCAAGGGGTGAGAACATGAGAAATGGCTTAGTCATGTATAATGAGATAAGAATCCAATGTCTTTGTTCAGACCAGGTCTCTCCATGGTTTTAAGTTTGGTAATGAGTTGCAATTCAGCAGCTTCTCTTTCCAGTCTATTTCTGAAATTCCTTTGTAGTAAAACAGTTACTTTGAGATCTTGTATAGAATGTCCTGGGAGATTGAAGTGTTCTCCTACTGGTTTCTCTGTTTTGTGATTCTTGATGTCAGATTTATGTCTGTTTATTCTTTGGCGTAAGGTTTGGCCTGTTTGTCCAATATAGAGAGCTGAAGGGCACTGTTGGCATTTGATGGCAACAATTTGTTTTGGTGACTGTCAATTAAGGACCCTTTGGTGCCTAAGCGTATATATCTGAGTTTCTCCCACTGCTTGCATTGCTCTGAAAATCTGCATGTAATTCCTCAATGTCTTTCAGAGAAAGAGAATACGCAAGTAATAATAATAATAATAATAATAATAATAATAATAATAATAATAATAATAATTTATTATTTATACCCCGCCCATCTGGCTGGGTCCCCCCAGCCACTCTGGGCGGCTTCCAACAAAACACTAAAATACAATAACCTATTAAACATTAAAAGCTTCCCTAAACAGGGCTGCCTTCAGATGTCTTCTAAAAGTTTGGTAGTTGTTTTTCTCTTTGACATCTGGTGGGAGGGCGTTCCACAGGGCGGGTGCCACTACCGAGAAGGCCCTCTGCCTGGTTCCCTGTAACTTGGCTTCTCCCAGCGAGGGAACCACCAGAAGGCCCTTGGAGTTGGACCTCAGCGTCCACACAGTAAGTAAGCAAAGGGTGCCCAGCAGGGCCTCCAAATGACACCCACCCCTGGTTGCTTGCTTCAGCCCCCAGAGCAGAGAACCTGCACTACCTGCTTGCTGGTGCCAGGTAAAGACTTCATAGACCCATTTGCCTGGAAAGGCTTGCTGGGAAGGGAGGAGAGGTCCCTGCCTGCCTCCTGCACCTACCCGCTCACTGATGGCGTTGTACTTGATGGCCAGTTCATCCCGCTCAGCCCGGCTCTGGGCCAGCAAATCCTCCACCCGAGAAAGCTCCTGCTGCAAGATGCGGTTCTCCTCCTGGAGGGAAAGCAAGGACGACATCTCGGCGTGGGAGGCCACTGTGGGAAGAGAGGAGCACAGAGGTAGAGAGACAGACACACACACATCAAATGCATTTCCACAGTTGGACAAGTCGCCCTGGGCTACCTTTGGAACGAAGGGCAGGAGAGAAGTTTAAGAAACACAGTGGTACCTCGGGTTAAGAACTTAATTCATTCTGAGGAATGTTGAATTGACGTTTGAATGAAAATAAGTGGTACTGGTAAAGAGATGCCTAAGAAAATGTAAATAGGGACTGATAATTGAAAATGGATATTTATAATAATAGGTTAACATATGGAGTAAGGTTGAAAGCTAGAGGGTAAGGATTTGCTGAATTAAATACCTGAACTGGAATACAAAATGGGAGGTGTGAGGAGGTCAAGAAATTAGTGAAGAAAATATAAGATTTGAAAATATTAATCTATTTTTCAGTTTTGATTTTTGGCTTTTCTCTTTGTTCCTATTCTTTATTTTGCTATTTTATTTCTTTCTATCAACTGTTTTTCTATCATGTATCTTTGTTCTGTTTTGCTTTTTGAATTTGTTGGAATTTGTTTTTATTGTTTTATTGTTTATGAAATAATAATAAATATCATTTTTTTAAAAAAGAACTTGATTCATTCTGGAGGTCCGTTCTGAACCTGAAACTGTTCTTAACCTGAGGTACCACTTTAGCTAATGGGGCCTCCCGCTGCCGCTGCACCACCACCGCACAATTTCTGTTCTCATCCTGAAGCAAAGTTCTTAACCCGAGGTACTATTTCTGGGTTAGCGGAGTCTGTAACCTGAAGCATCTGTAACCCAAGGTACCAGTGTAAACAGAGCAAAGCAAAGCAAGGGAACCTGGGATGCACTGCCAGAACACCTGGAATACAGGTGTGCTAAATGGACTGTTGCGATTCCATAGAACAGGGATGTCCAACAGGTTGACCAGGATCGATGGGATGATCCCCGGGAGCTTTTGGTAGATTGCGGTAGATCGGTGGTTCCTCCATCTGGGACCTCCCCCTCTCCACCCTCTAGATAGCTAGAACAGAAGTCAGAGTTTGCGCAGCAAGGCTGACTGTCTCCTTATCTATCGCTGAGCACCTCTTTCCATTCATTAGGCCTGAACACCCCCCAAAAAAAAAACAACAGGACATTCCTCCCTAAAAGAAGCTCAACAACTTTGACCTGAACCCCACAAAAAGGGGTAGATCACTGCCAGATTTTAATCGTGTAAGTAGATCGCAGTCTCTTGGAAGTTGGACGTCCCTGGCATAGAATATTCACAAACATTTTCTTGCTGCTGGCTGGAAAGGCATCGGCAACAGGTTGTTGCTAGTGGGGCAGCTTCTGCCAGGGAAGAGGCAGCGTTCACCTCGTCCCAGAAGGGGTCCTGCAGTTTTTGCCTTTTATTTCAGCCCCCAGAGACTCCCCTTTATTGGGATGAGCGACCATGGAAGAAATGGAGGGGTGGCTCCCCTTTGCAACCACATATCTTCTGTAAAGCTCATTCTTCTTGAACTGCGGGCGCCGGCATCAGCCGCCCTCCCCCTCAATGCACAACTGATTTATAGGATTTGCTGCCACAATCTGTGGCAAAAAGCCGTGGGCTTTGGTTCGGACCTCCATGTGAAGTAGCAGTCTATCCCTGAACGCCAGATACCCAACTGCACCAGCAAGAGAAAGTTGTTGCCTTCCATGTCTTGCGGGAGCATTTGTCTGGTCACCGTGAGCGCCACAAAACTGGGTCTGATCCAGCAGCAGCCAGACTCCTTCTGATGTCTTATGTGAGTTCCGCAAAGGTGCATCACCCATTGAGAGTCACTCACACAGCGGCCGCAAGAGTTCTGGCAGCACAAGGATGGAAGACTGAAGAAACCCCAACTAAAGAATCATGGCAAGAAAAATTGACGGATTATGCAGAACTGGCAAAACTGACATAAAAGCTAAGGGACAAGGATAACTGTGACTTTAAGGATGAATGGGAACCCTTTACAAAGTATCTGAAGATGCAACAAAGTGAACTGGACTCCTTAGCAGATTTTGAATAAACATTCACAAACTTTTTATTGATAATAACCAGCTAAATAGTTTGAGGATCTATACTACTTTGTAACATGCAGAAAACAGCTGTCTCAGAGAAACCAAAGACTGGAACTGAGGGAGGTTGGTGGGTGGGGGCGGGTGGGTTTTGGGGGGGAGGGAGGAAAAATGGGAGAAAAAAACAAGGATGATATGTTTTTGGATAATATGTCTTGTTTTAATTTTGGGGGGAATTTTTTTTTTTAAAGGGAGTCGCTCACACAGAGTCTCTCCCTCCCTCCCTCTCACATACAGAGAGAGCTTCCTATTTGCTGCCTTCCCTCCTTCCGCTTCTCTCTCCTCATCTATCTGTTCCGAATTCCTTTTGCTTCCCAGGTATTGTTTGGAAACAGAGCGTGTCGCAGCACCACGAAGCCCCTGGTCCCAGCCAGCAGCACTGTGGCCAGCTTGGCACAGTTTGGCCTCTTTGTCCTGTCCAGAAGGGGTGACAGGCAGGTGGGCCGGGCAGGTGTGTCCTGAAGCTCAGCAGAGGATGAAGTGTCATATTAGACAGCAAAAAAAACTTGTTTTGATGAATTGGAAGAGCCACAAAAAGATTCCATTGAGCACATGGATTGACAATATGGACAAACTAGCTACATACAGACAAATTGCATATCGACGCAAATTAAGAATGGATAAATATTAAGAAATCTGGAAGGAATACTTAAGCGATAAGGCGGACAGTGGTGGGAAGTAGGGGGAGAGGAGAGGTGGGGAAATATTGTTAAAAAGGTGTAGTTATAGGTACCGTATTTTTCGCTCCACAGGACGCACTTTTTTCCTCCTATAAAGTAAGGGGAAATGTGGAGTGCGTCTTATGGAGTGAATGGCGCTGCGCAGAGGGAGAACTGCGCAGCGCCCCTTCAGCCACGCGCCTGCCCTGGCTTGGCGCAGTTATCCCAGAAGCCAAAACAGCCACACGGTATCCTAGAAGCCAGGTCCCTCTTGCTGTTCTGGTTTCTGGGATTCAAAATATTTTTTTTGTTTTCCTCCCCCCCAAACTAGGTGCGTCTTATCATCTGGTGCGTCCTATAGAGCGAAAAATACGGTATAGCAGTACTCAAATCTGAATTGTTAAATTGTGTTATTGGTGTCATTGTGGTTTCCGTTGTACAGTGGTACCTCGGGTTAAGTACTTAATTCGTTCCGGAGGTCCGTTCTTAACCTGACGCACCACTTTAGCTAATGGGGCCTCTCACTGCCGCCGCGCCGCCGGAGCACGATTTCTGTTCTCATCCTGAAGCAAAGCTCTTAACCTGAAGCACTATTTCTGGGTTAGCGGAGTCTGTAACCTGAAGCGTATGTAACCTGAAGCATATGTAACCTGAGGTACCACTGTATGTGGTTTTTGTGGTTGCTGTTTGTATTGAAAAAAATGATTAAATATATATATATATATATATATATATATATATATATATATATATATGCTTTCGTAGATTTTCACGGGTACAGGAATGCAGGTTTTGGTGTCTTCGGGTGTCTTCCCGTGTAAGAGTCGGGGTGTCTGTGCGACGTTGTATTTATAGGAACTCAAACACCAGATTCTGCTCTGTTCCAGTAACAAGAAGCCGAAAGCACCAGCCTGAAGATGACGAGTGAGACCTCGTCGAAACGTCGCACAGACACCCCGACTCTTACACGGGAAGACACCCGAAGACACCAAAACCTGCATATATATATATATATATATTTAAAGCAGAGGATGAAGTGTCGGATACAACAAGATGGAGTACCAGAATGTCAGGAGTTGGTTTCATCCTTTCCACCTGTCACTTCCCAGGAGTTGGAAGAGGAAAGGACCCATCCTGCCAGGTACGCAGCCAGAGCGGAGATTGCCTCCTCCTTTCTGTCTTGCTTGCAGGGGGAACCAGGCCAGGCGATGAAGAGCCTAGCAAGGGAGGCAGCCAAGAAGGCTCCCTTCCCAGCCCACAGTTCCCCAGTTCCAAGAAGAAGCGTCTTCTCCAAACATACCTTGGCAATCGCTTTGCGAGAGGTTCTTGGTGACGATCTCCCGGATCCTAGCCGGCAAACGGGTGGGTGGAGAGTCTTCACAGGAGCCCCTGACAGAGAGGCTCTTTCCTTCTGCTGAGATCAGGATGCTGTCTTCCACTTTCTGCAGGGTGAGAACAAGCCAGTCTCAGCAACCAGGGACCGGCCCTGAAGAAGCCAAGACAGAGTCTCCTCTGGGCCAAGATGGGGAGCCCAAGATGGTGTTGCCCAACTGCAAGATGCAGAGGCAGCATGGAGCAGGAACAAGCCACACTGGCCAAAAAAGGTTGCCAGCTGCCCAGCAGGTGAAAAATTGGCCTCTGGTGCCAGGAGAACTGAGGCAGCCTCTTGCCTCTATTCCAGGCTCTCTGGCTTGGCTTTGGGCTCTTTGAGTCAAGCCTCTCCCTCAGTGGCCCCATCAATAAGATGGGGATAAGAGTGCCCTGTCTCTGGGACACACACACACAGAGAGAGACATCAATATCATTGCTAAATTAAAAACCAGATGAACTTTCTCTATAGTTTTACACACCTATATAGCAGTCAGTGAACTACATTTCACTCTGTGGTTTGGGTGGAACCAAAACTTCCATGCAGTGGCGTAGCATGGGGGGTGCAGGGGGGGCCGGCCGCACCAGGCGCAACATCTGGGGGTTAGGATTAGGGGGCGCAAATCCATGGGTTAGGGGGCGCAAATTACTTGCCTTGCCCCGGGTGCTGACAACCCACGCTACGCCAATGCTTCCATGCAGGCTGACCCATATATCAGTCCCCGGCCCAGTTCAGCAACTGGGACTGTACTGGGTAAGCCAAGCGAGGCAGCAGGCTGCAAGGAGAGATGAGTAACCCCAGAAGGAATCCACAGGGGTGGAGGGAAATCTGAACATATTCCGCACTTAGGGGGCAGCTCTATCCTCATGCAGCAGAGGGTGGCCTGTCTCAGGAGTGGGGGTCCCCAGTACAAAAACCCAACCTTCTCCCAGAATCTCCAGCCCATGAAGCTCACGGAGGAGGGACTAAAATGAGCAACTGGGCCTGGCCGCAAATGGGGCTCAGTACTTCATTGTGGCCTGGGGCGTGGAAAGGTGGAAAGAGAAGGGAAGTGGGCAACTCAAATGGGGAACTTGGGGCGGGGGGGGGCTCTCTCTCCCTTGCCAGGGCCGGGCCTTGAATCAGCGCCCCCCCTCACTGTGCCTTGGGACCCTGTTCCTCCACGGCTTCAGTATAAAAGGATGTCCAGATTTAGTGCCCTAATGCCCAGCAATCCAATAAATGTTCCTCCTTGGCCCTTTGTTATCCCATAGAAGGTTTAAAGGTCACCTCCAAAACGGGACTCAGGACTTGGCTGACTTCTTTGCGAAGTGTGGGGGAGGGAGAGGCTCCCCCCCCCCCCGACTTAGGCACTCAACATCAACTTCGTTGGACTGGTCATGTTGTGCAGATGCCTGATTATCATCTTCCAAAGCAACTACTCTATTCCGAACTTAAAAATGGAAAGCGTAATGCTGGTGGTCAACAAAAGAGGTTTAAAGACCCTCTCAAGGCAAATCTAAAAAAATGTAGGATAAACACTGACAACTGGGAAACACTGGCCTGCGACCGTCCCAATTGGAGAACAGCCTTTAGCAAAGGTGTTGTGGGCTTTGAAGACACTCAAACTCAGGACGCAAGGGAGAAACATGCTAGGAGGAAGGCACGCTTGGCAAATCCACACTGTGATCAACTCCCGCCTGGAAACCTATGTCCCCACTGTGGAAGGATGTGCGGATCCAGAACTGGCCTCCACAGTCACTTACGGACTCATTGTTAAAACCATATTTATGGAAGACAATCTTACTTGGCTATGAGTGATAGACGAAGAAGAAGAAGAAGAAGAAGAAGAAGAAGAAGAAGAAGAAGAAGAAGAAGAAGAAAATTATACTACTCCCCCTAGCACATTCCCCAACCTGTTCACGGAAGAAGCCGCCAAGGATGGAGACGTGAAAAAAACAACCCTGGATCTTTTGGTCAACTGACCCAGATGTTCTTCATCAAGTGCTCCCCAAAACTGAGCAACCCCTCTTGCACAAACCCGACAACAACTTTGCAAGGTAGATAAGTACAGTTATGCCTTTGGTTCAGAAGGGGAGCTGAGGCTGAGAGGTTGTGGCTGGAATGGGGAGTTTACTCAGTTTGATGGGACTTCATCATGCCTCCTTCTCACTGGATCAAGCCCACAGAGTCCTCCAACACCATGGGTAGGCAAACTAAGGCCCGGGGACCGGATTCGGCCCAATTGCCTTCTAAATAAGGCCCATGGGAATCAGCATGTTTTTACATGAGCAGAATGTGTGCTTTTATTTAAAATGCATCTCTGGGTTATTTGTGGGGCATAGGAATTTGTTCATTCCCCCCCCTTCAAAATATAGCCTGGCCCCCCACAAGGTCTGAGGGACAGTGGACCAGCCCCCTGCTGGAAAAGTTTGCTGACCCCTGTCCAACACCTGCAGAGTCACCAAAGTCCTAAGGAGTGCAGAAGACTTCACTCCAGAGTGAGGCTACATTTACTTTAGATGGCCCGCCTGTTAAATCAGGACAGAGGACTGGGATGCAACTTCAGATTGCAGCACGAATTTAGCTTTACACCTGTAAACCTCCTGTAACACTAAGGATCCAACAGCAGCTCCTACACAAATAAGATTATTCTCTTTTCCATTAAACTACTTGGGTTGATTTTAGCTTTCTAATGCAATCCCTCACGATTAAACCTTGCTTTCCTCAGCTTTTAGATCAGCTACCAAAAGCTAGTTTGTTTGTTTTTAAGGATAACTAAAAGGGGGGAGGAGAGAGATATTTGCCTTCAAGAGAGGAGACATTACAAACCTTTGCCTGATCCAAAGGTACAAATATTTTCCAGCATCCAACCCGCCCCACAAGGCAAGACTAATTTGGAAAAATTCCCATAAAAGGCAGGTAAAGAGTAGAATAAAGGGAATTCAGCGAGACGACGGGCTAGGGGGTCTTACTTTTAGGGGGTTGTTTCTGGCGCCAACTTCGGAGTCTGTATGCAGAAGATGCGCCCAGGTTCCCCAAAAAAGGAGATTATATTCTCCCTCAAAGAAAGAAAGAAAGAAAGAAAGAAAGAAAGAAAGAAAGAAAGAAAGAAAGAAAGGAAGGAAGGCGGGTTGCCGGAGGGGGTTGAAGGATGCTCCCGCTTCCGCCGCCAGGCAGCCCCCACCGACCTGAACCGCAGCCTCCAGCTTCAGCTCCGCAGCCTCCGCGTTGCTCATGGGGAGGGGGCCGCCGCCGCTCTACGGCCGGGCTCCGGGGGGCTCCTGCCGGGCAGGGGGGCCCGCCTCCATGGCCCTTTGCACGGCAGATGCGATGCTTACTGCTGCTGCTGCTGGAGGAGAGGGGCAGGACCCGGGGAGGAGCGCCAGCCCCAGCCCCCCCCCCCGCCTCTTTCCCGGGTCCCGCGGCTGCAGGGGGGAGCCGGGCTGGACCAATCGCCGCCCGGCAGCAGAAGGGGGGGGGCGGCTGCAGCCTGCCTCCCCCGCGGATTCAACCCGTGGCGCTCCCGGGTCCTAGAGGCCGCCGCTTCTCCGGTTTGATGCAGTCACGACGGCCCCTTCCCCAAAGTTTGCAGCTCGGATATTCGGCACGGGGCAGATACCGGGCGGAGCCGCACTGAGTGAGCCGGCTCAACTTTCTCATCGGGGAATGTGCCCCTCTGCCGGGAGGGCACGGAGCAGAAACTCAACAGATGGAGCCTCGCCCGCGCCTGTTGGATTTCTACCCCATCCAATCTGTTCAAAGGGGAAGGAGTTTTGAAGGCGCTGTGCAAGCGCAGTGGGGAGTTTTTAGGTCGGTTGAATTCAAAGGCGCGAATTCGTTTGCTTGCAACTTGTCCAGTGTGCGAAAAGGGGTACCTGGCGCCCCACCTGCGAAAGCTCAGTCCCGACGCTGCGCTTCTGGAGCCGGAAGGGGGTGGACGGGAGGCTGTTGTGCAGTGCCTCGGAGCATGTGTGGAGTGCAGGGCCTTCCCTGCCCAGCAGAGCATCAGCCCTGGCCCCTGACCTCCTAGTGACCCAGGACAGAGCAGCCCCCCATCGCCAAGCCAGCCCCTCACCTGGCACAGGTGGCTCTGCTCAGTGGTCAGCTGCCTTCTCAAACTGCAGCAGCGTTACTATAGTGCCGGGCAGCGGCGGAGGAGGGCGGGTTTCTGATGGCGCCCTTGGCCGGCCCAAGAACGCCGCTTCCTCCTCCTCTTGTTCTTCCAGGCCAAGGCGCGTGCCAAAGGCTCTGGTTGCACCGGGGGAAAACCCAGGCAGCACCAGCATAAGCTGCTTAAGTCTCCGGGAATTACGGCCACCCTGCGGGGCGGCTGAGCGCTGCCTTCTTACCGAAAGGGAGGCTTTTCTTGCATGTCCCAGTGACCCCCAACTAGGACACAGCCGCCACTTCCCGCCAGGATTTTGCAAAAACTGGAAGCGGCTCTGTATGCCAGGCCTGACATGTCAGGAAAAGTGAAAGGGTGATAGGGCTTTGGGAGGCAGCCTCTCCCTGGGTCCTCTTCTTCCATAGCTAGAAGCTTGTTTGAGGCCTGGGGACACCACCAGAATTTGTGGGGGCAAATTCAAAGCCAAGGAGATTGTTCAGAGGCAGCACTGCAATTTCCCTGTCCCAGAGAAAGACAAGCAGGACTCAGCATTTGGCTTAAGAGGGGGAAATCCCACCTTGCATCCCCCGAAATGATACTGCTTTTTGGGGTTCTGGGGCTGTTTTTTTGGCTGGAAAAGGTTCTTTGCTCACAGTCACAAATGCCAGCCAAGGAACTTGGGGAGCAAGAGAATTGTACCTCTGGGCATGAACAGAGTGCCAATCCTCAAAAAACAAACACACACAATAGGAGTGGAAGTTCTAATCAGAGGAGCCGCACTAAAATAGCCGCATCTACTAAATTCAACGGGTCCAACATTGGGCACCACGCTTTGGTGTAGGAAAGTGTCCTTGGGAACCCACCCATGATCCACCCAACATGTGAATCTCACTGAGACACTGTTTCTACTAATTCTTTTGGCATTTTCGCTCTCCCACCTGGGTCCATTTCCGCTTCCCCAGCCCCTTTCCCAAAGACAAATAAAGGCTTTTATACAGATAAATATATATACATATACATTTTTAATAAGGAACCAGCTCAGAATTAACAAAACAAAAGGCAGCAAAAACTTCATGGAGTTTCATAGTAAGAAAACGTTCTGTAAAAGGCCTTCGTCTTAGAATAAATAGGACAGGAGTGAATACAAAGATCTATATTTCAAAAGGGAATTAAAACCCGGTTCCGTAAGAGGGCCCAGAGGGCAGTTTTTGTCCTTCACAATGTCTGAGGCACCTGCGATAGGAGAAAAACCCAGGGTCTCTCCGAAAGTAAAAGGGTAATTTGTTGTGTGTGCGCATGTTAAAAGTTACACAAATATGGAATGTGAGAAGTTCCACTGCTCTTGCTGCTCAAAAGGCCAGTTTTAGCAGGGGAGGGAGAAGGAAAAAGAGAAGGCACTTCACAAGGCAAAGCAGAGCCAGGGACCCCCGCCCTCAAAGGACATCGGCGTGGCATCATTGCTCGCCGCCTCTGCAGCCAGCTGACGACTCTCCCTCTCACCTCCACCACAACCATCAGAGGCAGAGCAACATGACAGAATCGGGGCCTAGCGTCCTTCCAGTGTGGAAGGCACCCTGGAAATTCCGAGACGGAGATGTGCAACAGGTAAGCCCATTTCAAGTTTGCAAGGTGGGCTGCGAAGGCAGGGCACTGCCAGTCACCTCCTGCGAGGGAAGCCGCCTTTGCCCGCGTGCAGAGTGTGTGTTTCCTAGGGCGGCTGCGCCACAAAATCCCTCCAAGCTAGAAAGGGGGCGAGGCGAGACAAGCATATCAAAGAAACACCGTTAAGACACCACACAAGACAGGAAAAAAGGCAAGAGACAGGAAGGAGCCTCTTTCTTTCTGGACAGGCCCAGCTGTCTCCCTCTTTCCCAGGTTCTTAAGCTGTGATCTGAACCCAGGGAAAACTCCCTCCCTCCCCTTTCAGGAACCCCAAGTGCTGAGGGGGTAGATGGAGGTAGAGGGAGAGAGAAGAGGATCTGCACAGCCCCAGCTGACCCCCACCTTCCCTATCCCATAAAATGCCCCAAGCAAACATCCAAACACGTCCAGGACTGGGATCTCATGTTGCACCACGAGGGCAAAGTAGCTTCCTCTTTGGTCCACAAGGGTCCTTCTGTGGCCTTCACCCCAGACCAGAGAAGCACAAGATGCTCAGCTCAGAACTGGACCCAGCTGGTGGAGCTCTGCTGAGCCTGACTGGAGGCAGACCTAGGGGGAGAAAGAAGAGGCGCTCCCTTCAGCAAGGAGTGGATCTGCAGGGGCCCAGGGCCTGCACTGGGGACAAAGAGGGTCCCTTCCTCCTGAACATCTGGACGTAACCTCCTCCCATCACACAGCGAATGGCATGAGGAGGCAATGGAGTTTCACTGCTTCTCCAAGAAAGCAGCCCTACCCTTTGGATAAGAGGATCTCCCCACCACTGGGACTTGAACGTCATGAACCTGGCACCCCTTGGGTCCCATCAACTAATAATAATAATAATAATATATTATTTATACCCCGCCCATCTGGCTGGATTTCCCCAGCCACTCTGGGCAGCTTCCAACAGAACACTAAAATACAATAACCTATTCAACATTAAAAGCTTCCCTAAACAGAGCTGCCTTCAGATGTTGCCTAAAAGTTTGGTAGTTATTTTTCTCTTTGACATCTGGTGGGAGGGCGTTCCACAGGGTGGGCACCACTACCGAGAAGGCCCTCTGCCTGGTTCCCTGTAACTTGGCTTCTTGTAGCGAGGGAACCGCCAGAAGGCCCTCGGAGCTGGACCTCAGTGTCCGGGCAGAACGATGGAGGTGGAGACGCTCCTTCAGGTGTGTCAGATGATGTCAGATTAGGGAGTTTTCCGGCTAAAGGGTGGGGTGGGTGGAAGGGGACACATTTCAACTTCTGCAACCCACGTGTGACTCTCACCCAGAAGCTTTGGTGAAGTCTCCCCAGATGTCCGCAGCTGCTTCTGCTGTAGAATTTGAAGCCTGCGGAGGCGGCCACGGGATGGAGACGTCTGCTGATAAACAGGATACAGGGAGGGAGAGTCAGAAAGATAACCGTTCATCACTTGGGATATATATTTGGGATATATATTTCACAGCCCCTTCTTGGCCAGCCCTTTAAGAGCCCCTGGGACCTGGTGGAGAGGAAGACCCCAGAAAGGCAGGCAGCTGAGACAATGCTGGGGGGGGGGCGGAGTTTAACCTGAGCAGCCTCCTCTGCTCTGAAGCTTGCCTACCCCGAGAAAACCTTAGAATCCAGCAATGCAAGGCTGGGAAATCACCTGCCCATAACCACAAGCAAGCCTGGCTTGGGGAAAACCAGCTGGAAAGTAGGATGGCTGTGCATTGCCATAAGGGACTTTCCACTTTGCGAGCCAGATCAGCAGAAAACACAGACCTGCCTCAGCAGCAGACGAAAGCTGCTCCCCTGTCAGGGTGGCCTTTCCTCCAGGAGGGGGTGGGATGAGGCTGGGGCCCCCAGAGCCTGTTGCTTGGGGCCTGCTGGCCGAGGAGGAGCCGTCCTTCTTCTTCACGTTCTGAAAGGAGATTGAATGGCATGGTCAGTCACTCAAAGGGGCGAAGGGCGTTCCCCGTCCCATGGCTGCGTCTCTGCGCGGGTAGCAATCCCAGCTGAAAGGAGAGAAAGGCTTCATCCACCTGCAAGCAACCTGCAGCTCCAGCCAGCATGTTGGGGACGTTCCCTTGACCAAGTCAAGGCCTGGGCTGAGATGACTTTGAACAATTGCCTTTGTCTCATCTCCTTGCACACATTGACACACAGTGGACACACGAGCAAAAAGACTCTCCCCCCACCCCACTCCTTTGACCTTGTATAGTGTTGTTCATTTCTAAAAAGCCATTATGTGGTCAAGGGATATAGAGGCAGAAACAGGGCACAGTGGTATGATGCTGGGTGTGTGTGTGTGTGTGTCTATGTCTCAAAAGAAATCCCTTTGGGATGAGGGAGGGTATAATCTGCTGATGATCGGATTAAGGTAAAGGTAAAGGGACCCCTGACCGTTAGGTCCAGTCGTGAACAACTCTGGGGTTGCAGTGCTCATCTCGCTTTATTGGCCGAGAGAGCCGGCGTACAGAGCAGCGCATGGAAATGCCGTTTACCTTCCCGCTGGAGCGGTACCTATTTATCTACTGGCACTTTGACGTGCTTTCGAACTGCTAGGTTGGCAGGAGTAGGGACCGAGCAACAGGAGCTCACCTCGCCGCGGGGATTCGAACCGCCGACCTTCTGATCGGCAAGCCCTAGGCTCTGTGGTTTAACCCACAGCACCACCCGCGTCCCTCGATGATCGGATTGGTTCCCCACCCATTTGGGGTCAGAAAGGAACTTTCTTCCAGGTCCTACAGGTTATCAACTCTGGGTGGTGTCTCTTGGTAACCCATGGCTTGACTTGCTGATTTCAGCCTCTCGTTAGCATTTGCTCTGCGACTCCTTTTCCACAGCCTATCCCCCACCCCCTCTGCCACAGCCGGACAAACCCAGAAGGGTCCCTCCTCACCGCAATGTTGAGCTTGATTGTCTGTCCTTCTTTGAAGCCCAGGTCCAGTTTGGGACCCTGGTCTGGATTCAGGGCCTGCTTGGCCAGCTCACTCTGCTGTTTGACCCACCTGTTGAGAGAATAAATTGAGGTGGGGGTGGGGTGTCACGAGGGAGCAGGGCAAAAAGCCTAAGGTGCTGGCAGCGGGCAGTGTAGGGAAAGTAGCTATGTTGTGCTCAGCACCCAAGCCCATGAAAGCAAGCACCTTCTCTTTCAGAAGAAATCTGTCGCAGCCACAAAGGCAGCACCCAAAACCCTGTGTTTGATTTCAATTGGTGGGAGGAGTGTCTGAAGGGAGTTATGGCTGCTTTTCCCCTGCAACCCTCATCTGTCTGGGATATCCATCCCGCCCCCACCCGCCCCCCCCAGCCTGGGTAGATGGAGAGTTGCAGGGGGGAAACTCCTTCCAGCTGCTGCTCCTCTGCAAGTCCCCCCCCCCGCTTCCATCCTCAGAATCAGCCCCCTCCCCGGTTCCCCTAGCTCGCCTGCTGAAATCCTCCAATTTGCCGGCGGTTTACCAGAATGCAGGCTCCTTCAGGAAAGCAGACACCAGGGCTACAGAGAGCAAAAGGGGACTGCAAGTCGTGACAGAATCTGCCCCCTCCTGCAATCGGCAGCTGCCCAAAACCCCGCTTTCTTTCTTTCCTTCACTTCTCACACTGCTGCTTTCACAGGGTTGAGGTTTTTGTTTTGTTTTGCACCAGCAGAGCCAGGAAGGGGCATTCGAAGGAACCCCAGAAGGCAAAAGGTAGCT